>NC_137810.1:68554388-69201888 GCF_963921795.1 Nannobrachium achirus | reverse complement strand
CATGTTGTACCCAGAGTGAGACCTTTTCATTTCCAATAGTGGTGTAAAGTAACCAAGTAGATTTACTCAAGTACAGTACTTAATAACTCGAGGTTCTCTACATAGCCTATATGTGGATTGATGACTATGACCACAGTTACATTAGAACACTTTGTTCCATGTTGTACCCTCTACACACAGTTAGTTAGACCTTTCTTTTCCTATAGTGGTGTAAAGTAACAAAGTAGATTTACTCAAGTACAGTACTTAAGTAATTTTTTATGGCAGTGTGAGTGAGCACTGTGAGCTTGTAGATCTGCTATTTTCAAACCTTTGTACTTTTACTTTTGATACTTTAACTTTAAGTACACTCTAGTACATTTTGAATTTACTTGTAACAGAGTATGTATATTGCAGTGCTGTGGTCTTTGTAGTTGTCAAGTTGTGTCACCACTCAGTCCAAACAATCATAAAAGCTACTATCTAGGCCTAGATAAAATATATCATGTCATGTGCTGCTGCTGCTTTAATGACAATTGTTACATGATGGTTAATATGCTAGATGCTGCTAGGCTAGGCCTACTCTGCACACTAAAAGTAATATATACTGTACACAATCGCTCAACTTGTGTGGTTTTAGTGGTTGCAGGCAGCTGTTTATATGCTTGTTGTTAGGGTTGTGTGTGTGTGTGTGTGTGTGTGTGTGTGTGTGTGTGTGTGTGTGTGTGTGTGTGTGTGTGTGTGTGTGTGTGTGTGTGTGTGTGTGTGTGTAAACTACAGTAGGACAAGTCATTGAATTGTATAAGCTTGAGTATTGTGTGAGATTTACAATAGGCTGCCGCTGTACATGAAACAATTGAATACAAACCTTTGATGACAATAGCATTACAGATTTGATGTTCTTTCATAATATTTTAAATCCCTAACCCATAATATTTTAAATGGTTTACAATGTCTTCCTAACTGAATAGGAAGTTCCATAACACTACCAGAAGGTAGTGATGATTCTGGGGGAGAGCCAGCAGAGGCCACTCTACCCAGTGATAGTGATAGCTCAGGGCCAGAGGAAATGACAGTCACCACAGGTACATACAGTATGAAACAATGATGCAAAGTATGAAAACAAGTTATTGGTATTATGATATGTGACATGTTGTAGATTATGCTATGAATATGACACAGTTGAACAACAACATTAGCAATTTGATGACAACACAAGTTATGCTTCTTTATCATATGTAGGTGTTGATAAATTAATAATACATTATGCAATGATTTGGCTTGTTCTTATTAGGAACCAGCAGATACTTGTGTGGTTGTACTGTGGTTGCAGCTGTTTTTATGCTTGTTGTTAGGGTTAAGAGTGTGTGTGTGTGTGTGTGTGTGTGTGTGTGTGTGTGTGTGTGTGTGTGTGTGTGTGTGTGTGTGTGTGTGTGTGTGTGTGTGTGTGTGTGGAATAAGTACTATGGAATAAGGTTTTGGTCATGTTTCCTAAAGGTGGACATACCAGTGCTGGGGCTTCAGCAGGACAGCCCAGTGCTAGCTCAGAGGAACTGGCAGGTACAGAAAAAAAAACTACAGTAGGACAAGTCATTTAATTGTATAAGCTTGAGTATTGTGTGAGATTTACAATAGGCTGTACATGAAATTGAATCCTTTGATGACAATAGTATTACAGATTTGATGTTCTTTCATAATATTTTAAATGGTTTACAATGTCTTCCTAACTGAATAGGAAGTTCCATAACACTACCAGAAGGTAGTGATAATTCCAGGGGAGAGATGCAAGCAGAGGCCACTCTACCCAGTGATAGTGATAGCTCAGGGCCAGAGGAAATGACAGTCACCACAGGTACATACAGTATGAACCAATGATGCAAAGTATGAAAACAAGTTATTGGTATTATGATATGTGACATGTTGTAGATTATGCTATGAATATGACACAGTTGAACAACAACATTAGCAATTTGATGACAACACAAGTTATGCTTCTTTATCATAATGTAGGTGTTGATAAATTAATAATACATTATGCAATGATTTGGCTTGTTCTTATTAGGAACAGATATTGAGGGGTCAAGCACTTCTTATGTATAATTAATAATTGATAACAATTATTTGGTTGGTTCTTCTTATTCAGAACCAGCAGATGTTGAGGGGTCAAGTGCAGGAGAACCAACCGAGGACAAAGACAGGGAGAGAGACACAGAGGAAGTTGACCCAGAGAGTCATTTTGATTATTTCGCTCGCGCTCATCCCAGAGACTTTGATTTATTTTTCCGCTACCACCCACAACAAAGTCCCAAAAAAAAAATTCCCAATGTTTTCTCCACCAGGGATGGGACAAACACAAAGAGAATGTGGTTAACATACTGTGAATCATCTCACTCACTGTATTGTTCAGTTTGTCTCATGTTTGCCAAGCCTTCTGATGAGAATGCTTTTGTGAGAAAAGGAGGCATGCAGGCATGGAAGCATTGTCACCAAAGAATTGAGGAACATGAAAAAAGTGAGACCCATCGAAGAAGTGCAGATGCCTATTTCCTCAAGGCAAGTAGCGCTGATATCAGAAGCCTACTGAGCGAGAAACAAGTCTCAACCCACCGAGAGCAAGTGAGGAAAAAAAGACAGGTGATGGAACGTGTGATCGATGTCATTAAAGTCATTGGTAAGCGTGGCCTCAGCTACAGAGGTGATACGCATGAAGCCGCATACAGTCTTGAGGACATGGCCTTGGACCATGGAAATTTCTTGGATATGGTATTGCTGATAAGCAGGTATGATATCTGCCTTCAGGAACATGTCAGTGACTGCATTCAAAAGAGCAAGTTGCAGCATGAGACTGGAAGAAAAGGAAGGGGGTCCCTTGTAACTCTGCTGTCAAAGAACACAGTAAACAAGATCATCAAGATCATCTGTAGCTTAATTCAGCAAACAACTGCTGATCAAGTAAGGAAGGCAGGAATGTTCTCGATACAACTGGATACAACTCAGGATATAACATCCAAGGACCAGTGTGCAATTGTGCTGAGGTATGTCACCGATATTGTCCATGAGAGGCTGATAGCTGTTGTTGATTGCGAGGCATCCACCGGTGAATACTTTCTGAAGGTGGTAAAAGACACATTGGAGAAAGTAGGCCTTGACATCAGATGTTGTGTTGGTAACTCTACTGATGGAGCTGCTAACATGCAGGGGCAGTTCAGGGGATTTTCTGCATTGCTCACTGGAGAATCACCCAATCAAGTTCACACCTGGTGTTATGCTCATGTGCTGAACCTGGTGTTGACAGACACCACTGGAATTGTCGTGGAAAGTACTACACTGTTCTCATTGTTAAATGATGTGGCAGTATTCATCCGGGAGTCCTACAAACGGATGCTTAAGTGGGAGAAGGTCAGTGAAGACAGGAGGCACAGACGGCTTGCTCCAATAGGAGCAACTCGGTGGTTGGCGAAAGACGAAGCCCTAAGAAAGGTTTTTGGCCATTTTGGAAATCCTGACAAGGCACTGTATGTTGACATAGTGATCACCTTGACAAGGATTGAAAAAGATGCGTCGATGATAGCTACGGTGAGATCCAGAGCCAGAGGATATGTTGAGGCACTTCTGAGACACGAGACAGTACTCATAGCTCAGACCTTTCTCAGAATATTTCATGAGACAACCCCTCTCTCCAAGTACCTGCAGACCAGTGGTATGGACATACTAACTGCCCAGGGCTTTGTTGCGACAACTGAAGAGAAACTGAGAAAGGCTTCCAGGGACTTTAATGGTGTTAAAAACGCAGCAACCGTGTTTGTGAAGTGGGCAAATAAGCGTCTTGAAGAACATGATGATGAAAGTGATCTTGAGGTTCAGTCTGCCCTGCCAGAGAAACGGATTCGAAAAAAGAAAGCCATGCCAGGTGAACTGGCACAAGATGAGCCTCTTCCAGATGCTGAGACCAACTTTAAAATCAAGATCCATAATGTGATCCTTGACACCAGCAAAGAGAGCATCCACCGCCGATTTGCAGCAAATGCAGAGCTCTGCTCAGATTTTGCATGCTTGGATCCAAAGAACTTCCCTGCAATAAGGGAAAAAGGGCTGCAAAAAACAGCACTGGAGGAGTTCAGCAAATCCTTACTGAAATTTAATGAGAATGCTACTGTTGCAACCTTGCAGGCAGAATTAATGCACCTTGCCAACCAGTGGGAGAGACTGAAGATCCACCCTTTGAGAGGCTATAGGATCAGGAAAGAGCTGGATGAGGAGGATGGAAGCACTTCTGAATTTGAGGAGACTGGAAACACTGAGGATTCTGAACCTGAGGAAGGCCTGGAGTTGGAAACCAACTGTGCCTCATGCAATAACTGCCCCATATGCTGCTATCAGATCCTGTCCCACTACAAACTGGTAAACAGTTCATACAATATCATTGGTCTAGCATACAAGTATTTGCTGACCCTGTCTGTTACCCAAGTGGCCTGTGAAAGGTCCTTTTCCACATTGAAATTTGTGAAGAACAGACTGAGAAGCTCCATGAGCCAGGACCGCCTAGAGGCATTTTTGTTGATGGCAACGGAAAAGGAGACACTCTGGAACCTTGACATCGATGGCATCATAGACAAGGTTGCAGAGACCAGTGAATTGATGCGCCGCCAGCTGACCTAAGGCAAAGGTTTAAAAACTGTGGGTCCCAGTCCCACCAATCCCAAGTATAAACCCATACATAAGTGGCTCACAGCAAGTGGCCAGTTGCCATAATAATCACCTTCTTTGCACAGCCTTAAATGCATGCATACATTTTCTTACTATGTTAATGTTTAGTTAATTATGTTTATATATTTTAAATACAAGTCACAGCACTTTATTTTTTGGGTCACAACCCATAAGTCGTGACAGCAGGGGGGGCTGGGGGCATGTGCAAAATAAATGATTGTATTTTTGGTGAATATTGAATGTATATTGTACTTTGCTTGTTGCTATTTTATGGCTGTTCAGCTGAAGCTATGTTTATTTTATATATTACATACAAGTAACAGCACTTTATTTGTTTTCTATTTTATTATTATTAGCTATGTTTAGCTAAAATGTGCCACCTGCTGATTTCTTTTTTAATGCAGTGGTTTTGTTTTTCATGTTTGGATCACAGCAGGGACCAGGTGCAATAACACATTCTTGTGCACTTTATTTCTATTACAGTTTGCCTGCATTGGTAGCTGTAGCTCAGCTGTGATTGTGTGAATTATTGTTGTTTTTATTGTTTAAAATGTTACTGAAGTTGGTGTGATTTAGTTGTATTTCATTTTACATACAACAGAAGTACAGAACTTATTGTTTACTTTAGCTGAAGCTATGTTTATTTTATATATTACATACAAGTAACAGCACTTTATTTGTTTTCTATTTTATTATTATTAGCTATGTTTAGCTAAAATGTGCCACCTGCTGATTTCTTTTTTAATGCAGTGGTTTTGTTTTTCATGTTTGGATCACAGCAGGGACCAGGTGCAATAACACATTCTTGTGCACTTTATTTCTATTACAGTTTGCCTGCATTGGTAGCTGTAGCTCAGCTGTGATTGTGTGTGCATTTTTGTTGTTTTTATTGTTTAAAATGTTACTGTAGTTGGTGTGATTTTGTTGTATTTCATTTTACATACAACAAAACTTATTGTTTTCTATTTGCATTTACTTTAGCTATGTTTAGCTATAATGTGCCAGACAGTGCCACCTGCTGACCTTTTTTTAAGGCAGTGTTATTCTTTCTTTTTCTTTTTGTGTGGGTCCCATTGGATCACAGCAGAGGCCAGGTGCATTAATGCATACCTTTGTACTTTATTTTGTATTATTTCTGTTACAATGTGCATATTGAAGCTGTGATTGTGTGTTAATTATTGTTTTGTTAAAAATCTCACTAAAGTTTTTGTGATTTTGACCTGCCTTGCCTGTTTCATTTATGCATGTTTGAAGACTGTAAAGGGAAATACTATTGATGACCTCTGACCAAAATGAATAGAGAAGTTAATTAACTATTGATTCAACCTTTGTTTTTACTGGTAATGAGAATGTATTGCTAATCTTACTGCACAACATATTTGGTTGGTCTGGCCAAAAATACCTCCACAGGTGGGTTTCAGCCTTGCAGGCAGCCTGAAAAGCTTTGAGACTGCCACTTCAGGTATGTTTACGTCGGAGGTCCTCAATTCATGGACATTGTTAGGACAGAATATAGGACAGATGGTGAGGGTAGAGAATGATTAGAGAACAGAAAAGTACTGGAATGTAGGACTGTGTGTCGTCATGGTGGTTGTTTAATAGTGTTGTTGTGTGACTGTCATTTTAATAGTGTTGTTGTGTGACTGTCATTTTAATAGTGTTATTGTGTGACTCAGTTTAAGAGTGCCGTCGTGTGACTGTCAATCTATATGGAATAACAAACTTCGCTCGCGCACACCGCCACGCCCTCGAGCAAATGTGGCCTGGTGAGCAAATGTGGCCTGGGTGGGTGTATATGATTCCCGGTCAGATTTTGGGTCCCAGTCCGGCCCTGGATAGAAAGCTCAAACGTTATCAGGGACTGGGGAAAAGTGTAATTAAACATTACATTATATAAAAGCAAATCCTCGGGTTCCTCGGGCGTGGCAGGGACGGACAGCGGGATTTTTTCGGGCTCCTCGGCCATCGCAGCAAATGAGTTAAGTTTAAATGTCAATAAAGGAAGGGAAATTCAAGCTACTGTTAAAGTTATATGAACTGCTTTGCATCGCACTGACTACAGTGAGTGAGGAGAGAGTACTCCCATGTTTTACTTAAGTAACTAAAAGTAGAAATACTCTGTTAGAAGTCCCATGTCCAAAATGTACTTGCATAATGACGTTTTGGTATCAAAATGTACTGTATAAATAAAACGTAGTCATTTGCATTATGTCCCATTTCACAGGTTTTCACAAATATGTAGCCTACCATAGATACAAATATTTTAGCAGATCTAAGCTCACAATTATAGCTGACTGCATTGTAATCTTGTATTTTCATTTCTAATGGCCTAAATATATAGACTGAAGTGGTTAATGTATGCCTTTATAATAATCAAAATATGCAAAGTAACTTAGCTGTTTTCAAATATTTGTAGTGGAGTAAAAGTAGCCTACAATACTTGCCTCTGACTGTCACAGACAGACAGCCAGGATGTGGGGGAGGGCTTTGACGCTGTTTGGGACAAAGTAAAGGTGTGAATTCGGCCGAGTGCTAAAAATGTTGTTTGATGAGAAATCAATGGTTTCATAGCTGGTTGCTTTAGCTCTCAGGCACCCCCTATATTTCTGCCCCTGCACAAAAGTGTGTGCTCTAAAGTAAACACAGCCTGTTAAAGTGGTTATCTCATGGTCACAGGCGTTTGTGGGGATGATTGTTTTGGCTTGTTTTACGGATAATAAATGGTGTTTTCCCCGATGCGTCCACTGTTAACCTTGAGTGCGTGCACCTGGCCGTGCTGTAAACGAATAGGCCTATATTATGTTAAATTCCGTTCATAGTTGTGGACTCAGCACAGAAATAAGACTTCAGGTCTCACCTGAAGTCTTATTTCTTTTGAGCACATTAAACATCAGCACAGCACGCACAATCTGACTCCTTCAACCCAATGGTTATGGAACGAATGCCACATTCTGTGTGAGTATATTTAGCTGGAGCATGATCGAAGATGATGTTGATTATGTTCTTTGATGCCAATGTTTTGGACGTCGACAGTTAGGGTCACCTCTGTACGTCACTTTTAGATTTGCTGTTTTTATTGCCCCCGCACGTCCTTACCCTCCACCGGTCACGTTAAGAATTTCTCTCTGTTCACGGGTAAATGTACTTAATTTTTCATTTAATTTTGTGTTTTATGCTTTTAAGAGTTTATTATTATTCTTACCCTTATTACCTGAAAATCGCTTTGGGAAACGTGGCCATTATTATTATCTCAGGCCAAAAATATTGTGGAAGCTCCTTTAGACTGTTTTTCGTGCTTTTTAGGCTTGTAGTCTAGTAGCCAGCCCATAGAGCCCCATTGTAGACCCGGACATTTTGAGTACCCTAAAGTTTTATGTTAGAAATGTTGAGTATGGGTCCCCAGCATATAAAAACCACCGGATGCTAACTTGTATATGTTGAGCAATTTTCATAATCAGCCACTAAAGTTGGTGTCCCATTAACTTTACATTACAGGAAAAATAAGCAAAAAATTAATCTGCTTTAAGTAGCATATGAGGGGTCTAACTAGGGTTATTTCATGATTCTGAATCCATTGCAAGGATCCGTTTTGCACGAAAATCATTCCTTGGTGAAAAATCGGCCTTGGTTTAGTGATGAAAAGTGCCGAATCATCCCTTTTCACATGTTTCTGGGGTCCGTTTTAGCCCAAGGAATGTTTTTCATGCAAAACGGATGCTTGCAATGGATTCAGAATCATGAAATACCCCTAGTTAGACCCCTCATATGCTACTTAAAGCAGATTAATTCTTTGCTTATTTTTCCTGTAATGTAAAGTTAATGGGACACCAACTTTAGCGGCTGATTATGAAAATTGCTCAACATATACAAGTTAGCATCCAGTGGTTTTTACATGCTGGGGACCCATACTCAACATTTCTAACATAAAACTTTAGGGCACTCAAAATGTCTTGGTTCACATTCTGGCTACTAGACTATTGGGCTTCAATAGACTAATCAGCCTTATATTGCAGGAATTGTTGAAGATAACTTTTCATCTGTTCATCACTAATCGTGTCTTTTCTGTGTGTTGTCTTTTACACCCGCCTGGCCTGCATTATCTATAGACTTACAAGATGAGCGATGTAAGTATTGTTATTGCTTTCTTACAAATACTGTTTGATTTTGTTTGCAAAATAAAGTAGCCTGTTATGCCCCCCTCCACCCACACGCACGTACGCACGCACGCACATACGCGCGCGCGCGTGTGTGTAGAAAACGTGTTATTACCTATAACTTCACCGATCAGTAAGGCCAAGGAAAAACCTTCGCCTTGCTTTGTCAGTCACAATAACCTACCTGACCTAGTGGAGACCTTTGATTTGGCCTGCAGGGTTATCTATAATTATCGTACATTTGTGGTTCTCAAATTGGACCACTGAGACCATGCTTTTTCCCCTTTTTTTCCCCTTGGTTTTCTGGTGATGAAATGACGAATGATTCATGCTGTTTTCATTACTTTTCGGAATCGGAAGATTCGGAAGCAGAAAGTGAAGAAGCGAGTAACTGTGAGTTGGCTTACTAATCTATTTTTATGTCTGCTTAATGTATTTGTCTGCCACCCACGGGCACGGCGAGTAGCATAACACTACGATAACAAAGTAAGAAGAAGAAGATGAAGAAAGAAGAAAAACGTTTCCATGATGGAAATCAAGCATTGAAAATAGCCGAAGTGGGCTTGGAGGTCGGCTATTTTCAATATTTTCACCAAAAGTCCCTTTTAGAAATTTCAGCCCCTGCCTCTCTAACATTCTCTGCATGCCATGGAGGATGGCTCTTTCTTGGCATTCTGTCATTTCTTGGCAGATGTATTTACTGCCATCAGTAAACACAGCCTTTTGCTGCAGAAAAATGATATCACCCTTCCTCATTAACAGGCAGTCAGCTTGGTCAACCACATCCTCGCCATTGAGGCGCTGGCTGTGAGGCCTTGTCAAGGTGGCAGGCTGGCTCCGTTCCATGCAGCAATGAAAAGGCAAAGAGATGAGGGAGAGGCAGAAAAAGACTGAATGGAACGAAAGGCATGCTCAGTTAGCGCCCAATCCATTGAAGGGATGCTGCAATGGATTGGGCGCTATCTGAGCATGCCTTTCGTTTCTGTGAGTCTTTTTTCTCACCTTTCTCGCAGTCACCCTGGCATCTATGCACTTCTTGGAAGATGCATTTGGCAACACAACTGTGGAGATCCTGGTCTACATCTGCCTTTGTGCGTTGTTGGCCCTGTTTGCTTTTGCCATTTGCCTCACTAGTGGGAGAAATATGTGAAAAAGGTGTTCACTTCCGGCAGAAAGCGTGAAAATTTGCACCTTGGGGTATTTTTGTGCGCTGAATTCCAAAGTTGACGGTCCCAAGCACTTTTCTCAAATTCACTTTTCTCTAATTCACTTACCATAGGGTTAGGGTTAGGAAAAAAAGACCCCCCAAAAATCTTCTTTAAGTAGCATGTGAGGGGTCTTTCTAGGGGGTTTTCATGATTCTGAATCCATTCCAAGCATTTGTTTTGCACAAAAACATTCCTTGGGCAAGAAATGGACCCCACAAAACTATGGTTTAGTGATGAGTCGTCACTTTTCACAGTTGTTTAGGGTCCATTTCTTGCCCAAGGAATGTTTTTCGTGCAAAACAAATGCTTGCAATGGATTCAGAATCATGAAAACCCCGTAGATAGACCCCTCACATGCTATTTAAAGAAGATTTTTTTGGGGGGTCTTTTTCCCCTAGTATGGTAAGTGAATTAGAGCCACCAGATCCCAAGGGAAAAGTGCTTGGGACCATCAATTTTTGAATTCGGCGCACAAAAATACCCCTAGGTGCAAATTTTCACGCTTTCTGCCGGAAGTGAACACATTAGCCTATTTTTGTTACATTTCATGCTGTGCAGAAATACAGCCGCGGCAACCACCAGGAATGATGTTCCCGGTCTTAATGTACCATAATTGCTTATGTATTTTATACTGTGCCTCTTATTTGCTCATCAGCTGATTTGGTGGGTGGTTGGGGTGGGTGGGTGGGTGAGGGTGAGCAAGCTATCTGTGTAAGAATGTGATTGTATCCCTATCATGTATGTATGTATGTATGTATGTATGTAGGCCTATGTCTGCTGTTCATGTTTTTGTATTTCATGTTCTTATTGAAAATGAGATGCTGCAGCTCAATGGGGCTTTCCCTTCAATAAAATCTTACAAATCTTGCAAATAATTTATTTTATACTTCAATTAAAAGGCTATTTGCCCAACCAGCTAAAACAACATTGATCTTTGATGATGATGGTGCCGCTGCTGTCAGCCTCACCGAAAGGCTGTTGCTATATTTGCATAATGTAATACAGTGGTTCTGGGGGGTCCCCAGCTAAATGAGTTAATATAGCATCACTTTAACCACTTTATCCATATTTTATACATCGGATATTAAATTATAGCAGATGTAAAAGGTCGCAGCATGTCACTTTGTGACAATGTCACTTTTGTACATTTTTGAGTGGTGCTACTACATCTGGCTTTGTCCTGTTAGTATGGTGTCTGTCTGGGCGCCCAGGGTCACATTCGCCAAGCTACACAGGAACGCCAATAACGAACCACGCCTCTTATACAGGCATTTATTCTGTTGGATGACGAAACCATCAGAAATCGGTTCCCTAAAATTGGCCCCAGGCTGATGACGAAAACATCAGAAATCGGTTCCCTAAAATGAACTTGTAAGTTATCACTAGATCATTTTTTGGTCAACATTCTCAAGGCAGATGGCGTATCTATGCTTTAAATGCAAAAGGCTAATTCCTGGTGATGTCAAGTGTCTCTTTTCACATTTACGGGTGATGCCAAGTGTCTCTTTTCACATTTACACACAGCACACAATATAAATAGTTCATCCATATATTTTCAGTGTTGTGAAAGTGGTTGTAGCAGGACGTCATCTCACCAGACATCCCAACACCAATCAGAAGAACGAGATGTGGAACCTCAACGCAGTGGAAAAGATCCTTATCATCTGGGACTCCAACTTGAGTACCATACCAGCTTTCACGCAGGCTGACTTGCAGATAGTTAGTTAGTTAGTTAGTTAGTTTATTTTCTTTGGTCATTTGTATAGTACAACGTGTTTTCCTTCATTTCATTCAATCATTTAATTCACAGACCAAAAAAAAAAGGCGTAAGCTGAAGCTAAAAGCTTATTGCGCTTACCCTTTGTGCCATTGAGTTGTTTTACACTAGAGGAAAGTATAATGACAGCAAACAAACAAAACAAGGAAACATAAGGACAACAATAACAAAAAAACTAAACAGACAAAACAAATGACAACAAAAAACAAAACAAAACAAAAGACAACAAAAAAAAACACAACAAAACTATAACACAAAATCTAACCAGAAGAAAAACTACCAAGAGATTTGACAACAGATCAGTTAACAAAAGAAATAAACAAAAGGAAGAACAAGAAGAACAGTACTATGAACCGACCTTTACACTAATATATACATATATGTATATATATATACATATTAATATTAACCCTCATATACATGCATGCACGCATGTTCGTAAGCATACGTACATACATGTACAGACGTGGTCACTGTGTAATTATAACAATTTCATATATCCATCAATTACCTTTGCTTTATAGGCTCTTTTGAATATTTTTACTGAGATACTCATTTTGAGGTCTTTGTCTAATTTGTTCCATAGGTTTACCCCATTGTCCGATATGCATCTATCCATTGTTTTTATCCTTGCAATATATATAATATATAATAGAATCCTATCCAGGAGCAAAGTTCCAGCAAGCTGTAAGCCTGCTCCAGAAAGTGAACCCCAGCACCCAGGTTGAAACAGTCGTGCTGTCTTTCGGAAATAACCGAATGCTCCCGGTATTCAAGCAGCGCAGCACGGAAAGACATGGAAATGGCAGTGACAGTGGCCAAAACAGCTTTCCCAGCAGCAAAGATCTTCGTCCCCTTAGTCACCTTCTCCCATCTCCTGGAGAGGTGTAAGAAGAGGATCATGTGGGACCTGAATGCAGCCATCACAGCCCAGAACCACCTCTCCAAACTCAGCGAGCAGGACTTCAGAACCACGAGAGACAACATCCACTGGACAAATGAGACAGGGAGAAAGATGCTAGACCATTGGTTAGGGGAAATCTAGCCTATTTGAAGTAAAACATCCCATTAGCCATATGATTTATGGTGCTGCGCAGAATGACATTCTTAATAGCCTATAATGTTAAATACTGTAATTCGAAAGATAGGGACACAATCAAAGGTCTTAATATTGTGCAGTTTTCTGTTATAGTCGATGGTACACAAGATGTTTCTGGTGCAGAAAAGGAGTCTTATCTGCCTGAGTTACATAGACAGGACTTGGTTCCTCATGAATTACATGGTGTCTAATACAACTGGTCAGGAAATTGCTAACTGATTTCCATTGTCAATGCATTTGCTACTGTCTCAAGTTATTACATTCGCTTCTACTTTTATTTATTTATCTGGCATTTGCAAGTCCATTTGCTGCTATATTATGAGGTTGGCCGGTGCTTTTAAAATCTGAACGAGGCCTGGGAGTTGAGACATTTAGGCCTAGAGGAGCCTACATTTAGTTCACTCAGTTCCCACAGACAAATGTTGTGAAAATAACACCCGTTGTTTGCTTGGTGTAACAATTGGCAACAGGAAAGGTTTGGTGGACGTGGTGTGGTCACAGAGACTATCAGGCCAAAATTATAGTTCCCTCTGAGCAATGGTCAGGAGCTTTTATATATAAAAAAAAAAAAAAAACTCTAAACATATACATGGAACTGCTCCCTAAATAAACGTAGCCGGGCCGCTATCCGGCTTACCGGTCTGTGTAAAGCCCTTTAAACTGGGTCTGTTTCTCCACACAGCTCCTCTCTCTTCAGCTGTCACACAAACTGACCCAAGCTCTTCTTCTTCTTCTTCTTGGCGTTTTATGGCGGTTGCGACCCAAGCTCTGCTGCTGAGTGGAGCTTTTATAGTGATTGCCTAATGGAAGGCAGCTGTGTAGGTGTGGAGCTGTCCATGGACCAATAGACATCAAGGACCAGCCCCCTCAGGCCAGGTATTCTTTTACTTTACTTGAGTATTTCCAATGTCCAATACTTTTACCCCTGCTCCACTAAATCTCGGAGCCTTATATTGTACTTTTACTGCACTACATTTATTTGAAAACTTTAGTTACTAGTTACTTTGCAGATATAAATGATATTACCAGTAAGACGCCTAAGGGCGAAAAGAGGGCGAGATTGAGCAGGACGGAATTTGCACAGGATGGAATTCATTATTATTAATATATTGGTTGGATCGGCCGTTCTACAAAAAAAAAAAAATGTGCAAGTACAGTAACGACAGGGGAAGCAGCTAAGAACGTAGGAAAAAGTCTGAGCTATCCGTGTGCAAAAGTTGGGGCTGTGAGACACCAGACATGCTTACTCCGTTCCTCGTTATGTTTATGACATCTGACATCATACATAAAATCTGTTTCATCATGCCCATACTGTATTTGTGACTGGACACGGCTGACGGCTAGTCATTGTTTTTTTTTTTGTTTTGTTTTGTTTTTTTCATTTTCGACCCAACAGTGTTGAAGATATGGCTTATAGAATGATGCCATGCTGAAATAGTACTTTTGAGATATTCAAGTTTTAAATACATTTCTAACCTGCAATGACCTGACTCCGCCAAATGGGGAAGTAGAGAGCAATCTTCAATTCAAAGAAGCTTCATTGGCATGAGAACACAAACGTTTACACAGTGGTGGAAAAAGTACCTACATTTTATAATTAAGTAAAAGTATCAATACTGCAATGTAGAATCACTCTCTTACAAGTAAAAGTCCAGAATTAAAAATGTACTTGAGTAAAAGTACAAAAGTATTGGTATCCAAATGTACTTAAAGTACCAAAAGTAAAAGTACAAAATGTTTGAAAATAGCAGATCTACAAGCTCACAACGCGTCGCACTGCAATGCGTTGTGAGCTTGTAGATCAGCTATTTTCAAATAGCCTTGGTATAACATAGGGCTAAAGTGGTTTATGTATGTTTTAAACTTTATTTATTGCTTTGTAGATTTTGATTTTAATAGCCCAAAACATACATTAACCACTTCAGCTGTTGTAGATCTAGATATTTTGAGATGCTTTTGTGGCTTTATTACATTTTAGAGAAAAAACTAAACAAAACATTATAATAGCTCTAGTGAATAATGAATCCACCCGAGATGACTAGCCGTGAGTCCCGGTGGGACACATATGGAGATCCCTGTAAGACAACACACTTTATTATTTTACGTGTGAAATTAATTCAGTTGAATAAATAATCGTCTTGTGCATGTTTGTATCCACGCATCGCGTCTGAGATCAAACTAAACTATAGGCATGTACAATGTAGCTACAATGTAGCCTTCCAATTTACATGTGTTTGTTTATCCACGCAAGCCTCGTCAACCACTCTATTGTGTACTAGTGACTTGCAAACTCTGTGTTACAATTACAGTGTTTTTATATGTTTATCCTAAACCAACATTTTTTCTTTGCACTAATTTTAGACGTGGAAGGTGATGTAGATGGGAATTCTTCACACATTACGGTCGATCGTGACAGCAGTGGAGGTAAATGTTTTTTCTGTCATGATACACTATATTCTGGAATGTGAATTCACTAGCATGATAAAATTCTGTGAGCTGATGTAAACACATTGTGCCATGTTGACATAGCACAATGTCCTTTGGCATAGTTCCAAAGCGCAACCAAGTTAGTCGCAACCGGAAGTGGAGTCCCCATCAGTGGACGCCAGGTGGCAAACAACAGATAAACAGACACTGAACGTGATACAGAGAAAGTTTGTTATAAGTTTAGCTTGAACAAAGTTTGTTATAAGTTTAGCTTGAACAAATCTTCGTTTTAAGTTCTGTTGGAGGTTGTCTTCGCACAACAGTCAAGAGCTGCAGCTGAGCTGCCACGTTGTGAAAAGGGGAGGAATTTCATGAGTTCAGAGTTCCATGGACCAGAACGTCATCATTCATTCGCATTTATTGGCTGACCCGTTTCCATTCACAAATCAAATCAAATCAAATCAAACTTTATTTATAAAGCACATTTAAAACAACCGAAATTTACCAAAGTGCTGTAAAGAGAAAGAGCAAACAATTAAAGGATGAGCATATACATATAACAAGTGTCAACAAGAAACGCAAGACACATATGTGTCCGAGGCTGGAGGAACCGTCCAAATGTCGACAATTTTAAAAGTCAGAAAACGCGAAAACAAGAGTGATTTAGTTTTGTCTTTGTTTTTCGTTTTTTTGATATAAACACAGTTTGAATATATTAGAGGGTTTTCATTCCATAAGATATCTTTGTTAAGGTTGCCAAATGTTAACATTGGTGTAGTAAAGTTGCCTTACTTTGGGAGAGATTACAGACCGTTTCTGGAGGCGGAAAAGTCAGCTCTTTAGATTTGCATAGCGTTTCGATTGGCCTACCGAATCCATTGTTCCTCAGGTTTCACTCGTGTTCACGCTCTGAGCACCGCCCATACAGTGGTGCATCTGGTTCTAGTGTGTAAACACTCTCTCAGTGACTAACTTCATCTCGCTAATGTTATTGGTTTGCAGAAGACAGTATTCTGGAAGGATTTATTTTTTGATTTATACGTTGTGATCTGACTCTCTGAGTCACTCTCGGGCACACAAAGAAAGACGCAGCAGCGATGATGTCTTCTCGTAATGGAACAGCCGGCGCTAACGCTATACAGCGTATCCCACATCTCAGCCTCTCGTCTGTGGTAAAAAATAAAGCCCCGCCGCTCACGAACGCTTCTTACCTTTTGTGAACATTCTGTCCAAAAAGTAAAGGTCCTATACACTTCTCTCAACTGTTTACTTTTCAAGCGTGGAAGAAAATCCAATCAGCGTGTTGAAATAAAGAGTTTATATCGCTCATTTTGTTAGCCGGTGCATTATTTTCCCCTCTATTATTCGTTGTGTCTATACCACGTGACCAGGGGAGGTAGCATATCTAAAAACAAAGGACCGGCTGACAAAATGAGCGATATAAACTTTAGTTCAACAAGCTGCTTCGATTTTCTTCCACGCTTATGAAGTAAACAGATGAGAGACCGGCATAGGACCTTTACTTTTTGGATATAATGTTCACAAAAGGCAAGAAGCGTTCGAGAACGGTGGGGCTTTATGTTATACTACAGACTAGTGGCCTAGCTGCGAGATACGCTATAGCGTTAGCTTCACACTAGCGCTGGCTGTTTAGAGAAGCAGTGGCTAACGGCTAACGCTAACGTTAGCTAGCGCTAGCTGCAGGCAAACGCAGGCATCGTATACACAACTGGAATTGTTGCTCCATTGTTGCTCTTCTACAAGCTCACAACGCGGGCGGTTAAGCCTGTCAGAACCGTCAGATTATCCTTCTGACTGAAGTTACACAAACACTGGTGATGTTACATGTATAGCACAGTTAGCACAGTTAGCCGGCGACCAATTTCGATAGGTAACGAGTTACGGTGTTGCGCACGTGCATCCCCGTAGAGCAACGTGGACTGACGAAAACTGGTGCCCCATAGAACTTTGTGCCTTTGTGGTTAATGTATGTTTTGGACTAAAACATAAAGACTTAAAATCAAAATCTACAAAGCAATAACCAAAGTTTAAAACATACATAAACCACTTTAGCCCTATGTTATACCAAGGCTATTTGAAAATAGCCGATCTACAAGCTCACAACGCATTGCGGTGCGACGCGTTGTGAGCTTGTAGATCTGCTATTTTCAAACATCTTTTACTTTTGGTACTTTAAGTACATTTGGATACCAATACTTTTGTACTTTTACTCAAGTACATTTTTAATTCTGGACTTTTACTTGTAACAGAGTGATTCTACATTGCAGTATTGATACTTTTACGTAATAATGTAGGTCATTTTGTAATACACTATTTTAGTGAAAAATAAAAACTACAAAAAGAAGAAAATGACAGGATGAGCATATAAGGAGGGGAGGAGGTAGAAAAGACCACTGGCCATTATTTCTGACATGGCTGCAAGCACTATAGCACAATATATTACCACAGGTCTACTACTAAATAGTAGTTTTAAATAATTGTAGTAAATAAAAGTAAATAGTAAATTTGAAGTTGACAGCTATACCACTGTGGGTGTGGTTTGACTTGGGGGGAGTGATTTAGGGGTGTAGGTAAGTACCTATTGTCCCTCCCATTGTCACACCCACTTCTGGCTACCTAGAGGTGTCAAAATGTTCCTGGCATTCAAATGGTTTTTTAAGCACTTTGGGTTTTATGGTGCAACAAGTTTAAAATGTCCATAACTTCTTCAAATATGCTCCAATTCCAACAAATGATACATCATATGAAAGCTTAGATTCTGAACTTGGATACAAAAAAGAAAAATGACCAATGCAGACATAAGGAACAAAGTACCAGACCTAGTCACATATATGAAGTATAAAAGCAAAATATTTAAAAGACCTCAGGTGAGATTAAAAGCTAGAGAAAATAGGTGAGTTTTAACGTAATTGAACAACGTGCTGATTTTTACAAATCTTTCTAGTTTTAATGTAATTGAACAACTTGCAGATTTTTACAAATCTTTCTAGTTAACGCCCCAAACGCAAGACAGCCAAGGACAAGGTTGGCATCTGCTTCGGCGTCTTGTCTTGGTGGAAGGACCATGTTTCAGAGTTTCCAACATGTCACTCATAGCATGGAATTTACCTTGTATCCCAATCTCGAGCGCTCCACCAGAGGAAAGTGAAGACAGCCAACTCAGTGACAGTGACGATGCTGACAGTGGGGAGGAGTACAAACCTAAACGAAATCTCTTACTTAGGATGTATCCTTGAAGCTAATCTTTCCAGCGAAAAGATGACTTCAAAAGTAATACAAAAAATCAACCAACGAACTCGTTTCCTACAGAGGATCGCCCCAATGGTCAACTTCAATACACTGAAGACCATAGCTGGTGCAATAATCCAGCCCCTCTTTGACTACGGAGTCCACGTATGGTATCGTGACGCCCCACAGGCCCTTAAAACTAAACTCCAAACAGCCCAAAATAAACTAATTAGGGTCCTGCTTAACCTTCCCTATCAGACTCACCTCACCGCTACTCACCAGTTAAGAGTGGGGTGGCTCAGAGTAGATGACAGAGTACAGCAACTTGCAATGGGCCTGGTGTACAAGATACACTACACCACTATGATACCCAAGTACCTGTCAAAATACTTTATTAACGTTAAGGATGTCCATAATTACAACACCAGAGGCAGTGCCACAGATCACGTTCAACCCAGAGTCAACTCAAAGAAGGGGTCGAACTCGTTCTTCTGCTATACCACAAAAATGTGGAATGCCTTACCGAAGGCCATAAAGGAGTGTGGATCACTAGCATCCTTTAAAATTGCCCTGAAAAACCACTTACAGGCAGCAGCCGTTCGCAACTGGTAAAAAACCTAGCCCAACCCTACCCTCCCTGCCCCTTCCTTATACTTGTATACTTGTATATTCCTTGTATATACTTACTGTTTGTTTAGATTTACTGTATATTCCTTGTATATACTTACTGTTTGTTTAGATGTACTGTTTTCTTTTCTTTTTTTCCCCCCTTTTTCTTTACATATCTACTGCATAGTACTGTGTTCTATTTGTCTGTCATTCAATGTTATATGAGATACTTAAATGGTTTCCTGTTGAAATAAGCTTAGTCTTTTCATGGATCTCCTTTTAGTAGACCTTGTACCAGTGAATTGTACCGTCATGAATCTGTACATTTTCCTATGCAAACTTCTAATAAAGCCTTCAATCAATCAATCAAAGGTAGGGACCATGTTGGAAATAAATGTGTACAATCTTACATGTGTGGGTGGCGCATATTGTGCCTTTAGCATGGATGAGGAGATTCTGATGCGTCAGTGGCGGCTGCCTGCATGTAGCGAGGCTGATGCCGTGTGGCAAATTGTGGTACCTCAAAATCTTCGTTCCAAAATATTGAGTTTGTGGATTTTTAGGGATAGTGTGCATTTTTAGGGATAGTGTGTTAGAGAAGGATAGTATGTTAGAGAAGCAAACTAGCCCTGTGGTAAAGGTGTGTGTCCAAGGTCCCTACACGCCTGCACAAGGCTCGAGAGATGGCCCGTTGCGCATTGGGTGAAAGCCAGGATCAGATGAAAAGGTATTTTGACAGGAAAGCGGTTCAGAGGGAATTTGCGGTCAGGGACAAGGTGCTCGTTCTCCCCATTCCTAGCTCAGACTGTGTCATGTAAATATACTCAAGCCTTATGTGAATCGTCTGCCTTCGGTGCCGGTGGCGATGGCTACTGTTGCACCTGCTGTTCCCTCATTCCATTCCCTCGAGAGTGACGGCCTGCGTGTAAAAAACTCAGCGGGTGTGCGGTTGCGAAACTCCGACGTGATGACAGAGTTGTCTTCTATTTGGGTCATTTAGACGAGTTTGCAGATACGCCAAGTCGCACAACAGCCATGGTGCATGATGTGGATGTGACGGGGCACGCACCGATCAAACAACACGCTTACGGGGTTAATCCTACGTCCGCTGTTAAAAAAGGAGATTGATTATTTGCTGGAGAACGGGCTAGCGGTGCCTAGCTCGAGCGCGTGGAGCTCTCCATGCATTTTGGTTCCTAAATCGGATGGCAGCATGTGTTTTTGTACAGATTACCTTTAGGATAATAACGTTACTCTGCCTGACTCGTATCCGTTGCTGCGCATGGAGGATTGTGTAGATCGGGTTGGCTAAATTTGTCACCAAATTGGACTTGTTGAAGAGCTATCTGAGCGTGCATCGGAGGTCTAAATTTGGCTAAATTTGGCTAAGTGTGAGTTTGGGTGCGCTACCGTCACCTATCTTGGCAAGCAGTTTGGCCAAGGCCATTTTTTTGTCCCCTGTTTTCCAACAATTTTTAAGCACTTTTTTTAAGCACTTCTTTGCAGAACGCCGGTCCTGGCGGAACCTGGCTTCAATCGCCTGTGCAGGCTGGAGGTTGATGCGTCTGGCAGTGGAGCGGGGGCGGTGTTGCTACAGGAAGACGCCCAGGGAATTGACCATCCCATCTGCTATTATTCAAAAAAAAAAATTAAAGGGGCACAGTGTAATTATAGTACGGTGGAGAAAGAGGTTTTGGCCTTGATCTTAGCATTACAGTTCTTTGAGGTTTATGTGGGATCAAGCCTGTTGCCTGTTCTCGTGTATACTGATCACAACCCGATTGTTTTTCTAAAGCAGAATTATAGTGCATTGTAATTAGGATAGTTGTAATACAAATTTATATTGTATTATAATCACAGTTGAAAGGGTACATTTGTTTCTTACCAATAGGGGTACTTTTGTGTAATGAAAAATGTAAATATTTTTATGTGGTCAAGTGTGGTGCTAAAGTTGCAGTTGAAAGGGGGCTTTATAGACAAAATACAGTAATTGCGAGGATGTTCACCCCCTTTAACTGTTTTCACATTGTGTTGTGTTATAGCCGCATTCAAGAAATTACTTACTTACTATATCTCTCCTTTTTAGGGGATCTATGGGCACTTCAACGCGGACGTCCACGGACCTGGAATGGGCGCAAACATGATTTTCCCTCCTGTGATTTTTACCCCGCAGCCCTTGATGCCGCCCTTCTTCATCTTCTTCTTGCCAGCTGCCTTTTTGACATAAAATTAATCATTCCAGAAAGCCAAACGTGAAGCCTTTAGCAGTAAATATGGACCTCCAAGACACAGGCACACAGGTACTTTTCCAGGCTGTCAGAGACATTCCTCCAAAGGAGAGAGAGTGAGAGTGGGAGAGAGAGACCTAGTTTAATGGTAGGTGGTGATATTATCTTTCCCTTTTACAGGTACTTCACATGGACAAGTACGTGGACATTAAGGAGAGTTTTTGAGAGTACTTTTACGGGAGCTGTCTCTACGGTACACACCCGCGCGACCCCTCATCAGTTTACAGACATCAAACCAAGGTGCCAAAGAACGTACGATTGGCATTGCGCAATCGTCAAAAATGGGGCGAACGGGAACGTCCAAAGCAGTGTAAGAGTTAATAGATATTTTGAAAGTTTTTTAAGATTGTGGACTGGTAAGGATTTAGGATTCTTTATAGATTTCTATGTTTCTATTGTGTTGATTTATTTGCTGTTTAAACTAGTTTTTATTAAACTGGCTTAAAAGTTAGGGATTGCCATTAACATTTTCCAGCAACACAGCCAACACCTTTGTTTTAAATATGAGTCAGTGTCCATTAATTAGCTGTCAGAGAACCGCTATTGGGAATAATATTGCTTGGTGTTTTGTATGGGTGTATAACTTGAGCATTCAAAAGTTTTGTGACATGGACAACCCCATCACATCTCTACTAGCAATAGAGATGGCCAGTATTGTGCATTGGCAATGCAGTTGTCAAAAAGCTGTACATTTCCCAAACAAGTTGCTGGTGAGTTATTTTATTGTGTGCAAATGTCAGAATTAACACTGTTGTGTTTTCACCTCGACCAAATACTCATCACCTGTTTGCAGACATCAAGAAATGTTGAACACGGCAAAAGACTGGAATTCACTGTAGGACAGGAAAGATTAACAGGGGGGCTCGTAACTCACTTTTGAATGCTGCAAGTTTATTTATGACAACAAAGCAGCACAGGTAGGGTACAAAACTTCAAGACGGACAACTCTTCCACAGAGTGACCTCTGACCTCCGGTGACCTTCTGGATCAACTTCCTGTTTCCTGTCCTGGTTCCTGTCCTGAATTCCGGTTCCTGTTCCACCTCCTGGCCTACTTCTATAGTGTCTGGTTCATTTCTTTTAAGAATTAACCTACACTACCTTCGCCCTCTACGACCGACCCACCCAGCTGGTGCTCGCCTTCCGGCCACGCCCCTCGCCATTTTCGACGCCGGTTCCTCCTCCAGACCACCAGAAACCCCAGCAACCCCTACGGCTCCTAGAACATGGACCGACGCGCCCCCAGATACGACTATTACGGTCGCCCGCCCTCTCCTCGGTACCATCGCCAGCCCTCCCCTCAGTACCGTCGCCGGGACTACCGCCCCAGACCGTATACGGCCCATACCACTGGGTAGATTCTGAAGAAAGATACGACAGGCCCCAGACCCGACACAGAGCACCACACACTCCCCCTAGACCCCTGATGGACACAGAACCCAGATACAGGAGAACGCGGAGACCGCAAACACCCGAATACCAAACGCCAAGAACGCACCGATCCGATCGCGAAAGACCCAGACCGAATCCCGTACGTACGACGGTCAGACGACCACCGGCGACCGTTTCCAGGGCACCCCCAGCGCCAAGACTGCCCACCACGACTACAACAGGACCCGGGGAACCTGACTCTGACCCGCGCCCAAACACTACAACCTCCGAGACCGCGGACTCGTCCGAACTGGACTCGGGGATAGAAACCGCCGCGGAGGTTACGACCCGGACTATGACAGACCTGCTCAAAGCTTCCCACAGACTTGACACCATAGCTACCTTCACCCAGGTGGGCCTCCTTCCCGACGGCTATACCGATAAGGTCCACGACCTAAAAGCCACCTTTTTACCGACGGACTGCTCCCACGAGACCAGACAAGCACTGACCGCAGCGGCGGAGACCTACCTCCGCACGGGCTATCACATCGTGGAAAAACACTACGCGGACAGAATAGCGACACTCCGCGATAATCTAGTGGATCTCCGCTGCCCGAACGCGGACACGGCTTGGCGTAACGCCCGCGCAAGGGCCAACATAGGCCTCAAGGAACCCCTTAGGGGGAACCCCTAGGAACCCCTAATCACTTCAGTCCGCAAGAATGGGTACTCTAGAGTCTCCTCATTCCACGTCCCCTGTATATAGTCCCTGAGCGACAAGCTGCGAATCAATTAACCGGCCCCAACCTACACGACCCCATGTACATTGTTCCCTGAACCGAAGAACCCCTTCTACTTACCCTCGTCACGACCCCGTGTACATAGTTCCTGAAAACACACCTCCAGAACCGCAGAACCTGTACATAGTTCACTGGACCCCCAAAAAACTGTACATACTTACCTTCAGTTCCCCGTACATACTTACCTTCAGTTCCCTGTACATACTTACCTTCAGTTCCCTGTACATACTTACCTTCCCTTCCTCCCCTTCCCCCCATCCACTCCCCCTTCCCCTAAAGGTGTCACAATGATGCGAACAAGCGATCAGCCGGCGGCTGGACCGCACTGGGCATCGCGGCTGAGCGACACCTAACCTTCCCCTTCCCCTCGCCCCTCTCTCTCTCTCTCCCCCCCTCTCTCCCCACCACGGACCCCCCCAAGCATCCGAAAAAACCCAGCCCCTCCCCGCCCCTCGGAGCAGGTCGTTCAGTAGGTTGCGGATATGAGCGTGCAACCCTCCGGGGACCCTTGGGTGTCACCTGCACTCCGAGGGCTCCGCGTACCCCCCCTGTTCTGTTCCTAGTATTACTGTCTTGGAAGTTTTGGCTCAGCACCAAACAACGGGCGATGTGCTTTGGACAGGAAAGATTAACCACATGGACTCTAGAGTACCCATTCTGGGGTTAACATTATGTGAAAATAGAAGATGACCTTCATCAGGACTGACAGATCTTATCAGTTGATATTAAGCCAATAATTCCTTCTAAGGTGTCACTATCGCTATTTCCCCCCTGTAGGCTGTAGAAGAATTACCATGCGGGGATTTGACCAGACTTAACACTTAATTTCATTACAGTGGTAATTATGGTCATGAATAATGTTACGCTGTCCACCAGAGGGTGCTGAAAACACCAAAACAAACCTGGACTGGAGTTGTGTTGGCCTGTTATCTCTCCTATGATACCACATCAATACAGCATGGAGTCGTGAACAAAATAAATAATGGTCCCTTGATATGAAGAAGGTTGAAAAACACTGTTCTAAATCAGTCGTTCTCAACCTGTGGGTGGTCCCCAAATTATTTTAGGGGGGTCCCCAGATGTTTAGCTAAATGTTAACTTTGTTTCCTCACTCAACAGTAAACAGACCAACAAAGACCAACACAGTATAAGTGTATACAGGGTATCTACACATTTCTAAAGTGACAATTTAAGAACTTTAAAGACCTTTTTTTTTTTACCTCTGGAAAAACATTGGAAAAATTCAGAAATTGTGAAAATACATGCTCACAATGCCTCACAATGAAATGGATCGAGTCAAACTACATTTAATGCCAACTCCTACACTTCCAAGTGCTTTCTGCAGGGCGTGGAGTCCCCAGTTGAAATATGATTATTTTGGGGGTCGTGGACTGAAAAGGTTGAAAAGCACTGTCTAAATTCTCTCTGGTCTTCTTCAGGTCCCATTTTCATGTGCCCTGGGTGCAACATATTCTATCCCAGGAGAGGTAAGATGATGGAGCACCGCTTCTTTAAGCACAGTCAGCTGGAGGAGTTGACCATCATCAAGCTGAAGCCCCTCTCTGCAGATGTCACGCCAGGTTAGGCCTGTCGCCATTATGACATTTTACATGACCATTAATTGTCCCTCTGACATTTGCGATTAACGATTTAATTGTGATTTTTGTCGTGGACAATTACATTTCTGTTTGGCTTTTAGGCTTTGAAGTTGTACATGGCAGATATGACACAAACAAAATATACCAGTAAGACTACCTAATAGGGATATCTATGATCGTCGTCATTGTATTCTCCCGCATTGGTCATTTTCTTTGGTTACACAGCTGCGAAAACGATGCAAAACCACACTAATCTTTTTTCGAATTCGGGTCTGGAAGTGCCAGACCCGAATTAAAACTAGTTATTATTATTTTAAGCTTTTTATGTAAACTAGAAATCACACAGCTATTGTCTTCCTTGAGAAAGAAATGTTTTTTTTTGTTCAATTATAATTTGTATTTAATTATTTCTTTTTTTGTTTGTATTTCATTTATTTTTTTATGAATTTTTTATTGTATTTTTAAGAAATGAACACTATAATGTTATTGTCCTAGTTGTCATTTGTGTCAACCTACTACTCCCATGTTTCACATTAGTTAGAGGGTAATTAACACCTAAATGTTCAACGCCAGATTCAAAGATAGGCAATAAAAAGATAATCTCCTTTTTCCTAACTAAGTGGTTGAGGCATATTGGTAATTAGAACATGACAAAGAAGACCTCGGTGCTCCAGGTTTGACCCCGCTGGCCAGGGGCGTCACAAGGGGTAGGAAAGTGCGACTGAGTTACCGGGGCCCAAGGTGGAGGGGCCCTAGTAACTTTATCTATTGAAAAATAGCAGATATACAAGCTCACAGCGCGGCACTCGGTGCCGCGCTGCGAGCTTGTAGATCTGCTATTTTTGAAAAGTGGTGAAAATGTGTGAAAATATTTTTTAAGCGAACATTTCTAACTCAGATTTTGCTTCTGGGGGTCCCTGGAACTAAATATTTTGAGATCGGGGTCCGTGGCCAAATACATATCATCTTGGGGGTCCTTGACATAGGTTTCTTGCACACATGTTCACGATTTTTCAAAAATAGCAGATATACAAGCTCGCAGCGCGGCACTCGGTGCCACGCTGTGAGCTTGTATATCTGCTATTTTTCAATAGTTAACATTCATGGGGGGCCCGCAGTGAATCCTTGTACCCAGGGCCCAGAATTTGGTGTGACGCCCCTGACTGGATGTCAGCATGGCTGGTCATGAGCTGAGTACATCCCACACGATTCCCACAGTCTGAGGGTTGCAAGAAGGACAAGCCGTCACGGCCGTG
The DNA here is from genome assembly GCF_963921795.1 of Nannobrachium achirus. Classification (NCBI taxonomy): domain Eukaryota; kingdom Metazoa; phylum Chordata; class Actinopteri; order Myctophiformes; family Myctophidae; genus Nannobrachium; species Nannobrachium achirus. The sequence continues at coordinate 69,175,367 of NC_137810.1, read as the reverse complement.
CCAAATTTGGATAACAAGTAGAAGAAGAACAAGTAAAAGAAGGGCCAGAAGCGTGAGAAAAAGAAGCGTCCACTGATCTGCACCGGATCAGTCGAAATGCCAACCCTAAGCCTACGGGTCTGGGTTGATAATTATAACTACTAGTGAGTCGTGACTCGGAGTTGGAAAACATATTAATTCACCGACCGGACTCTCGAAAACAGAAGAAATACATGAGGAAATACAGGAGGATCATCAAAGATGGCGGTTCCACTAATATTATTGGGTCGAAGTCTAATTAACAGTGCAGTGCCAGTGAGTGTATTATATTTTCTTCATCCTTCTAACCACTAGTATTTCTTAAAAGTCGTCGAAAAAGCGAGATTTCCCCTAAATAACGTTTGTGAAGATGTTTGGATGAATAATGAAAGTGAACTCTCTCTCCTCGCACGCACGTGCATCTCTCTTGTTAGCCTAGCTTGATAGATCTAACAAGCTGATGACGCAAAACTTTTGCTCACGTCATTCCTAGCCTAGTAAACTCGTCTGGTTTACGAGGCTACGTCATTCCACCATTTACAGTTTTACACCATCAGTCATACTGCATTGTAATCCTCAAGGGGGTTCCACACTACGCCCGGTCACCGCCTCCTAGAAATTAATTTTCAATGGGAGGCGGGCGGCTATTTTGGCCGCGCAGCGAAGTTTTGGGGCGGCGAGGCGAGCGGGCGCGGCCCTGTGGAATCCCCCGGGAGTGTTTGTGCATGCGTACCCGGGCGGTGAGAGATGGATTGTGTTCATCTTTGTGAAATACCGCGCGGCGTTTACTCACTGAGCGAGTGTGTTTGTGTCTCACCGCGGTGCGGCCACCGCTGATCCTAGCGGCAGCCCCGACGGCAACCGCCCCGTAGTCTGGAGGGCACCCTAACCGTTCGAAATTATGAACAAAGTTTGGTTTGTACGCTGTGCACAGGCCAGGGTGGAAAGTAACTTTGCATTTGGTGGTATCTGCGCGTGCGTCCCCCGACACAGTGAGCACACACGCAGCGGACCGGCTCGTGTTCGTCTCGTCTGTGTAGTGTGTAGCTGCCTGTAACATTACACGACACACACACGCACGCACTCAAGAGACCCTGCCGCCTGCACTCACACACATGTGACAATACAGAGCTTCAGTTCAGCTTTGTCTGAGATGTTTCTTGTCAAATAAAACTAAAAAAATACATATACCGTATACCACACACTGTAGGAAGTAGTAGTCACTACAACACTCACTACTGTACACTATGTCACAGGAGCAATCCATATAAAGACAACAGTTACAGCATTGTTCCTTTCCACATGGCATAAGTAATCACCAAAAATCATTATTCCATATATACCAACAGTCACTCAAAAGCGTTCTATATCCAGTGCTTTTCTATTCCCTAGCATACAACATGCCATCAAATAAACAGTATGTATATACCATGGTATAATATTGAGTTATTTGTTACTAAGCATTGTATTCTCTGCCTTGCCCTGCGCCGCCTACAGGCCAACATTTGGGGGAAAAATCTAAACATTCTGTGATTATGAGAAGTAGAGACGCATCTGAAGGTGGAAAAGTTGGTCAGCAAGGCATATGCGTTATTGATTTTAGTATTATGTTTTTTAGACAATTGAACAACTGCTGAACGTGGAGTTGCAGATGCACACACGGAGAGACATACATACACACTACAGCATTTTAATTAGGTTGTGAGGATGTTGGTGACTTTAACCATGCCAAATATACTAGCACCATTGGGCCAAACCTGTATCTTTACAGGGTTGGCGGGTACCCCAATAAGACCTGGTCTGCCCTCATGAATTGGCTATACGCCCAGGCTGTTCGCCCAAACTGGATGATGAAACTGGATTATCCAAACTTAGCGGGGCTGTTAAGGAGAACAATACTTCAGTTCTGGAAAGAAGCACCACAATTTTACAGAGTGTACCTCTTGGGTCATTCTTTAGAAAAATCACATTAGACACTTAATTTTCAAAATGTCCGCCAGTTTTAAAGATGGCCGCCTTTTCGGATATGTTTTACAGTACGCCAGCCAGTTAATATCGAATTTTCATAATATTAGAGTTGTTTTGTAGGTTTTAAAACATCCTGAGTTCATTTATTACACTTTTAAAGCAGCCAGAATAACCTTTCTGACTTTTGGTTGGGGTCTTTCCTCACCTGGGACCCCCCAGACAGACCCCTGAGCCTATTTCAGTAATCGCTCTGCTCCTGCACCAGAACAATGTTAAATTAGATCTGAAATATGCTCTGAAATAAAAAATGACTAGTAGCAAATAACAGAGGTCTTCCACGGGGGGTCCGGGACCCCTGGGGGGGTCCTCAGAGCTATTACAGGGGGCCTGCCAAATCTCGATGAGATCTTTTTTTTTTTTTTTTTTTTTTACATTTGAAACTTTGAATGTTTTTATGTATCCTGGTTTTATGTATTGTACTTTGATGATTTATTAGTATTCTCAGTATTATTTATAATGTTTTTTGTGTTAAAACAGTTATGGTTGACAGCTGTTACTGCAGGGATTGCAATAATGAAGGTATTGCAACTTTTCAATTTGGGTGCAGAACAACATTTCCATTTATTGCACTGCACTCACACTGACAACACACACACACACACACACACACACACACACACACACACACACACACACACACACACACACACACACACACACACACACACACACACACACACACATTTTAACCATTTATTTATGTCCACACAAAGGAGATGCATACAAGGACACAAATAGTATAGGTGCAGTAGAGTAACATTTACAAAATCATGGCATTATGTCTTCATGATACAATAGCAAGGCACTTGGTACTCTACGGGTATAAGTAACAGCGTCTCCGCCATATGTGGCGGCTGCCGATTATAGCGGAGACGGAACAATACTTTGCCAGCCTTTTTGCCTCTTTTTTAGGCACTCCAAGTTGTTGAAACCCTCTAACAACCAGCCTGTGGGTATGTCCTAGGCTGCCAAATATGAAAACAAATAGTCTGCACCTGTACCCCAGCTCTGAGATCGTATTTAGGAGAGGTTGGTATTTAATGACCTTGGTCATGAAAGCTTCCTCTAGGCTAGGGTCAAAGGTGCAGGCCATCTCCAATACAGACACTTCCCTGGACTCTTCATCAACCACAACAACATCTGGTGTATTAGCTGTCAAAGATGCAAACATTTCCAAGTTATCACAGAGATGAAACATGGATGGAATGACACGGGAATGTTTGTACACACACACACACACACACACACACACACACACACACACACACACACACACACACACACACACACACACACACCCCTCTTTGTTATTGTCACCCCAAAACCCTCACCTTAACCTCTTATAGAGCCCATGGTTAATTACGCCCAAAGAGATTCACTACACTACAGTAATTTCAGACATGCAGGATATATTCGTCTTCATCATCATCATCATCTTCAATGTCCAACCTAATAGTGTTGACACAGTTTCCACCATAGCATAGAGTGAAAGGCAGGTTATTTGAGCAGCTGCACCGTCCCTTACAACCTGCTTTGCAGACACATTTGATGGGCTCAAGTACTGCCTTTGGAGCAGGGAGAGCAAGAAAACTGAAACCTGGAATATACCCTCCACTCTCTGAATTCCATCTATTTTCTTCGATTGGTGGAAGCACAGGGAAATTTGTCAGGTATGATTTATCCTGCATTGTGACGGAGTTGGCACGGAGGTAATGTGGTAGCAGTGCAGCACGAGTTGGAGGTAGCATCTCACCCTCCAAGTTATTTGACAGAAATAGTTCCCATCTGAGTAATCCCAGGGTTGTTGGACCTTTTGAACTGTAAACATGGCATGCAAAATGTTCGGACTGCAATGTTGATGGAAGCTCACAATTTATAAGCTCAGGAGGAATGGCCAATGACCTTGCCAAGGTCCTTGAAGCGGTTAGTGGCTTGGTCATCATCATCATCATCATCATCATCATCATCAAGTAGGCATTGACCCATGTCTTTTTGGTGATTCCAACAAATGTTCTTCCCCAGTCAACACCTGAAAAACGCAAAGGAACCCTTGACATTTGTAACATCAACTTGAACTCACTCGAATATATCAATTTCCTTTTTTTGTAACGGAGGCAAGGACTTGATAAGGAATCGGGGTATCAGCCTCTTCATGTGTTTGCACTTCCTCAAAATCATGTCCCTTGATGAAGGTATCGTATTATGATGCCTACTTCGTCATACCTGACAAATTGCCCTGAGCTTCCATCAATTGAAAAAATAGATGGAATTCAGAGAGTGGAGGGTATGTTCCAGTCAGGTTTCTTGCCATCCCTGCTGCAAAGGCAAAGCTCATCAAATGTGTTTGCAAAGCAGGTTACAAGGGACGGTGCAGCTGCTCAAACAATAACCTGCCTTGCACTCTCCTCCCTGCAAATGATATAGTGGAAACTGTCAACATTATTAGGGAGGACATGTATAGTAGTGAATTTCTTTGGGTACAATTGACCGTGAGCTCTTTAAGAGGATAGGGTGCGGGTTTTGGGGTGACGATAACAAAGAGGTGTGTGTGTTGTGTTGTCAGTGTTAGTGCAATGCAATAAATGGACATGTTAGACTGTGCGCCCAAAGTGAGAAGTTGCAATATCTTAATTCTTGCAATACCTGTGAACCTGTCTGTCTAACACACACATGTTATAAATAATACTGAGAATACTAATAAAAACAGTTTCAAATGTAAAAATATATATACATATAAAAAAAAGGAACTTCCCCATCAAGATTCGGCAGGCCTCCTGTAGTAACTCTGAGGACCCCCTAGGGGTCCGGGACCCCTGTGGAAGACCCCTGGGTATTTGCTACTACTCATTTTTGCTTTCAGAGCCCAGTTACAACAACTTTAATGCTTCAGTTATGATCTAATTTAACATTGCTCTGGAGCAGGAGCAAAGCGACTACTCAGATAAGCTCAGGGGTCTGTTTGGGGGGTCCCAGGTGAGGAAAGACCCCAACCAAAAGTCAGAAAAGTTATTCTGGCTGCTTTAAAAGAGTAATAAATGAACTCACGATGTTTTAAAACCTACAAAACAACTCTAATATTATGAAAATCGGACATTAACTGGCTGGCGTACTGTTCAGAGGCAGCCATCTTGGAAACATGGCAGCCATTTTGATTTTTCAGTGTCTAACGTGTTTTATCATAGGAACAACCCCTAAGGAGTACTTGTGAAAAGTTTTAGGTTTCTTTCCACTTGTGAAGTATTTTAGTGCAAACATGCATTTACCTGCCCCGCTAACTGGATGATGAACTGCATTGATGATGAACTTCTAGTTAACGCCCCAAACGCAAGACAGCCAAGGACAAGGTCAGCATCTGCTTCGGCGTCTTGTCTTGGTGGAAGGACCATGTTTCAGAGCATTTTTAGGGATAGTGCGTTAGTGAAGGATAGAGAAGCAAACTAGCCCTGTGGTAAATGTGTTGGACTATGTGTCCAAGGTTCGTAAACGCCTGCACAAGGCTCGAGAGATGGCCCGTTGCACGTTGGGTGAAAGCCGGGATCAGATGAAAAGGTATTTTGACAGGAATGCGGTTCAGAGGGAATTTGCGGTCGGGGACAAAGGTGCTTGTTCTCCTCCCCATTCCTAGCTCAGCTTTCCAAACAAATTTTAGTGGGCCTTATGTGGTGCAGAGAAAGATCAGTAACACTGATTATGTGATCTCTACACCAGACTGCAGAAAAAAAGAGTAGACGTCATGTAATTATACTCAAGCCTTATGTGAATCGTGTGCCTTCGGTGCCAGTGGCGATGGCTACTGTTGCACCTGCTGGTCCCTCATTCTATTCCCTCGAGAGTGACGGCCTGCGTGTAAAAAATCTCAGCTGGTGTGCGGTTGCGACATTCCGACGTGGTGACAGATTTGTCTTCTATTTGGGACATTTAGATGAGTTTGCAGATACGCCAAGTCGCACTACAGCCATAGTGCATGTCATGATGTGGATGTGACGGGGCACGCACCGATCAAACAACACGCTTACCGGGTTAATCCTACATGCGCTGTTAAAAAGGAGATTGATTATTTGTTGGAGAACCGGCTAGCGGTGCCCAGCTCGAGCGCGTTGAGCTCTCCATGCAGTTTGGTTCCTAAATCGGATAGCAGCATGTGTTTTTGTACAGATTATCTTAAGGTTAATAACGTTACACTGCCCGACTCGTATCCGTTGCTGCGCATGGAGCATTGTGTAGATCGGGTTGGCTAAATTTGTCACACAAATTGGACTTGTTGAAGGGCTATTGGCCTTTGTCTGATTGGCCTTTGTCTGAGCGTGCATCGGAGGTCTCCTCGTTTGTGACACTGGATGGGTTATATCAGTATACCGTGATGCCTTTTGGACTTTGTTTTGTCTGAGCGTGCATTGGAGGTCTCCATGTTTGTGACACCGGATGCGTTATCAGTATACCGTGACGCCTTTTGGACTTCGTGGGATGAAGTCCAAAAGGTAAAGTAGATTTTTGAGTTCGGGTTTGGGCGCGCTACGGTCACCCATCTTGGCAAGCAGGTTGGCCAAGGCCATTTTTTGGTCCCGTTTGCCAACAATCTCTTAAGCACTTCTTTGCAGCCGCCCGGTCCTGGCGGCACCTGGCTTCAATCGCCTGTGCAGACTGGAGGTCGATGCGTCTAGCAGTGGAGCGGGGGCGGTGCTGCTACAGGAAGACGCCCAGGGCATTGTCCATCCCATCTGCTATTATTCCAAAAGATTTTAAAGGGGCACAGTGTAATTATCGTACGGTGGAGAAAGAGGTTTTGGCCTTGATCTTAGCATTACAGTTCTTTGAGGTTTATGTGTGATCAAGCCTGTTACCTGTTCTCGTGTATCCTGATTACAACCCGCTTGTGTTTTCTAAAGCAGATGCAGAACTCTAACCAAAGGTTGATGCGATGGTCATTGCTGGTACAGGACTTCAACATTGAGATACGCCACAAGAAGGGACTGGATAATGTGCTGGCAGATGCTCTGTCGAGAGTTTAAAACGGATCCATGTACTTTCTTTTCTTCACTATAGGTGGTGGTACCCGTTGAGGAACTTATATCGGGGATTATAAGTTCTCTTTGGGGTGGGGGGTGTTTGACGGCCGAGGGGCCAGTCTTATTATTAGTATTGTTCATTATTCTGTATTACTACTGTCTATTATGATTACCTGTGCAATTTCCCTCAGTCCGTTGACCCCATCAGATGTTCCTTCTGAACCCCCCCCCCCCCCACCCCTCCAGACGTTCCATCTTCCATCTTCCAAAAAAAAGATTACAAAAGATAACACCAGTTTGGCTGCTAGTCACTTCTATGAGAGTCCTCCACCTTCGGTCCTGCAGCACAGATCTTTCATTAGCCTGCTCCTGCCAAGGTTAGTTTATTTTCATGTCATTGTTACTTTTTTGTTGAATTTCAATAGTTATTCTATCTACAAGCACACTGCATCACGTATTGTGATCTTGCAGATGTGCCATTTTGAGAAGTGTGTGTGGTCTCTGTAGCCTTATGTTAAACAACAGCTCCAGCCAGCATCCAGACAGGCCAGCCCAGCAGTTCTTAACAAGGTGAAATGCTGTTTTAATTGGATTTTATGTTTCTGTCATTGTGACGTTTTGTGACTTTTCAGGTTACTTTTGATCAGTCTATATTCAGTCTCACAGCACATTGCATCACATTGCCTCTATCTGTGCCTGGACTATGACGTGTGCATAATCTTGGGTCACACTGGTGAGGCTGCAGATGAGTTTGTGTATGTCTATTGGCTGAACTTTGTCAGAAACAGACTACTGGCCCTGAAGTACAATACATCAAGCACTGGATTAAACATGCAACATGCAAGCATATTTGGTGATCCTGCGGGTGTTGCGACAGAAGGCTGGTAGCCTGATAGACCCCCACATAGAGCCATAAGACCTCACTGGACGGTTCCTCAAGAAGGCCAGATGGCAACATGGCGGCCCATGAACTGGAACTGCAACATGGCGGCCCATGAACTGGAACTGATCCCAGCCACCCTCACAAAACAAGGCATCAAGGAGGTGTAGGGTTTGTGACAGAAAAGGGGTGCAGAGTGAGTCAAGGTGCAAAATGCAACGGCTGTGGAGTCGCCTTACATCCGACAGCATGCTACACTGTGTAACACAAATGTGAAATATTGGGATAAGACATGGACCCCCTCCACACCCACACTCTCACTGAGCAAATGGCCAAGTATAAAGAATAACTTTTACATACACAAAAAATAACTTTAACATAGAGTGGACTCCGTCCGTGCCCGGTAATTTTATTTTGTTAGGATGGTAGGATGATCATATTCTGCTCGCTCTCTCTCTCTCTCAGGACGGGTGGGTCCCCGGTCTAAACAGAAGCCCCGGTCTAAACAGACTGACCAGAGCCAGGCCTTGAAGACACGCAGCGTGAAGACACACGAGCGCGCCGTTCAAGGAGAGAAACGCTTCCCCTGCGAGCAATGTGGGAAGAGCTTTGGCCGTTCCGCTACCCGCAAGGTACACCTGCGCCTCCACGCCGGAGAGAAGCCCTTCCCCTGCACGTATTGCGACGCGCGCTTCAGCGTGTCTGGCGCGCTGACCACGCACGAGCGCAGCACCCCCCCCCCCCCCCCACCCCCCCCCCTTTGAATCAGCGATTTTATGAAGCCTGGCATAAGCGGCAGCGAACCCTAAGGACGGGTGAACTCAAGTGTAAGTTTAAACATACTCCTGGTCACAACTGTCCCTTTGCAAATGCTTAAAAACAATGATTTAAATACTGTATTTCTTTTGACAGCGGAAGGATTCAGGAGGAGACCATCCGCAAGCAAGTTGGAGCAATCTATGAAGCAACGACAATGGAGGACGACCAAACCACCTGCAACTTCTGTTTTGCGTGGACGGGAAGATAAAGCAACAAAGTTGGAGCCAGCAGACGATCCTGAAATAATACGATTTGTGAAGTCACAAGAATGGCCGACTATTCTCATCAAGGATGCTGCAGAGAATAAAGAAGGTACGAACAAGGTTTGACCCTCACTAATTGGGTTTCAATGTGTTAGGGGAATGTGGCAACGTCTGGAGATGATGACAAGAAGGAAAAGAAAGGAGGAAAATCAATGAAGAAAACAAAACACATGACCAGTCCTACAGATGCTACGCTGCCTAAGCAGACATCTGCTACCAGCCAGTCTTACTCCACACCACAAGCAGTGACAATGAAAAAGGAGGAGAACAAGAGAATTGGAAGGCAACATCTGGTGATGATGAAGGAAAATATAGGAAACCACATCACAAAGTCCCACATTCAAACCACATTGATGATATTCCTTTCTTTCTCTCCACAGGAGTTTTGGCCGGAATCAAGAAAGGAGAAATTGTGTGCGACTACCATGGGGTGTACCTGTCCAAAACAGAAGGACAACAATGATTCCTCTAAGCTGAAGGAGAAAGTTTTGATTTCTTTCAATTCCAGGATGGCTGGTTTGACGCACAAGCTGACAGCTGCAACTGTCATCCAGGAAAAAAAATAACCTTTGGACGTAAAATTAATCATTCCAGAAAGCCAAACATGAAGCCTTTAGCCATAAAGATGGACCTCCAAGACACAGGCTCAAGGGAGCATGTGATACTTTCCCAGGCTGTCAGAGACATTCCTCCAAATGAGGACATATTGCATGACTACAGTGTTAATCAGAGATCCTTTGGAGGCGAAGCAGCCGAGTGCGTTTGTTTGCACGACTAAGCCAACGAACAAGCTCAACAATGTGTACACTAAAGGTTTAATCTTACCTAGCACTGCTTTAACCTACTAACATTACGTCAGCAAAGCGTGCCTAAGAGAGGAGGGTTTGAGAGGGGATTGAGAGAGAGAGAGAGAGAGAGAGAGAGAGAGATAGAGAGAGAGAGAGAGAGAGAGAGAGAGAGAGAGAGAGAGAGAGAGAGAGAGAGAGAGAGAGAGAGAGAGAGAGAGAGAGAGAGAGAGTGAGAGAGAGAGAGAGACCTAGTTAATGCTAGGTGGTAATATTCTCTTTCCCTTTTACAGGTACTTCGACATGGACAAGTACGTGGACATGAAGGACATCAAAGTCTCAGCTGAAGGCGTTGACATTTGAAAATGTCACGGGACACATTTCATAATGCTTTTGTTTCCCTCTCTCCAATGTGGTCCAGGTGAAGCCATGGATGGAGAACAGCAACAACATCAACATATCCTCCAAATGTTTGAAGAGGACACCAATGAGGAAGACTTTCTAGGATTCACTGCCTCAGGTATGGAGGAGGATAGATAGTATTATTAGGAAAGGAACGGAAATGACAAAGATCTGGTATATTTAGGTTAGGATATTTATTTTAAGCTCTTAGAACTGGACCTGGTTTGGCTCTACCCCACTTTTTTCCCGTCTCCCGTCAATGTCCCGTCGTTGACATTAAACGTGTCAAAATGTCAACAGGATGCATCCTCGGAGTGGGAGCCTTGGCCCTTGCGGCTTTCTCGGCTTTCCTCATCTACGAATGTAAGTATTTCAAAATGAATTGATATTGTACCACTACCTTTCTATGACCAAATTTGTGTGATGCTTTTGTCTTTGCCACGGAACTAAATGTTTGTATTTGTTTATTTCAGACCTGACCAGACCTCCCAGACCTCCACCTGCTGATTGATTTTGATTTTTTTTTAAATGAATGTCATGTACAAACATAATTATCATTAATTTTATAAAAAATTGGCCTTGAGTATTTCCAGTTTTCAGTTTACTTTTACTTCTACTCCACTACATCTCAGAGCCAAATATATTTTGATTATTATTACAAAATAAACATTAATCACTTCAGCATATGTGTATTTCCTAAATGGGTTAAGTGGACCATTTGTGTACTTTTTCCACTACTGGCCACTATTCTGCCCCTGGTGCTCACCTGCATGGAGATGCGTCCGCAGCGCTGCAGCTCGGCGGCGGGCTGGTCTTCAGGCTGTTGCAGGTGCACAGCAGCTTGGACAGAGCCTGCAGCGTGTTGATGCGCAGCTTCACAAAGTCACACTGGAACCTTTCCTTTCATACATCCTATATTGGTATGATGTATCTGCATGGTCTGGTTCTGTTTTGCATTTGAATCTTATTTTTATTCATTTCTATTGCTAAGGATACAAGTATACCGATGTAGTGGGGGGTGTAGTATGTTTATGTCATTGATTGTCATTGATTGTTTGTTCTGTGTTGTTGGATTGTTTATTGTTGTTGTTGTTGTTGTTGTTGTACTTTGAGGACACCCTTGAAAACGAGTTGATGCAACTCAATGGGATTATCCTCCAGAAACTGTCAAATAAATAAATACATGAATAAACGGCATATCTCGTCACTGTTATAATTTTCCTAATCTATTTTTTTTATAATCTCCAGAAATGGACAATGACAGTGTTCATCCAGGACGTTAATGTTAAGGTGAACGCGCGATCGGCTTACTGAGACACCCTTATATATATATATATATATATATATATATATACACACAGTATATATATATATATATATATATATATATATATTAGGCCTGCAACGATACACAAAATTCACGGTTCGATTTGGATCGATATTTTGTGGTCACGGTTCGATATTTTTTGATACAAAAAAATATAAAATACCCCAGTTTTTTTTCCCTTAAATGTATTCAAACTCATTTTCAACTTTCAACAACCAACAACACCCATATTCTAGGGCAGGGGGTCCCCAGCCCTAGAATACATATATACAGTATATAGTATCAAAATCAGCTTAACCACTTTAATCTAGCTTGTAGATCTTTTTCAAAAAGAAATCTAACAATGTTTAAATATTTTTGTTCATTCTAACAAATCTTGCATTTATCAGCACAAGATATTTTCAGATGTTAGTCCACTGCCAAATACATATTAATTTGAGGGTTCCTGATATGAACAGGTTTGAGAACCACTGTTCCATGGTGTATTCTTAGCAGCATGTAAAACAAATGCACCTAATGGAGTTACACTTGACTAATTTTCTGCTGTGCATTCTTAGCAAAACATCAAACTAAAGGGGGGTTATTGTATAACCTTAAGTTCTCTCTATAAACCCCATTATCAAAATAGGATTGTTGCCAGATTTTGCAAGAGGAATAAGCAACCAGGTCTATGAAATCAAACCCAAGGGAAGTGAATATAGGCCATAGGAACACTTTAAACCTATATATGTTGGCTATTTGAAAATAGTTGATCTGCAAGCTCACAAGCACAACCGCCATTTTTAATTAGCAACTTTACATAAAAACAAGCCCAACGTCAATGTGGTTTATAATAATCAGATGTGGCAACAAGCAGATTCCCGCATGTCTCTCGCTGGCTCAGTGAGAGGGCAGGGGCGTCAATTGGGTATGGCAGGGGTATGCAGCTGCCATACCTTGGCTACAGGGGGAAATAATAAAAATGTACTTTTCATCGTGCCTGTTGCTAAGGTATGGCAACATGACTGGTGTCTAGTCATGTTGCCATACCTTACCTTTTTCTGAACTGATGCCACTGTCAGAGGGCTAAGATTTGCTGCTTGCTTGAGCGGCTGCGACTCTCAGTCAGAGTCAGACAACATCACACTGTGGACATGCCTGGGACTGTATATTTTACAGTCTATGCTGGGGACCTGCCTCAGGCTGCCTGGATCCCGAGGCTACACTGACTGCCCTTGGCTTTTGTGTTGGCAATCTGATAGTCTTCTAGCTGCCGGCAGCCGGCTACGATAGCTTGCTAATGCTAACGCTAGGCTAAGTAGCTAGTTTAGGGGACAGAGAGAGAGAGAGAGAGTGAGAGAGTGCGTGTGTGTGTGTGTGTGTGTGTGTGTGTGTGTGTGTGTGTGTGTGTGTGTGTGTGTGTGTGTGAGGGAGATATCCTCTCGGTGCGTAAGAGTGCTAATATGTTTCTCCATAGCCAAGAAAGAGTGCATCTTCTCCATTATGATTCACATGAGCGTCACCCGTGAAAAGAAATCCCCCCCCCCCCCAAAAAACAGCGTCTCTTTCTGTCTCTCATCTGGTCAGTGCAGGCTGTGCAGTGCACGCATGAGGAGCAGCAGCTGCGGGCTGCTGATAAAATATATATATAATTAATTATCGTTCGGTCGTTCGGTACGTAGCGCGTACCGAACCGAGACCCCGTATCGAACGGTTCGATATCGGTTCATTTATCGTTGCAGGATTAATATATATATATATATGTCACGGTTAGATCGAGAAACAGCGCTCGTCATGCGGCGCGGGGCGGAACAAGCGGTCGCTTTCAGCCACAACAACGTAGCGTCGGCAGGAATGATAACGCCTCACCCCACGGAGGTTCGGGTTAGGGTTAGGGTTAGGCATAGTTTTACTGAGGTTAAGGTTAGGGTTAGGGTCAGAGTAAGGCATAGTAAGCTAATGGCTAAACACTGCCGAGCTAGGCTAGTAAATAAACGAAAGAGAGTCGCAAACGAGGGTGATTGGTGTGTGGTGAACGACAAAACAAGCGCTCTTACCATGATTTAACTGAGTTACCCAATCTAACTGTAACATATATATATATATTATCATCAACAAGCATCACCGGAACTGCTGCCAGTTTTGCCGGCTGAGGAATTGCCTTGAGATGGGGATGAAGATGGAGTCTGTACAGAGCGAGAGGAAGCCCATTGACATTGTGCCCAGAGAGACACGCCAACTGTGCTGCCTCAACCCAGAAGATCTACATCCGTAAAGACCTCAACAGCCCTCTCATCGCAACGCCAACCTTCATCTCCGACACAGACACAGAAGGCTCATGATAGCATTCATCACTGTCCATGTTTGTGTCTGCCAACTACATACATCCTTTACATAAAACCACATAAAATGCCATCAATTGTCATCATTAACTACTGCTCTTTGACTGGAGCCCTGTGGTGGGCATATCCTCAACTCCATGATAAACAATCCTCACTTCCAAGCTATAATATTTCACATGTTCCTTCGAGCGTCTGTCTATCATGGACGATTAACCTGTTCCCCCCGATGCTCTACCCCAGGGGTCTTCAATGTTTTCAGGCCAAGGACCCCTTAGTTGAGAGAGAGATGCAGCAGGGACCCTCCACAACCTTTTCATAGATTCCATATAGTTTCATTGTTTGACAGCACAATCATAAGTAGATTTTGTCAATTTGTGTTTTCAGATATTTAGTTAACCACTTGAACCGTCAATACTTAATAAACTTGACTTTTCACTTTACTTACTGCTCTTTTCCCCCTCCAAAGCTCTTTGCCAAATAATAGCTCTAAGAATATGGATGCTAGGGTTCAAGTGGTTAATATAAAGATGGGGAGAAAAAAAAAAGTAACTCTGAGCCGGGTCCCCGGACCCCCTGTTGAAGAGCCCTGCTCTACCCACCACCAGCGGCCTGGCCTGTGTCGATGCTCGGTGCCGCTGGAGCTGCGGGGATCATCGTTATTACATTGGAACGTTTTGTATGATGAAATGGATAACTGATTGAGTGTCTGGTTTACTCTGTTCATTATACGGTACATACTGTGTTTACTGTGTTTTCTCCACCTTTTGTGCAGTTTTTTTTTACTCTGTATAGCATTAGGAAGACAATGATGCACACCTTTCCCGCTCTCTTGTAGTCATGCTGCGTTGCCAAGCGATCAGAGATAGTTGTCTACTGATAAACATCTGGTAAAAAACATGGAAACTATTCAGAAAAGTTAAGAATGTGTATTACAGAGTCAATGCAAAGACACATTAAGGCGATCGTTGTGTTTTCATATCAGTGACCTAAACAAGTTGAAATACTATTAATAATCATGATCACGATAAACCACTTCATAAAAAAAATGTTAAACTAAACTGAAAATGGGAAAAGTTATGATTAACAACAACAACAACAATATCAAATTCAATATTATCCGTGATCAAAGAGATAGCCTAGATGTGACGTCACTGACCTAGCCTGTAATTACGACACTCACCTAGAGCAAGGGAAGGCGAGTGCCAAAGTGCTCTCTACTGGATGTTTGCTTGCAACGGCAGCCTCAGCAATAAGGGCAGGAGTTGTCTACAAATGTAAGTATTTCAAATAAATTCATATTGTACCTTTCTATGACCCAATTTGTGTGATGCTTTTCTGCTTTTATCTTTGCCACGGATGCAACTAAAAGTTTGTATGTGTTTATTTCAGTGCTAACAAAGACCTAAACAAGGAAGACCTGCTTCAGTGATTGCGGCTATTTTTACAATTTAGGCCATATCTTTTTTATTTTATTTTGTACAGCAAGAAAGTGTTGAAGTATATAGCAGATAATTGAACAACAGACAAGTATGTGATGAAGTATAATTGGTTTCACTGACTTTTCAACATCCTATAGTTTCATTTGCAATATTCTCATTATCAGATGGGACAAAAAGAAACACATTCCCCATCCTGATGAAACAATGATATTATGTGGGTTAATCTGTGTGTAAAAAAATTACAATAACCACTAAAGCTATGTTATACATTGTTGTTTCCTCCAATTGTATACTAAAACAAAAATAGCTGATCTACAAGCTCAGAACACGCCACATTGTGACATGTTATGAGCTTGTAGATTTGAACTATTTTAGAAAGTTTTCACCTATACCCAAAATAAAAGTGGTTAAAGGGTAGCCTTGAGGCTTAAATTTGTGTTATCTTTTTTATATTCGCTGTGAAAACTTAACTAGTATATTATGATAATTAGTGGAGCCCTAATATACAGTGCATAGCCTTTTATTTATTTTGTGCTTCTGTGTGAATGTTACCCACCCCCCCAGGCCTTCAGCCACCAGTGATTGCGCCTATGACCATGACTGACACCTTTACATGACATCACAAATCCTCTTCAGCTCCATGTGCAAATGAATGACTGTGATTTCTGTACATTCATTTTAATAAAACCTTTGATGAAATATGTTGTTGATGCATATTTTATAGATATTTATACAACCTTAACCAGTAAAAAACATTGAGAGTGAGATGTGACGTTGAGTCATCTTTTTACAAGAATGACCTTCCCACGAGGAAGACCAAAAACTGACACAACCCCAAAATAACTAGATAGACTAGATAAACTAATGTGTAAAATAAAACAATAAACTAATGTGTAAAATAAAACAATAAAAGAGGCTAGACATCAAAACAAGATCAAGTGTATTTCCCTAACCGATCACTAGATCAACGTCCTCTCTGTAAAACTCAGTTTGGGCCATTTGTTCATTAAACAAACATATTTTAGCATAATTACAATTATCTTTGCATAATAGTCATTGCGACCGTTAGGTCGCAGTTACTTCTACTCTTATACTATCCAAACCTGCACCGGCTGTTTTTCAATAGATAATAAAGTATCAGGGCCCAGAATTTGGTGCGACACCCCTGGTGGCATATCTGCTCAGACGTGGGCACAAGAGGCAGACGGGCACAGACTGCTCCAACAGATGATTGGTGATTTAGAGACGTAGCCTCGCTCTAGATAGGTTAATTAGCACGATAAGCACAAAATATGTTGGATTTGGCACCTTGTTATGATCGGGTAATGCATGAGTAAGTAAGGCCCACCTTACCAATCATCACCACAAAAGCGTGAGGTGGCTCAAAGTAGCTGACAGAGTACCGCATCTTGCAATGGGCCTGGTGTACAAGATACATTACACCTCCAAGATGCCCATGTACCTGACAAACTACTTCCTAAATGTCAAGGATGTTCACGATCACAACACCAGAGGCAGCTCCACTGATCATCATCAACGTAGATTTAACACTAAACAAGGCTCTAACTTGTTCTCCTGCGATACCATCAACATGTGGAACGCCCTTCCACAAGCCTTAAAGGAGAGCAAATCCCTAGCCTCCTTCAAAATTGGTATGAAAAGTCACCTTCAGGCGGCTGCTACCCGTGACTTGTAAATAGACTAAGCACCCATGCTCCCCCCCACCCTTTTTTTCCTGCCTTTGTATTTGAGGTTAAGCTTTTTCTGCTTTTGAAATTGATATTATCCTAGATAAAGTAATATGTTCTATCCGTCTGTCTTTCAATGAGATACTTAAAGTGTGGTTCCTGTGGAAATAAGCCTCGGCTTTCTAGTATCTCCTTTTAGTTGACCTTGTACCAGTGATTTGTACTGTCATGAAACTGTACTTTTTTTCTATTGCAAACTTCTAATAAAGTCTTCAATCAATTGATGAATAGTGGAGAGATAACTGAACATTGCACTTTTCTCATCATCAGTACAGTGTGTAGTTGGTGTGATGTGGTGCGTTTAAATAGAAGTAGTTCCATGTATGTGCATGGCATGTTAAGGCAGTGTTTTCAACCTTTTCAGGCCGCGCCCCCTTCCCCCAAATTTGGACTGGGGACCCCAAAAAAGAATCATATTTGAACTGGGGAACTGGGAAGTAGGGACATTGAATTTAGTTGACTCAGTTCTCACTGATAAAAATAAGGCCTTGCGTTGTTTGTTTGCTTGGTGTAACGATTGGCAACAGGAAAGGTTTGGTGGAAGGAGTGGTGTGGTCACAGAGACTATCAGGCCGGAATTATAGTTCCCCTCTGAGCAATGGTCATGAGCTTTTATTAAAAAATCAGTATTAAAAAAAAAAAAAAAAAAAAAAAGTAAAAACATAACACTGGCTTCCATGGAGCTGCTCCCTAAATAACCATAGCCGGGCCGCTATCCGGCTTACCGGTCTGTGTAAAGCCCTTTAAACTGGGACTGTCTCTCCACACAGCTCCTTTCTCTCCAACTGCCACACACAAACTGACCCAAGCTCTGCTGCTGAGTGGAGCTTTTATAGTGATGGCCTAATGGAAGGCACCTGCGTAGGTGTGGAGCTGTCCATGGACCATGCTGAGTGGAGCTTTCATAGTGAATCCCAGTGTAATTTTCCCAGTAGCATCGATTTCTGTTTGGCATATTTCAAATGATAACATTATTCTCTAGACAATATGTACAGGTGTTTTTATTTAATTTTTTAGGTGTCTTTAATGTGACATTTCTGGTACATGGGACAGATGTGTCTTGCTGATCCAAATGTGTACTACAATCACACCTCTGTACTCTAATTTGCCTAAAACATGTAATAATAAAGGTGCTCTTCTGTGTGGCAGCTCTGTTTGGCATATTTCAAATGATAACATTCTTTAGACAATATTTACAGGTGTTTCTTAATGTCACATTTCTGGTACATGGGACATAAAATTGTCTTGCTGTTCCAAATGCATACAATATTTGTAGGCTACTCTAATTTGCCTAAAACACAAAATAACAAAGGTGCTCTTCTGTGTGGCCGCTGGGCAAGACTATTGGAAGACTATTGAAGAGCATGGCTTTTATAGTGTTTGGGGCGGGACTGGCCAGATGTCTCCACTTCTCCTGATCATCTGACTCTGCCCTGCCCAGCACTGCAAGCACTACCTAATCTTGTTTATGGATATGGCAGATCTACAAGCTCACAACATGTCACATTAGATCAGCTTCTTGCGATTAGCCAAAGTATTAAGTGGTTCATCTATGTTTTGCATTAATAATATCTGCAAAGTAACAACTAAATGCCAAATGATGTAATTGTAGTGGAGTAGAAGTAACAACAATTGAAACTGAAAGTAAAGAAAAAGTACCTCAAGTATTTTCTGTGTGCAGGACAAAAAAAAAATCAATCAATCAATCAATCAATCAATCAATCAAACAGTCAATCATAATGTACATTGTAAGCACATGTAGAGTACTTGAGTGAAATTATGTTTTTTTTTTATTTAAGCAAGAGCGTAGGCCTACATCAAAATCAATACATCAAATGGAAAGAAATAGTAGGCAAATCTAATAAAAACATGTAGACTAAGCACCTATTCAGTAAAAAATTAAGAACAAATTATACAAATTAACAATGCTATCTAAATTACATGTATGGTCTAGGCAAGTGATACGGTAAGTGCTATGGGCTATTCAGACCACGGCGGAAGCTATGGAGTGAGTCTGCAGTTCTAATAGTGATTTTGATTTGATTTATTTATTTGCAAATAAAAACCAGTACATGGTTAACATTATTAAAAAGCATGGAAATAAGTGCAGGCGAGAAAGGAAGCCCATATCGGGCTTATACAAGGTTCTCACCTATAGGCCTAATAATAAACAAGAATAAGTTGCAACCTGTCTAGTCTAGGGCGAGTGGATCGTTTTCCTTGGGGTTTTTAGCGAAGGTTCTGTCAGAGAGGATTGACCTGGTTTGTGCTGTTTGTGCAGGTGATGTTAAATTGTCACTTACACAAACAGAACACCATCTGATTAAAATGTTTTTCATTAAAGAATGGGGGTAATTCTAGTAGGACATACTGTATTTAGACACGTGTGAGCTTTTGTGAGTTCTGTGAGAACGGAGCAACGCACTGTATAGTAACGGTAACTGAGTTACTGAATTTAAAAAAAGAACGCGTTAAGAGTACTCATTACTGAAGGAAAAAAACGGTGTTACAGTAATTGATTACTTTGTAACGCGTTAGTCCCAACACTGGTGACTTTCATATATGTCATATGTATATATGTAAAAGTGTACTTGCATGTGGACTTAACATCAACCATAAAGTACAAGCATCCATAATGAACATGCTTATATACATTTCATAAATATGTAAGCAGTAAACAGTTAAAAAAGAAGGGGAAAAAAAGTAAAACAAATGTTCTTTCAGCACAGCACATATCTCTACCAGGCCACGTGGTCGGTCTATGATTTCAGTCTTCTATGATATGGTATATGAAGTATTCACAAAAAAGAAGGAAGCTTGTATGTTGATGTATTTTGACTGTCCTCAGGACAGTGTGACACAATTTTGTCGCCCTGCTCATGGTGATATGGTTTTCCTTACATGTGTGCGCTCATGATGATGAAGATTGTCTAACAAAGCAAAACTCATACCACATTGACTACAAGTCGACTAATCTTTTAGGGTTTTAATCCTGTGTGCACTAGCTTGTGACGATTGAAATTAGTCGATTGATTAAAACACTTTCCACACTGATCACAGTGATATGGCTTAAATTCTGTATGCATTCTCTGGTGTGATTTAAGTTTGGTCGATTTTGTGAAGTGAATTCCACACTGATCACATCTATAAGGTTTATCACCAGTATGGTGATCATTGCTTCCACACTGGTCACACTGATATGGTTTCTCTCCAGTGTGAATTCTTTGGTGTATTATTAGTGCATCATTTGTCTTAAACTTGCTCCCACACTGGTCACAATGGTATGGTCTTTCTCCAGTGTGAATTATATGGTGTTTTTAAGGCTGTCCTGTCTAGTGAAGTGTTTTCCACACTGGTCACAGCCGTGGTGTTTTGGTTTAACCAAGCTTCTTTGTTTGTTTACTGCTGGTAGGACAAGGAAGCCAGAAGGAGGATGCAACACTGTGTTGGAAACAATAGGGAGAGGGAAGATATGTAAGAACTAGAAAGTTTAATAATAAACTGCAATAATTTAAAACGAAACTGCAATGACAAAATAATCCATGACAGTCAAACCCACCATACGATAATGATGAAATAAAATCGTTTTATAGCTATGTTCGATTCCGGAGAGGGAGCCTGAGAAACGGCTACCACATCCAAGGAAGGCAGCAGGCGCGCAAATTACCCACTCCCGGCACGGTGAGGTAGTGACGAAAAATAGCAATCCAGGACTCTTTGGAGGCCCTGTAAACATATTGTAAATGCATAGATTATCCACATATATTCATACATTGAAAAGCTAAATTAAAAATAAAGCTAAAATACATCTAACCTACAATGAATCTACGTATCAAAGAGATCAAGAAAGATATAACTTACAGAGATCTGGGTGGTCTTTGGGTTCCTCCTTCAGCAGAACTGTTCCTGGTGCAGTCTGGAGAGTTCATCTTCACCTGGAGACCACAGTCAGTTCTGCTTGAAATGATTGATAAGAGTTGTGCAGACATTACAAATACACACTCTTCTTAATACTATAGAGCCTGAGGTGGAGCAGCCCAATGATTGGCTACTCAATGATCCTCCAAAGAAGAAAACAATAGTACCATCTGTCCACCAACCACAAGTCTTCTCTTCAGCACTACTACAATTTCCTTGTCAAGTGTGGATATTGGTAAACAATATAAATGTAAAAAAAAAATAATCAGGCAAACATTGTGCTACGCACGCATACCATTCACAACAACATACAATTATGAAGTATAATGTTCTGTTTCGTAAGAGAAATAATTTAATTAAATATTATGATATGTATAGCCTATAGAACTCAGTGAGGTAGCATCAGCCAGTAGCAGTAGAATCATTTAGAACCATGCAGGTCAATGATTAGAGCAGGATTGCACACATTAAACATCTGACAATTATAAGCATGTCATTAAATTACTGTTATGTATTCATTTAATTACTACTATTTTACCTGTCAACGTCGGAGAGAGGTTGTGCAGTGTCTCCCATTAGCTTTTGAGATATCAAAGTCCATAAAGTCCCTTTGCCAAATAAATTGCACATCTTCTCAATTGTGCTTTTGATGAAGTGCACACAAGGTTAGTAATATATATATATATATATATATAATATTTTAGTTTTAGCATAGTTACAAAACAAGAGGGTTTCTCCCCATTAGAGGGTAGTTGATTGTCCTCTTTGAGAGCATTTACACCTGTATTTGACGTTTGATCACTCAGGATGTAAATGCATTGAAATACAAAAGTCTGACCATGGGTCTATGAAGACAGATGACCTTTCTCTACAAAATAACATTCTTGTACAGAAACCAGGCGACCGTCTTCTAATTCAGTGGTGCATAACAAGGGTGGATCATTCAATGTCACTGTGTTGTCACTATAAGAAGATTTGACCATTGTAGAGCTCAACTAGGTGGTGTTTCACCGAAAGACATTTGCCTTTCAAGACCTCTGTGGAGACATGTTCACATGGGGAAGAAGGAATGTGTGAAACCCAGTGAATCAAATGATGCATCTCAGTGCTCCGTGAATTGTAGAACTACTTCTCTGGACTGGAATGAACCCACAATGCACTTTTATCTGCTGGTCTGTCGTGACAGTCAACATTTTTATATCATTTGTTGACTGTTCAAACTGCAAGAGTGTTTGATAACAACACACACTCACACTCACACACACACACACACACACACACACACACACACACACACACACACACACACACACACACTTAAACTCATGGGCATGGCTAATACATTAATACATAGTCAGAAATGGGTTGCAATTGAACTATGTTTATTAAGTTGAATCTTTACAATGTAGCCTTTGCACAAGGGAGGTGCACAACAACACAGAGGGAGTCCACACAAGTAAAAGCATGTAACTTATTTATTAGACTAATTAAAGTAAAGAAAAGCAATTATTTATCTACAGCCCAACACTTACCTGAAGAACTGCACAATTGCTCTGGGGCACAAGGCTCTCCAATTCCTGTTTCAAAAAACAAACTTGTGAGAGGAACTCCCCAAAACAAACAACTTTCAAATGACACACTACATTTCAAACCAAACTAAACCAAACTGTTTGACGAGCCCCCATTCGCACGCTCGCCCCACACCCCAGCACGGCAAACGCGACAAAACAACAGAACAAAGAAAACGAAAACAGGGGTAGGCCTATGAGGTGTGAACAAGAACATATCAGTGATCAGTCATGTCTGCAGTGTATTGATGTTTGGAAAAAATAGAATGTACTTCTTAAAATAAATGTATCATGCCTGTTGCTATTCTAAGGTATGGCAACATGACTGGTGTCATGTTGAAACCAGTCATGTTGCCATACCTTAGCTTTTTCTGAACTGACGACACTGACTCCTTTCCCATCTGCATTAGTTCCACAGAGTCAGGAATGCATTCATGACAAAGATTCAAGGGAGAAAGGGTAGGAATTGACAATAGGATAGTCAAACCGTTATTTTCTCTGCTTCTGTATGACTCTGTAATGTACACAGGGGATTTCTATAGGAAGGAATGGCCTTGAATGCGTCGTAATGGCTCTGCTTGAATAACAAGATTGGAATGAGAGATTCTCTTTCACACTTGAGGACATTGATAGTTGTTTAACATGTAAATGCAGGGCATGTATAATGAGTAGCAATGACCTTTACACGTTAAAGCCGGGTGTGAAGTTGGCCCCCATTACTTTTTTAAGATTTCGAAGTCCACAAAGTAACATTAAAATTGTAGGCTACTTCTAATTTTGTAGTCAAGTTAGGGTTAGGGCAATCTGGGAACCCATCGTCAAAGAAGAAAGGGCGACACCTATCGGTCTGTCTCTCTTCCTTTGAGCGTTCTCTGAGGCTGTCTCGAGAGATTAGGGTTAGGGTTAATAATAATTTGAACATTGTACATCCAGTCTTATCTGCACTTTATTGTGTTATTTGGGGTTGCAGACTCAGACAAACATTTAGCTGTAGACACAATGTTTGTTTGTTTTCATTTTATTCAAATAAATGACAATTCAAATATTTGAATCAATGAGTCCTCTTTGAATCATCACCACTCACATGCATTTTCTATAAAAAACACAAACTAACTGGAATCAAAATGAGAGCTATTCGTCACTCTGATTACAAGATATTATGAGAACACTCCCTTGTAAAATCTAAATAGATTAGAGAATGAATGGTCATATAATTGTTCTATGTGTGACAGTACGTTCAGATGGCAACTTTGTTACTGTTCAAGAGACAATTCTCTCTCTGTACGAATTACTGTTCAAGTGACATCTTTCTCTCTGTATGAATCCTCGTGTGACTCGTTAGACTACTCGTTTGACTAAAGCTTTTGCCACAATCCGTGCAGCTAAAGGTTTTTTTCCCAGTATGAGTCCTCATATGTGTCTTCAGATGTGTATTATATAAGATTTTACCCCTGTGTGAATCCTCATGTGTTTTCTCAGATAGTCAATTTGACCAAAGCCTATGCCACAATCTGGACAAATAAAGGGTTTTTCCATAATATCTGAATGAGTACTTGCATCGCACCAGGCTTCTTCTTTTGGCACAATGTGTACAAGTAAAGGTTTTTTTTCCGTGTATGGATCCTCATATGTGTCATAATTACTAAAAAGCTTGTGCCACAAACTCTACACAACATACACATTAAACCTGCTCTCTGCGACTCCTCACAAATGTTTTTTGTCCTGAAGCATTTGACTCCTGTGGAAGTGGCTTATCTTCCCTGTTCTCCTCCCACTCATCACTGTCTTTGGCGTCAGATTGGTAAAAGAGTGATGTGGTGATGATACTCCACAGTCCTCAACATAAGCTTGTGTTTCTGGGAGTTCAGTTGGGGCGATGTCTAGAGGCGCAGACATGAATATAACATGAATATTTATCAGCTGGTCTGTCGTGACAATCAACATTTTTATATCAATTGACTGTTCAAACTGCATGAGTGTTTGATAACAACACTCACTTAAACTCTCCACCAATCACAAGTATTCCCTTCAACACTAATTTAATTTCCTTGTCAGTTTGGACATTGGTAAACCAATTGTAAATATGCAAAGTTAAGTAGACCAAGTATGAACTAATAATTGGTTAAGGTTTAGGTAGGCAAGTGCTACAGTATGTGCTTTGGGCCAAGTTGGAGTCTGAAGAGGTGAGTCTTCAGTCCACGGTGGAAGCTGTGGACTGTTGGGTCTGTTGTTCTAAGTGTGACAGGGAGATTATTCACAGTTTGGGGGCCAGGAGGGTGAATTGTCTAGGACGAGTGGATATTTATAGATGTGTGATGTCTCCTGAAATGGAGCACTAGATATGTATCAAATCACACATACTGCTACAATGTTTACAACCTCCACCATATACTATTGTAATGTAATATGTTGAGGTAGTGAATGCTGTTGGAGGCACAACTGTGCTGTTGACTCCTTGTATTTTACATGCATGTCTTGGGAATGCAAATTGACATAGCTGTTAAAGGTATATTCCACTTTCAAAATAACTCTGCCTTGCACAAGTCTGCTTCCCCAGTTCCAGGGCCTCTCCACACACACACACCTATTGTAACTTCAAACTCCATTTTAACCATGATAGATTCATTAAAAACACACATTATTTTTGCTGGTGACTCATAATACCCTCCTAATATGTGAGCAGGCTGTGTTTTTTCGATAACATCTTTCATTTATTTTGTTTTGTATTTAATTTTTCTAATTTTCCCAAATAATTATTAAAAATAAATGAAAAAGGTTATTGAAAAAACACAGCCTGCTCACGTATAATGGGGGTAATATGAGTCACCAGAAAAAAAATAATAATAGGTGTTTTTAATCAATCTATCATGGTTAAAGTGGAGTTTGAAGTTACAATGGGTGTGTGTGGAGAGGCCCTGAGCCTGGGGGGCAGATAACATTTACATCAAATATCTAAAATTTTAATGAAGCAAATTAAAAACTGTTCAGTGTGTTCATAAAAGCCTGATTAGATGATAAAGTGACCAAAAGTTTTTTTGAAAGTGGAATATCCCTTTAATAGCTTCAGCCAGTATCACTAGAATCATTTAGAGAAGCTGAATGTATAATAGACCAAATAGACCATGTCAGTATTTCCACCAGTGTAAGGCATGGTGGGTGTGAGGCTTTGTAGTGCATTAGGATGGTGGCTCAATGTCATTAAAGGTCAGACATTGTCATTGTTTTGTCTGAAGAGAACAGCAGTGTGTAATGACGGTGGCTCATTGGTCAGTGATTGGTCTAGCTTTTACATTCACATGTATTGCTGTCAGTGAACAAAGGGACATCAAGTAGGTTCATTATGTACTGATACATAAAACAACAGAGTGTATCTTATTTCAACAATGTTTATTAAGTTCAAGCAGGCAAATCCAACTAATTCAGCAACTTTTTGTGTTCACAAAATAGTTAATAGTCCATTCAATAGAATATGAATAGGCTAGTGTGTGTCTCATTGCCAGATTGTTCCAAATGTCAGCTGTCAACAACAAATAATGGCATCTAAAAAAAGGTAAAGCACATTATCTGCACCAGGCCAGGTGGCTAGTGTCAGTTATACATGATGTATGACTCCATCAGTGTCATTTCTAACTCCATTGACCTAAGGTTAAAAAGTACCAAAAAGTATGTTGGGTGAACATGACCAGTCCAGCAGACACACAAAGAGAAAATAAAATGAAATAAAACAAAATCTCAGTCCTGTCATCAGCCCAGCGGGGATACAAATACAAGAACATACAGCATCACTCTACGCTTGTTGCAGTGCTTATGTGGATGCTCTGATGTCTTTTCAGACGATCCTTTCTAATGAAACTCTTGTCACACTGTTCACAGTGATAGGGTTTCTCTTCCTTGTGTGTGTACTCATGGCGTTGTAGACACTGGGGTGTGGTATAACTCTTTCCACATTGACTACAAGGAAAGGGCTTAAATCCTGTGTGCACTAACTTGTGCCTATTTAAATTAGCTGATAGACTAAACACCTTTCCACACTGGTCACAATGATATGGTTTAATTCCTGTGTGAATTATTTGATGTGTTTTAAGGTTGGACATGGAAGTGAAATGTTTTCCACACAAATCACAACCATATGGTTTCTCACCAGTATGGATTCTCTGGTGTTTTATTATTTCAGCATTTGTCTTAAACGTACTCCCACACTGGTCACAGTGATATGGTTTAATTCCTGTGTGGATTCTCTGGTGTATTTTAAGGCTGTTCAAATGAGAGAATTTAATTCCACACTGATCACATCCATAGGGTTTCTCTCCAGTGTGGATTCTCTGGTGATTTTTTAATTCAACTTTCGTCTTAAACTTGCTACCACACTGGTCACAGTGATGTGGTCTTTCTCCAGTGTGAATTAGCATGTGTTTTTTAAGGCTGTCCTTTCTAGCGAAGTGTGTCCCACACTGGTCACAGCCATGGTGTTTTGGTTTACCCAAGCTTCGCTGTTCATTTACCGCTGGTAGGACAGGGAAGCCAGAAGGAGGATGTAGCACTGTGTTGGAAACAAGAGGGAGAATGTGTGAGAAGTAGATAGATATGAAATTACCTAGCAATGACAAAATAATCCATGGCAGTCAAACGTATTGTAAATGCATATATTCACCTATTCAGACATTGAAAGCTAATAAAATAAATAAAGCTAATATACATCTAACCTACAATGAAGCTACATCAAAGATAAATATATAACTTACAGAGATCTGGATGGTCTTTGGGTTCAGCCGAACTTTTCCTGGTGCAGTCTGGAGAGTTCATCTTCAACTGGAGTCTGGAGTCCACAGTCGGTTCTGCTTGAAATGATTGATATCCTGGAGGAGTTGTGGAGACATTACAACTACACACTCTTCTTATACTAGAGAGCCTGCGGCGGAGCTAACTAACTGCTTCAATGATTGGTCAAGAGGAAAACAATAGAACCATCTGTCCACCAACCACAAGTCTTCTCTTCAACACTACTATAATTTCCTTATCAAGTGTGGACATTGGTAAAATTTTAATTGATGAATCAACCAATAATTACTAAATAAAGTTAATTGAAGGTTAGTAATATAATTGTAGTTTTAGGATAGTTACAATACAAGAGGGTTAGGTAGATCAGACCATTCTTTCTCCCCATTAGAGGGTAGTTGATTGTCCTCTTTGAGGGCATTTACACCTGTATTATGAGACGTTTGATCACTCAGGAGGCAAATGCATTGAAATACAAAGTCTGACCATCTGAGCATTCTTGTACAGAAACTAGGCGACTGTCTTCTATCATGTACTAAAGTGGAACCAATTTAAGGATTCCCTACACAACATGTGCAGGGAATAGTATACAGTAAATGTTGAGTAATATGTGTTCTTGGAGATTTCAGCCAGTAACTGAAACCAGCCAGTAACAGTGACCATGTAACTTTTAAATACAGCCTTGACTGTACTGTTGATAGGCTAATCCTGTTTTCTATATGACATGCTTTGACTCTGACAGGGTCTGTTCTTTTGGATTTAGACTAACTGTGCTTACTTGTAATGATATATTTAGATGAACTATTGATAACCCAGTGGAGTAGTTGTTATTATCATCAAACACTAGCTGAATATACAATAAATCAAATAGACAATGATTACGTCAGTAATCTCACCAGTGTTCTTTCACAAGTTAGCCTGATTACTTGTTGGGTGGGAGTTACACTTTGTCATTGATTGGTCTATAGATATCAAAGTTGCATAAGGTGAAGAGAACAGTAGTGTTTAATGATGGCTCTTTGGTCAGTGATTGGTGGTCTATAGCTTTTATATGCACATGTAATTCAGTGGTGCATAACAAGGGTGGATCATTCAATGTCACTGTGTTGTCACTATAAGGAGATTTGACCATTGTACAGCTCAGCTATGTGGTGTTTCATTGAAAGACATTTACCTTTCAAGAAGTCCTCTGTGGAGACATGTTCACATGGGGGAGACGGAATGTGTGAAACCCAGTGAATCAAATGATGCATCTCAGTGCTCCATGAATTGTAGAACTACTTCTCTAGACTGGAATGAACCCACAATGCACTTTTATCAGCTGGTCTGTCGTGACAATCAACATTTTTATATCAATTGTTGACTGTTCAAACTGCATGAGTGTTTGATAACAACACACACGCACACACACGCACGCACGCACGCACACACGCACGCACGCACACACACACACACACACACACACACACACACACACACACACACACACACACTCGTGGGCATGGCTAATACATTAATAAATAGTCAGAAATGGGTCGCAATTGAACTATGTTTATTAAGTTGAATCTTTACAATGTAGCCTTTGTTATACACAAGGGAGGTGCACAACAGAACAGAGGGAGTCCACACAAGTAAAAGCATGTAACTTATTTATTAGACTAATTAAAGTAAATAAAAGCAATTATCAAACATAACTAGGGGTATGAGGTGTGAACATATCAGTGATTTGCTCCACAAACAAAAAAATTACTACCCCCTGTATTTACATCCCAACACTTACCTGAAGAACTGCACAATTGCTCTGGGGCACAAGGCTCTCCAATGTCTGCAGTGTATTGATGTTTGGAAAAAATAGAATGTACTTCTTAAAATAAATGTATCATGCCTGTTGCTATGCTAAGGTATGGCAACATGACTGGTGTCATGTTGAAACCAGTCATGTTGCCATACCTTAGCTTTTTCTGAACTGACGACACTGACGCCTTTCCCATCTGCATTAGTTCCACAGAGTCAGGAATGCATTCATGACAAAGATTCAAGGGAGAAGAGTAGGAATTGACAACAGGTTAGTCAAACCGTTTTCTCTGCTTCTGTATGACTCTGTAATGCACACAGGGTTTCTATAGGAAGGAATGGCCTTGAATGCGTTGTAATGGCTCTGCTTGAATAACAAGATGGGGATGAGAGATTCTCTTTCACACTTGAGGACAGTGATAGTTGTTTAACATGTAAATGGGGCATGCATAATGAGTAACAATGACCTTTACAGCGTTAAAGCCGGGTGTGAAGTTGGCCCCCATTACTTTTTTAAGATTTCCAGGTCCACAAAGTGACATTAAAATTGTACTTCTAATCTTGTAGTCAAGTTAGGGTTAGGGTTAATAATAATTTGAACATTGTACATCCAGTCTTATCTGCACTATTGTGTTATTTGGGGTTGCAGACTCCCACAAAAATTTAGCTGTAGACATAAATAATATAAAATAAAATGTTTGTTTGTTTTCATTTTATTCAAATACAAGACAATTCAAATATTTGAATCAATGAGTCCTCTTTGAATCATCACCACTCACATGCATTTTCTATAAAAAACACAAACTAACTGGAATCAAATTGAGAGCTATTTGTCACTCTGATATAAGATATTATGAGAACACTCCCTTGTAAAATCTAACTAGATTAGAGAATGAATGGTCATATAATTGTTCTATGTGTGACAGTACATGTCAGTTCAGATGGCAACTTTGTTACTGTTCAAGAGATAATTCTCTCTCTCTCTCTTTTTCCCAGTATGAGTCTTCATGTGTGTCTCCACAAAGGGAAGAAAAGTTTTAGTTGTACCGAGTGTGGTGAAATGTTTAATCTAAAGCGAGGTCTGAAGATGCACACATTTATTCATACAGGGGAGAAGCCCTTAACTTGCACAGTTTGTGATGAAGTCTGTAGTAAAAATAGTCATTTGAAAGTAGGCCTACACATGCTGATTCATACAGGAGAAAAGCCCTTTCTGTGTCCTGACTGTGGAAAGGCTGTGGTACCAGTAGTGCTTTAAAAGTACACATGAGAACTCATACAGGGGAAAAGCCCTTTATGTGTAAACTTTGTGGTAAAGGCTGCAGTCAAATGAGTGATGAGCTACTTCTACTGAGCCCTGGTGGCCGTGACCGGGGCTGTTTTTCCCGGCAAAATTACGTCATATGCATCATTCTGTACACATGTCTCCCTACCGGCCAATCAAAGCCCAGATCATACACTGCTGAGCTCTTCAGGAAGTACACTGCAGTGTTTACACTGGGCTAGGAGTCTAGCGTGTAACTCCCCAACCGAGGCTCGTAGAGGGACACGAAAGACCTCTATGGATAGGTCTCAGCGAGGCGAGGCGGACGCGGTGGTCTGAATGCCCGGTCCGCGGCGAAAAACGGGCGAAAAAAGCAGACGCGACCGCGGTTTGCTCTACTGCTACTGACCACTAGTTGAGCAACTTACACAGTATAGCTTTAAAGGTTAGTCATTGTCATTGTTTTGTGTGAAGAGAACAGTAGTGTGTAATGATGATGGCTCATTGGTCAGTGATTGGTCTATAGCTTTGACATTCATATTGCAGTCAGTGAACATAACAAAGGGACATCAAGTAGGTTAATTAGGTACTAATAAATAACATCTTAATTCACCATTTTTTTTATTAAGTTCAAGCAGAATCCAACTCATTCAGCAACTTATTGTGTTCACAAAATAGTCAGTCCATTTAACCTGAAACCTGAAAAGTATGCAAATTGGGCATTATTAGCGCATATAATGCCTAATTTGCATATCTAAACATATAATTTCAGAAAACTTATAATTCAAAAAAGCTTAGTCTTGATGTAAGTAATCAACTGGAAATGTTTCATTGTGGTAGCTATTAGTTTTTTTTTTACCCTATTCACCTGTAGTGTCTCAGCATCAGCATCCCACACACACTTTAAGATAATGGATCATGGAATAGACAACAATTTACTATGAAGTAAGTTAAAACACCATTGTATTTCACTGTGAGTAGATTACTTGTATGTGGTTTTAACAACAACAACGAACAAGCCATAGTGTCCACACATCCATAATGAACATGCTTTTATACATTTCATAAACTTGTAAACAATCTAAATAAACATACATGTTCTCTCATCACAGCACCTATCTCCACCAGGCCGGGTGGTCAGTCTTCTATGATTTCTATAGTATCTGATAGTATTCACAGAATTGAAAGTAAAAAAAACACCCAAAACTTGTTGCAGTGACATGTGTACGCTGATGTATTCTGAGAACAGTGTGACAAACTCTTGTCGGACTGTTCACAGTGATAGGGTGTTCCTTACATGTGTGAGCTCATGACGTCGTAGACTGCCTGACTGAGTAAAACTCTTTCCACATTGACTACAATGAAAGGGTTTAAATCCTGTGTGCACTAGCTTGTGACTATTTAAATGAGCTAATTGACTAAAGGACTTTCCACACTGATCACATCCATATGGTTTCTCTCCAGTGTGAATTCTCTGGTGTTTTGTAAAGTGTTGCATTTGAGTAAAGTGTTTTCCACACTGATCACATCCATAGGGTTTCTCTCCAGTGTGAATTCTCTTGTGCATTATTAATTCAGCATTGGTCTTAAACTTGCTACCACACTGGTCACAGTGGTATGGTTTTTCTCCAGTGTGAATTATCTGGTGAGTTTTAAGGCTGGTCATTTGAGTGAAGTGTGTTCCACACTGATCACATCCATAGGGTTTCTCTCCAGTGTGAATTCGCTGGTGTGTTTTAAGGCTACTCTTTCTAGTGAAGTGTTTTCCACACTGGTCACAGCTGTGGTGTTTAGGTTTAGCCAAGCTTCTTTGTTCATTTACTGCTGGTAGGACAGGGAAGCCAGAAGGAGGATGCAACACTGCATTGGAACAAAAGACAAAGGGAAGATAGTTGAGATTGATATTAAAGTTGAAAGATGCAAACTATAATTTTGTGCATAAATAAATACAGCATTTAGTGCAAGTGTAACAATGTTTCATGTTTCCCTCCTTCAACACTGTACTAGCTAACTAACAATGACAACAAAACTGATGACAAACAAACATATTACAAGATGCATGCTTCCCATATATTCAGATATTAAAAGTGAAAATAATTAGAGCTAATATAGAACGAAAATGTTAAAGCTAAAACCAGGTTAAAAATATAACTTACCAGGGTATTGTTGGTCTTCTTTGGGTTCCTCCTGTTCATCAGAATTGTTCCTGGTGCAGTCTAGAGAGTTCATCTTCACCTGAAGTCTGGAGTCCACAGTCAGTTCTGCTTGAAATGATTGATATCCTGGAGGAGTTATGGAGACATTACAACTACACACTCTTCTTATACTAGAGAGCCTGAGGTGGAACCACTAACTACTTCAATGATTGGCGGAGAACAATAGAACCATCTGTCCACCAATCACAACCTCACTCACTCTATAGAGTTCAGTCTTCCCTTCAACTCCACTTTAATTTCATTATCAAGTGTGGACATTGGTAAACAATACAATTATAAAAATACAAAGACAAGTAGACAAAGTAGGAACAAAAAATACACAGTATTTGGGATCTCCCTGCCATAAGTCTCCATAGACTTCCATGTAATGTATAGTGCACAGATCATGCACGACCATGCACAGATCATGCACCATTTTTGTGCAGGCTGTTCACAGCTTTCAAACAAAAAATCAGATTGGAAATCCGTTCAGGCATTCTTGAGAAAATAGTCATTATGTTTTACATGTTATGTAAGCAAAGATGGCTGCCCTGTATGAAAGATGGGGTTGTATGGGGGTGGAACACACGATTGAAATCATGTTTACTAGATTTAATGGGGTCTAAAAAAAAGTCGATTAAAGTCGCTTGGCAGGGAAGTCCATAGTGAGATAGTTGATCTGAAAGTCGTTTGGCACTAAGTGAGTTAATTTGTCAAATACATCAAATGGTGATTGAGTGATGAGCTACTTCTACTGAGCCCTGGTGGCCGTGACCGGGGCTGTTTTTCCCAGCAAAATTACGTCATATGCATCATTCTGTACACATGTCTCCCTACCGGCCAATCAAAGCCCAGATCATACACTGCTGAGCTCTTCAGGAAGTACACTGCAGTGTTTACACTGGGCTAGGAGTCTAGCATGTAACTCCCCAACCGAGGCTCGTAGAGGGACACGAAAGACCTCTATGGATAGGTCTCAGCGAGGCGAGGCGGACGCGGTGGTCTGAATGCCCGGTCCGCGGCAAAAAACGGGCGAAAAAAGCAGACGCGACCACGGTTTGCTCTACTGCTACTGACCACTAGTTGAGCAACTTACACAGTATAGCTTTAAAGGTTAGTCATTGTCATTGTTTTGTGTGAAGAACAGTAGTGTGTATTGATGATGGCTCATTGGTCAGTGATTGGTCTATAGCTTTGACATTCATATTGCAGTCAGTGAACATAACAAAGGGACATCAAGTAGGTTAATTAGGTACTAATAAATAACATCTTAATTCATCATTTTTTTTATTAAGTTCAAGCAGAATCCAACTCATTCAGCAACTTATTGTGTTCACAAAATAGTCAGTCCATTTAACCTGAAACCTGAAAAGTATGCAAATTGGGCATTATTAGCGCATATAATGCCTAATTTGCATATCTAAACATATAATTTCAGAAAACTTATAATTCAAAAAAGCTTAGTCTTGATGTAAGTAATCAACTGGAAATGTTTCATTGTGGTAGCTATTAGTTTTTTTTTTTACCCTATTCACCTGTAGTGTCTCAGCATCAGCATCCCACACACACTTTAAGATAATGGATCATGGAATAGACAACAATTTACTATGAAGTAAGTTAAAACACCATTGTATTTCACTGTGAGTAGATTACTTGTATGTGGTTTTAACAACAACAACGAACAAGCCATAGTGTCCACACATCCATAATGAACATGCTTTTATACATTTCATAAACTTGTAAACAATCTAAATAAACATACATGTTCTCTCATCACAGCACCTATCTCCACCAGGCCGGGTGGTCAGTCTTCTATGATTTCTATAGTATCTGATAGTATTCACAGAATTGAAAGTAAAAAAACACCCAAAACTTGTTGCAGTGACATGTGTACGCTGATGTATTCTGAGAACAGTGTGACAAACTCTTGTCGGACTGTTCACAGTGATAGGGTGTTCCTTACATGTGTGAGCTCATGACGTCGTAGACTGCCTGACTGAGTAAAACTCTTTCCACATTGACTACAATGAAAGGGTTTAAATCCTGTGTGCACTAGCTTGTGACTATTTAAATGAGCTAATTGACTAAAGGACTTTCCACACTGATCACATCCATATGGTTTCTCTCCAGTGTGAATTCTCTGGTGTTTTGTAAAGTGTTGCATTTGAGTAAAGTGTTTTCCACACTGATCACATCCATAGGGTTTCTCTCCAGTGTGAATTCTCTTGTGCATTATTAATTCAGCATTGGTCTTAAACTTGCTACCACACTGGTCACAGTGGTATGGTTTTTCTCCAGTGTGAATTATCT
Organism: Nannobrachium achirus; assembly: GCF_963921795.1. Classification (NCBI taxonomy): domain Eukaryota; kingdom Metazoa; phylum Chordata; class Actinopteri; order Myctophiformes; family Myctophidae; genus Nannobrachium; species Nannobrachium achirus. The sequence goes on along the minus strand of NC_137810.1, from coordinate 69,140,506 downwards.
GGTGAGTTTTAAGGCTGGTCATTTGAGTGAAGTGTGTCCCACACTGATCACATCCATAGGGTTTCTCTCCAGTGTGAATTCGCTGGTGTGTTTTAAGGCTACTCTTTCTAGTGAAGTGTTTTCCACACTGGTCACAGCTGTGGTGTTTAGGTTTAGCCAAGCTTCTTTGTTCATTTACTGCTGGTAGGACAGGGAAGCCAGAAGGAGGATGCAACACTGCATTGGAACAAAAGACAAAGGGAAGATAGTTGAGATTGATATTAAAGTTGAAAGATGCAAACTATAATTTTGTGCATAAATAAATACAGCATTTAGTGCAAGTGTAACAATGTTTCATGTTTCCCTCCTTCAACTAACTAACAATGACAACAAAACTGATGACAAACAAACATATTACAAAATGCATGCTTCCCATATATTCAGATATTAAAAGTGAAAATAATTAGAGCTAATATAGAACGAAAAGTAATGTTAAAGCTAAAACCAGGTTAAAAATATAACTTACCAGGGTATTGTTGGTCTTCTTTGGGTTCCTCCTGTTCATCAGAATTGTTCCTGGTGCAGTCTAGAGAGTTCATCTTCACCTGAAGTCTGGAGTCCACAGTCAGTTCTGCTTGAAATGATTGATATCCTGGAGGAGTTGTGGAGACATTACAACTACACACTCTTCTTATACTAGAGAGCCTGAGGTGGAGCCACTAACTACTTCAATGATTGGCGGAGAACAATAGAACCATCTGTCCACCAATCACAACCTCACTCACTCTATAGAGTTCAGTCTTCCCTTCAACTCCACTTTAATTTCATTATCAAGTGTGGACATTGGTAAACAATACAATTATAAAAATACAAAGACAAGTAGACAAAGTAGGAACAAAAAATGCACAGTATTTGGGATCTCCCTGCCATAAGTCTCCATAGACTTCCATGTAATGTATAGTGCACAGATCATGCACCATTTTTGTGCAGGCTGTTCACAGCTTTCAAACAAAAAAATCAGATTGGAAATCCGTTCAGGCATTCTTGAGAAAATAGTCATTATGTTTTACATGTTATGTAAGCAAAGATGGCTGCCCTGTATGAAAGATGGGGTTGTATGGGGGTGGAACACACGATTGAAATCATGTTTACTAGATTTAATGGGGTCTAAAAAAAAGTCGATTAAAGTCGCTTGGCAGGGAAGTCCATAGTGAGATAGTTGATCTGAAAGTCGTTTGGCACTAAGTGAGTTAATTTGTCAAATACATCAAATGGTGATTGTTTAAATCCTGTATGAATAGTGTCTGATGTTAATAACAGCTTTAATCCACTGGGTTCTCTATAGTTCATCTAACACATTATTTACCTGAATAATGTAATACAGGTAAACCTATTTATAGTTAATGATTTATTCAATTCCTTCTCTTCAGACATAAAGCAGATCCAAATTCATAAATATTATGTCATTTATGTAACATCAATTAAGACAGATTCATGTTTGGCTTCATTTATTAGGTCATAATTGTATGATATGGGATGAGTAGCAACATGACATGATCGTCTCATTTTTTGAATAACGAGACATAATCACATTGAGCATTTTACACCTTTTTGTAAGCACACTGTAGCAGTATTCATTTTCAGCAGCTTTTCGTTTTTATTTTTAATTCTTTGATTTTCCCTGTCACAAGGTAAGCTTATTGGTTCAAAATGCCTTGTAATGAAGTCGCAACATGCAGTTTTGTTTAGCTTACTTGTACAGGGAATTTCCCCAGCTATATGGGACGAATATTCAGTTATTGAATTGACTTAGCAAAGTGATACAGTAACTCTACTTTCTCTTTTCATTATTTTCTTTTATTTTCTATGCTAAGAGTATCCAGTCTGAACGTAATCAATCAGTACTATCTCTTTTATTTGTTCGTTTTAATCTTGTAAAGCAGAGTAAAGACTAACTAACTTTTAAATGTACCGAACGAGAGCGTTCATGTTGCAATAGAAGCCTTCTTTGCAAAGTATTTAGTTAGTCTGTTTCTAAACGTTTTACAAAGTTTTACATATATTTTGTTTTGCGAGGAACGGGTCTCTTTTCATGGTTATTAATTGTATGTCAAACAAGCGTGCGACACATGATCGCGTCTAGTTTGAGATATTAATTGCTACAGGCTGAACGCAAAGCTGTAGTTTTTGAAAATAACCATGACGGGACACGCGATTCTCGCCACCCTTTTCTTGGGACTATCTACGATATAATCAATAAAGTTTTTGATTTTATCTCAATCGGTTTGAAATAGAGTAACGTCTGTAGTCTGGGATTTAATATACTTTCACCTAAAAGCATAATCTAGAAAGGTCTGACCGACCGATCTTATTACCTCTCCCGTGATCAATACATCACGTTATAGTCCTTTGAATTAACTGGATTTCAGAGAATCATTCTTGTGCATTCACATACTAGTGGATAGACTAGAACGATTCTCCGACGTTACCCTATTTTCTCCCGCATGACAGCAAGTTTTGCTTAAAGTGTTGTGCAAACCATTTATGATTTTTAATAAATACGTTTCTATGAGATAATTTTTAAATCATATCTGGACATTCCTTTATTACTGTATATTGTGAGTTGAGCTGTGAAACGACTGAAACATTACATCATTAAAAGAACCCACGCTCTGGCTAATTGAGTGTGAAGAGGAATTATTTTCACAATCATATATGATCGTCATATTTTTGTGAACATAATCCCTTCATCTGCATAATTGCTCTTAAATACTGTTGTAGGATACAGTATTGGCTCTTATAACCTACATATGCAAGTAAACGTTTTGCTGATAATTTTCACAGTGAAACACAATAGTGTTTTAATTTACTCTACAAGTGTAGAGTGATGCTGTATGTTCTCCTAGTTTTATCCCTGCTGGGCTGATGACAAGACTGAGATTTTGTTTTATTTTATATTCTCTTTGTGTGTCTGCCGGACTGATTACCAGCAGGTCAATGGAGTCACAAATGACACTGTTGGAGTCATACATCATAGATGCATCATGTTTAACTGACACTGACCACCTGGCCTGGTGCAGATATGCAATTTTGAGTTGTTTTTTATTTTTATATATATTTTGGTTCTTATTGACCGCTGATATTTGGAACGGATAAACTGGCAACGAGACACACAATATTCCTGTTCAATTGAACAGACTAAATCTTTTGTGAACACAATAAGTTGCTGAATGAGTTGGATTTGTCTGCTTGAACTTAATAAACATTGTTGAATTAAGATACATTCCTGTCTGTTGTTATTTATTAGGACCTAATTAACCTACTTGATGTCCCTTTGTTATGTTCACTGACTGCAATATGTGTGAATGTAAAAGATATAGACCAATCACTGACCAATGAGCCATCATCATTACACACTACTGTTCTCTTCACGCAAAACAATGACAATGACTGACCTTTAATGACAATGAGCCACCATCCTAATGCACTACAAAGCCTCACACCCACCCAGCAATGAATCAGTCTTACACTGGTGGAATTACTGACATGGTCTGGTTGGTTTATTTTACATTCAGCTTCTCTAAATGATTCTACTGCTACTGGCTGATGCTAACAGCTACGTCACTGAGTTCTATATAAATATCACATTTGCATTCCCAAGACATGGATGTAAAATACAAGGAGTCAACAGCACAGCTGTGCCTCCAACAGCCTGCACTGCCTCAACATATTACATTACAATATTATATAAGGTGGAGGTTGTAAACATTGTAGCAGTATGTGTGATTTGATACATATATATCTAGTGTTCCATTTCAGGAGACATCGCACATCTATAAAGCCTGAGACAGTTTACCTCAGAGGAAACATGACACGTAGTCACATATGAGTAAACAGAACATTGTCTATCATTCACATAAAAGTCTGAAGTGAAATTGGTGTAAATGTAATCTACCAAGGAAGGTTTTGTCCTCCTTCATTTAACAGGAGATAATCTAGTTTATAATGTTGCGAAAATAATGTGACACAAATGTGTAGTCACATTTTGTTTAATTATGTATGATTTGATTGTAATTTTATGGAGCCTTATTGTGTATTTGAATGCATATAGAGAAGATATATTTGAGGAAAATACCTATTCTACTTTCTGCCTCAAGGTGGCAAAAGCCACTGGTGAGACAGGTAGTTTTAGATGGTCAGGTGACGTTTCTCTTCAGATGAGCAAGGAAGGAGAAACGAACAACACCAAAACTGACTCTGTCTCCCTTTTGTCCTGTTTATTCAGGTAAATTACGTTTTAAAACAGACTCACTATCAGTACTTTGTAGTGTAAAGAAGGCACTGCTTGTGGTTTTATTAGATTTGACCAGAAATGTCGTTTAAGTTTCCTATGACAACAGGTATAATGGGGATTGCATTAAAGTAAATAAAAGCAATTATCAAACATAACTAGGGGTATGAGGTGTGAACATATCAGTGATTTGCTCCACAAATCACTGAAAAAATTACTACCCCCTGTATTTACATCCCAACACTTACCTGAAGAACTGCACAATTGCTCTGGGGCACAAGGCTCTCCAATGTCTGCAGTGTATTGATGTTTGGAAAAAATAGAATGGTATGGCAACATGACTGGTGTCATGTTGAAACCAGTCATGTTGCCGTACCTTAGCTTTTTCTGAACTGACGACACTGACGCCTTTCCCATCTGCATTAGTTCCACAGAGTCAGGAATGCATTCATGACAAAGATTCAAGGGAGAAGAGTAGGAATTGACAACAGGTTAGTCAAACCGTTTTCTCTGCTTCTGTATGACTCTGTAATGCACACAGGGTTTCTATAGGAAGGAATGGCCTTGAATGCGTTGTAATGGCTCTGCTTGAATAACAAGATGGGGATGAGAGATTCTCTTTCACACTTGAGGACAGTGATAGTTGTTTAACATGTAAATGCAGGGCATGCATAATGAGTAACAATGACCTTTACAGCGTTAAAGCCGGGTGTGAAGTTGGCCCCCATTACTTTTTTAAGATTTCCAGGTCCACAAAGTGACATTAAAATTGTACTTCTAATCTTGTAGTCAAGTTAGGGTTAGGGTTAATAATAATTTGAACATTGTACATCCAGTCTTATCTGCACTATTGTGTTATTTGGGGTTGCAGACTCCCACAAAAATTTAGCTGTAGACATAAATAATATAAAATAAAATGTTTGTTTGTTTTCATTTTATTCAAATACAAGACAATTCAAATATTTGAATCATCACCACTCACATGCATTTTCTATAAAAAACACAAACTAACTGGAATCAAATTGAGAGCTATTTGTCACTCTGATATAAGATATTATGAGAACACTCCCTTGTAAAATCTAACTAGATTAGAGAATGAATGGTCATATAATTGTTCTATGTGTGACAGTACATGTCAGTTCAGATGGCAACTTTGTTACTGTTCAAGAGATAATTCTCTCTCTCTCTTTTTCCCAGTATGAGTCTTCATGTGTGTCTCCACAAAGGGAAGAAAAGTTTTAGTTGTACCGAGTGTGGTGAAATGTTTAATCTAAAGCGAGGTCTGAAGATGCACACATTTATTCATACAGGGGAGAAGCCCTTAACTTGCACAGTTTGTGATGAAGTCTGTAGTAAAAATAGTCATTTGAAAGTAGGCCTACACATGCTGATTCATACAGGAGAAAAGCCCTTTCTGTGTCCTGACTGTGGAAAGGCTGTGGTACCAGTAGTGCTTTAAAAGTACACATGAGAACTCATACAGGGGAAAAGCCCTTTATGTGTAAACTTTGTGGTAAAGGCTGCAGTCAAATGAGTGATGAGCTACTTCTACTGAGCCCTGGTGGCCGTGACCGGGGCTGTTTTTCCCGGCAAAATTACGTCATATGCATCATTCTGTACACATGTCTCCCTACCGGCCAATCAAAGCCCAGATCATACACTGCTGAGCTCTTCAGGAAGTACACTGCAGTGTTTACACTGGGCTAGGAGTCTAGCATGTAACTCCCCAACCGAGGCTCGTAGAGGGACACGAAAGACCTCTATGGATAGGTCTCAGCGAGGCGAGACGGACGCGGTGGTCTGAATGCCCGGTCCACGGCGAAAAACGGGCGAAAAAAGCAGACGCGACCGCGGTTTGCTCTACTGCTACTGACCACTAGTTGAGCAACTTACACAGTATAGCTTTAAAGGTTAGTCATTGTCATTGTTTTGTGTGAAGAGAACAGTAGTGTGTAATGATGATGGCTCATTGGTCAGTGATTGGTCTATAGCTTTGACATTCATATTGCAGTCAGTGAACATAACAAAGGGACATCAAGTAGGTTAATTCACTGTGAGTAGATTACTTGTATGTGGTTTTAACAACAACAACGAACAAGCCATAGTGTCCACACATCCATAATGAACATGCTTTTATACATTTCATAAACTTGTAAACAATCTAAATAAACATACATGTTCTCTCATCACAGCACCTATCTCCACCAGGCCGGGTGGTCAGTCTTCTATGATTTCTATAGTATCTGATAGTATTCACAGAATTGAAAGTAAAAAAACACCCAAAACTTGTTGCAGTGACATGTGTACGCTGATGTATTCTGAGAACAGTGTGACAAACTCTTGTCGGACTGTTCACAGTGATAGGGTGTTCCTTACATGTGTGAGCTCATGACGTCGTAGACTGCCTGACTGAGTAAAACTCTTTCCACATTGACTACAATGAAAGGGTTTAAATCCTGTGTGCACTAGCTTGTGACTATTTAAATGAGCTAATTGACTAAAGGACTTTCCACACTGATCACATCCATATGGTTTCTCTCCAGTGTGAATTCTCTGGTGTTTTGTAAAGTGTTGCATTTGAGTAAAGTGTTTTCCACACTGATCACATCCATAGGGTTTCTCTCCAGTGTGAATTCTCTTGTGCATTATTAATTCAGCATTGGTCTTAAACTTGCTACCACACTGGTCACAGTGGTATGGTTTTTCTCCAGTGTGAATTATCTGGTGAGTTTTAAGGCTGGTCATTTGAGTGAAGTGTGTTCCACACTGATCACATCCATAGGGTTTCTCTCCAGTGTGAATTCGCTGGTGTGTTTTAAGGCTACTCTTTCTAGTGAAGTGTTTTCCACACTGGTCACAGCTGTGGTGTTTAGGTTTAGCCAAGCTTCTTTGTTCATTTACTGCTGGTAGGACAGGGAAGCCAGAAGGAGGATGCAACACTGCATTGGAACAAAAGACAAAGGGAAGATAGTTGAGATTGATATTAAAGTTGAAAGATGCAAACTATAATTTTGTGCATAAATAAATACAGCATTTAGTGCAAGTGTAACAATGTTTCATGTTTCCCTCCTTCAACTAACTAACAATGACAACAAAACTGATGACAAACAAACATATTACAAAATGCATGCTTCCCATATATTCAGATATTAAAAGTGAAAATAATTAGAGCTAATATAGAACGAAAAGTAATGTTAAAGCTAAAACCAGGTTAAAAATATAACTTACCAGGGTATTGTTGGTCTTCTTTGGGTTCCTCCTGTTCATCAGAATTGTTCCTGGTGCAGTCTAGAGAGTTCATCTTCACCTGAAGTCTGGAGTCCACAGTCAGTTCTGCTTGAAATGATTGATATCCTGGAGGAGTTGTGGAGACATTACAACTACACACTCTTCTTATACTAGAGAGCCTGAGGTGGAGCCACTAACTACTTCAATGATTGGCGGAGAACAATAGAACCATCTGTCCACCAATCACAACCTCACTCACTCTATAGAGTTCAGTCTTCCCTTCAACTCCACTTTAATTTCATTATCAAGTGTGGACATTGGTAAACAATACAATTATAAAAATACAAAGACAAGTAGACAAAGTAGGAACAAAAAATGCACAGTATTTGGGATCTCCCTGCCATAAGTCTCCATAGACTTCCATGTAATGTATAGTGCACAGATCATGCACCATTTTTGTGCAGGCTGTTCACAGCTTTCAAACAAAAAAATCAGATTGGAAATCCGTTCAGGCATTCTTGAGAAAATAGTCATTATGTTTTACATGTTATGTAAGCAAAGATGGCTGCCCTGTATGAAAGATGGGGTTGTATGGGGGTGGAACACACGATTGAAATCATGTTTACTAGATTTAATGGGGTCTAAAAAAAAGTCGATTAAAGTCGCTTGGCAGGGAAGTCCATAGTGAGATAGTTGATCTGAAAGTCGTTTGGCACTAAGTGAGTTAATTTGTCAAATACATCAAATGGTGATTGTTTAAATCCTGTATGAATAGTGTCTGATGTTAATAACAGCTTTAATCCACTGGGTTCTCTATAGTTCATCTAACACATTATTTACCTGAATAATGTAATACAGGTAAACCTATTTATAGTTAATGATTTATTCAATTCCTTCTCTTCAGACATAAAGCAGATCCAAATTCATAAATATTATGTCATTTATGTAACATCAATTAAGACAGATTCATGTTTGGCTTCATTTATTAGGTCATAATTGTATGATATGGGATGAGTAGCAACATGACATGATCGTCTCATTTTTTGAATAACGAGACATAATCACATTGAGCATTTTACACCTTTTTGTAAGCACACTGTAGCAGTATTCATTTTCAGCAGCTTTTCGTTTTTATTTTTAATTCTTTGATTTTCCCTGTCACAAGGTAAGCTTATTGGTTCAAAATGCCTTGTAATGAAGTCGCAACATGCAGTTTTGTTTAGCTTACTTGTACAGGGAATTTCCCCAGCTATATGGGACGAATATTCAGTTATTGAATTGACTTAGCAAAGTGATACAGTAACTCTACTTTCTCTTTTCATTATTTTCTTTTATTTTCTATGCTAAGAGTATCCAGTCTGAACGTAATCAATCAGTACTATCTCTTTTATTTGTTCGTTTTAATCTTGTAAAGCAGAGTAAAGACTAACTAACTTTTAAATGTACCGAACGAGAGCGTTCATGTTGCAATAGAAGCCTTCTTTGCAAAGTATTTAGTTAGTCTGTTTCTAAACGTTTTACAAAGTTTTACATATATTTTGTTTTGCGAGGAACGGGTCTCTTTTCATGGTTATTAATTGTATGTCAAACAAGCGTGCGACACATGATCGCGTCTAGTTTGAGATATTAATTGCTACAGGCTGAACGCAAAGCTGTAGTTTTTGAAAATAACCATGACGGGACACGCGATTCTCGCCACCCTTTTCTTGGGACTATCTACGATATAATCAATAAAGTTTTTGATTTTATCTCAATCGGTTTGAAATAGAGTAACGTCTGTAGTCTGGGATTTAATATACTTTCACCTAAAAGCATAATCTAGAAAGGTCTGACCGACCGATCTTATTACCTCTCCCGTGATCAATACATCACGTTATAGTCCTTTGAATTAACTGGATTTCAGAGAATCATTCTTGTGCATTCACATACTAGTGGATAGACTAGAACGATTCTCCGACGTTACCCTATTTTCTCCCGCATGACAGCAAGTTTTGCTTAAAGTGTTGTGCAAACCATTTATGATTTTTAATAAATACGTTTCTATGAGATAATTTTTAAATCATATCTGGACATTCCTTTATTACTGTATATTGTGAGTTGAGCTGTGAAACGACTGAAACATTACATCATTAAAAGAACCCACGCTCTGGCTAATTGAGTGTGAAGAGGAATTATTTTCACAATCATATATGATCGTCATATTTTTGTGAACATAATCCCTTCATCTGCATAATTGCTCTTAAATACTGTTGTAGGATACAGTATTGGCTCTTATAACCTACATATGCAAGTAAACGTTTTGCTGATAATTTTCACAGTGAAACACAATAGTGTTTTAATTTACTCTACAAGTGTAGAGTGATGCTGTATGTTCTCCTAGTTTTATCCCTGCTGGGCTGATGACAAGACTGAGATTTTGTTTTATTTTATATTCTCTTTGTGTGTCTGCCGGACTGATTACCAGCAGGTCAATGGAGTCACAAATGACACTGTTGGAGTCATACATCGTAGATGCATCATGTTTAACTGACACTGACCACCTGGCCTGGTGCAGATATGCAATTTTGAGTTGTTTTTTATTTTTATATATATTTTGGTTCTTATTGACCGCTGATATTTGGAACGGATAAACTGGCAACGAGACACACAATATTCCTGTTCAATTGAACAGACTAAATCTTTTGTGAACACAATAAGTTGCTGAATGAGTTGGATTTGTCTGCTTGAACTTAATAAACATTGTTGAATTAAGATACATTCCTGTCTGTTGTTATTTATTAGGACCTAATTAACCTACTTGATGTCCCTTTGTTATGTTCACTGACTGCAATATGTGTGAATGTAAAAGATATAGACCAATCACTGACCAATGAGCCATCATCATTACACACTACTGTTCTCTTCACGCAAAACAATGACAATGACTGACCTTTAATGACAATGAGCCACCATCCTAATGCACTACAAAGCCTCACACCCACCCAGCAATGAATCAGTCTTACACTGGTGGAATTACTGACATGGTCTGGTTGGTTTATTTTACATTCAGCTTCTCTAAATGATTCTACTGCTACTGGCTGATGCTAACAGCTACGTCACTGAGTTCTATATAAATATCACATTTGCATTCCCAAGACATGGATGTAAAATACAAGGAGTCAACAGCACAGCTGTGCCTCCAACAGCCTGCACTGCCTCAACATATTACATTACAATATTATATAAGGTGGAGGTTGTAAACATTGTAGCAGTATGTGTGATTTGATACATATATATCTAGTGTTCCATTTCAGGAGACATCGCACATCTATAAAGCCTGAGACAGTTTACCTCAGAGGAAACATGACACGTAGTCACATATGAGTAAACAGAACATTGTCTATCATTCACATAAAAGTCTGAAGTGAAATTGGTGTAAATGTAATCTACCAAGGAAGGTTTTGTCCTCCTTCATTTAACAGGAGATAATCTAGTTTATAATGTTGCGAAAATAATGTGACACAAATGTGTAGTCACATTTTGTTTAATTATGTATGATTTGATTGTAATTTTATGGAGCCTTATTGTGTATTTGAATGCATATAGAGAAGATATATTTGAGGAAAATACCTATTCTACTTTCTGCCTCAAGGTGGCAAAAGCCACTGGTGAGACAGGTAGTTTTAGATGGTCAGGTGACGTTTCTCTTCAGATGAGCAAGGAAGGAGAAACGAACAACACCAAAACTGACTCTGTCTCCCTTTTGTCCTGTTTATTCAGGTAAATTACGTTTTAAAACAGACTCACTATCAGTACTTTGTAGTGTAAAGAAGGCACTGCTTGTGGTTTTATTAGATTTGACCAGAAATGTCGTTTAAGTTTCCTATGACAACAGGTATAATGGGGATTGCATTAAAGTAAATAAAAGCAATTATCAAACATAACTAGGGGTATGAGGTGTGAACATATCAGTGATTTGCTCCACAAATCACTGAAAAAATTACTACCCCCTGTATTTACATCCCAACACTTACCTGAAGAACTGCACAATTGCTCTGGGGCACAAGGCTCTCCAATGTCTGCAGTGTATTGATGTTTGGAAAAAATAGAATGGTATGGCAACATGACTGGTGTCATGTTGAAACCAGTCATGTTGCCGTACCTTAGCTTTTTCTGAACTGACGACACTGACACCTTTCCCATCTGCATTAGTTCCACAGAGTCAGGAATGCATTCATGACAAAGATTCAAGGGAGAAGAGTAGGAATTGACAACAGGTTAGTCAAACCGTTTTCTCTGCTTCTGTATGACTCTGTAATGCACACAGGGTTTCTATAGGAAGGAATGGCCTTGAATGCGTTGTAATGGCTCTGCTTGAATAACAAGATGGGGATGAGAGATTCTCTTTCACACTTGAGGACAGTGATAGTTGTTTAACATGTAAATGCAGGGCATGCATAATGAGTAACAATGACCTTTACAGCGTTAAAGCCGGGTGTGAAGTTGGCCCCCATTACTTTTTTAAGATTTCCAGGTCCACAAAGTGACATTAAAATTGTACTTCTAATCTTGTAGTCAAGTTAGGGTTAGGGTTAATAATAATTTGAACATTGTACATCCAGTCTTATCTGCACTATTGTGTTATTTGGGGTTGCAGACTCCCACAAAAATTTAGCTGTAGACATAAATAATATAAAATAAAATGTTTGTTTGTTTTCATTTTATTCAAATACAAGACAATTCAAATATTTGAATCATCACCACTCACATGCATTTTCTATAAAAAACACAAACTAACTGGAATCAAATTGAGAGCTATTTGTCACTCTGATATAAGATATTATGAGAACACTCCCTTGTAAAATCTAACTAGATTAGAGAATGAATGGTCATATAATTGTTCTATGTGTGACAGTACATGTCAGTTCAGATGGCAACTTTGTTACTGTTCAAGAGATAATTCTCTCTCTCTCTTTTTCCCAGTATGAGTCTTCATGTGTGTCTCCACAAAGGGAAGAAAAGTTTTAGTTGTACCGAGTGTGGTGAAATGTTTAATCTAAAGCGAGGTCTGAAGATGCACACATTTATTCATACAGGGGAGAAGCCCTTAACTTGCACAGTTTGTGATGAAGTCTGTAGTAAAAATAGTCATTTGAAAGTAGGCCTACACATGCTGATTCATACAGGAGAAAAGCCCTTTCTGTGTCCTGACTGTGGAAAGGCTGTGGTACCAGTAGTGCTTTAAAAGTACACATGAGAACTCATACAGGGGAAAAGCCCTTTATGTGTAAACTTTGTGGTAAAGGCTGCAGTCAAATGAGTGATGAGCTACTTCTACTGAGCCCTGGTGGCCGTGACCGGGGCTGTTTTTCCCGGCAAAATTACGTCATATGCATCATTCTGTACACATGTCTCCCTACCGGCCAATCAAAGCCCAGATCATACACTGCTGAGCTCTTCAGGAAGTACACTGCAGTGTTTACACTGGGCTAGGAGTCTAGCATGTAACTCCCCAACCGAGGCTCGTAGAGGGACACGAAAGACCTCTATGGATAGGTCTCAGCGAGGCGAGACGGACGCGGTGGTCTGAATGCCCGGTCCACGGCGAAAAACGGGCGAAAAAAGCAGACGCGACCGCGGTTTGCTCTACTGCTACTGACCACTAGTTGAGCAACTTACACAGTATAGCTTTAAAGGTTAGTCATTGTCATTGTTTTGTGTGAAGAGAACAGTAGTGTGTAATGATGATGGCTCATTGGTCAGTGATTGGTCTATAGCTTTGACATTCATATTGCAGTCAGTGAACATAACAAAGGGACATCAAGTAGGTTAATTAATTAGGTACTAATAAATAACATCTTAATTCATCATTTTTTTTATTAAGTTCAAGCAGAATCCAACTCATTCAGCAACTTATTGTGTTCACAAAATAGTCAGTCCATTTAACCTGAAACCTGAAAAGTATGCAAATTGGGCATTATTAGCGCATATAATGCCTAATTTGCATATCTAAACATATAATTTCAGAAAACCTATAATTCAAAAAAGCTTAGTCTTGATGTAAGTAATCAACTGGAAATGTTTCATTGTGGTAGCTATTAGTTTTTTTTTTACCCTATTCACCTGTAGTGTCTCAGCATCAGCATCCCACACACACTTTAAGATAATGGATCATGGAATAGACAACAATTTACTATGAAGTAAGTTAAAACACCATTGTATTTCACTGTGAGTAGATTACTTGTATGTGGTTTTAACAACAACAACGAACAAGCCATAGTGTCCACACATCCATAATGAACATGCTTTTATACATTTCATAAACTTGTAAACAATCTAAATAAACATACATGTTCTCTCATCACAGCACCTATCTCCACCAGGCCGGGTGGTCAGTCTTCTATAATTTCTATAGTATCTGATAGTATTCACAGAATTGAAAGTAAAAAAACACCCAAAACTTGTTGCAGTGACATGTGTACGCTGATGTATTCTGAGAACAGTGTGACAAACTCTTGTCGGACTGTTCACAGTGATAGGGTGTTCCTTACATGTGTGAGCTCATGACGTCGTAGACTGCCTGACTGAGTAAAACTCTTTCCACATTGACTACAATGAAAGGGTTTAAATCCTGTGTGCACTAGCTTGTGACTATTTAAATGAGCTAATTGACTAAAGGACTTTCCACACTGATCACATCCATATGGTTTCTCTCCAGTGTGAATTCTCTGGTGTTTTGTAAAGTGTTGCATTTGAGTAAAGTGTTTTCCACACTGATCACATCCATAGGGTTTCTCTCCAGTGTGAATTCTCTTGTGCATTATTAATTCAGCATTCAATTCAATTCAATTCAATTTTATTAAAGTGTCAAATCATAACAAGTTATCTCAAGACACTTTACAAAGGCTAAAGAGCCATGAGAGAGAGAGAGGAGAGAGGGAGAAACAGGGGAGAGACAAGGGAAAGACAACAAGGGGCACACGCACACACATATACAGGTCCCGCATGCGTATGTACAAGAACGAACGAACGAACGCACACACACACACACAGGCGCTGCATGCGCACGCGTGTGTAGGGGGAGGGGAGGGGGAGGTAAGGGTAGGGGGGGTGGGGGGAGGAGAGAGAGAACCCGAGCAGAACCTGTACCTGTGAGGTACCCCCCCGAGAGAACTCGAGTGGATACCTCACAGGCCCGAGGCCCCCACCCTGAGCAAGCAATTTGCTACAATGGTAACGAAAAACCCCCTCTTAAGGAGGAGGAAACGTCAGGCAGATCCTGACTCTGGGGTGAACAGCCGTGCTGCCTCGACCGAGTCGGGGGGACAGTAAGGAACAAAGAGAGAACAAGAGATAGACACAGAGAGATCCAGGCAGGTCCACAGGTGTGCTTCATGGAGGCCTGGTCCGGGGTCACACTCTTGGTCTGCAGCTGAGTAGTCGGGTTTTAGTAGCAATCCCAGCAGCTGAGTTGTCGAGTTTTAGGTATTTAGGTTGTCGAGTTTCCAGGAACTGGAACTGTGGAGTGGGAGACAGAAAAGAAACTCCGGGGATGATCCCCGGAGTTCGAATTAGTGGCAGGCCTTATAATGGCAGGCACAGTGCTAGTTACAATTGCATTGGTCTTAAACTGACATTCCTGTCTGTTGTTATTTATTAGGACCTAATTAACCTACTTGATGTCCCTTTGTTATGTTCACTGACTGCAATATGTGTGAATGTAAAAGATATAGACCAATCACTGACCAATGAGCCATCATCATTACACACTACTGTTCTCTTCACGCAAAACAATGACAATGACTGACCTTTAATGACAATGAGCCACCATCCTAATGCACTACAAAGCCTCACACCCACCCAGCAATGAATCAGTCTTACACTGGTGGAATTACTGACATGGTCTGGTTGGTTTATTTTACATTCAGCTTCTCTAAATGATTCTACTGCTACTGGCTGATGCTAACAGCTACGTCACTGAGTTCTATATAAATATCACATTTGCATTCCCAAGACATGGATGTAAAATACAAGGAGTCAACAGCACAGCTGTGCCTCCAACAGCCTGCACTGCCTCAACATATTACATTACAATATTATATAAGGTGGAGGTTGTAAACATTGTAGCAGTATGTGTGATTTGATACATATATATCTAGTGTTCCATTTCAGGAGACATCGCACATCTATAAAGCCTGAGACAGTTTACCTCAGAGGAAACATGACACGTAGTCACATATGAGTAAACAGAACATTGTCTATCATTCACATAAAAGTCTGAAGTGAAATTGGTGTAAATGTAATCTACCAAGGAAGGTTTTGTCCTCCTTCATTTAACAGGAGATAATCTAGTTTATAATGTTGCGAAAATAATGTGACACAAATGTGTAGTCACATTTTGTTTAATTATGTATGATTTGATTGTAATTTTATGGAGCCTTATTGTGTATTTGAATGCATATAGAGAAGATATATTTGAGGAAAATACCTATTCTACTTTCTGCCTCAAGGTGGCAAAAGCCACTGGTGAGACAGGTAGTTTTAGATGGTCAGGTGACGTTTCTCTTCAGATGAGCAAGGAAGGAGAAACGAACAACACCAAAACTGACTCTGTCTCCCTTTTGTCCTGTTTATTCAGGTAAATTACGTTTTAAAACAGACTCACTATCAGTACTTTGTAGTGTAAAGAAGGCACTGCTTGTGGTTTTATTAGATTTGACCAGAAATGTCGTTTAAGTTTCCTATGACAACAGGTATAATGGGGATTGCATTAAAGTAAATAAAAGCAATTATCAAACATAACTAGGGGTATGAGGTGTGAACATATCAGTGATTTGCTCCACAAATCACTGAAAAAATTACTACCCCCTGTATTTACATCCCAACACTTACCTGAAGAACTGCACAATTGCTCTGGGGCACAAGGCTCTCCAATGTCTGCAGTGTATTGATGTTTGGAAAAAATAGAATGGTATGGCAACATGACTGGTGTCATGTTGAAACCAGTCATGTTGCCGTACCTTAGCTTTTTCTGAACTGACGACACTGACACCTTTCCCATCTGCATTAGTTCCACAGAGTCAGGAATGCATTCATGACAAAGATTCAAGGGAGAAGAGTAGGAATTGACAACAGGTTAGTCAAACCGTTTTCTCTGCTTCTGTATGACTCTGTAATGCACACAGGGTTTCTATAGGAAGGAATGGCCTTGAATGCGTTGTAATGGCTCTGCTTGAATAACAAGATGGGGATGAGAGATTCTCTTTCACACTTGAGGACAGTGATAGTTGTTTAACATGTAAATGCAGGGCATGCATAATGAGTAACAATGACCTTTACAGCGTTAAAGCCGGGTGTGAAGTTGGCCCCCATTACTTTTTTAAGATTTCCAGGTCCACAAAGTGACATTAAAATTGTACTTCTAATCTTGTAGTCAAGTTAGGGTTAGGGTTAATAATAATTTGAACATTGTACATCCAGTCTTATCTGCACTATTGTGTTATTTGGGGTTGCAGACTCCCACAAAAATGTAGCTGTAGACATAAATAATATAAAATAAAATGTTTGTTTGTTTTCATTTTATTCAAATACAAGACAATTCAAATATTTGAATCATCACCACTCACATGCATTTTCTATAAAAAACACAAACTAACTGGAATCAAATTGAGAGCTATTTGTCACTCTGATATAAGATATTATGAGAACACTCCCTTGTAAAATCTAACTAGATTAGAGAATGAATGGTCATATAATTGTTCTATGTGTGACAGTACATGTCAGTTCAGATGGCAACTTTGTTACTGTTCAAGAGATAATTCTCTCTCTCTCTTTTTCCCAGTATGAGTCTTCATGTGTGTCTCCACAAAGGGAAGAAAAGTTTTAGTTGTACCGAGTGTGGTGAAATGTTTAATCTAAAGCGAGGTCTGAAGATGCACACATTTATTCATACAGGGGAGAAGCCCTAAACTTGCACAGTTTGTGATGAAGTCTGTAGTAAAAATAGTCATTTGAAAGTAGGCCTACACATGCTGATTCATACAGGAGAAAAGCCCTTTCTGTGTCCTGACTGTGGAAAGGCTGTGGTACCAGTAGTGCTTTAAAAGTACACATGAGAACTCATACAGGGGAAAAGCCCTTTATGTGTAAACTTTGTGGTAAAGGCTGCAGTCAAATGAGTGATGAGCTACTTCTACTGAGCCCTGGTGGCCGTGACCGGGGCTGTTTTTCCCGGCAAAATTACGTCATATGCATCATTCTGTACACATGTCTCCCTACCGGCCAATCAAAGCCCAGATCATACACTGCTGAGCTCTTCAGGAAGTACACTGCAGTGTTTACACTGGGCTAGGAGTCTAGCATGTAACTCCCCAACCGAGGCTCGTAGAGGGACACGAAAGACCTCTATGGATAGGTCTCAGCGAGGCGAGGCGGACGCGGTGGTCTGAATGCCCGGTCCACGGCGAAAAACGGGCGAAAAAAGCAGACGCGACCGCGGTTTGCTCTACTGCTACTGACCACTAGTTGAGCAACTTACACAGTATAGCTTTAAAGGTTAGTCATTGTCATTGTTTTGTGTGAAGAGAACAGTAGTGTGTAATGATGATGGCTCATTGGTCAGTGATTGGTCTATAGCTTTGACATTCATATTGCAGTCAGTGAACATAACAAAGGGACATCAAGTAGGTTAATTAATTAGGTACTAATAAATAACATCTTAATTCATCATTTTTTTTATTAAGTTCAAGCAGAATCCAACTCATTCAGCAACTTATTGTGTTCACAAAATAGTCAGTCCATTTAACCTGAAACCTGAAAAGTATGCAAATTGGGCATTATTAGCGCATATAATGCCTAATTTGCATATCTAAACATATAATTTCAGAAAACTTATAATTCAAAAAAGCTTAGTCTTGATGTAAGTAATCAACTGGAAATGTTTCATTGTGGTAGCTATTAGTTTTTTTTTTACCCTATTCACCTGTAGTGTCTCAGCATCAGCATCCCACACACACTTTAAGATAATGGATCATGGAATAGACAACAATTTACTATGAAGTAAGTTAAAACACCATTGTATTTCACTGTGAGTAGATTACTTGTATGTGGTTTTAACAACAACAACGAACAAGCCATAGTGTCCACACATCCATAATGAACATGCTTTTATACATTTCATAAACTTGTAAACAATCTAAATAAACATACATGTTCTCTCATCACAGCACCTATCTCCACCAGGCCGGGTGGTCAGTCTTCTATAATTTCTATAGTATCTGATAGTATTCACAGAATTGAAAGTAAAAAAACACCCAAAACTTGTTGCAGTGACATGTGTACGCTGATGTATTCTGAGAACAGTGTGACAAACTCTTGTCGGACTGTTCACAGTGATAGGGTGTTCCTTACATGTGTGAGCTCATGACGTCGTAGACTGCCTGACTGAGTAAAACTCTTTCCACATTGACTACAATGAAAGGGTTTAAATCCTGTGTGCACTAGCTTGTGACTATTTAAATGAGCTAATTGACTAAAGGACTTTCCACACTGATCACATCCATATGGTTTCTCTCCAGTGTGAATTCTCTGGTGTTTTGTAAAGTGTTGCATTTGAGTAAAGTGTTTTCCACACTGATCACATCCATAGGGTTTCTCTCCAGTGTGAATTCTCTTGTGCATTATTAATTCAGCATTCAATTCAATTCAATTCAATTTTATTAAAGTGTCAAATCATAACAAGTTATCTCAAGACACTTTACAAAGGCTAAAGAGCCATGAGAGAGAGAGAGGAGAGAGGGAGAAACAGGGGAGAGACAAGGGAAAGACAACAAGGGGCACACGCACACACATATACAGGTCCCGCATGCGTATGTACAAGAACGAACGAACGAACGCACACACACACACACAGGCGCTGCATGCGCACGCGTGTGTAGGGGGAGGGGAAGGGGAGGGGAGGGGGAGGTAAGGGTAGGGGGGGTGGGGGGAGGAGAGAGAGAACCCGAGCAGAACCTGTACCTGTGAGGTACCCCCCCGAGAGAACTCGAGTGGATACCTCACAGGCCCGAGGCCCCCACCCTGAGCAAGCAATTTGCTACAATGGTAACGAAAAACCCCCTCTTAAGGAGGAGGAAACGTCAGGCAGATCCTGACTCTGGGGTGAACAGCCGTGCTGCCTCGACCGAGTCGGGGGGACAGTAAGGAACAAAGAGAGAACAAGAGATAGACACAGAGAGATCCAGGCAGGTCCACAGGTGTGCTTCATGGAGGCCTGGTCCGGGGTCACACTCTTGGTCTGCAGCTGATTAGTCGGGTTTTAGTAGCAATCCCAGCAGCTGAGTTGTCGAGTTTTAGGTATTTAGGTTGTCGAGTTTCCAGGAACTGGAACTGTGGAGTGGGAGACAGAAAAGAAACTCCGGGGATGATCCCCGGAGTTCGAATTAGTGGCAGGCCTTATAATGGCAGGCACAGTGCTAGTTACAATTGCATTGGTCTTAAACTGACATTCCTGTCTGTTGTTATTTATTAGGACCTAATTAACCTACTTGATGTCCCTTTGTTATGTTCACTGACTGCAATATGTGTGAATGTAAAAGATATAGACCAATCACTGACCAATGAGCCATCATCATTACACACTACTGTTCTCTTCACGCAAAACAATGACAATGACTGACCTTTAATGACAATGAGCCACCATCCTAATGCACTACAAAGCCTCACACCCACCCAGCAATGAATCAGTCTTACACTGGTGGAATTACTGACATGGTCTGGTTGGTTTATTTTACATTCAGCTTCTCTAAATGATTCTACTGCTACTGGCTGATGCTAACAGCTACGTCACTGAGTTCTATATAAATATCACATTTGCATTCCCAAGACATGGATGTAAAATACAAGGAGTCAACAGCACAGCTGTGCCTCCAACAGCCTGCACTGCCTCAACATATTACATTACAATATTATATAAGGTGGAGGTTGTAAACATTGTAGCAGTATGTGTGATTTGATACATATATATCTAGTGTTCCATTTCAGGAGACATCGCACATCTATAAAGCCTGAGACAGTTTACCTCAGAGGAAACATGACACGTAGTCACATATGAGTAAACAGAACATTGTCTATCATTCACATAAAAGTCTGAAGTGAAATTGGTGTAAATGTAATCTACCAAGGAAGGTTTTGTCCTCCTTCATTTAACAGGAGATAATCTAGTTTATAATGTTGCGAAAATAATGTGACACAAATGTGTAGTCACATTTTGTTTAATTATGTATGATTTGATTGTAATTTTATGGAGCCTTATTGTGTATTTGAATGCATATAGAGAAGATATATTTGAGGAAAATACCTATTCTACTTTCTGCCTCAAGGTGGCAAAAGCCACTGGTGAGACAGGTAGTTTTAGATGGTCAGGTGACGTTTCTCTTCAGATGAGCAAGGAAGGAGAAACGAACAACACCAAAACTGACTCTGTCTCCCTTTTGTCCTGTTTATTCAGGTAAATTACGTTTTAAAACAGACTCACTATCAGTACTTTGTAGTGTAAAGAAGGCACTGCTTGTGGTTTTATTAGATTTGACCAGAAATGTCGTTTAAGTTTCCTATGACAACAGGTATAATGGGGATTGCATTAAAGTAAATAAAAGCAATTATCAAACATAACTAGGGGTATGAGGTGTGAACATATCAGTGATTTGCTCCACAAATCACTGAAAAAATTACTACCCCCTGTATTTACATCCCAACACTTACCTGAAGAACTGCACAATTGCTCTGGGGCACAAGGCTCTCCAATGTCTGCAGTGTATTGATGTTTGGAAAAAATAGAATGGTATGGCAACATGACTGGTGTCATGTTGAAACCAGTCATGTTGCCGTACCTTAGCTTTTTCTGAACTGACGACACTGACACCTTTCCCATCTGCATTAGTTCCACAGAGTCAGGAATGCATTCATGACAAAGATTCAAGGGAGAAGAGTAGTAATTGACAACAGGTTAGTCAAACCGTTTTCTCTGCTTCTGTATGACTCTGTAATGCACACAGGGTTTCTATAGGAAGGAATGGCCTTGAATGCGTTGTAATGGCTCTGCTTGAATAACAAGATGGGGATGAGAGATTCTCTTTCACACTTGAGGACAGTGATAGTTGTTTAACATGTAAATGCAGGGCATGCATAATGAGTAACAATGACCTTTACAGCGTTAAAGCCGGGTGTGAAGTTGGCCCCCATTACTTTTTTAAGATTTCCAGGTCCACAAAGTGACATTAAAATTGTACTTCTAATCTTGTAGTCAAGTTAGGGTTAGGGTTAATAATAATTTGAACATTGTACATCCAGTCTTATCTGCACTATTGTGTTATTTGGGGTTGCAGACTCCCACAAAAATGTAGCTGTAGACATAAATAATATAAAATAAAATGTTTGTTTGTTTTCATTTTATTCAAATACAAGACAATTCAAATATTTGAATCATCACCACTCACATGCATTTTCTATAAAAAACACAAACTAACTGGAATCAAATTGAGAGCTATTTGTCACTCTGATATAAGATATTATGAGAACACTCCCTTGTAAAATCTAACTAGATTAGAGAATGAATGGTCATATAATTGTTCTATGTGTGACAGTACATGTCAGTTCAGATGGCAACTTTGTTACTGTTCAAGAGATAATTCTCTCTCTCTCTTTTTCCCAGTATGAGTCTTCATGTGTGTCTCCACAAAGGGAAGAAAAGTTTTAGTTGTACCGAGTGTGGTGAAATGTTTAATCTAAAGCGAGGTCTGAAGATGCACACATTTATTCATACAGGGGAGAAGCCCTAAACTTGCACAGTTTGTGATGAAGTCTGTAGTAAAAATAGTCATTTGAAAGTAGGCCTACACATGCTGATTCATACAGGAGAAAAGCCCTTTCTGTGTCCTGACTGTGGAAAGGCTGTGGTACCAGTAGTGCTTTAAAAGTACACATGAGAACTCATACAGGGGAAAAGCCCTTTATGTGTAAACTTTGTGGTAAAGGCTGCAGTCAAATGAGTGATGAGCTACTTCTACTGAGCCCTGGTGGCCGTGACCGGGGCTGTTTTTCCCGGCAAAATTACGTCATATGCATCATTCTGTACACATGTCTCCCTACCGGCCAATCAAAGCCCAGATCATACACTGCTGAGCTCTTCAGGAAGTACACTGCAGTGTTTACACTGGGCTAGGAGTCTAGCATGTAACTCCCCAACCGAGGCTCGTAGAGGGACACGAAAGACCTCTATGGATAGGTCTCAGCGAGGCGAGGCGGACGCGGTGGTCTGAATGCCCGGTCCACGGCGAAAAACGGGCGAAAAAAGCAGACGCGACCGCGGTTTGCTCTACTGCTACTGACCACTAGTTGAGCAACTTACACAGTATAGCTTTAAAGGTTAGTCATTGTCATTGTTTTGTGTGAAGAGAACAGTAGTGTGTAATGATGATGGCTCATTGGTCAGTGATTGGTCTATAGCTTTGACATTCATATTGCAGTCAGTGAACATAACAAAGGGACATCAAGTAGGTTAATTAATTAGGTACTAATAAATAACATCTTAATTCATCATTTTTTTTATTAAGTTCAAGCAGAATCCAACTCATTCAGCAACTTATTGTGTTCACAAAATAGTCAGTCCATTTAACCTGAAACCTGAAAAGTATGCAAATTGGGCATTATTAGCGCATATAATGCCTAATTTGCATATCTAAACATATAATTTCAGAAAACTTATAATTCAAAAAAGCTTAGTCTTGATGTAAGTAATCAACTGGAAATGTTTCATTGTGGTAGCTATTAGTTTTTTTTTACCCTATTCACCTGTAGTGTCTCAGCATCAGCATCCCACACACACTTTAAGATAATGGATCATGGAATAGACAACAATTTACTATGAAGTAAGTTAAAACACCATTGTATTTCACTGTGAGTAGATTACTTGTATGTGGTTTTAACAACAACAACGAACAAGCCATAGTGTCCACACATCCATAATGAACATGCTTTTATACATTTCATAAACTTGTAAACAATCTAAATAAACATACATGTTCTCTCATCACAGCACCTATCTCCACCAGGCCGGGTGGTCAGTCTTCTATAATTTCTATAGTATCTGATAGTATTCACAGAATTGAAAGTAAAAAAACACCCAAAACTTGTTGCAGTGACATGTGTACGCTGATGTATTCTGAGAACAGTGTGACAAACTCTTGTCGGACTGTTCACAGTGATAGGGTGTTCCTTACATGTGTGAGCTCATGACGTCGTAGACTGCCTGACTGAGTAAAACTCTTTCCACATTGACTACAATGAAAGGGTTTAAATCCTGTGTGCACTAGCTTGTGACTATTTCAATGAGCTAATTGACTAAAGGACTTTCCACACTGATCACATCCATATGGTTTCTCTCCAGTGTGAATTCTCTGGTGTTTTGTAAAGTGTTGCATTTGAGTAAAGTGTTTTCCACACTGATCACATCCATAGGGTTTCTCTCCAGTGTGAATTCTCTTGTGCATTATTAATTCAGCATTGGTCTTAAACTTGCTACCACACTGGTCACAGTGGTATGGTTTTTCTCCAGTGTGAATTATCTGGTGAGTTTTAAGGCTGGTCATTTGAGTGAAGTGTGTTCCACACTGATCACATCCATAGGGTTTCTCTCCAGTGTGAATTCGCTGGTGTGTTTTAAGGCTACTCTTTCTAGTGAAGTGTTTTCCACACTGGTCACAGCTGTGGTGTTTAGGTTTAGCCAAGCTTCTTTGTTCATTTACTGCTGGTAGGACAGGGAAGCCAGAAGGAGGATGCAACACTGCATTGGAACAAAAGACAAAGGGAAGATAGTTGAGATTGATATTAAAGTTGAAAGATGCAAACTATAATTTTGTGCATAAATAAATACAGCATTTAGTGCAAGTGTAACAATGTTTCATGTTTCCCGCCTTCAACACTGTACTAGCTAACTCAGGGGTCTTCAACAGGGGGTCCGCGACCCCCAGGGGGTCCGCGGAGGTACTGCAGGGGGTCCGCGAAATTATTTCAAAAAAAAAAAAAAAAAAAAAAGATTTAAAAAAATGTTTTTCTTTTTTCTTTTCATTTTTCACATTTAGGTTAAAAAAAAATCATGATTCTATCCATTTTGAATAGCTTGAATACATGATTACTATGCAATTGACAGATTGTTGATATTATTGACATTTGTTCTCAAAAACAATGTCATAAAAGATATGTCGTAGCCCCGACCCCCCCACCCTACGAGGTGGTAGGGGGTCCCTGCTCCATCTCCCCATCAGTTTGGGGGTCCCCGGCCTGAAAACGTTGAAGACCCCTGAGCTAACTAACAATGACAACAAAACTGATGACAAACAAACATATTACAAGATGCATGCTTCCCATATATTCAGATATTAAAAGTGAAAATAATTAGAGCTAATATAGAACGAAAAGTAATGTTAAAGCTAAAACCAGGTTAAAAATATAACTTACCAGGGTATTGTTGGTCTTCTTTGGGTTCCTCCTGTTCATCAGAATTGTTCCTGGTGCAGTCTAGAGAGTTCATCTTCACCTGAAGTCTGGAGTCCACAGTCAGTTCTGCTTGAAATGATTGATATCCTGGAGGAGTTGTGGAGACATTACAACTACACACTCTTCTTATACTAGAGAGCCTGAGGTGGAGCCACTAACTACTTCAATGATTGGCGGAGAACAATAGAACCATCTGTCCACCAATCACAACCTCACTCACTCTATAGAGTTCAGTCTTCCCTTCAACTCCACTTTAATTTCATTATCAAGTGTGGACATTGGTAAACAATACAATTATAAAAATACAAAGACAAGTAGACAAAGTAGGAACAAAAAATACACAGTATTTGGGATCTCCCTGCCATAAGTCTCCATAGACTTCCATGTAATGTATAGTGCACAGATCATGCACGACCATGCACAGATCATGCACCATTTTTGTGCAGGCTGTTCACAGCTTTCAAACAAAAAAATCAGATTGGAAATCCGTTCAGGCATTCTTGAGAAAATAGTCATTATGTTTTACATGTTATGTAAGCAAAGATGGCTGCCCTGTATGAAAGATGGGGTTGTATGGGGGTGGAACACACGATTGAAATCATGTTTACTAGATTTAATGGGGTCTAAAAAAAAAGTCGATTAAAGTCGCTTGGCAGGGAAGTCCATAGTGAGATAGTTGATCTGAAAGTCGTTTGGCACTAAGTGAGTTAATTTGTCAAATACATCAAATGGTGATTGTTTAAATCCTGTATGAATAGTGTCTGATGTTAATAACAGCTTTAATCCACTGGGTTCTCTATAGTTCATCTAACACATTATTTACCTGAATAATGTAATACAGGTAAACCTATTTATAGTTAATGATTTATTCAATTCCTTCTCTTCAGACATAAAGCAGATCCAAATTCATAAATATTATGTCATTTATGTAACATCATTGCAACATTGCAACAGTGTTGGCAAATTTTGCATTGCAAGCCATATATATATATATATATATATATGCGTGTTTGTGTGTGTGTGTGTGTGTGTGTGTGTGTGTGTGTATTATAAAGGAGATATTTAAGAAAAGTGTTACCAATTTTTTAATTTATCAACTATCTTCCTTTTGTATTTTGTTTCCAATCCAGTGTTGCATCCTCCTCCTGGCTTCCCTGTCCTACCAGCAGTAAATGAACAAAGAAGCTTGGCTAAACCTAAACACCACAGCTGTGATCAGTGTGGAAAACACTTCACTGCAAAGGGCGACCTTAAAAGACACCTGAGAATTCACACAGGAGAAACACCATACCACTGTGATCAGTGTGGGAGCAAGTTTAAGAGGAATGATTAATTAATAAAACACCAGAGAATTCACACTGGAGAGAAACCCTATGGATGTGATCAATGTGGAAAACACTTCACTCAAATGACCAGCCTTAAAATACACCAGAGAATTCACACAGGAATGAAACCATACCACTGTGCCCAGTGTGGGAGCAAGTTTAAGTCAAATACTGATTTGATACAACACCAGAGAATTCACACTGGAGAGAAACCCTATGGGTGTGACCAGTGTGGAATTACATTCACTCAAATGTCCAGCCTTAAAGCACACCAGAGAATTCACACAGGAATTAAACCATATCAGTGTGATCAGAGTGGAAAGGCTTTTAGTCGATCATCTCATTTAGATGGTCACAAGCTGGTGCACACAGGATTTAAACCCTTTCCTTGTAGTCAATGTGGAAAGAGTTTTATTGAGTCACGTGGTCTACGACGTCATGAGCTCACACATATGTAATGTAACCCTATCACTGTGAGCAGTCTGACAAGAGTTTGTCACACCGTAGTACTAGCTTGTGACTATTTAAAGGACCTACACCATGAATTTTCACTTTTTCTATTTTAAAACCTTTTTTTGGGGTCCCACTGGCACCTTCTATCCTCACAAAGTCCTATTTCTGACCGTTGTGTCTTTCTCTGGTTTTGGGCAGACAGAGATGAAAAGCTTTCCACGGGTTCTCAGAACAGTGCTGTTCTGAGAGTTGACGAGAGTGACGTCACTCTCGTTCCCCCCCCCCCCGCCCTTCAGGTAAAAACCAGAAATACTCTTCTAAACCCAGCCCCTCATTTGTTTCTAATTTGCTTAGCCTCCACTTCCATCTGCAGCTGGCTTACTGTTCTGGGGCTGCTCACTCAGTGCTCTCACTCACTTTTATTCTATGAACATTTTTGCTATCAACATGTCCAAGGAGAAGTCTTAATGTTCCTGGATTGCACTATAAATGTGACGTTATAGACTGCGAGGACCCAAGCTTCGTCCCTTCTAACAAGGAAACAAAAGACCTATTTTTAATGATCCGAGGCCTTCTGAAGCCTGGGCCTAAATTTTCCGCGGTGGCCGGGTGGGAGCTCGCGGTGGCCGGGTGGGAGCGAGCCGCGGAGCTCGCCGCGGTGGCCGGGTGGGTGCGAGCCGCGCTGGCCGAATCCACCGCGATTTCTTAACCAAGTAGCTGCTTGTCGCGGCCGTGACCGCCGCAGCTCCGACCCGGTGGACAGAGCGGCGGCCCCGGTCGCGACAAGCAGCTCCGACCCGGTGGACAGTGGCGGTCCCGGCCGCGACAAGCAGCTCCGACCCGGTGGACAGAGCGGCGGTCCTGGCCGCGACAAGCAGCTCAAGCAGACTGTCCCGGTCCTCCCTTCACTCTCCCCGGCTATAGAGAGCTTAATCACTGTCCCCGGCTAGAAAGAGCTCCACACCCCGCCTCTCCTCTCTCTATCCACGGCTACACGCCGCCTCTTCTATCGCTGTCCCCGGCTATAGAGAGCTGGCCACCCCGCCTCACTCTTCACTATCTCCGGCTAGAAAGAGCTCCACACCCCGCCTCTCCTCTCTCTATCCACGGCTACACGCCGCCTCTTCTATCGCTGTCCCCGGCTATAGAGAGCTGGCCACCCCGCCTCACTCTTCACTATCTCCGGCTAGAAAGAGCTCCACACCCCGCCTCTCCTCTCTCTATCCACGGCTACACGCCGCCTCTTCTATCGCTGTCCCCGGCTATAGAGAGCTGGCCACCCCGCCTCACTCTTCACTATCTCCGGCTAGAAAGAGCTCCACACCCCGCCTCTCAATATTACATTATTTGTTGTCGACAACGTTGGAGAGAGGGGGAGGGTGGAAAAACCCCACTAGATGCGCCACTGAGCAAACAAAGTCCGTTTTGGTATTGCAGCTGCAGGGCCTAATAATAGCACAGCTATAAGAAACAAGAGGAATGGTCAGGGTGTGTGTTGGGGGTTAAGACCTGTCTAAGACTCAAGTTTGAGCATATATTTATACAAAAAATATAGTTTTAAAAGCATGGTGTAGGCCCTTTAAATGAGCTAATTGACTAAAGGACTTTCCACACTGATCACATCCATATGGTTTCTCTCCAGTGTGAATTCTCTGGTGTTTTGTAAAGTGTTGCATTTGAGTAAAGTGTTTTCCACACTGATCACATCCATAGGGTTTCTCTCCAGTGTGAATTCTCTTGTGCATTATTAATTCAGCATTGGTCTTAAACTTGCTACCACACTGGTCACAGTGGTATGGTTTTTCTCCAGTGTGAATTATCTGGTGAGTTTTAAGGCTGGTCATTTGAGTGAAGTGTGTTCCACACTGATCACATCCATAGGGTTTCTCTCCAGTGTGAATTCGCTGGTGTGTGTTTTAAGGCTACTCTTTCTAGTGAAGTGTTTTCCACACTGGTCACAGCTGTGGTGTTTAGGTTTAGCCAAGCTTCTTTGTTCATTTACTGCTGGTAGGACAGGGAAGCCAGAAGGAGGATGCAACACTGCATTGGAACAAAAGACAAAGGGAAGATAGTTGAGATTGATATTAAAGTTGAAAGATGCAAACTATAATTTTGTGCATAAATAAATACAGCATTTAGTGCAAGTGTAACAATGTTTCATGTTTCCCTCCTTCAACACTGTACTAGCTAACTAACAATGACAACAAAACTGATGACAAACAAACATATTACAAGATGCATGCTTCCCATATATTCAGATATTAAAAGTGAAAATAATTAGAGCTAATATAGAACGAAAAGTAATGTTAAAGCTAAAACCAGGTTAAAAATATAACTTACCAGGGTATTGTTGGTCTTCTTTGGGTTCCTCCTGTTCATCAGAATTGTTCCTGGTGCAGTCTAGAGAGTTCATCTTCACCTGAAGTCTGGAGTCCACAGTCAGTTCTGCTTGAAATGATTGATATCCTGGAGGAGTTGTGGAGACATTACAACTACACACTCTTCTTATACTAGAGAGCCTGAGGTGGAGCCACTAACTGCTTCAATGATTGGCGGAGAACAATAGAACCATCTGTCCCACCAATCACAACCTCACTCACTCTATAGAGTTCAGTCTTCCCTTCAACTCCACTTTAATTTCATTATCAAGTGTGGACATTGGTAAACAATACAATTGTAAAAATACAAAGACAAGTAGACAAAGTAGGAACAAAAAATACACAGTATTTGGGATCTCCCTGCCATAAGTCTCCATAGACTTCCATGTAATGTATAGTGCACAGATCATGCACGCCCATGCACAGATCATGCACCATGTTTGTGCAGGCTGTTCACAGCTTTCAAACCAAAAAATCAGATTGGAAATCCGTTCAGGCATTCTTGAGAAAATAGTCATTATGTTTTACATGTTATGTAAGCAAAGATGGCTGCCCTGTATGAAAGATGGGGTTGTATGGGGGTGGAACATGCAAAATCGCGATTGATATCATGTTTACTAGATTTAATGGGGTCTAAAAAAAGTCGATTAAAGTCGCTTGGCAGGGAAGTCCATAGTGAGATAGTTGATCTGAAAGTCGTTTGGCACTAAGTGAGTTAATTTGTCAAATACATCAAATGGTGATTGTTTAAATCCTGTATGAATAGTGTCTGATGTTAATAACAGCTTTAATCCACTGGGTTCTCTATAGTTCATCTAACACATTATTTACCTGAATAATGTAATACAGGTAAACCTATTTATATTTAATGATTTATTCAATTCCTTCTCTTCAGACATAAAGCAGATCCAAATTCATAAATCTTATGTCATTTATGTAACATCAATTAAGACGATTCATGTTTGGCTTCATTTATTAGGTCATAATAGTATGGTATGGGATGAGTAGCAACATGTTTGCCTGCTTTTAATTAAGTTCATATCAATGTATTAACATTGTACCTAACTTTCCATTTTTACTATTTATATTTGACCAATGTCCACACAATGAAATTAAAGCAGTGTTGAAGGGAAGGCTGAGCCTAGAGTGAGTGAGGTTGTGATTGGTGGACAATCATTGAAGCAGTTAGTGGCTCCACCTCAGGCTCTCTAGTATAAGAAGAGTGTGTAGTTGTAATGTCTCCACAACTCCTCCAGGATATCAATCATTTCAAGCAGAACTGACGGTGGACTCCAGACTTCAGGTGAAGATGAACTCTCTAGACTGCACCAGGAACAATTCGGATGAACAAGAGGAACCCAAAGACCAACAATACCCTGGTAAGTTATATTTTTACTTGCTTTTAGCTGTAACATTGCTGTGGTTTAGTTGTATAGTAGCTCTAATTAGTTTCACTTAAAATATCTGAATATTTGTAAAGTATGCATCTTGTAATATGTTTGTCTGCCATGAGGTTTGTTAGTTAGCTAGTACTGTGTTGTTGAATGGGACAGAGAAAAATAAAATAAAAACATTGTTACACATGGACCAAATGCTGTATTTATTTATGGACAAATGTCCAGATCACACATTTCAACGTCTCAACTACGTCTACTTCGTCTTTTGTTCCAATCCAGTGTTGCATCCTCCTTCTGGCTTCCCTGTCCTACCAGCAGTACATGAACAAAGAAGCTTGGCTAAACCTAAACACCACAGCTGTGATCAGTGTGGAAAACACTTCACTAGAAAGGACAGCCTTAACAGACACCAGAGAATTCACACTGGATAAACACCATACCACTGTGACCAGTGTGGAAAACACTTCACTGCAAAGGACAGCCTTAAAATACACCACAGAATTCACACGGGAGAAAAAACATACCACTGTGACCAGTGTGGAAAACACTTCACTACAACGGGCCAACTTAAAATACACCAGAGAATTCACACAGGATCTAAACCATACCAGTGTGACCAGTGTGGGAGCAAGTTTAAGACGAATGATGAATTAATAATACACCAGAGAATCCATACTGGAGAGAAACCCTATGGATGTGATCAGTGTGGAATACATTACTCTCAAATGTCCAGCCTTAAAACACACCAGCGAATTCACACAGGAATTAAACCATATCAGTGTGATCAGTGTGGAAAGGCATTTAGCCGATCAGCTCATTTAAATAGTCACAAGCTGGTGCACACAGGATTTAAACCCTTTCCTTGTAGTCTATGTGGAAAGAGTTTTACTCGGTCAGACCGTCTACGACGACATGAGCTCACACATATGTAAGGAAAACCCTATCATCGTGAGCAGTCTGGCAAGAGTTTGTCACACTGTATATATTCTGTTTTATTACCTTTTAATTATGTGAATACGATACTATATACATCATAGAAGACTGACCACCCGGCCTGGTGGAGATTTGTGCTGAGAGATATTTTTTTGTTTATTTAGACCGTTTACAAGTTACAAGAAATGTACATAAGCATGGTCATTATGGAGCTGTGGACATTATGATTCGTTGGTTGTTTTTAAAACCATGTGCAAGTAAACCTTTTAGCTAACCATTTACACAATGAAAGAACTTACTTTATGGTAAATTGTCCTTAATTCCCTTCCCATTATCTTACTGTGTGTGTTTGTCGCTGATTTTTGGAACAACCAAACAAATATGGACACAGTGGTCTTGTTGTTCCACTGACCAGATTATTATGTTTGTTATGAATTCTTTCTTCTTAAAGGCTACATTGTATTGTCCAAAGTAGTGGTCAAATATGTAGAGTTTTCCTGCTTCAACTTCAAAAATAAAGATTTTTCAATTAAAACACATTTCTGACTATTTATGTATTCAATTTCTATGAGTTTAAGTGATTGTGTTATCAAAGGCAGATGAAGTTTGAACAGTCAGCAATTCATTTAATTAAAATAAATGCTGATTGTCACTATAGACCAGATGATAAAAGTGCAACATGAGTTGATTCCAGTCTATAGCAGTAGTTGTACAATTCAACAGCTGGTGCACTGAGATGCAGACAGGGCCATCTCAGTGCTAATATGCAGAGCTCCACCCCATCATTTGATTCACTGGGTTTCACACATTCCTTTCACACATATGAAAATGTCTCTACAGAGGACTTGAAAGGTAAATGTCTTTCAGTGAAACACCACATAGCTGATGTGCACAGCTGGACAGAGGAAGGACAACACCTTACATGGTCATGGTAAAAAGAGGAAGCACAGCTAATATACCAATCAATGGTCAAAGCTGTGATCAGTGTGGAAAACACTTCACTACAAAGGGCAACCTTAAAACACACCTGAGAATTCACACCGGAGAAAGACCATACAACTGTGAGGAATGTGGGAGCAAGTTTAAGACCAATGGTCAATTAATAATACACCAGAGAATCCATACTGGTGAGAAACCATATGGATGTGATCAGTGTGGGATTCATTTCTCTCAAATAGCACACCTTAACATACACCAGAGAATCCACACAGGAGAAAAACCATACAACTGCGATCAGTGTGGGAGCAAGTTTAAGAGGAATGATGAATTAACACAGCACCAGAGAATCCATACTGGCGAGAAACCGTATGCATGTGATCAGTGTGGAAAACACTTTGCTCAAATGCCCAACCTTAAAACACACCAGAGAATTCACAAAGGAATTAAAACATATCAGTAGCCCCGTTTACATGCAAGCATCTAATCGTATTAAAAACAAGATTTTAGATAAACCCGATCTAATTCTGCATGTATACACCTAAATAAACCCGATCAAAACCAACACGATTTAAATTCTGATCGGATGCAGAGGGGTGGTCTAGACTTTTTTACGACCCGATCAAAAGGAAAATCCTTCCATGTATACACCTAACCCGATTAGAATGTGACATGTTCTTTCAGCGCAGGCTTCCTGGCCATTTATTGTGGCACTTTTTGTGATGTTTCACCACATCTATTAGTTTATAAACGCATTTTTTAATCAATCTATAATGTGTAGCCTGCCTACTAGTGTGCGTGTTTGCGTGCGCTCACGCGAGTCCCAACTAAGACTCCTGTCTCAATTGAGAAGAACCGTAGGCTAGAGATCTTCACAGGTCCAAAAAATGGTCCCGAAAACTAAATGGACCGTCAAATTTTGACCGATTCCGACCAGTTATGAAACAATAATCAAATTACAAAACCAAACCTGAGTGGCCCCGTAACGGTCTCGTCCGATTCCGTCCCGTTCCGACGTTCATTCTTTTTTTACAGACCGAAACCTGTGACATGTTGTCCCGAAATCCTTTTATTTCCGAGGTTCCGAGAGACCCGACCATTTAATCATTATTAAAACCCTCTTTTATGTAACTCACTGCAGCCATGCAGCGTGCTGTTAACTGATTGACAGGCAGAAGAAGGCTGCCAAGGAATCTATAATATTAAGATCGAAACAAAAGTCAGGGATAAAGGAATACTTATAGGCTATTTTCTAACTACAGAAGTCATTTTCGGTTTGTTTGACATGTTTAACTTGTACGCGGTCGCGGGTGCCTTCTCATCAAAAAATAGACGATCTACAAGCTCACAACGCGTCTCAAATCCTGGCAGCAGGGCAGGCTACGCATCACGTTAAACTGATCCTAGACCAGCATTATCATCTCACTTACACAGCCATTCATTCATCTCGCGGCCTCACGGCTAACAGACCTGATCCTAGGTCAGCCTAAACACAGCACACACGAAACAGAACTCCAGTAGTTCGGTGAGAGAAAGATATTCTAGCGCGACTGGACGCTACGTCCTCGTTCATCTATCCTCCTGTGCGTCTTTGCCCAGGTCAGATTGATCTGGCCACTAACTAATTGTCTTCTTGCGATCATAAATAGCCTAAGAAACCACCAGCAAAACATCCTATATTCTTCATCAGATAAATAATATTTAAAGGGGACTGGGGTAAGTGGATATAGCTAAGAGAGTCAATTTTAAAAGTATTACAGACTTTTTGTTTATTATCGTGAATGCACTTGTCCATGAAGCCATGTTCTATGGGCCGTCGCCCGTCGGGAGCAAATATGGATTGTGACGTGATGATGATGATGATGATGATTATAATGATAATATAGGCCTAATACATACAGAACAACGCACATCCCCAATAATCTAATTAAAAGAGCATTGCAGCTTATTTTTTCACTTTGGCGGGGCTGTGTATTTGCATAGGCTCCATTATTATTACTATTATTATTGATGGATACAGGGAAATGCGATCTATTTAATCATTTGCGTCACAACACGATTTAAAAGTGGGCACATGTAAACACCAGATCGGATTGATCTCACCCCATGTAAACACTTGATCCAATACCTTCAATCGGGTTTATTTAGATCAGATTGGAATGAGGCTGTCATGTATACACAGCTACTGTGAGCAGTGTGGAAAGGCGTTTAATCATTCACATCATTTAAATAGACACAAACTGGTGCACACAGGATTTAAACCTTTTCCTTGTAGTCAATGTGGAAAGAGTTTTACTCAATCTAGCAGTCTACGACGTCATGAGCTCACACACACGTAAGGAAAGCATATCACTGTGAGCAGTCTTGACAAGAGTTTGTCAAACTGTTCTCAGAATATACTTTGTAGTAAGTTGACCTAAATGTTCTGTTCCTCTATACTCTGAATTTGATTATTATTGTTGTTGACCGCTTTAACAATCAAGTCCTGTTCTTACATTGACCGGACTGGAATTGTGTGAACACAATGAAGTATCTGAATGATTGTCATTGTTCTGCTTGAACTTAATAAACATTTTTGAAGTAATATACATTCCTGTCTGCTGTTATTTATTAGAACTATACTTTAGACCATAGGTTGCATTTAGTATGAAACATTGTTGAATTAAGAAACATTCCTGGCTGTTGTTCTCACTTACTGACTGAATTACACATCAATTGTAAAACAATAGAGCAAACAATTACCAATGAGACATCATTGTGTTCTTTACAGATATACCAATTCAAATGACTGACCTTTAATGACAATGCAACACCATCCTTATGTACTACTCTGACTGAATTACATGTGAATGGTAAAGCTATTGACCAATGAATGACAAAGTCTCACATCCACCCAACAATGAATCAGGTGTGAAACCCTGAGGATAGATTACAGATTTTGTTTAATTATGTATGATTTGATTCCCACTAAGCACGCCGTCTAAAAGTGGTCTAATAGTGGTATAGATTTGAAAGTTTTTTTGTCGTCTAAACTTAGACTAGACGACTAATAGACGTCTAATAGTCGTCTAAATATAGACGGTCTGCATTTAGACGACTATTAGACGTCTATAAGTCGTCTAGTTTAAGTTTAGACAACAAAAAAACTTTCAAATCTATACCACTATTAGACCACTTTTAGACGGCGTGCTTAGTGGGTTGTAATTGTATGGAGCCTTATTGTGTATTTGAATGCACAGAGAACATAATATTTGAGGAAAATACCTATTCCACTTTCCGCCACAAGGTGGTAAAAGCCCCTGGTGAGACAGGTAGTTAGATGGTCAGGTGACGTTTCTCTTCAGATGATCAAGGAAGGAGAAACGAACAACATCAAAACTGACTCTGTCTCCCTTTTGTCCTGTTTATTCAGGTAAATTACGTTTTAAAACAGACTCACTATCAGCACGTTGTAGTGTAAAGGCACTGCTTGTTTTGTGGTTTTACTAGATTTGACCAGAAATGCCGTTTAAGTTTAGTGTGTGTAGTGAATCTAGGTGTAAACAGCAGATTCGTGGCAGCCATTACTGCTGCTCACAACTTGGTCATGTTGGTTTGTAAGCTTGTGTTCTAGTGTTTAAAAGCTCCTGTACCCTTTGCATTTGGGAATGTTTATTTTCGTTTTTAGTAAGTTAGTTCTCTCCATGATAATGCCTATCTTTGCACTCTCTCCACTCTAGTAAGGCCAACACAGTATTTACCTTTTGGTTCCATATTTCATGATTAATATAGTTTCATGGTGATGCATAAATAAGTTCATGTTGGGATATGACAGTTAAAAAGAATACATTCTAAAAATATTACTGGTAAAACACCACAGATTAAATGCAGTTCATGGACACGGATAAAACAAACAACATGGGAATATGAATGTGAAAATAAATGTTTATTGTGATTTTGATGACTGTAAGAAATTAAAAAAATATGGGTTTACTGTAATTTTGTGAACATGTGAGAATTGAATACAGTGATTGACTGAAACTCTTTAAAAACAAAGAAAGTAAAGTAAAGTGATTTAATGATAATTGTGAATAATTCAGGTGACACTGCAGAGTAGTTTTAAAACCCTAATCTAACACGGTTAGATTAGGTTATGTTGTCCTGTTATCAAACAGCCATTCATTCAGTTTGAACAGTCAACAGTTAATTAGTTTTAATACATCAAATGATGATTCATAAATCCTGTATGAATAGTGTCTGATGTTAATAACAGCTTTAATCCACTGGGTTCTCTATAGTTCATCTAACACATTATTTACCTGAATAATTTAATACAGGTAAACCTATTTATATTTAATGATTTATTCAATTCCTTCTCTTCAGACATAAAGCAGATCCAAATTCATAAATCTTATGTCATTTATGTAACATCAATTAAGACAGATTCATGTTTGGCTTCATTTATTAGGTCATAATTGTATGATATGGGATGAGTAGCAACATGTTTGCATGCTTTTAATTAAGTTTATATCAATGTATTAACATTGTACCTAACATTCCATTGTTACTATTGTATATTTGACCAATGTCCACACAATGAAATTAAATTAGTGTTGAAGGGGAGGCTGGACCTAGAGTGAGTGAGGTTGTGATTGGTGGACAGATGGTTCTATTGTTCTCCTCTTTGGCCAATCATTGAAGCAGTTAGTGGCTCCACCTCAGGCTCTCTAGTATAAGAAGAGTGTGTAGTTGTAATGTCTCCACAACTCCTCCAGGATATCAATCATTTCAAGCAGAACTGACTGTGGACTCCAGACTTCAGGTGAAGATGAACTCTCTAGACTGCACCAGGAACAATTCTGATGAACAGGAGGAACCCAAAGACCAACAATACCCTGGTAAGTTATATATATATATATATATATATATATATATATATATATATATATATATATATATATATATATAACCTGGTTTTAGCAGTAACATTGCTTTCCGTTTTATAATAGTAGTTCTAATTATTTTCACTTTTTTCTATATCTGAATATAAGTATGCATCTTGTAATATGTTTGACTGTCATCAGTTTTGTTGTCATTGTTAATTAGCTAGTACAGTTTTGAAGGAGGTAAACATGAAACATTGTTACACTTGCACTAAATGCTGTATTTATTTTTTTATGCACAAAATTATAGTTTCAACTTCTCAATCTCAACCATCTTCCATTTGTCTTCTGTTTCCAATCCAGTGTTGCATCCTCCTTCTGGCGTCCCTGTCCTACCAGCAGTAAATGAACAAAGAAGCTTGGCTAAACCTAAACACCACAGCTGTGACCAGTGTGGAAAACACTTCACTGCAAAGGACGACCTTAAAAGACACCAGAGAATTCACACTGGAGAAAAACCATACCACTGTGATCAGTGTGGAAAACACTTCACTGCAAAGGACAGCCTTAAAATACACCACAGAATTCACACAGGAGAAAAACCATACCACTGTGACCAGTGTGGAAAACACTTCACTACAACGGGCCAACTTAAAATACACCAGAGAATTCACACAGGATCTAAACCATACCAGTGTGACCAGTGTGGGAGCAAGTTTAAGACGAATGATGAATTAATAATACACCAGAGAATCCATACTGGTGAGAAAGCCTATGGATGTGGTCAGTGTGGAACATATTTCTCTCAATTATCCAACCTTAAAACTCACCAGAGAATTCACACTGGAGAAAGACCATACCACTGTGATCAGTGTGGAAAACACTTCACTGCAAAGAGCAACCTTAAAACTCACCAGAGAATTCACACTGGAGAAACACCATACCACTGTGAACAGTGTGGGAGCAAGTTTAAGGTCAATGTTGACTTAATAAAACACCAGAGAATCCACACGGGTGAGAAACCTTATGGATGTGATCAGTGTGGAATACATTTCTCTCAAATGTCCAACCTTAAAATACACCAGAGAATTCACACAGGAATTAAACCATATCAGTGTGGTCAGTGTGGGAAGGCTTTTAGTCAACAGGCTCATTTAAATAGTCACAAGCTGGTGCACACAGGATTTAAGCCCTTTCCTTGTAGTCAATGTGGAAAGAGTTTTACTCAGTCAGGCAGTCTACGACGACATGAGCTCACACATATGTAAGGCAAACCCTATCACTGTGAACAGTCCGACAAGAGTTTGTCACATTGTTCTCAGAATACATCAGCGTACACATGTCACTGCAACAAGTTTTGAGTGTTGTTTTACTTCTTTCTGTGAATACTCTCAGACTATATAAATAATAGAAGACTGACCACCCGGCCTGGTGGAGATAGGTGCTGTGATGAGAGAACATGTATGTTTATTTAGACTGTTCTTCTTGATCGCTGGAACATGTAATCTGGAAACGAGACACACAATATTCCTGTGGTATTAAATGGACTGAAAACAATAAGTTGCTGAATGAGTTGGATTCTGCTTGAACTTAATAAACATTGATGAATTACGATACATTCCTGTCTGTTGTTATTTATTATGACCTAATTAACCTACTTGATGTCCCCCCTTTGTTATGTTCACTCAGTCAGTCTTACACTGGTGGAATTACTGACATGGTCTGGTTGGTTTATTTTACATTCAGCTTCTCTAAATGATTCTACTGCTACTGGCTGATGCTATTAACAGCTACCTCACTGAGTTCTATATAAATATCACATTTGCATTCCCAAGACATGGATGTAAAATACAAGGAGTCAACAGCACAGCTGTGCCTCCAACAGCCTGCACTGCCTCAACATATTACATTACAATATTATATAAGGTGGAGGTTGTAAACATTGTAGCAGTATGTGTGATTTGATACATATATATCTAGTGTTCCATTTCAGGAGACATCGCACATCTATAAAGCCTGAGACAGTTTACACATTGTCTATCATTCACCTAAAAGTCTGAAGTGAAATTGGTGTAAATGTCATCTACCAAGGAAGGTTTTGTCCTCCTTCATTTAACAGGAGATAATCTAGTTTATAATGTTGTGAAAATAATGTGACACAAATGTGTAGTCACATTTTGTTTAATTGCGACCGTAGGTCGCAGTTTAGTATCAAAACCTCCACCGGCCGTCCGTCGGTCGGTCACGCGTCACACGTCACACCTTTGCCCTGCTCATATCTCCGCATCAGTATGACATCACTCCACATGTGTACACAAACCTTTGTGTACGTTGCTGTGGCAACAGTCTGTTGTTGCTGGTCTGTTAGTGTACGTTAGCAACCACCTTAGCAACCATGGTTTTACCCTAGCAACCAACTGTTTACCCTAGCAACCAACTGTTTACCATAGCAACCATGTTTTTTTACCCTAGCAACCAACTGTTTACCATAGCAACCATTTTTTTACCCTAGCAACCAACTGTTTACCATAGCAACCATGTTTTTTTTACCTTAGCAACCAACTGTTTACCATAGCAACCATGTTTTTTACCCTACAAATCCTCCATATATGGAGATAACCGACTTATCTCACTAAGTCTGACATCACAATATATATCCATATATAGAGACATAGCTGCTGACATCAGTATGACATCACACTGCTGACATCAGTATGACATCACACCGTACACAAATGACCCTTATATAAGTCCGGCATTATCTACCGACAGATTGTGGAGATAAGCGACCAACGGTCGCTTATCTCCCGATTAGGTAGTCTTACTGGTTATGTATGATTTGATTGTAATTTTATGGAGCCTTATTGTGTATTTGAATGCATATAGAGAAGATATATTTGAGGAAAATACCTATTCTACTTTCTGCCTCAAGGTGGCAAAAGCCACTGGTGAGACAGGTAGTTTTAGATGGTCAGGTGACGTCCCTCTTCAGATGATCAAGGAAGGAGAAACGAACAACATCAAAACTGACTCTGTCTCCCTTTTGTCCTGTTTATTCAGGTAAATTACGTTTTAAAACAGACTCACTAGCACTTTGTAATTAGTGTAAAGGCACTGCTTGTTTTGTGGTTTTACTAGATTTGACCAGAAATGTCGTTTAAGTTTAGTGTGTGTAGTGAATCTAGGTGTAAACAGCAGATTCATGGCAGCCATTACTGCTGCTCACAACGTGGTCATGTTGGTTTGTAAGCTCATGTTCTAGTGTTTAAAAGCTCCTGTACCCTTTGCATTTGGGAATGTTTATTTTCGTTTTTTTAGTAAGATAGTTCTCTCCATGATAATGCCTTGTAATATCTTTGCACTCTCACCACTCTAGTAAGGCCAACACAGTATTTACCTTTTGGTTCCATATTTCATGATTAATGTAGTTTCATGGTGATGCATAAATAAGTTCATGTTGGGATATGACAGTTAAAAAGAATACATTCTAAAAATATTACTGGTAAAAAGCCACAGATTAAATGCAGTTCATGGACACTGATAAAACAAACAACATGGGAATATGAATGTGAAAAGAGATGTTTATTATGATAACACTTGGTTTTAGCTGTAACATTGCTGTGGTTTAGTTGTATAGTAGGCAGGTTCACTTAAAATATCTGAATATTTGTAAAGTGTGCATCTTGTAATATGTTTGTCTGCCATGAGTTTTTTACTTAGCTAGTACTGTGTTGAATGGGACAGAGAAAAATAAAATAAAAACATTGTTACACATGGACCAAATGCTGTATTTATTTATGGACAAATGTCCAGATCACACATTTCAACGTCTCAACTAAACGTGTTGCTACACAGACCCTTTGAACGGTAAGCCTGTCACGTCATTTCCTGTTTTGCGTCTTGCAAGCGGAGCTGCTACGGAGCTGCTCTGTTGCTAAACGCCGATCTTGTTGTGCTATTGTGACTTAAGCACACATTATCATTGCTAACTACTAAACCAAACTATTTCTGTACCCTGTGGCGACCTATCGCTACTTGGGCTGACTGCCTAGCTTGACGTTCTGCTGTTCGGAGGTCCATACTAGTTGGCTGGGCAACTTAGCCTAGCTTTTAGCCTTAGCCTAGCAGCTAACCTGTCTGCCGGGCGATGGCTTTTCACCCCTACCCTCCCGCGAGTTTCTAAATTCTAGGAGAGCTAAGGCAAGGAGCGCTCGTTTTCACCAGCGTCGGCAGGTTAGCTACTCAGAGCTTTAGTTTCAGTGAGGTTAGGTTTAGGGTTAGGGTTAGAGTTAGGCATAGTTTTACTGAGGTTAGGGTTAGGGTTAGGTTTAGGCATAGTTTTACTGAGGTTAAGGTTAGGGTTAGAGTTTGGGTTAGGGTTAGGTTTAAGTGGTCGCACGTCCACGCGGTCCAAGCGAACAAAAAGTAGCGCTCCCTAGCTCCAGTTCAGCCAATCACAAGCTTAAAAAATGAGTCTGGGCGTTGTTTTGCCTTAGCTCTCCTAGAATTTAGAAACTCGCTACCCTCCCGGCCCCTGGTTCCAGTATCGCTCGGGGCATCGCTCCTGCTCTGTATGTCTCATGTACAGTTACAACCCCGACTCCTTTGTTGACTCGGATGTTTGTGACCGGTGCACTGTGCTTGCAGCGCTGGAAGCGAGGCTCTTTGAGTTGGAAGCTAGCATAGCTAGCGGTGCTTTTAGCCCGCACTATGCTAACGGGCGGCTGGGAACGGGGGATCACTTTCTGTCGCCGACGGCGGCCGGCCGTGGCTCCCATAAACAACCCATGAATGGCTGGGTGGATGTTACTGGTGGGAAGCGTAAACGTAAACAAAAGCACACGG
Organism: Nannobrachium achirus; assembly: GCF_963921795.1. Classification (NCBI taxonomy): domain Eukaryota; kingdom Metazoa; phylum Chordata; class Actinopteri; order Myctophiformes; family Myctophidae; genus Nannobrachium; species Nannobrachium achirus. The sequence continues at coordinate 69,098,347 of NC_137810.1, read as the reverse complement.
GACACCAACCACTTCACGTTACAAACAGATTTTCCCCACTCACCCCACTTGCACATGCGCATGCAGGACCTGTGTGTGCGTGTGCCCCTTGTCTCTCCCTCCCTCCCCCCTTTCCCTTGTCTCTCCCTTGTCTCTCCTCTCTCTCTCTCCTCTCTCTCTCTCACATGGCTCTTTAGCCTTTGTAAAGTGTCTTGAGATAACATGTTATGATTTGACACTTTAATAAAATTGAATTGAATTGAATTGAAAATTGAATTGAACTATGTCTACTTCGTCTTTTGTTCCAATCCAGTGTTGCATCCTCCTTCTGGCTTCCCTGTCCTACCAGCAGTACATGAACAAAGAAGCTTGGCTAAACCTAAACACCACAGCTGTGATCAGTGTGGAAAACACTTAACTAGAAAGGACAGCCTTAACAGACACCAGAGAATTCACACTGGAGAAACACCATACCACTGTGACCAGTGTGGAAAACACTTCACTGCAAAGGACAGCCTTAAAATACACCACAGAATTCACACAGGATCTAAACCATACCAGTGTGACCAGTGTGGGAGCAAGTTTAAGACGAATGATGAATTAATAATACACCAGAGAATACATACTGGAGAGAAACCCTATGGATGTGATCAGTGCGGAATACATTTCTCTCAAATGTCCAGCCTTAAAACACACCAGCGAATTCACACAGGAATTAAACCATATCAGTGTGATCAGTGTGGAAAGGCATTTAGCCGATCAGCTCATTTAAATAGTCACAAGCTGGTGCACACAGGATTTAAACCCTTTCCTTGTAGTCTATGTGGAAAGAGTTTTACTCGGTCAGACCGTCTACGACGACATGAGCTCACACATATGTAAGGAAAACCCTATCATCGTGAGCAGTCTGACAAGAGTTTGTCACACTGTATATATTCTGTTGTATTACCTTTTAATTATGTGAATACAATACTATATACATCATAGAAGACTGACCACCCGGCCTGGTGGAGATTTGTGCTGAGAGATATTTTTTGTTTATTTAGACTGTTTACAAGTTACAAGAAATGTACATAAGCATGTTCATTATGGAGCTGTGGACATTATGATTCGTTGGTTGTTTTTAAAACCATGTGCAAGTAAACCTTTTAGCTAACCATTTACACAATGAAAGAACTTACTTTATGGTAAATTGTCCTTAATTCCCTTCCCATTATCTTACTGTGTGTGTTTGTCGCTGATTTTTGGAACGACCGAGCAAATATGGACACAGTGGTCTTGTTGTTCCACTGACCAGATTATTATGTGTGTTATGAATTCTTTCTTCTTAAAGGCTACATTGTATTGTCCAAAGTAGTGGTCAAATATGTAGAGTTTTCCTGCTTCAACTTCAAAAATAAAGATTTTTCAATTAAAACACATTTCTGACTATTTATGTATTCAATTTCTATGAGTTTAAGTGATTGTGTTATCAAAGGCAGATGAAGTTTGAACAGTCAGCAATTAATTTAATTAAAATATATGCTGATTGTCACTATAGACCAGATGATAAAAGTGCAACATGAGTTGATTCCAGTCTATAGCAGTAGTTGTACAATTCAACAGCTGGTGCACTGAGATGCAGACAGGGCCATCTCAGTGCTAATATGCAGAGCTCCACCCCATCATTTGATTCACTGGGTTTCACACATTCCTTTCACACATATGAAAATGTCTCTACAGAGGACTTGAAAGGTAAATGTCTTTCAGTGAAACACCACATAGCTGATGTGCACAGCTGGACAGAGGAAGGACAACACCTTACATGGTCATGGTAAAAAGAGGAAGCACAGCTAATATACCAATCAATGGTCAAAGCTGTGATCAGTGTGGAAAACACTTCACTACAAAGGGCAACCTTAAAACACACCTGAGAATTCACACCGGAGAAAGACCATACAACTGTGAGGAATGTGGGAGCAAGTTTAAGACCAATGGTCAATTAATAATACACCAGAGAATCCATACTGGTGAGAAACCATATGGATGTGATCAGTGTGGGATTCATTTCTCTCAAATAGCAAACCTTAACATACACCAGAGAATCCACACAGGAGAAAAACCATACAACTGCGATCAGTGTGGGAGCAAGTTTAAGAGGAATGATGAATTAACACAGCACCAGAGAATCCATACTGGCGAGAAACCGTATGCATGTGATCAGTGTGGAAAACACTTTGCTCAAATGCCCAACCTTAAAACACACCAGAGAATTCACAAAGGAATTAAAACATATCAGTGTGAGCAGTGTGGAAAGGCGTTTAATCATTCACATCATTTAAATAGACACAAACTGGTGCACACAGGATTTAAACCTTTTCCTTGTAGTCAATTTGGAAAGAGTTTTACTCAATCTAGCAGTCTACGACGTCATGAGCTCACACACACGTAAGGAAAGCATATCACTGTGAGCAGTCTTGACAAGAGTTTGTCAAACTGTTCTCAGAATATACTTTGTAGTAAGTTGACCTAAATGTTCTGTTCCTCTATACTCTGAATTTGATTATTATTGTTGTTGACCGCTTTAACAATCAAGTCCTGTTCTTACATTGACTGGACTGGAATTGTGTGAACACAATGAAGTATCTGAATGATTGTCATTGTTCTGCTTGAACTTAATAAACATTTTTGAAGTAAGATACATTCCTGTCTGCTGTTATTTATTAGAACCTACTTTAGACCATAGGTTGCATTTAGTATGAAACATTGTTGAATTAAGAAACATTCCTGGCTGTTGTTTACTGTCAAGATTCCAGGATGACCTCCCACTTGGGTAATGTCGCCCCCTGGCGATCATTCAGAGAAACTACTTCAGCTCCCGTACTAACGTAGGTAGGAAGGGCCTGTCACTCAAACCAGAGTGACCCGCCTCCAGGCTATAAAAGCCCCCGGAGGCGGAAGTAACATCCTCTTTTCACTCTCTGCGATATCACATTCAGATAAGTTGAAACTCAGCCTTATAATTTATTTCTTCGCTCTTTAGCCTAAAGCGGTGGCATAGGAAGTCGCCCACCGGCGAGTGTAGAATTAAACCCGTACCTAAGAATAATTATTCTTGTCCCGTCTTAAACCGACGGGTTTCTACTGATTAAACAAAGTAGTTTACCGCTTGTTCAGGCCTCTGCCCGAATCAAGCGTGAACTAGCATTAGCCGTTAGCTCTTTAGCTCGTCAGCTTTGTGTTAACGTTAGCTACACTGCTTACCGCTTGTTCAGGCCTTTGTCTGAATCAAGCGTGGCCTAGCTTTAGCCGTTAGCTTGTTAGCTTGTTAGCTCTTTTAACGTTAGCTACACTGCTTCGCCATGGATCCTCTGGCCCTTCTGCCGAGGCAATGTGACTACCCAGGCTGTCCAGGACTCATCGACGGACAGGATTTTCATCCTCTCTGTGCTAGCTGCATGGGCATTGCACACGCCTTCTCTGCACTATGTCCTCAGGGGAGAGCAGGACCTTTCTGCGACATCTGCACGGCCTTCGACCACGATGTCCTGGTACACCGCCTCTACCTGGCTAGGGCAGGCCTCGGAGCCTGTGCTCCACCAGGTGGGTCTGCTGCTCTGAACCCCACAGCCCAGTCTTTCCTTCCCCAGGCGGCCCGCACCGTTGGTCAAGGTGCGGCGCTGCCTTCCGGAGCTCCGGCTGGCAAACAGCGCGCCACTCCAGGTCAAGATGGCGCCATGCTACTTGGAACACCGCCTGCCGCGCAGCCGACCGCAGCTAGCTCCACTGTCACTGGAGCTGGCGGGTCTGGCGAAGTCGCCGCTAAGAAGGCGACCAAGAAGGCTAACATCCCTCCAGTAGCCTTTACCCCTTCGGGCGCGGTGCCCAAAAAGAAGCGATCGGATGTGACCGTCGGGGACGTTCCCCTCAATGTGAGCATCAACAAAACAGTCCAGACCTTCAGGCGCGAGTCGGACCTGAGCTCTTGTCAGAGCGAGGGTTCGTGCTCGGAATACTCTGGGTACACGGACGAGGAGGAGGAGGATATAGTCGAGGACGATGGTTCTCGACTCACAGTCACGGTAACAAACCCTACGGCTCCAGCAAGTCAACTGGACGCCGCAGGGTCCTCCCAGTCCTCCTCTGGCGCCGCTGCCCCTCCACCCGCCAGTCAAGCGGATGAAGCGGGAGCTGAGGACGTCGATTCTGCAATAGATTTGCTGGATCATCTGACAGTCTACATGAGAGCTCTTGCCAGAGTTGGAGAGGAGTTGCCACCTCCTCTCCCCTCTGATGAGGCCGAGGATGATGACGAAATGCCCGGGCAGGAGCCTTCGGTTCCCGCCCCGTATGTCCTCTCCAGGCTGCCGCTGGTGAAGGGATTCACCAAGGCTCTTCATTCCTCATGGAAGACTCATAAAGACCCCAGAAAGCTGTCCTTTTCTGTTTTGGACGTGGTCGGAGGTGCGGAGGCAGGCATGTCCACCTGCCCCAACCTGGACCACCTGTTAGCACAATCCTTTCTAGGCTCCGTCAGACCCCAGTATAAGGATGTGGGCACGGCTAAGTGCGGGCCGTTTGTCGGCCCCGTCGGCACCAACCCGCCGGGGTTCACTGTTCTGGAGGACAAACGTGGGAGGTCATCCTTCCATCTCTAAGTAAACAATGGTTCCGTACGGAACCTACCGTTCTCACTTACTGACTGAATTACACATCAATGGTAAAACAATAGAGCAAACAATGACCAATGAGACATCATTGTGTTCTTTACAGATAAACCAATTCAAAAGACTGACCTTTAATGACAATGCAACACCATCCTTATGTACTACTCTGACTGAATTACATGTGAATGGTAAAGCTATTGACCAATAAATGACAAAGTCTCACATCCACCCAAAAATGAATCAGGTGTGAAACCCTGAGGATAGATTACAGATTTTGTTTAATTATGTATGATTTGATTGTAATTGTATGGAGCCTTATTGTGTATTTGAATGCACATAGAACATAATATTTGAGGAAAATACCTATTCCACTTTCCGCCACAAGGTGGCAAAAGCCCCTGGTGAGACAGGTAGTTAGATGGTCAGGTGACGTTTCTCTTCAGATGATCAAGGAAGGAGAAACGAACAACATCAACACTGACTCTGTCTCCCTTTGTCCTGTTTATTCAGGTAAATTACGTTTTAAAACAGACTCACTATCAGCACGTTGTAGTGTAAAGGCACTGCTTGTTTTGTGGTTTTACTAGATTTGACCAGAAATGTCGTTTAAGTTTAGTGTGTGTAGTGAATCTAGGTGTAAACAGCAGATTCATGGCAGCCAGCCCTGCTAGAAAAAACAGCACAAGACCAGCAGTAAGACCAGCACCAGCACCAGCACAAACCAGCACAGTTTTACTGCTGGTCTGTGCTGGTCCCACCATTTAAACCAGCATGAACCAGCACAGACCAGCACCAGCACAAACCAGCGCATGTTGTGTTTTACTGCTGGTCTGTGCTGGTGCTGGTCTGTGTTGGTCTGTGCTGGCTTGGTCAGGGACCCCCGGGGGACCCCCCTGAGAAGTGAACCAGGTCTTTGCTGGTTTAATTTGCTCTTTGCTCTGGTGCTTGAATCCTGTTCTGATGCTCTGCTCCATGGGTATTTGACCATATTAGATTGTGACATTATTTTTGACATTGTGAGTGGGATTCGAACTTACTACCTCTGGCGCTTCAGTCCTGCACTCATCCTCGGCGCCACTGGAACCTGTTAGTTAAAATGGGTGTTTGTCCCTATTTGTATATGACCAGCTTAGACCAGCACAGACCAGCACCAGCACAGACCAGCAGTAAAACACAACATGTGCTGGTTTGTGCTGGTGCTGGTCTGTGCTGGTCTATGCTGGTTTATGCTGGTTTATGCTGGTTCATGCTGGTCTGTGCTGGTGCTGGTGCTGGTCTATGCTGGACCAGCACCAGCACAGACCAGCAGTAAAACACAACATGTGCTGGTTTGTGCTGGTGCTGGTCTGTACTGGTCTGTGCTGGTTTATGCTGGTTCATGCTGGTCTGTGCTGGTGCTGGTCTATGCTGGTCTGTGCTGGTGGACCAGCATGGGACCAGCACAGACCAGCATAGACCAGCACCAGCACCAGCACAGACCAGCATGAACCAGCATAAACCAGCATAGACCAGCACAGACCAGCATGAAAATTGTGCTGGTCTGTGCTGGTTTTTCTAGCAGGGAGTTTGTGGTAAAGGCTGTGGTTCAAGTAGTCAATTAATAGTACACATGAGACTCATACAGGCAAAAAGCCCTATACTTTTAAGGTATGTGGTAAAGGCTGTGTTACCAGTGGTGCATTAAAGGTACACATGAGGTCTCATACAGGGGAAAAGCCCTTTACTTGTACACTTTGTGGTAAAGGATTGGGAGTGGTGAAATGGTGGTAGTGGTGATTTAACTAACTAACTAACTAACTACCAAAAGAGTAAGAAACATCATATTGAAAGGAGCAATGTCCAAGTGCATGGATGGCCATAATCATATACCGTATGGCTGCAATCCCAGAGCATTATAAGCTCTAGCCTTTTGATTGCATTTGAATAAAACCACATTCGATATAAATACCAAAAGTAGGCTATCCCCCACATGTTACTGAATCTAGAGAATATGACAATCACAAACGATTGAACTTGCTGCAGTGTTACACATTAACTTTTCAGCCGCATCTCTCTGTTGATTGTCATGGTCTTGTAGCCTATATAATTTCTGAATGTTTATACATTTGTTTTATTATTTCTGATTTGTTTTCTGTTCATGTTTGGTTTCTGATATCTTACTGTTATACAGTATGTTGTTTTGCATAGTATTGTCATCTAATGTTTCAATGAATTGAGTACAAAGGACCCCAATGGAAGCAAGCCATAGTGCTTTGTTGGGTTGAAATTTCCACCTTGTATTGAACTGCACTCTTCTGTGCTTTTTTCCCCCTTCTATTTTTCTTTGGTGAACTGATAATAAAGTATATAAAAACTACAACAGTTATTTTATTTTTGTTTTATATCATAACAGAAATGTTCAATCAAATACATGGTTCACCTCTAACTGTGGAAGTAGCCTACTTATTATACTATCCTCCCCATAGTGACTACTGTGAACAATACAGCAACAATTATTGCTATGTGTGGGTCTCCCTGTCTCTAATCTGTCACCTGACACTTTGTGCTATCCTGATTGGATACAATTTGCATCCCAACTTGAAAATAATTGTTACGTTTAATCAAGAAAGAGCTGGACAGACAGAGACCCCTGTTACTGAGCAAACACTCCACATCACTGAGTACTATCATAATATAGAGCTATTTAACCACATGCAATACTTAACCCTACTTTTAAACTATCACTGTTCTTTCATGTTAGTCATCACAGTGTACTTAAAAGGATCCCTGGCTAATACGACAAATATGCCATTATAATTGTCCTCTATGTAAAATTAAAAACACCTCAAATATTTTATTTCTTCTAGAAATAGCTAATCTTCCACTCAAAGGGGAAATGCCTGTCGCAAGTTGATGTCATAAATGTTGTGTAATTTTTATGGCATGGCATGCATGTGCAAACGCATTTGAAATATTGATTTGATGCTCATATTAACTATAGGAAGTATTACGTTTGTTTTTATTTGCACATGCATGCCATAAATTCCATAGGGATAGATCACAAATTACATTTATGACATCATCAACTTGCGACGGGCATTTCCCCTATTGAGAGAAAGATTATCTATTTCTAGAAGAAATAAAATAATTAAGGTGTCTGTAATTTTACATTTTATTTATAGAGGACAATTATAATATATTAAGGCATATTTGTCGTATTAGCCAGGGATCACTTTAAAACTAGGCTATTACTATACAGTACATTATTTAACAAAACATCACAATCATGATTTTTCTTTGCTTTATTCTTTTCTTAAAATTTGAAGATGTTGTTTTGGCTTTGTCTGCCTTTATTGATAGTAAACAGTAGACTGACAAAGAAATGCGGAGATGGAGGTTATCAAGATAGCAGATCTACAAGCTCACAGCGTTTTTTGTTTTTGTTTTTTTTAACATAAATCCCTTCAGTGTGTCCCACTCCCTGGCACAGAACATTCAAAAACATGGGCTATTAAGAGTGTCAATTTCGGGGTCCTAGAAATTTGAGAACGACAGTGGTTATCATCTTTTCAGGCTTTGACCCCCCAACCTTAAAGCTATACTGTGTAAGATGCCCAACTAGTGGTCATTAGCCCTATAGCAAACCGCGGTCGCGTCCGCGTCTTTCGGCCGTTTTTCGTACCTTCAGACCCCCGCGTCTGCCTCCACCTCGCTGAGATCTATCTTTTGAGGGGTCCCTTGTTCCTGTGCGTTCAGTAATTCCAGAGATACGGACTCCTTCACCCTGCCTGGTAGGCGAAATTACCTAGAGAAGGGATGGTACAAACGGGCGACAACAAATATGGCTGCCATAGCGACCCCACTTCAAGATGCGCTGTGATTGGCCGGCAGTTGTATAACCCTCGCTGTGATTGGCCGGTAGTGTGATGACGCAATTTTGGCGCGAGATCCGGTCCCCGGCAAGGATCGCAGTTTACATATATAGAGAAGGCTTTACAGGCTGAAATTCACGGAGTGGGTGTTCTAAAACTTTAGCGATTTAACAGTTAGGACAATTTTAAGATTTGTTTTATAAAAAAAGTTACATGGTACAACTTTAAAGCAGTTGGACTAGTAGTTACGTGTAGCGATGACTCAGCTGGCAGATTTTTTTTTTTTTTATCAGTTAGGAGTTTTTATTTCATAGTTTGTTGACTACTTTCATGCAGTAAGTCTTTTTTTTCTTTCTTTCGTTATTATTATTATTATTATTATTACCCTTATTATTATTATTATTATTACCATTTATTGGTATTAAAACAGACATTAAAGTTCTTACATTGTCAATTCACTGTCCCATCAGATTGTCTGTCATCATTCAGTGACAGTTACACATCTCCTCCACCAGGGGGCAGTAAAGCAACAGTTCCTGGACCATTATTGCTCATGCGCAAACACGTTGATCCGGAAGCCAAATCTTCCGGAAGTAGAATGTTTCCGGTGGTTTGGCGTTTTCACAACAAAGGAACTGTTGGTGTTTCATGGTGGTTAAACCGTTTGGTGACGCAACCTGGGGTTTGCCAAAGAACCTAAGCATAACGGTGGTTACACTGTGTTCACTTGAACCGCGCGGACGGGCCGAAAGTCGGGGCGACTATTCTGTCCCTATCAGGACATCATAACTCGGACGGAGACTCGTTAGCTTTAGCTCGCTGGGCGGCTCACGTTGGATCGAGTCCGCTTGAGACGGCGCTCCTCCGACGTCTCCAGAGAAAACAACGGTCCCTTCACCCGTGGCCCCCACCGTTGTGTTCAGACAGAGCAGTTGGGAAACGAGCACAGACGTCGTGTTTCCACAACAAAGGACGTGTTGGTGTTTCATGGTGGTTGGGACACGTGTGGTGAAAACCTTCTTGTATTTAAAGGAGTTAAAATGCTTCAAATGGAGTCTGTACGGCTGGAGATAAATGAACACATGACGTCGGTGGGAGAGGAGATATTGTGTGCTTTGGAAAAGCAACAAAGTGTTAATGTTTGTCTTGTGAAGCTCGATGTCAGAGTGTTTGTGTTGGAGCGCCTCCGTGCGGCCGCAGAGGTCTTGTGCAGCCTCTTCCAGAGAGAGATTGAGACGCTACACAACACCCTGCACACTGCAGGTATGTCTGTTACACACACAACACCACACTACACACTGCAGGTAGGCTAGCCATAAATCATAACTTCCTTCCAGGAGAGGTCGCTAATATTCAGACGTTATGTCTCTCCTGGAGTTATAAGGCAGAGTCATATGGCTCTCGCTGGTTGAGCCCCAACGTCCACATTCGGCTCAAAACATGTACAAATCAATAAGTTGCTCACCGCATCGTCGAAACAGCTTTATATCTACCGGTGAGCCCACACGTTGGCATGTGTTAGTCCATATGTTTCTATTAAATTAATGTTTACTCAAACTTCTCCGAGACTCACGTTTCCTCGTTGGAATCCTTCCGCCTTCAGAACGCTTCAGAACTACAGAACGATGGAATACTTCCGCATACAAAAACGTCATGTCCTAGTATGAGCGAATCGCAACGGCGATCAACGTCACGTGATATGTTCGGCCATTTTTACCCAAGCAGTTCAAAAACAAGGAAAGCGATGAGACTCTGAGAAGTTTGAGTAAACATTAATTTATTCGAAACATATGGACTAACACATGCCAACCCAGTGGACTCACCGGTATAAAGCTGTTTCGACGATGCGGTGAGCAACTTATTGATTTGTACATGTTTTGAGCCGAATGTGGACGTTGGGGCTCAACCAGCGAGAGCCATATGACTCTGCCTTATAACTCCAGGAGAGACATAACGTCTGAATATTAGCGACCTCTCCTGGAAGTTATGATTTATGGCTACAGGTAGGCCTATGTCTGTTACACACACAACACCCAACTACACACTGCAGGTATGTCTGTTAAGGTGACTCCACACCAAAGAGTACTCTTTCCAACTGATTCAGACTGTCAGTCTGTGGCATTTAGTCTCAATATTAAGGCCATATCTTGGAATACACTTACACTTAAAAATTCCCTTTATGCCCATCAATATTAAGCCCATATCTGGGAATGCCAGATATCCTGAGAATCCTACATTCAATCCCTCATATACTGAGTGATCAAATTGGTCTCTCTTCCTCACTATCCAGACTCATTTCCCATTGAAAATGCATTGGGGTGCTTAAAGTTAAATATTTCAAAAAACTACAAAAGATTTCAAAAAGAAAAGTACAAGCACTAGGGATGTCACGATACCAGAAATGTAGTAGTCGATGCCAATACCATTGAAATTCCACGATTCTCGATACCATTTCGATACCACGATAAAAAAAAAAAATAACAACAACAATACTGTATGCTTAAACAGAAGTTGCATGTAGCTTTAAATGATTAAAATAAAATAATGTGCATGTAGCCTTAAAAAAATGTATCATTAATAAAATAAAAGTGTTGGCTGTGTGTGTGTTGCTGCTGCTGGCTTTGCTCTGGCCTGTCCTCCCTGTCAAAGTCCTCCTCTGGCTGATACTGTGAAAAGAACATTGAGATTTCAGGGTTTCCTGCAGGAAAAAGTCTTGACCAGGGGGGGATCTCATGGCGCAAATTTTTTTGATAATTAATTAATTAATTCGAGTAATTAATTCACTTAATTTTTAATATTAATTCTTATTTTTGCCCTATAAAAAACACATGAATGTGCCCATGATGACGGAAAACACAACTACATGCTATCATCCACATTTATTCAACATTGAATAACTTATATTGCCGGTTCGCCACCAAAGGGTTAAAAAAATAGTGTGCACGCTGGTGTACGAATTCGTGCACAGATGATGCACTATGCATGTACACGCTTTTCACAGCTTTCAAACAAAAAAATTCGCTTGGAAATCCGTTCAGGCATTCAGGAGATACCAGCCCTTATGTTTTCTTCAAATGTAAACAAACATGGCTGCCATGTTTGAAAGATAGGGTTGGTATGGGGGTTAAACATGCAATTTCGCGATCGCGATCATGCCTAGTACATTGTTGGAGGTCCAAAAAGTTTTTTTGAAAAAAAAAAAAAAAATGAAAAAAAAAAAAAAAAACTTTTTTTTTTTTTTTTTTTTTTATACCCTTGGGGGGGCGGGGAGGTTTTCTGGCCAGGCGGGGCGCCTGGCCTGTAAAGTGCTGCAGGAAACCCTGGATTTCAGTTAGTAGGTGTAGCTAAGTGACTGACTACAGCAACAATATGAAGACAGCATAGGCTGTAATAACACACACACACACACACACACACACACACACACACACACACACACACACACACACACACACACACACACAGAGAGAGAAAGCAGTCATTTAATGACATGGTGAAACCCTTTTTAGTGATATTTATTACAAATCATAGCCCATTACAACCGCGCACACGCACGCACAGACCCACACACACACACACGCAGCCTATTATTATAACCGCACGCACGCACGCACGCACGCACGCACGCACGCACGCACACACAAAATCCTAGCGTAAAAAAAAGACTAGAAGAACATTGGCCAAACAGCAATGCCAGCCTTCTCAAACAAAGAATAACGTATGTATTATTCCAGGGTTGTTTAACGTTACGTTTAGGCGATTCAGTAAATGAGCTGCCTTGCAACTTTATGTAACTTTATGCGGGACAGACAGGGGCTGCTCTCCGTGACGAGGCTGGACACAACGTTAACGTTACTTTGCCAGGCAGCTCATTTAATGTGTGGGCTCACCATAGTAACGTTATTAGATATGGGCAACAATGATAACACGTGAATTCAAATGCACTCACCTTGAATTCTGCAAGTCTGGATGTCGGTCTTTTAGATCTTTCGCTAGTTGGATGTGTCCCCCCCCTTTCGTCTGGAAACTGCATACAGGTTTTTGACGATCAACTATTAATCCCTGCTCATCCTCGAATGCAAAGTAGCCTACTATACGCGACTTTTGGTTAGTTTTTCTTCTCAACTATGGATGGGCTGCTGTCGCTGCTGGTTGGAGACGACGCGATGCAGATGTGTGTGCCGCCGCCATGTTTCATGTTGTTGTTTTTCTCCTTAAAGCGTGGTAGTCCACGTAACGTTATCACAGCATCAGACCCTGCTGTGAGGGTTGTGCGTGTCTTCCGACTGCTTGCTGTGAGGGTTGCCAGATAACCGCTCATTTACAGCCCAAAAACAACACAAAAGAAGCGGCCAGATCTGGCATCTCGGTACCAACGGTACTTCGGTACTACCGTACCGAAAAGTCAGTACCGTACCGTACCGTCACAATTTGGCATCGAGTTGGTACCGAAGTATCGGTTCTGGTGACAAGCCTAACAAGCACACAAGTCCACAGCAGAGAATCTGTTAGCCGGTATTTACCGGCCATTGGCCGGTTAAATGTTTAATTGGCCGGTAATTATAAAGTCCACCGGCCACCATGGCCGGCTGGGAAAATGCCTCTTAGGCTATTTTATCATTTAATCTTATTATTCACATAATTATTTGTCTAAAGCAGTAAAGCTACAACCATTAAAACCTATCATAATTTTTAATTTGTATCATGTTCTGTGAGTCTGACGACCCATTAGATCAGTCTATATTCGTCGTACGATGGTTACGTGCATTGAAAATTCAAGCTTCAAGCTCACAACAAGTCAGCAACGCGCGGCGCTGTGAGCTTGTATGTCTGCTATTTTAGATACGCAGGACGGCCATACGGAGAAGCACACATCACGTTTCACCACTGACAATTCCAGCAGCTTGTCCAAATCAGCGCTATACAGCGTGGTTTTAGTGTTATGATCCGAACAGAACTGGGGTTCTTCCGAGGTAATCTAGACCAAGCTGGATAATAAAAAAGGGACCCGAACTCTGTGGAATCACATGGATTATACAAGCACGCAAATGACTTTCTGATCGCATGGATGTGATGCCACTGTATGGTGGTCAAAGCAACAGACTAACAGACTGAGGCAAGTCAACCTTCCTCCTTGCGCCACCATAACATAACATTAACAAAACAAAACAAAGGTTGTATGTTTGCATATTAAGGTTTAATGAGACGTGAAGCCAAAATCATATTTCCAAACTATTAATTTGTAGGCCACTGTGTGGCAGGGCACGCAAACGGTTCGCTTGAGTTGCGTCCACTTTAACCTATTCATTTCTTTTTTGGCAAGCGATCTAGGCCTACATAAGTAGATAGTTAGGCTATTATTTTGTTAACTCAGGAAAATATTGCAATTGCATCTGTAATAAAGAGGAGCCCAGCGCTATAATTATCAGTTGGGTGCACCATGCACACACATACAGTATCTCATCTGCAAACACGTATGTGACGTTCATTATAATATGGCCGATAAATTAATTGATTGGCCGGTAAAATATAATCCTGCCGGCCAACGTGGCCGGCCCCAAAAATGCCTAGCGGAAACCCTGGTCCACAGTAAGCTGAACATAGTAAAGTCCTCAAGCTCACACCACTCCTCTATTAGAGTATTGCAGTGAGGTGTTGGAAGTAAACTCCCCATTCATTTACCCCATAGGGGATTTCATTATCAGCCATACAATCGTAACAATTCAATGAACACTTACCAGTAGGCCTGTGGTTGTAAAATGGTTCTATGTGCTCCTGTAGAACCCCCGAGTATGTCAGGCCATATGCTGGCCTGTATAACTAAACTGAGCCAGATTTAAGGGATATATTTCATTAAATAAGTATATAATTCGTAATGCATTCTGGGAGTGTAGTTTCCGCAATTTAGAAAATAATGATGTACACAGTCTTGTACCCTGTGCCCTTTTTTCAGCTTTCTAATTAATCTTCGCATTCAATTTATTTGAATATTATCATGATTCCTCACAAGCCGGGGTGGCTTTGTCAGAGGCTTAAAAGACGTTACATAAATACTTTATGAAATGTCTATGGCAGAAATGAATGGGGAAAACGCTTCCGACACCAGAGTGGAGACGGGGTGGGGATTCAACTGCGATGCTCTATTGGACATTTGGGGTTACAGAAAAGGTTACAGAAAAAGGGTGACAGGAAAAGGTCCATTGAACTCATGTGTAACTTTGTGGTATTGCTACTATTTATATTACAAGCAGTAATATAAATAGTAAGACATAATTCATTTCTCATTGGAATTCTGAGAATACTGAGAAACTGATTTAAAAAAGTATAAAAGATTGTAACGAGAAAAATACAAGCGCACATGAATGTGTACAGTTAATCATATTAAAGTTTGAATGGCGTTTCTAGGTGTAAGTATGTAGGAGTTGGATCGTGCCAAAGTTTTAAGGAGAATAAACGTGAGGAGAGAGAACATACATGTGCCCGCTTTCAGCGAGCCCACAATTAAACTGCAAGTTTGCTCAACGATAACCAAAAGTTCTTTGATGATTTCCATAGAGCACCACAGGGAGAGGTCTACAGAGTCTAGAGAGATGGCCTCCCAAACATGTTCAACGTTGTCAGAGGAACAGCGAGAGACGGACAAGGGACGTGGACTGTTTGATGCAACGATGCATCCTGTTGTAAAGTTGTACAGGATAGGTATGTACTGTTTTATTTACTTTCAAACCGGTAGTAATGTTGTACAGTATAGGTATGTTGTGTTTTATTGAATACAAAAATTCAAGTCCAAAACACGCTTGCCCCGTATCAAATGCTGGCGACCTCGGAACGGTGGCCACCAGATATTCTTAAATGCAACCTCTATGTCATGCCTATTCTTATTCCTAAACTTAAATTAATTTCTTATAGGAATTCCCTGGGAAACCCAGGCCGTAACTCGCCAAAGCCCTGCTTGGCTTTACTAATTAACATACGTTTTATGCCCATATATGGAGATCCATGTCCCAATGTCATCAATATTAAGGACATATCTTGGAATTCCCATATATGGGCATGTTTTGACATAACATTGTTGACTATCACACAGGGGTATATGGGTAACTGGTCCGATATAGGTCTACATCACTGGCCAGATGGCCAAAACTTGGCACAGCCTAGGGCGAGGTCGCATGTCACTACCAAAGCTATAAAACGGAGGAAACACGGCATGAAATAAGATATAATAAGTTTGAACCTATAATGATTATTCTCGAATCCCCCCCGCTATCCTGCCCCTCCTTGTGTGTAAAGAGGAGCTGGACAAGAAGGAACCACAACCCCCACAGATTAAAGAGGAACAGGAGGAGCTACTACAAGAGGAGGCTGATGGATCAACGTTGACATTAGAGACAGAGGCTGTAGCCAGCACCTCAACTGAAAATGTGAAAACACAAGCTTATATAAAGTCCTGGGGAACATCACAACCAACTAGTGGTGACCAGCTCCTCTCTTCAGACAGTTCTGAGTCTGAATCTGACGTCACTGAAGACAGTGATGATTGGGTGGAGACCAGGGAAGGTTGGTTTGTTGTAAACACACCGGATTCACACAACACACAAAATGTGGAAGAACAAACATTGTCTGTAAGCCACAAGCTCTCCCAGGACCTGTCGTCATCAAAACAAACTCACTCCACCAAGAGCCACAAAGGGAAGAAAAGTTTTAGTTGTACCGAGTGTGGCGAAATGTTTAATCTAAAGCGAGATCTAAAGATGCACACATTTATTCATACAGGGGGGAAGCCCTTAACTTGCACAGTTTGTGATAAAGTCTGTAGTAGAAATAGTCATTTGAAAGTACACATGCTGACTCATACAGGAGAAAAGCCCTTTCTGTGTCCTGATTGTGGTAAAGGCTGGGGTACCAGTAGTGATTTAAAAGTACACATGAGAACTCATACAGGGGAAAAACCCTTTACGTGTAAACTTTGTGGTAAAGGCTGCAGTCAAATAAGTGGTTTAAAAAAACACATGAGGTCCCATACTGGGGAAAAACCATTTACTTGTACTGTTTGTGGTAAAGGCTGTAGTCACAGCAGTCAATTAAAAGTACACATGAGGACTCATACAGGGGAAAAACCCTTTTCTTGTACAGTGTGTGGTAAAGGCTTTGTTCAGAGTTCTGATCTAAATGTACACAAAAGGACTCATACAGGGGAAAAACCCTTTACTTGTACAGTTTGTGGTAAAGGCTGTGGTTCAAGTAGTCAATTAGTAGTACACATGAGGACTCATACAGGCGAAAAGCCCTATACTTGTAAGGTATGTGGTAAAGGATTTGGTGGGAGTGGTGTATTAAAGGTACACATGAGGTCTCATACAGGGGAAAAGCCCTTTACTTGTACACTTTGTGGTAAAGGATTTAGTGGGAGTGGTGATTTAACTAGACACATGAGGACTCATACAGGGGAGAAAACATAGTTTGTGGTTAAAGGAGTATTTCACCCCCAAAATGACTTTTCATGCATGACTAATCAATAGAAAAAAAGTCATTTTGGGGGTGAACTACTCCTTTAAGGCCTTAGTCAAATGAGTCATCTGGATTCGTCTGTAAACTGTAAACAGTAAAAACTGTAATCAAACCAATCAGTATCGGCTGCCATTCCCTTTAAGGTCAGTGTGTTAAGCGGTGAGACCAAAAGAGTAAGAAACATCATATTGAAAGGAGAAATGTCCAAGTGCATGGATGGCCATAATCATATATGGCTGCAATCCCAGAGCTTGGATTATAAGCTCTGGCCTTTTGATTGCGTTTGAATATAACCACATTCGATATAAATACCAAAAGTAGGCTATCCCCCACATGTTACTGAATCTAGAGAATATGACAATCACAAACGATTGATTAGTGCTGCTGTGATACATTAACGTTTCAGCCGCATTACTCTGTTGATTGTCATTATCTTGTAATATATCATTTCTGATTGTTTATACATTTGTTTTATTATTTCTAGTTTTCTGTTCATGTTTGGTTTCTGATATCTTACTGTTATATGTTGTTTTGCATAGTATTGTCATCTAATGTTTCAATGAATTGAGTACAAAGGACCCCAATGGAAGCCATAGTGCTTTGTTGGGTTGAAATCTCTCTTTCCACCTTGTATTGAACTGCACTCTTCTGTGCTTTTTTCCCCTTTCTATTTTTCTTTGGTGAACTGATAATAAAGTATATAAAAACTGCTACAGTTTTATTTTTATTTTTGTTTTATATCATAACAGAAATGTTCAATAAAATGCATGGTTCACCTCTAACTGTGGAAGTAGCCTACTTATTATACTAGCCTCCCCATAGTGACTACTGTGAACAATACAGCAACAATTATTGCTATGTGTGGGTCTCCCAGTCTTTAATCTGTCACCTGACACTTTGTGCTAACCTGATTGGATACAATTTGCATCCCAACGTGAAAATAATTGTTCCGTGTAATCAAGAGCTGGACAGACAGGGAGACCCCTGTTACTGAGCAAACACTCCACAGCACTGAGTACTATCATAATATAGAGCTATTTAACCACATGCAATACTTAACCCTACTTTTAAACTATCATTGTTCTTTCATTTTAGTCATCACAGTGTACTTAAAAGGATCCCTGGCTAATACGACAAATATGCCTTAATACATGATAATTGTCCTCTATAACTACAATGTAAAATTAAAAACACCTCAAATATTTTATTTGTTCTAGAAATAGCTAATCTTTCACTCAAAGGGGAAATGCCTGTCGCAAGTTGATGTCATAAATGTTGTGTAATTTTTATGGCATGGCATGCATGTGCAAAAAAATAAAACAAACGCATTTGAAATATTGATTTGATACTCATATTAACTCATACTCTGCGATCCCCGTCGAAACCGGAGATTTCCCACTGTACCGTGGTGCCATGCCCGTCGATCCCGGAAGTTTAATTAGCTTTAATCATTATGAAAGAATTAAAAGTATTATCGCTGATTTTAGCTGATTCTGGCTCTTTAGGCCCGCCCCCTAACTGTATCCGGTCGTATTTCCGGTCTGGACCGGATCTAGCTTTCCGTATCCGGTCTGAGCCTGGGCCATAGTCCCGCCTTCATTGGTTTACATTGTAACAGAAGAGGAAGCTACTCGGCGATGGAAAGCTTGTTTTTCAATCCGATTTTTGCGTACTTTGATCCAGTCTCTACACGCCTGAATTATGATCCCCGCACATAGCGTGCGTTTTGTGCGCGAACGTGTCCACGTGTTACCATAGTGTACAGCTGGCTTTTTTCAATGTTTTTTTCATGTAAACACTGGCGGATAAGCAGGGACACAGCGTGGCAACGGATATGTCTATTTCAATGGGGTTTTTTTTATTCGAAAGCTGTCACCGAGTCTACACGTCTACTAGATGAGTCGCACACAGATTGTGCACGATGCGTGCGCGTGCCCACGTTAAAAGGTAAGGACAATTTGGCAGCTGCTTACTACAGCTATGTTTAAAATGGCAGCAAAATTGTTGTTAACCATAGGAAGGAAGTATTACGTTTGTTTTTATTTGCACATGCATGCCATAAATTCCATAGGGATGGATCACAAATTACATTTATGACATCAACTTGCGACAGGCATTTCCCCTAGTGAGAGAAAGATGAGCTATTTCTTGAAGAAATAAAATAATTAAGGTGTTTTTAATTTTACATTTTATTTATAGAGGACAATTATAATATATTAAGGCATATTTGTCGTATTAGCCAGGGATCACTTTAAAACTAGGCTATTACTATACAGTACATTATTTAACAAAACATCACAATCATGATTTTTCTTTGCTTTATTTTTTTCTTAAAATTTGAAGATGTTGTTTTGGCTTTGTCTGCCTTTATTGATAGTAAACAGTAGACTGACAAGGAAATGTGGAGATGGAGGATATCAAGAATAGCAGATCTACAAGCTCACAGCATTTAAAAAAAAACATAAATCCCTTCAGTGTGTCCCACTCCCTGGCACAGAACATTCAAAAACATGGGCTAATAAGAGTGTTAATTTCGGGGTCCTAGAAATTTGAGAACGACAGTGGTTATCATCTTTTCAGGCTGTGACCCCCCAAATTAATCATATTTGAACTGAGGACCCCCAACCTTAAAGCATTTGGACTATAGTAGTTACGTGTAGCGATGACTCAGCTGGCAGATTTTTTTTTATCAGGAGTTTTTATTTCATAGTTTGTTGACTACTTTTCATGCAGTAACAGGTTGCAGGGATGAATATATATATATATATATATATATATATATATATATATATATAAATATATAAAAGTAGGTCGGGACCCTTTTGGGGGGACATAGCTCAAGTAAATATTTTTATAAATTGTAAAAAACAAAAAATAAAATAAAATATATAATACATTTCATAAATACATGTACGGTATATGCAAACATTAAGAAGTGGTGAAAATCGCTGATCTACAAGCTCGCAACGTGGCATGAAGCAATGCTTTGGGAGCTTGTAGATCAGCAGGGGTAGAGGGACAGTAACTTTCCTGAACCTGTCAATCTACTAACTTCAGTAACTTTAAAGATACACAACACCACACAGACACCCTTGTTCAACCCAGATTTGCTCAAACTAGGGGTTAGATTTGTTCTACTGCTATGCCACAGAACCGTGGAACACCCTACCAAAGTGTGACTCCATACCCTCCTTTAAAACTGCTCTAAAAGAGTAACTGGACCCTGTAAAAAAAGTCTGCCTACTGTAAGCAGGATACAGTCTGCTTACTGTAGTCTATGATCATTATCATGATCATATTTCACACAAAAAAGAAGGGAAAAAAGTCTGATATACATTTTCTTTTGTACCACCTTTTCTCCCCAATGACAATGTACTTGTAGTAGTTAATGATTCTCACGCACGCACGCACGCACGATCGCAGGCACGCATATTTCAGTCGTCACTATGAATCAGATTGTCTGTCATCATTCAGTGACAGTTACACATCTCCTCCACCAGGGGGGAGTAAAGCAACAGTTCCTGGACCATTATTATCTTGTCCTGACACCGGAAGCCAGATCTTCCGGAAGTAGAATGTTTCCGGTGGTGTGGTGTTTTCACAACAAAGGAACTGTTGGTGTTTCATGGTGGTTAAACCGTTTAGGGACGCAACCTGGCGTTTGCCAACGAACCTAAGCATAACGGTGGTTACACTGTGTTCACTTGAACCGCGCGGACGGGCCGAAAGTCGGGGCGGACTATTATGTCCCTATCAGGACATGATAACTCGGACGGACTTCGCAACGCTCGACGCGGAGACTTGTTAGCTTAAGCTCGCTGGGCGGCGGTGTCTCACGTTGGATCGAGTCCGCTTGAGACGGCGCTCCTCCGACGTCTCCAGAGAAAACAACGGTCCCTTCACCCGCGGCCCCCACCGTTGTGTTCAGACAGAGCAGTTGGGAAACGAGCACAGACGTCGTGTTTCCACAACAAAGGACGTGTTGGTGTTTCATGGTGGTTGGGACACAGCGTGTGTGGTGAAAACCTTCTCGTATTTAAAGGAGTTAAAATGCTTCAAATGGAGTCTGTACGGCTGAAGATAAATGAACACATGACGTCAGTGGGAGAGGAGATATTGTGTGCTTTGGAAAAGCAACAAAGTGTTGATGTTTGTCTTGTGAAGCTCGATGTCAGAGTGTTTGTGTTGGAGCGCCTCCGTGCGGCCGCAGAGGTCATGTGCAGCCTCTTCCAGAGAGAGATTGAGACGCTACACAACACCCTGCACACTGCAGGTATGTCTGTTACACACACAACTAGGGTTGCCACCCGTTCCGTATAATACGGAATCGTTCCGTATTGGACAATTAAAAGATGCGTTCCGTATTGAACCAATACGGAACGCGGTTTGTTCCGTATTTAACCAAATGCCCCATAAAGGTCTGTCACACAAACCTCAACACAGAATTTAACAATAATGAATGAAATAAAACACAGGAAAAGACAGCAAAAGGAGGGAGAGGCACGAAGGACCGCATGTGAGGCGGCTCGCAGTCGCTGTCTCCTCTCCTCTCCTCTCCTCTACCCCGGCCCCTGTCTGCATATGCACTGCATGTCGCTGTCAATCACCGTTGCCTAGTTACAGTCAGTGTGATCACTGCACACCGCGCGCTTTAAAAATGTCGTCTGAAGACAATACTCCACCGCCTCAAAAAAGGACAGAAGCCTACAAAGGTACAGACGCGAGTGGGAAGAAACAAACCCGTGGCTTGACAGCGTCAGTGAAGGTTGCTTGCCAAGCAACCTAGCCTACACAGTGTGTGGAGAAAAATAACATGCAGTTGCCAGGTCTGATAATATAAGCCATGTTGGGCTAGGTTGGATGAAATACCATGCAGTGTTGCCAAATCTGACTATTATAAGTATTTTGGGCTCTTATTTCTGTAAAGTTGCTCAGGTTAGGCTAGTGAAGCCTATTCAGCTTAAAGTAAAAATGTTCAATGT
Source organism: Nannobrachium achirus (assembly GCF_963921795.1). Classification (NCBI taxonomy): domain Eukaryota; kingdom Metazoa; phylum Chordata; class Actinopteri; order Myctophiformes; family Myctophidae; genus Nannobrachium; species Nannobrachium achirus. The sequence continues at coordinate 69,076,381 of NC_137810.1, read as the reverse complement.
TCATAAAATAGGCTATGCTCAGGTTTAGGCTAGTGAAGCCTATTCAGCCTAAAGTAAAACATGTTTAATCTTTGTTGCTAATAAAGCACTTTAAACTTTAAGTATATGACTTAATGGTTTCTTGACTACCTTCTCTTTACTGACCACCAAGTGACCCAATACAAGAGCCAGGTTCAAATCATTCATACATTGCTTTATTTCATACAAAATTAACTTATTCATGTTTTAGAAACAATTGGCCAGTTCAAACTGCAAAACAATATAGGTTATACAATGTTGTGTGTTATAGTTATAACTAGTCTATGCATTTCATGGGTTTGGGACTGCATTTTTTCGCCGGCCGGCGGCTGTGCCACGCGCACGGAACGCACGCACCGCGTGCCAGGAAGAGGTGTTCCTTATTTCAATTTCTGAAAGGTGGCAACCCTACACACAACACCACACTACACACTGCAGGTATGTCTGTGTTACACACACAACACCACACTACACACTGCAGGTATGTCTGTGTTACACACACAACACCCAACTACACACTGCAGGTGTTATAGTTTATCTCGAGACCAGATTAACTCGACAGCGCCAGTCGTCGTCCTAACACGCTAAGGAGACAGTGCCACTGCTCAAAAATATGTAGGGCCTACTTACACATTCCGGAGAGCTTCCTAATGGATAGATTACACTTGGAGTATGAAGGGAGCACCTTATATTTTGCATTTGTGCGTGTTTTAGTTATTTTTTAACATAGCCCGGCCATGGACGGTTGGTGAGCCCATTTGATACCCTTACTGCTCCAAACACGCAAAATATAAGGTCTTCCCTTCTTGCTCTTCTTGTGTAATCTATCCATCAGGAATGCTTTAGTTAGGACAATTATTTTCTCCCTTTACTTTTTTGTCTGCAGATCTCTAATAATTTCCATCTAATCATAATGAATCATAAGAAAATACAGTAGGCAACAATACAACACATGCTGGTTCTATAGAACCAATGTCTAGTTCAACATCAACCAACTGATTCCAGTACAGTTCAACAAGACAACAGAACCAATATCTAGTTCAACAAACTGATCCCAGTACATAGGGTTGGACACGGTAACCGCCGTACCGCGGTAAACCGAGGTCTACCGCGGTGTCAGTGTGCTTACCGCGGTAAAAAAAGAAAAAAAAAAGTCTATTTTTTATTGGAAAACAAGCGAGTTTTAAAACGGGAGAAGCGAGGACCGCATGCGCTCCATGCCGCTCTGCTCTGGGCCGTGTACCACATGTTGGAGGCCACATACGTCACTCTCACTCTCAGAGACACAGAGTTAGGCCAGGGCACCACAGCAGCCGCGAGAGGAGTACAGAGCAGCGTAAACTTTCTCTGTAATCCACTCGACACAAGGATGTTAATACATACCTTGTGTTGTGGCATATCTTTTTTTATTCATACGGATTACTGGCGGAGCGCGGGACGCGTGGACTAAAACCGAAAATGAAACTATTTTACTTTTTCCACCGCGTCGCACGTTTTGCCCCGTCCGGCGGCACGTCTGCGATTTTATAACCTTTTCTTGTAACTAAAACCTGTATATAGCAGCACTCAATCACTGCGATTTGAGAGTTGAGACGTGACGTGAGTTTACAGAATCACTGTACACGATCTGACTACCCGTCCTCTTCTGGTTTGTTCACACAGCTGTTTGTGTCTGAAAAGCTAAGTAGCTAGCCTACGTTACTATGGTAACCCGACAGTGCAGATCTAAAAGCTCAGAATGCGTCCCGGATGCGATGTGTTGTGAGCTTGTAGATCTGCTCCTTTCAAAGCCATACCCGCTGTGCTGTACGGAGAAGTATAACTCGGGCAGTCAGGCTGTGAGGCGACTTTAGGGAAGATGATTGCAATATTTTGGCTTATCGCCGAACCTTAATTAATAGATACGGGGGTGCGGTAATTACCGCAGTACCGGCGGTAAATGGGAAGACGGTAATCGCGGTAACAAAATGTTGATACCGCCCCAGGCCTACCAGTACAGTACAGTACACAACAGTACAACAATACCACCCAGTAGCCTACTGCCTGGTGTTTCTAAACAACACCAGTAGGAATCAGTCGTATTAGGGAAAGACCAGGGTCACTCAATGTGCTGCACCCAAACTTTCATTATTAGTTCTATTCATAGTGACTCATAGGAATAGACTATGTGACAACCAGGAATAGTTTGGTGACCACCGGAGAGTCGGTTGACGGCCGGAATGTAGACGGCACCCGGGAGCAGGTTGTGTTAGCGCCCCAGCCTGTGTCTTCTGTGAGGAAGAAGCCCAACAAATCCACGGTGAGGCCTTTAGGAGGGCCATTCAAGCCGCAAGCGGAGCCTGCAGTACCACCACTGGCCAACCCTTGCGGCCCAACCATCTGCAGCAGCTGAATGGAATGTTTGGATCGGGAGTCTGGTGCAACGCACAGGTTCTGGACCTGGTGAGAGCAGGAGAGGACCTGGTGAGACGTAGGAGGAGCCCGGCCAGGAGTCAACCCATAGAGCCTAGTTCTTTCGTGCCAGAGTGGCGCTGCCCCCAATTCCGGCAGAGTAGTTCGGGTGCAGCACATTGAGTGACCCTGGTCTTTCCCTAATAGGACTGATCGTGGATAGCTACTGGGACGTAAGTCGGGACTTGATCAACCCCGGCTGGGTCACCTGGGAGAGGGTGTATGATGTTGCGAGACCCGAAACACCCGTCGACCCCAGGCTACATCACTGATGATACGTCCCAGTTGCATCCTTGTGATGTTTTTTTTTTTTTTTTTTTTTTTTCATCCTGTCTTCCACAAATAAAATAACTACCGCAGGCTCCATTTGTTTTCATCTGTGGCTACATGCAGTTAGCAATAGCAACCTAGCTTTTAGCCACCGGCTAGTGTCAGTCCAAAATCCTTTTTTTTTTCTTCGTTTTTGTAAATTGTTTGTAAGTGGTACTTGCGGTTGTGAGCTATTTTGAAAAAGCAGAATTACATTGAAAGTGCTCATGTGGCTGGCCTATTGTCGCTTCTTTTGCACTTGTTTTCATAGACCTGGTAGCTTTTTCCTCTCACAAAATATGGCAACACTGATCACATAGCTCTGAAGACTGTTCTACACGCTCTCAACATGTCATGCTGCAAAACGCTGATGGCTTGTAGTTTGTCTGTTTTAAAAATATGTGGAAAAAAAACATGAAATTTTGTATCTTCAATTTATTTGTCTCTTTATGTTCAAATCCTGTGCCATCAAACAAAGCTCCAAACTACATGCATCAGCTCTAAATAGGTTAAAATGGCCATCTGCCTTTCCTATTCTCTAAATATTATAATAATTAAAAAATAAATTATTAAAGTATTCCATCTCATTCATATGAGCTAATTTTTACAGAGACGCAAGTAACTTAAAGGAGTAGTTCACCACTGTTCAACCTGTCTTCATATAATAGGTCCTCACTAATGTTCATGATAAAATATCACAATTTTTTTCTACTCAGTCCAAGTCTCCTAGGAGAGCTGTGGGAAGTTCAGAATCCATCGTCTTGTGACATCATCATTTTCCAAAAATAAAATGTAATCAATATTTTTGAAAAAAATATTAAGATTTTTATTATCGCGAGAACAATGGCTTCCACTTTAAAATTGCAACTTTTCAGGAATAGAAAGCCTGCAGTTTCGATAAGCTGGATTGGCAATCGATGATGTCACAAGACGATGGGTTTCTGACCTGCCGACAGCCCTCTTCTGAGAAAAAAAGAAAAGAAAAAAGCTATTTTTGAGTGAGGACCAATTATATGAACATAGGTTGAAAAGTGGTGTAGTGCCCCTTTAAATGCGGATAAGGTAATAATTGTAGTAATTTGAATCTATAGTTACAAAAGGGGCAAATAAGTTCGGGTGACCATGTTTTCTATCCCCCTGACTCAGTCGAGGTAGCATGGCCGTCAGGATCTGCCTGACGTTTCCTCCTCCTTAACAATTTGCCTCCCCCTGTAGCCAAACTCGTTCCCAGACGAGATAAGGTTTCCATGGTAACCCGCATCTCAGACGCTTGCTACGGGTGCTGGTGAAAGAAAAAAACTGTATATGTCATGACGCAACGCAGCCAGAAGCAACATAGACCGGCCATTATCCATTGACTCCTATTCTATACTGAAACATAAAAAAACGGCTTTATCTCTGAATAAGGTGCAAATAACGCCGAGGAGGCTGAGATCCGCTTGTTTTCACGGCGACACTATGCTGTGATGGTCGGCCCCGGTTAGGATTTTAGTTTTCGCGACCGTTTGTAAACAAACTGATCCTCCTTCCTGGAGGGTTTTTTTCATTACCATTGTCGCAAATTGCTTGCTCAGGGTGGGGGCATCGTACCCGTGAGGTATCTGCTCGGGTTCCCCTCCCCCCCCAACGCAAACACACGCCGCACATGCAACGCCTGTGTGTGTGTGTGTGTGTGTGTGTGTGCCTCCACCCCTTTTTTTACAAAGATCTCAAAAAGTACAAAAGATTGTAATGAGGAAAATCCAAGCACACATGACTGTGTACAGCTGATCATATTGAAGTTTGAATGGCGTTTCTTGGTGTAAGTATGTAGGAGTTGGATCGTGCCAAAGTTTTGAGGAGAATAAACGTGAGGAGAACATATATGTGCCTGCTTTCAGCGAGCCCACAATTATAATGCAAGGTTGCTCAACGATAACCAAAAGTTCTTTCTACTGGTGATTTCCACAGAGCACCACAGAGAGAGGTCTACCAAGTCTAGAGAGATGGCCTCCCAAACATGTTTAACGCTGTCAGAGGAACAGCGAGAGACCGACAAGGGACGTGGACTGTTTGATGCAACGATGCAACCTGTGAAGTTGTACAGGATAGGTATGTACTGTTTTATTTACTTTACAACCTGTAGTATTGTTGTACAGGATAGGTACTTTTTTTCTTTTCTTTAAACAATATTTTTATTTTTATTTTTACATTTATACATTCAAAACAATAAACACATCACAATAAAAGCAAAAAAAAAAACAAAAAAAAACACAAACGCAAAACCCCAAATAATACAGAATAATTATAACACAAAGAGCACGTACATCACATCAACATCACATCAGGCCAGACAAATGAATGAACGTAGAGGGAAAACATAACAAAGAAACAGTCACCCCACTCCTGGTACCTCCATCAGGTAGGAAAGGTCATTACCTTTGACATATTGAATAAAACTTCCCCATATTTTCTCAAATAACTCTTGTTTATTTTTGAGAGTGTAAGTAATTCTTTCTAAAGGCAGGCATAAAGACAATTCCTTAAACCACTTAGCGATACTAGGTTTCCCTGTCTTTTTCCATGAGAGGGCAATAATCCTTTTGGCTTGTAGGAACCCAAGGTCCAAAACTTTTATCTCGCAATTTTTTAACTTATGGCCAATCGGGTAAATGCCTAATAAGAAGAGTTTTGGGTCTAGCTCAATATTAATAAGTAGTATCCGTTGTAACTCCTTTCTAACCTCCTCCCAAAACTCCTTTATTTTGGGACATGTCCACAAACAATGGAACAGAGTGCCTTTATCATCGTTACATCTGATACAAGTGTCCGGGATATTAGAATTAAATGTGTTCATTTTTTTCTGGTGTGATGTACACCCTCATCAACCAATTATATTGCAGCAGTTTTAAACGAGTATTACTAGTCTGTGCCTGAGCCTCCTCACAGGCTGTGTTAAACTCATCTATTGTTAGTTCCCCTTGTAAATCAGAGTTCCAGGCATTAAATCTAGATTCAGATGTTTCAGGTGAAAAGTCCACCAGGAGAGTATAAAACCCAGATATGATGCCCCTTCCAAAGGGATTCCCGATGAGAGCTCCCTCTATTATCGACAGAGGAGGAATCGTCAGAGACTGTGCTTGTTTAACCTTTATAAAGTCCCTGAGTTGGAAAAATTTAAACAGGTGTGTTCTAGCTAGGAATATTAAATTTAGCCATAAGTTCTTCAAATGAGAGCAGAGTCTTATTTTTGCCAAAAAACATCTTTTAGTTGTTTGATTCCTTTTCCAGCCCAAAGCTTAAAACCTCCATCCGCCCTACCTGGGACAAATGCGTCATTCCCCCAAATCGGGCTGAAGCGAGAAATGGGGATGATATCGCACAAATATTTCCGAACATCTTGCCAGACCTTGTTTTTACTGTGGTTCAACCCTATAGTAAAGTTATACAGGATAGGTATGTAGTGTTTTATTGAATACAACAATACGAAAAAGCCCAGAACACGCTTGCCCCGTGTCAGATGCTTGCGACCTCGGAACGGGCGCCACCAGGTATTCCTAAACGCAACCTCTATGTCATGCCTATTCTTATTCCTAAAATTAACCTCAGTAAAACTAGGTCTTATTCCAACCTTATTCCTAAACACAACTTCTGTAAAACAATGCTTAGACCTTCCTCCCGGACAAATCTTAAAATAAAGAATATATTCCTTACCATAAAATAGGAATCAACCATTCAATAAACCGCCGTAACATACATCACTTACACATACAAAAGACCATTATGAATATGATCTTGTAAATCCCGGCTAATTCTTTATTAATTCAGGAAATGTAAGCATTTTGATCTGATCGGTTGCCATTTAAAAAAAAGGAAAAAAAAAAAAAAGGTTTTATTCAAGAGGCAGTACACCTCCCAACCAATGGAATTCGCTGACCGGATTAAAATGCTCCTTATTAAACAATACGGAAGACATGAGTAGTTCTGCTTGAGTGTATCATATTGTGACATCTGTGAGCCTTCAGTAAGCACTTTATTCATGTATTTTTAATCTGAATGTTAGTGTAGACTTAAGTGGCAAATTGGCTATACTGATAAAATTGGCAACACCAGGTTGAGGTCGATCTCTTAGTACCATGAATGAATTCACAACTTTGACAAGGAAACACAGTTTTAAGATGTCAATGTGTTTCCCTTGTTCAGCAGAAGAGAAAACACAGTTTTAACACATGGGATGCTAAGGTTTCTAACATTTCTAGCTGTTGCTGCTGCCGCCGTTCACTCACGCTTTATTTTGAAGAGCCTCGGAAACTTTGTGCGTGTGCACGTGAGTGTCCGCTGACGATTGAGGAAGAAAATCCATTTGTTTACAAACGCTTGCGAAACTAAAATCCAAACCGTGGCCGACCATCGCGGTAAAGTGTTGCCGTGAAAACAATCAGATCTCTGCTTCCCTGGCGTTCTTTTCACCTCTTCATAGATAAAGCCCTTTTTATGTTCCAGCCTAGAATGGAAATCAATGCAACCAGCTCGGGCAATTTTCTCTCTCTCTCTGAGCTACGGGGTGACGTATGGACGAGGGTCATTCACAGGGTATGCAGCATGCACGCAGAGCTGTAGAAGTTAACCCCTTGTTGCCTTGTTCAGGAACGAGACAACTCCTTTTGGCAGGGTGACCCCTAGTGGCCATAACTCGTTACTGAACGAGTTTGGCACCCAAGTTGTTAAGATGACGATGTGTTTCCCTTTTTCAGCAGAAGAGAAACTAAAACTGAAGGGGTTTTGAATAACCCAGTGCCATCCAAGTGGAAGAAGTAGGGAGTGTTGAAGGGGGTGGGGCTGGAGTAGGACAGCTAGTAACAGAGGCAGACATGAGAGCCGAAGAGTTGACTAGTTATAAAAGGAAGGCAATAAAAAAGTTGATATTAGAGAGTAAGCTGTCAGAGGACAAAATGGTTAATTATTATGGATTGGAAGCAATGGGGAAGTTCTTGCAGAAGACCAAAAATGTGAAGGGGTCAAAGTGGCAAATGATATTTCCCTTGTGAAAAAAGCCGTTGTCGAATCAGCCAAATTAAACATGAGAAAAAGCGGAAAAGGGGCTTTCATAGAGCAATAGATCTCTTGAGAAAACTCTTACAGAAGGTGAATCAAGAAATGGAAAGTAAAAAGTAAACTGATAAATGTTGTTGTCCTTATTAGTTGGTTAATACTGTCCACATGGGTGGTGGTGTCTATATTTCACTCATGAGTGAGTTAATGTTTGTGGACTATTTGGTGCTGCTGTTTTGGGGTTCCCTCTCTGTGCCCAGTCGTCTTTTTTTGCCTAGCTTTGCTTTGAATGTACATGAAGAGGTGATCTGTTGGGGGCGCTGAGATCAGTTTGCTGTGAGGATTGGTTTCTGAGACAACAAAGGAATGTTTTTTTGTGCAAAACAAATGCTTGCATTGGATTCAGAATCATGAGAAAAAAAACATAGTTTGACCCCTCACGTGCTACTTGAAGCAGATTTTTTTAAATTATTTTCCTGTATAGTAAAGTCAATGAGACCTCAACTTTGATTGGCTCCCACTAGGGATCGCCAACAGTTAACCGTTACCATTTAAACGTTAAGACATGTGTTACCGATAAAAACTAACGGTAACACATGTCGGGGGGGGGGGGGGGGTAAAAACAGCGCATTTTTTATCACATTTCCTTAACGGTTATCGGTTAGGCATAAGGCATAACGGCGACCGGTTAAGTACATTTCTCTATTTGGCGATCCCTAGCTCCCACAAAGTTTCCCAATGGATTTGGGTTTGATTACATTCAGCGGTGATAGTAGACACCTTTATGAACACATTTGTGAAGAAAGCTATTGTTAGCATTTAGTTCCCAGATTGGTCAAAGACCAACTTTCCCTATTTAGGAAGTTTATGAGACTTTTGTTACATGTGCTGTGCTCCATACTAGTCCCTGTGAGTGACTGTCTGTCCGACAGGAAGAATGAACCACTAACAAGCAGCATAGCATGTGTCAAGTTAGATGAATGTCAATTCTTGACATTGTTGGTGGACTTCAAAATAAGAGCACTTTTTTCCTTAACTGTAGACTTTAAAATAATAATAATAATAATAATGAAATAAATAAATAAGAAACTCTTTTCTTTAGCAGCGTGGACCTAAAATGGACATTGAAAGAGTTAGTTATTTACAAGTAGAAGAGTACACTAATCTAAACCAAAATGTGCAGCATTTGTTGGTATATTAAAATGTTTGCAGAACATGGTTGTCAATGAATGAGAATAGATTTATGGTTTGGAAATGGAGAATGTAGTTAACAGTTAAAGTTTCTTCCAACTAACAAAGCTATAAAACGGAGGAAACACTGCATGAAATAATGTATAATAATCTTTAACCTTTAATGATTATTCTCTAATCCCCTGCCCATCCCTGTGTGTGTACAGAGGAGCTGGACCAAGAGGAACCACAACCTCCACAGATCAAACAGGAACAGGAGGAGCTGCTACAAGAGGAGGCTGATGAGGCTGTAGCCAGCACCTCAACTGAACACATGAAAACACAAGCTTATATAAAGTACTGGGGAACATCACAACCAACTAGTGGTGACCAGCTCCCTTCTTCAGAAAGTTCTGAATCTGACGTCACTGAAGACAGTGATGATTGGGTGGAGACCAGGGAAGGTCCGGATTCACACAACACACAAAATGTGGAAGAACAAACATTGTCTGTAAGCCACAAGCTCTCCCAGGACCTGTCGTCATCAAAACAAACTCACTCCACCAAGAGCCACACAGGGAAGAAAAGTTTTAGTTGTACCGAGTGTGGCGAAATGTTTAATCTAAAGCGAGATCTAAAGATGCACACATTTATTCATACAGGGGAGATGCCCTTAACTTGCACAGTTTGTGATAAAGTCTGTAGTAACAATAGTAATTTGAAAGTACACATGCTGACTCATACAGGAGAAAAGCCCTTTCTGTGTCCTGATTGTGGTAAAGGCTGTGGTACCAGTAGAGATTTAAAAGTACACATGAGAACTCATACAGGGGAAAAACCCTTTACGTGTAAACTTTGTGGTAAAGGCTGCAGTAACATGAGTGGTTTAAAAATACACATGAGGTCCCATACAGGGGAAAAACCCTTTACTTGTACTGTTTGTGGTAAAGGCTGTAGTCACAGCAGTCAATTAAAAGTACACATGAGGACTCATACAGGCGAAAAGCCCTATACTTGTAAGGTATGTGGTAAAGGCTGCAGTCAAATGACTCATTTACGAACACACATGAGGAGCCATACTGGGGAAAAACCCTTTACTTGTACAGTTTGTGGTAAAGGCTATGGTTCAAGTAGTCAAGTAAGGGTACACATGAGGACTCATACAGGCGAAAAGCCCTATACTTGTAAGGTATGTGGTAAAGGCTGCAGTCAAACGACTCATTTACGAACACACATGAGGTCTCATACAGAGGAAAAGCCCTTTACTTGTACAGTCTGTGGTAAAGGATTCGGTGGGAGTGGTGATTTAACTAGACACATGAGGACTCATACAGGGGAGAAAACATAGTTTGTGGTTAAGGCTTTAGTCAAATGAGTCATCTGGATTCGTCTGTAAACAGTAAACAGTAAAAACTGTAATCAAACCAATCAGTATCGGCTGCCATTCCCTTTAAGATCAGTGTGTTAAGCGGTGAGACCAAAAGAGTAAGAAACATCATATTGAAAGGAGAAATGTCCAAGTGCATATGGCTGCAATCCCAGAGCATTATAAGCTCTAGCCTTTTGATTGCATTTGAATATAACCACATTCTATATAAATACCAAAAGTAGGCTATCCCCCACATGTTACTGAATCTAGAGAATATGACAATCTGCTGCTGTGTTACACATTAACTTTTCAGCCGCATTTCTCTGTTGATTGTCATTATCTTGTAATATATCATTTCTGAATGTTTATACATTTGTTTTATTATTTCTGATTTGTTTTCTTTTCATGTTTGGTTTCTGATATCTTATTGTTATACAGTATGTTGTTTTGCATAGTATTGTCATCTAATGTTTCAATGAATTGAGTACAAAGGACCCCAATGGAAGCATGCTTTGTTGGGTTGAAATCTCTTTCCACCTTGTATTGAACTGCACTCTTCTGTGCTTTTTTCCCCTTTCTATTTTTCTGTGGTGAACTGATAATAAAGTATGTAAAAACTGCTACAGTTTTATTTTTGTTTTTGTTTTATATCATAAAAGCCATGTTTCCATAACAAAGGATGAGTCCACATGTAACCAGGAACTATAGAGCTATTGAAATGAATTGAGTTGATGATGTCATCAACTAAACCTTGTCTGTGGACTGAACCGTGGGGTTGCCATGGAAATGGCACAACCCACAACGTCACATGGCTTTTCTTCTTCTATGGTTTACAAGCCTTACCATAGGGTTCAAGGCAGAATATGGTGACACTCAAAAGCCCATGTTGTGTGATTACAGCCCCCTGGATTGGGGGAGGTCTATTTAGACAAAGGAGATGCATGCAGGCCATGCACACAACCAAGATGATAGAAGACAGAGATGTTGAACTAATCATAAGATTGTTATACAATATTATATTATAATATATTATATTATATTTATTACTGTTAGAATTATGTTTTTATTTCTTTTAGAGTAAAACGCCTATTTTTCTCACCTGCATTTAGGGGAGAACTATGTGTACATAGCTTGAATTTATTTTACCTTGGCCTTTCTGTGTGTTTGGTCAAGTAAAGTTCAACATTTCCTAGCTTCAATATCAGTTGATGAGGATATTTGTCCTTTTTACAAGTGAAAAAGGTGACCTTTTCAAATCTGTTTTTGTAAATGGTGTCTGTTTCTGGGTCAGATGCATTGATATATTAGGTAAAAGTGAAAGAAATAATTGTTGGGTCATATAAATTGGGTTTTGCTGAAGAAATGGATACCAAGTATTGCTATGGAAAACATTTTCCAGTATGGGATATAAAGACAATCAGTAAAAAACGCCTAACATAGATTAGACCTAATATCAGCTCAAAATACATATATATTGCTTTATTTGACTTGAATTTCACCATTTCATGTTCATATGGACAACCTATTTTGACAATTTCAACATACAAAATGCATAGCTGAGCATCTGTGTGATTTCTACAAAGCCATAAACCTTATTTTCCATTTCCGATTTTTGTTATTGTTATGTGTTTTGTGGTTCAAAATGCCTTTATAGTATGTAAAAGTGAAACAATTATGGTTTGGCATTATAGCTGAGGTTCTCCTGAAACAATTGGTACCACACATTGGTGGGTGAACACTTATTAAATGAGTTTTTTTAAAGGAAAATGCAAAAACGGCCCAAATAGGCTTAAACCTAGAAGGGTTAATGGCTCTGCTTGAATAACAAGATGGAGATGAGAGACTCTTTCACACATGGGCACATCAATAGTTGGTTAACATATAATTGACAGAACAGATGCAGAATGAATAGCAGGGACCTTTACAAAGTCAAAGATAGTTAGTGAACTATACACCATTATGATCATCACTCACAACATTATTGTCCTCCTTCCTAGGATCACTCCCATGTGTTGCCTGATTCTTTAGAGGGTCTAAAGGCTAAACTTATTGAAGCCTTGGCTAGAGTGGATAGTCTGGAGCGAGAGTTGAGGAACTCCAAGTTAACCCTTAAGTTCTGTTCAGATTCACTACACCTTCGTTCTGTTCGGGTCATTTTGACCCGGTGGATATTTGGTTTGAAAAAAACAACACTAATATAAATTTTAACCTAACAAATCATCATGATACATTGACTTTGACTCAATACCAAACAATTCATATGATATATTTGGTAAATGTTTGCATTTCTGCTTTGCTATATCACATTAAACACTGAAAGAGCTAGGCGTTTTTACTGATTTAGCTGAAATCCATGTAAAAAAAACTACTTCATTTAATACTGGGCAATATTGCTCATGCTTATAGGAAGGGGGGGAGGGTTCGGAATGGGGCTTCGGAAGGGGGGTGTTAGAAGTGGGGGTGACTGTGTGTCTGTGTTTTGGCATAATACTGTGTATTTCTGTGCTTCCGGGTCAAAATGACCCGAACAGCACTTAAGGTTCAAAAAATATGAGGGGGGTGTAGCATGGGTGTAGTGCAAAAATATTTTTTTTACATGTTCATCTCAGAAGAATCTTTAAGGCCAGTGAGTTTCAGGTGGAAACATTTTTAACTTCTACCTTTTTTTTCCAAATGAAAATGTAAAACGGGTCAAAATGACCCGAACAGCACTTAAGGGTTAAGCGAATTGAGGGCAAATAAAAAGGTGACAAATCTCCTGGAGGATTTACAGGAGAAGAACCTCATTAACGAAGAACTGAAAGAGAGGCTTGATTTTTACTCTGGTAAAATGAAAATGCTACTTTCAACCGTATGTTATGGTCAGATTTTATTGCTTGTTAGAGTTAGTTATCATTTCAAGGTGACTTCATAATTAGTTTGTGCTAACTGAATTTCAGGTGTGCCGATGGCCCTCTTGTCAAAGCAAAGCCATGAGTACACAAAGGACCAGAAATAGTTTGCCCTCACTCTTCACCTAAATGGTCCAAAAGCTTAACTACCTGAGAGAAACTATACATCTGAAGCTTCCCCATCCACATACATTACAAAGTTATTCTTTCATTGTCTCCACCAGCCGAAGGCATGGGGGAGTGTATGTTTTCCCGTCCGTCCGTCCGCCCATAAAGTTTGTTACCAGTTAATCTCCAGAGGCATTGGCCCGGTCGCTGCCAAACTGAGCACACACACTCTCTGGATGCCAATTCAGGACCCACATTTTTCACATGGGCCTGTTCTAGCGCCACCATGAGGCCGATGTTTGCAAAACACTTTTCTGTACACTACTTTTAGAGATTTTGTCCACAAATCCTACAAATCGGTAGACAGTATCTCTACAGTCATATGATCAACACAGATCTGTCCCATTTTCCATATTCCATCCTGATTGGCTACAATTGGCTTCCAAAGTTTGCAGGATTGCTAAGTTTTGAACAAAATGCCTCAAATCAAAAAAGCAGAGTGAAATCACTGTGAAATTGGCCATGCACGTTCCCACTAGGCCAATGAAGACATGACACTTCAAATATCTCAAATCAGCCTCATGGTGGAAAACTTTGTATGTGCACTCCCTAGCGGCTAAGGATAAACCTTTCCCCTGCATTTTTCACTTTTGCCTTTTATGGCGCCACCAGGAGGACAACTTATGTAAAACATTCTTTGCTATTGTAGCACCCCACAGTTAGTATCAGCCATGAACCTGCGACAACAGCCCTGCTAATCGGGCTCAGCCCTATTAGCACGACTGGTTGTGCGTTGGACTGGCGAGTGGGAGTCCCGGGTTCAAACCCCGCTTCCGCGTATCACTACATCTGGCGTTGTCGGCAGGATGAGGAGCGTATGCCCTTGTGAGGCGGAACAGTGCCACGTCGTGTGCGGTGGTCCGCGGCGTGATGTGTGAAGCGCGAGGGCGCGCTCCAAAAGACCTGGGGGGTGAATGTAGCACCCCAGTTAGTATCAGCCAGTAACCAGCGACAACAGCCCTGCTAATCGGGCTCAGCCCTATTAGCACGACTGGCGAGTGGGAGTCCCGGGTTCAAACCCCGCTTCCGCGTATCACTACACTATTACTCCATCAGATTTCTCCAACAATCATGCAAATCAGTACACAGTATCTCTATAGTCATGTGATCAAGTCTGATCCGTCTGATATTTCATATTCCATCCTAATTCGCTCATATTGGCTTCCAAAGTTTGCAGGATTGCTCAGATTTTGAACAAAATGCCTCAAATCATCTACACAGCTTGCGATTATCGTGAAATTTGCCACACATATTCCCACTATGTCAAGGAACAAATGCTACCCTTTTCACATTGGCCTTTTATAGCCCCACCAGCAGGTAGACTTTAGCTAAACACATTTTTGGAACACAATGCCTCAAATCATGCATGCAGCGTCCGACTGCTATGAAAGGTCTAAGATTGGCGAAGCACAAATGCCACCCTTTTTACATTGGCCTATTATAGCACCACCAGGACGCACTGCCTCTAGTTTATTTGTGTTGTTTGATTGCTGTTATTAACAATTCTGGTTCAAATATATTGACTCTTTTCTGTATTAATTACAAGTGGATGGCTTCTGTGGATGCCAGACCAGGCCTCAACATGATGATGCTGGACATGCTTCAAAAAAGGTGTGAGGAAGACCCGGTGAAGTATGGACGTGTGGGTCTAATGTTAGATGCCATGGCCATAAAGAAGCATATATAATACACTCCACATACCCAGAGTATGTGTGGCTTCGTAAACATGAGAGATGGAGTAAACAAGACGTATGTCGCAACTGAGGCTCTCGTCTTCATGGTGGTCGGCCTACAAGGTAGTAGTAGTAGTAGTAGTAGTTTTATTTGGTCTTGAAATGAATACAATACAGTACAGTTATTGTGTTTCCTTTCTAGGCCATTGGAAGACCCCGATAGCGTACTATCTGACGAAGTCCCTGACACCAGACACGCAAAAGGTCCTTATCACACATGCAATTGAAGAACTGCATGCACGACACATAAGTGTAGTGTGTGTGACCATGGATGGACATGCCTCTAATGTCAGCATGTGTCACCAGCTGAGGTGAGACCTGAAAGGAAACCATCTCGAACCACTAAAAACCTTTTCCCCCACATCCAGCTATTAGTGGTGAGAGGGGTTTTGTCTCCATGGATGCTTGCCACATAATGAAACTGTCACGAAATATGTTGCAAGCTTACAGTCCAATCTCCAGCTCTACTGGTCAGGTCAGCTGGACATTTATTTTTGTTCTATGTTTTTAATACTTTATTGCAGGTTCATGCAATGCATGTTATTCATTTCATCCATAGTAGCTTACAAGTTTTCTTCACTTGTTGAATTCATCCTGCATTTCAGGTCAGCTGGACATATGTTCACGATCTGAACAGTGTACAAAAAAAAAGAAAAAAAGAAAAGCTGGACTACATGCCGCCAACAAAGTGACAGACAAGCATGTGTTCTTTGACTGGCATAAGATGACGGTCAGTGAGGGAATATTATCAATCGAATATGTCAAATCAGAGAATAAATAAATTACCAATACATTTCTTAACCAATGTCTTTGTCTAGAAACTTCAGGAAATTGAATTTCAAACTTTGTTAGATGGGTTACTAGACACCTTCAGAAACATATTGGTGAGGAAATGTAATCCCAGATTTTATTAATATCCCCTGACTAGGTGTCCCTGGCAGCTCAGTTGCGGTAGCTCTGCGTTCATTGAGGGATCTCAACTATTCAGTTTGCACACTGTGAAGCAACGTCTGAATTCATCGAGGCACGCAAACATTGTTCTATAATATTGCATTTTTGGGAAGGATACCAACTCCCCTCATATTTACATTATTTCTATATTTTACAATTCACTTATTCAACATGTTTGTTTAAAGATCATTGACAGGCTCTTTGATGTGCTGAATAGCCGAAATCCCCGTTCCAAGGGATTCAAAGCTCTTCTGGGGACTTTGAATTGATCTGAAACAGCAGAGTTTTTATTGAGAGCCAGGACGTATCTAACCAGTTTACGTATGAAAGATGGCACACCCCTTCATCGATCAAAGAGGTGTATAAAATAGTTTAGCTTCTGTTCACATGGTCATGGGCATGATATAAGCTCTGTTCTCTTGTTCCCTTCAGGTTCACATGGTGCTCTGTTCTCTTGTTCTTCATCGGGTTCACATGGTGCAGTACATGGTGTAGTACACTTTATTTACCTGGTTCCTACTGGCACTATGCATTGTCACAGACTTCTGTTGGGTCACATCTGATGGATATATGTGGACAGTCTTTCAACTTCGAACTTTGAGTAAATAAAAGTATTTCATCTCTTGAGGTGTCTTTTTTAGCATGAACATATTAATGACACATTTTCTTTTGAAGATACCTGTCTGTCAGTAATGGGGTTCATTATAAACATTGACACGCTGATGCAGATGGTTCCTGAGCTGCTTCACATGCAGAGATACATCTGCACCTACCGATTTAGCCAGGACCACTTGGAGCTTCTCTTTTGTTCTATCAGGGCATCGGGTAGGGCTTTCACAAGTTTCTATTTTTGTCTTTTCAACAAAGTATGTCAGAACTGATATCTCAAGTTATTACAGAAGTACTAACTGTTGCATCTATGTTTGCTTTGTTCCCCTTACTTTTTTAGGGGGCTGGAATAACAATCCAATCCAACGGCAGGGCAGTTTCAAGCCATTTTCCGTGGTTTGATGGTCAGATGTGGCGTCATCCAGACGCCAGTCTCAACCAACATCACAGCACAGAATCAGACCCAAACCCTAGCAGCCATGGAAATGTCAGATGAAGAACATCCATCACCATTCATGAACTACTCGGCAATAATCTCAAACCACTCATACCTTTCAACCCAGTTTGGTGGTGGTCTGGTGGACAATGCGCTTGTATACATTTCTGGATTTGTTGTCAGAGAAAAAAAAGGAAAAAAAAAAATCTTAAGAAGCTGTCCTGTGATGTGTGCCGTGGTAGTTTAGTAACAAAAGCCTCATTCGAACAAAACCATCTGCTTGTTTTACACAACAAAGGGGGGCTTATGATTCCATCAGAGGGCACTGTTAAGGTAATCAGAAGCACTGAGCGCTTTAACCGCCACTTTCCAACTTCATTACCTAAAGCTCCAGCACATGGTACAAGAAGAAATTGCCACGGAAGATGTGTTTGTGCTCGGGGAGCACATCGAAAATACCCAGTATAGTATCAACAACTTCATTTTACTTTCATTGGTTGTTTCTGTTTTCTACAAATTAAGGCTACACCATATTGCCAAACTCAAGACACTTGAATTGCAGTTTGGCAACACAAGGCAGAAACAACCAAAGGATTCAAAGGATTCTAACTAAACTCAACTCTTGTTATGCAAATACAGTGTTAATAAAATATGGAAAACAGACTGACTGCCATTGTTTTTGTAAAAACTAAAATTCTTAATGACCAATTATTTCTTTCAAAGTGTATAGCTCTAATCTGACCTGAATAACTAACATTAGGATGTTGGATAAAGCAAATTATGCAATGTGGCTTGCATATTTCATGTTTATGTCAGTGAATGGATACATTTTGCGACTGTTACTAAACAGTCACAAAATGTTAGGTATTCAGTAATTTACTGTTGAAATTGTTTTGGTACGAAAATATCCATTTTAGACGTTACCAACTCCAGGATCCGTAATTCCATGTCTGGTATTGTCACTTGCTTTGGCTATGTAAACGTGCCAATAAAGCTCTGTTGAATTGAATTGCAGGGTACTGGAAAAGACGCGCTGTGATTGGCCAGTAGTCACTTTGACTGACAGCGTTCCCTTGTTTTTTCCAGGAAGTCCGGACTAGAACTTTTGCACATCGCTCCAATTAACTGCAGAGGCGCACGAGGCATCTAGCTCTTTATATCTGTGCTTGAGACACGGCTTGTGTGTCGCGGGTTCAGGTCCCAATGACGTTTGAGGAGAGTCACTTCCTGTCAGTCTACTGTTTACTATCAATAAAGGCAGAAAAAAGCCAAAACATCATCTTAACATTTTAGCATCTAAGAAAAGAAAGAATAAAGCAAAGAGAAATCATGATTGTGATGTTTTGTTAAATCATGTACTGTGTAGTAATAGTTTTAAGTACACTGTGATGACTAAAATGAAAGAACAGTGATAGTTTAAAAGTAGGGTTAAGTATTGCATGTGGTTAAATAGCTCTATATTATGATAGTACTCAGTGATGTGGAGTGTTTGCTCAGTAACAGGGGTCTCCCTGTCTGTCCAGCTCTCATTAAATTGAACATTTATTTTCAGGTCGGGATGCAAATTGTATCCAATCAGGATAGAAAACTGTCAGGTGACAGATTAGAGACAGAGACAGGGAGACCCACAAATAGCAATAATTGTTGCTGTATTGTTCACAGTAGTTATTATGGGGAGGCTAGTATAATAAGTAGGCTACTCCCACAGTTAGAGGTGAACCATGCATTTGATCAAACATTTCTGTTATGATATATAACAACAACAAAATAACTGTAGCAGTTTTTATATGCTTTATTAGCAGTTCAACAAAGACACATAGAAAGGGGAAAAAGGCTGTTCGGAAAGAGGATTTCAAACTTACGAAGCAGTAAGATTTCAGAAACCATACATCACATCAGAAATAATAAAATTAAATGTATAAATAATAATACATACAATAGAAACACATATATGGAGCTTATTTTTTTTATAAAATATTTTCGAAACATTATTTTAGCATCCGTTTTTCAAGAAAAAGTTGACTATAGCTCCTTTAATGTGTAACACAGCAGCACTAATCAATCGTTTGTGATTGTCATATTCTCTAGATTCAGTAACATGTGGGGGATAGCCTACTTTTGGTATTTGTATCGAATGTGGTTTTATTCAAATGCAATCAAAAAGCTAGAGCTTATAATGCAAGCAGTGGAATTGCGACCATATATGATTATGGCCATGCATGGACTTGGACATTTTTTCCTTTCAATATGATGTTTCTTACTCTTTTGGTCTCACCACTTAAAGGACCACCTCACCTCTGGCACCACCAGATCTTATTTAATTGTTGTTATTTTTATTTATTTTTTGTTTTTTTTAATTTATTTCAGCATGCTACAACTCATATGACCAGTTGTAGCATGCTGAAATACTAAAATATCTAAAAACACAGATTGAACACAACAAATAACTCAGGGTTGTGTTGGTCATGTCCCAAACAACAATAACATGAGATCTGGTTGTCCCAGAGGTGAGGTGGTCCTTTAACACGCTCATCTTAAAGGGAATGGCAGCCAATACTGATTGGTTTGATTAGTTTACAGTTTAGGTATTTAGCAGACACTCTTAATCCAGAGCGATTTACAATAAGCAAGTTGATACATACATCAATACAATAAGCAAGGTAATACAACAATATATCAAAAAAACATTGCATAGAGGTATCAATCTAGAAAAAAATAACGTTGGTAGACCAAGCACCTAATCAGTAATAAACATCATAATATATATGCTATCTAGAAAAAAACACTTGTTATAAAACCTATGAATGCTATCTAGCTTTCGTGTATGGTCATTGAGGCTAGGCGGGTGCTATGGTAAGTGCTATAGGCTTAGGTCTTCAGATAAATAGATAGATAGATGATTAAAGTAACACCTAAACAGAACAAACATGACTAATTCAGGGCTGTTTTACTGTGAAGCGCCATGATGTGTGCAGAATACCGCACCCATAATAGCAAAATTTCATTGTTCACACCTCCACGAGACCTGACGTTAATTAAGATGCCCATAATAGGGCCATATGAATCCTCGGTATCTAGCAAGCATTTGCCACGGATTGTAGTTAAAGGATTTGTCTGCGTGCATGATTCCTTACGTTTTCTTTTTTAGTTATGATACTTTTAAACATGTACAAGCAAATGGTTTTTCCGCACAACATTTACCAAAAGCTAAAAGGAAGTAAAAGGAATTACGCTGTATGAGTTCTCATGTGTACTTTAAGCTTTTTTACTTTGACTACAGGCTTTACAACAAACTGTACACGCAAAGGGTTTTTCACCTGTATGAATCTGCATGTGTTTTTGAGGTCACCACTATGACCACAGCCTTTACCACAAACTTTACAAGTAAAGGGTTTTCCCCCTTTAAGAGTCCTAATGTTTTTCTTTTTTTCAGACGACTCATTTGACTAAAGCCTTTACCAAAAAACTATTGTTTTTCCCCTGTATGAGTCCTCATGTGTCTAGTTAAATCACCACTCCCAACAAAGCTTTTACCACAAACTGTACAAGTAAAGGGCTTTTCCCCTGTATGTGTTCTCATGTGCACTTTTAATGCACCACTGGTAACACAGCCTTTACCACATACTCTACAGGTAAAGGGCTTTTCGCCTGTATGAGTCCTCATGTGTACTACTAATTGACTACTGTGACCACAGCCTTTACCACAAACTGTACAAGTAAAGGGTTTTTCCCCTGTATGAGTCCTCATGTGTTTATTTAGATCAGTATTCTGACCAAAGCCTTTACCACAAACTGTGCAAGCAAAGGGTTTTTCCCCTGTATGAGTCTTCATGTGTGCTTTTAAGCCCCCAGAATTAACACAACCTTTACCACAAACAGTACAAGTAAAGGGTTTTTCCCCAGTATGGCTCCTCATGTGTGTTTGTAAATGAGTCATTTGACTGCAGCCTTTACCACACAGTTTACATGTAAAGGGTTTTTCCCCTGTATGCGTCCTCAGGTGTACTTTTAAAGCACTACTGGTACCACAGCCTTTACCACAATCAGGACACAGAAAGGGCTTTTCTCCTGTATGAGTCAGCATGTGTACTTTCAAATGACTATTTTTACTACAGACTTTATCACAAACTGTGCAAGTTAAGGGCTTCCCCCCTGTATGAATAAATGTGTGCATCTTTAGACCTCGCTTTAGATTAAACATTTCGCCACACTCGGTACAACTAAAACTTTTCTTCCCTGTGTGGCTCTTGGTGGATTTAGTTTGTTTTGATGACGACAGGTCCTGGGAGAGCTTGTGGCTTACAGACAATGTTTGTTCTTCCACATTTTGTGTGTTGTGTGAATCCGGACCTTCCCTGGTCTCCACCCAATCATCACCGTCTTCAGTGACGTCAGATTCAGAACTGTCTGAAGAGAGGAGCTGGTCACCACTAGTTGGTTGTGATGTTCCCCAGTACTTTATATAAGCTTGTGTTTTCATGTGTTCAGTTGAGGTGCTGGCTACAGCCTCATCAGCCTCCTCTTGTAGTAGCTCCTCCTGTTCCTGTTTGATCTGTGGAGGTTGTGGTTCCTCTTGGTCCAGCTCCTCTGGACACACACAGGGAGGGGCAGGGGATTAGAGAATAATCATTAAAGGTTAAAGATTATTATACATTATTTCATGCAGTGTTTCCTCCGTTTTATAGCTTTGTTAGTTGGAAGAAACTTTAACTGTTAACTACATTCTCCATTTCCAAACCATAAGTCTGTTCTCATTCATTGAAAACCATTTTCTGCAAACATTTTAATATACCTAGCCTAGTTCCAGACCCTGAATTGCTAGCCACACCCCTTTACATTTTTGTTTTGGCGATTCAGGGGTCTAGAATTCCTCTCATTGAAGAGGCCTTCCTCGTTCGAAAATCCGTATGGCGAATCAGCGTTGTGAATCAGCGTCTTGTGATCAGCGTGGGTGGGGGTTTCCCAGAACTCATGTGCGTTTCCAAGTAAACCAGCGCCGCCGGCGTACCGTACCGCGCATCGCATCGTGGTAAATTGCGGTAAAATGCTATCGTATTGATCTCGCTATGAAACACCAGTAGCAGGCATGTTATGTTGCGTTTGATTACTAGTTCGTAGTGCTCCTATTCTGCCTGTTTCTTTGGTTAGCAAGTAGCACTAGCAAGCAACAGGCTAGCCACTAGCCAGCCACACATAACAACTCTACGTCATTTGTTGGTCAGACGGTGAACCAATCGCAGAAGACTGCCTCTTTGGCAACGCCCATCCCAGCAATCGCCCTGGGTGGGAGCGACCTCAGACTGAATAATGGAGTGAAACGAAATGTCAATTCAGGCTGAGTGTCAGGCTATAATATACCAACAAATGCTGCACATTTTGGTTTAGAACAGTGTACTATTCTACTTGTAAATAACTAACTTTTTCAATGTCAATTTTAGGTCCACACTGCTAAAGAAAAGAGTCTCTTCTTTTTATTTATTTCATTATTAGTGGCCAAGGCCACGAAGTGGCAAATGGCCACTCATTGATATTGGACTTCATCATAACTATTATTATTCTTCCGCCACTTTTTCTCTAGCGGCTAGACCGTGCAGTCGCTTTTTACGAAACTCGGCAGTATGGCAGAGGACTATGCCAAACGGCTAAAACGCGAAGCTCGCAACAATCGGCCAAAGGGTGGCGCTGTAGGAATTTACCATATATATCATATGAATTGTTTGGTATTGAGTCAAAGTCAATGTATCATGATGATTTGTTAAGTTAAAATTTATATTAGTGTTGTTTTTTTAAACCAAATACCCCCCGTGTCAAAATGACCCGAACAGAACAAAGGTGTAGTGAATCTGAACAGAACTTAAGGGTTATGTGTGACTGCCGTAGTGTAGTGGTCAGTGCCTGTGCCTGATATTCGGATGGTTGTGAGTTCGAACCCCACGTTGGGTAGAGTTGATGTTAACATCCTGGATGCCCATGGCATGTGCGTATGTCAAACTCTTTAATGTTGACACGTCTGATCTAACTCCAGATCACGTTCATGTTTAAAATGAGCCCTTCTCTACCGGCCGTTTTGAGTAAAAGAAAATATGATCACTCGAAAATGTCAGAAATACTCAGATTACATTTACTCAGATTGATTTCACCCCAAGCCTCCAAAATATAAAAAAAGAAATCAATAAAATCAAGGCCCTCAGCCTACATAGAACTTTTTTTTAAACAAACATGGTTAACAGATCCTGTGGCTGCCTAGTGTAGTGGTCAGGGCACATGCCTTACATGCAGAAGCTCGTTGGATCGAATCCCACCTGGGGCTTGTATAAGCATAAAACCATGACATAAATCCTGAAACCTGAAACAAGCATTATAATACAAACTGTCATGTCTACACCTATGTTGTAATTTCCAAGGATTGCAATGATACCATGTACCAGCTCAGTGGTCTAGTGGTTTGAGTGTCTGCCCTGAGACTTTGAGATCTGGGTTCAAACCCG
Organism: Nannobrachium achirus; assembly: GCF_963921795.1. Taxonomy (NCBI): domain Eukaryota; kingdom Metazoa; phylum Chordata; class Actinopteri; order Myctophiformes; family Myctophidae; genus Nannobrachium; species Nannobrachium achirus. The sequence continues at coordinate 69,052,757 of NC_137810.1, read as the reverse complement.
GGTCGCGTCATACCAAAGATTCTAAAAAATGGGACCCAGTTCCTCCCTGCTTGAAACTCAACATCTAGGGTTGGATTGGGGGTAACTCCCTGCGACATACTAGCGTCATGTCCAGGGGGTGTACTTGTACAACAAGTTACCGTGCGCTACAGAAACAGGAGATAGGCTCCTGCCCTATGAGATTCATAGCCTGGCCGATTCATATGGTCTTCATAGCTCAGCAAGGCTTACTATGTACATCATCAAACTGTCCAGGTGCATAGTATCACAGTTTTTTTTTAATGTCTGTTGCATAAAGGCCTACAGTCTTTTGCATACATGTGTAGAGGCCAATTTGTGCTTTTACCTATAACCACCGATTAGTGTAAAACTTTGTATGCATGAAACTTTTTCTTTTTTTCCCTTTTTTTTTTTAAAATGACAGGTCCTTTATGCGTGACTACCGTAGTGTAGTGGTCAGTGCCTGTGCCTGATATACGGATGGTTGTGAGTTCAAACCCCATGTCGGGTTGAGTTGATGTTAACATCCTGGATGCCCATGGCATGTGCGTATGTCAAACTCTTTAATGTTGACACGTCTGATCTAACTCCAGATCACGTTCATGTTTAAAATGAGCCCTTCTCTACCAGCCGTTTTTTTTTCTGTTCTGAGTAAAAGAAAATATGATCACTCGAAAATGTCAGAAATACATACAATAGATTACATTTACTCAGATTGATTTCACCCCAAGCCTCCAAAATATAAAAAAATAAATTAATAAAATCAAGGCATTCAGCCTACATAGAACTTTTTTTTTAAACAAACATGGCTAACAGATTCTGTGGCTGCCTAGTGTAGTGGTCAGGGCATATGCCTTTCATGCAGAAGGTCGTTGGATCGAATCCCGCCTGGGGTTTATATAAGCGTAAAACCATGATATTTGGTACACTTCACAGTTTGGTTCCTTGAACAATGTCTGATATGGAGCCTTCCTAAAAATGTCCCCCAACCCCCCTTGATGCGTATTTTAATATCCGCCATTACTAAATAATGTATTTTGCATCATAAATCCTGAAACAAGCATTATAATACAAACTGTCATGTCTACACCTATGTTGTGATTTCCAAGGATTGCAACGATATCATGTGCCAGCTCAGTGGCCTAGTGGTTTGAGTGTCTGCCCTGAGACTGGGAGATCCAGGTTCAAACCCCGGTCGCGTCATACCAAAGATTCTAAAAAATGTTACCCAGTGCCTCCCTGCTTGAAACTCAGAATCAGGGGTTGGAATGGGGGAAACTACCTGTGACATGCTAGCGTCATGTCCAGGGGGGGGTGTACGGCCGTGCCGATTCATATGATCTTCATAGCTCAGCAAGGCTTACTATGTACAGTACATAATCAAACTGTCCAGGTGCATAGTGTCACAGTTTTTTATGTCTGTTGCATATAGGCCTACAGTCTTTTGCATACATGTTGTGTACTAGAGGCCAATTTGTGCTTTTACCTATAACCACCGATTAGTTTAAAACTTTGTATGCACACTTCCCAGAGGCCAAGGAAAAACCTGTGCCCTGCATTTTTCACATCTGCCATTTATAGCGCCACCAGAAGGCCAACTTACAGTATGTAAAACACATTCTTCGATATCACTCCTTCAGATTTTATCCGAAAATCACACAAATCAGTACACAGTATCTCTACAGTGATGTAATCATGACGGATTTGTCAGATATCATATTCTATCTAATTGGCTAACATTGAATTCCAAGGTTTGCAGGATTGCTCCTTTTTGAACAAAATGTCTCAAACGCAGCCTGCTATGTGTGTGAGATTTTGCACACACATTCCCACTAGGCCAAGGAACAGATGCCACCCTTCTCACATTGGCCTGTTATAGCGCCACCAGCGGGTCAATTTTTGCAAAACACATTTTTGGAACAAAATGCTTCAAATCCCGCATGCAGCGTCCGATTGCCGTGAAAGGCCCAAGAACACGTGGCACCCTTTTCACTTTGGCCTATTATAGAGTCACCGCTAGGCCAAAAAAAACCTACCTGACCTGCCGGAGTCCTGTTCGGAAGAACACTGCTTCTAGTTTTTCTTTGATATTCTTCTTTGCTTTCCCTTGATGCCTTTTTGCTTTCCTGCTTTTTATGCCTTGGACACTTTATCGCTGCTTGCAGCTATATTTATTATTATTAATTTAAAGTCTACAGTTAAGGAAAAAAGTGCTCTTATTTTGAAGTCCACCAACAATGTCAAGAATTGACATTCATCTAACTTGACACATGCTATGCTGCTTGTTAGTGGTTCATTCTTCCTTCACACGTTAACGTCTGTCAGACAGACAGTCACTCACAGGGACTAGTATGGAGCACAGCACATGTAACAAAAGTCTCAGCAGGCCCCCAAACTGTGGAATAAACCTCCTAAATAGGGAAAGTTGGTCTTTGACCAATCTGGGAACTAAATGCTAACAATAGCTTTCTTCACAAATGTGTTCATAAAGGTGTCTACTATCACCAGTCTGAACAAACCCAAATCCTTTGGAAAACTTTGAGGGAGCTAGGGATCGCCAAATGGAGAAATGTACTTAACCGGTCGATGTTATGCCTTATCGGTTAAGTAACCGATAACCGTTAAGGAAATGTGTTAAAAAATTCGCTATTTTGCGATATTTTTACAGATTAAAAAAAAAGGAAAATACACAGTCTCTTCTTTTCACCATTTAACCGTTAGTTTTTCTCGGTAACACATTTCTTAACGGTTAAATGGTAACGGTTAACTGTTGGCGATCTCTAGTGGGAGCCAATCAAAAGTTGAGGTCTCATTGACTTTACTATACAGGAAAATAATACAAAAAATAAATCTGCTTCAAGTAGCACGTGAGGGGTCAAACTATGTTTTTTTTTTCATGATTCTGAACCCAATGCAAGCATTTGTTTTGCACAACAAAAAAAAACATTCCTTTGTTGTCTCAGAAACTAATCTTCAGAGCAAACTGATCCTCAGCGCCCCCAACAGATCAGCTTGCTCATCATCCAGTGGTCTCCTACAATATGCACTCCAGTGACCGTTGGCAAACAGAGTGAGTGACGTCCACTCGGACTGTATTACAGGCCCATCCTGGCCTCACCAACCAGAGGTTATTCCATGTAACAGTAGTTAGAACCTCTTCATGTACATTCAAAGCAAAGCTAGGCAAATAAAGACGACTGGGCACTGTGACGGCCCTGCCCCTCTCTGCAGGCTAGCCGGCAGCCTAGAGCAGAGTGGAGCAGGCCGTCAGGCTGATTCTGTACACCTGAGTTGGGTGTGGTCGGAGAGGGTATATAAGGAGCTCTCCTTCCCCCTGGCATTGAGATATCCACTCCATTGCAGCAGTTTGTGCTCTCGCACCTTTTATACAACACCCACACAGCACACTCCACACATCCATACACTGCAGACATGACTGATTACTGACCTGTTCACACCTCATACCATTAGTTTGTTTGATTATTGGTTTTATTGGTTTAATTTAGAGTAATACATTTAAGTTAAAGGTTTGTACTTGTGTGTGGGCTCCCTCTTTTTGTTGTGAACCACCCTTGTTCATGACAAATGGGGGCTCGTCTAAAAGCTTAATTTGGTTTGGTTAATTGAAAGTTTAGTTTTGTCAGTTTGAAATTTGTTTGAAACTTTGTTTGTTTGTTTTGGGAGTTCTCACACAAGTTTGTTTTTGATGCAGGATTTGGAGAGCATTTTGCCCCGGAGCAGTTTGTGCAGTTGTTCATGTACAGGTAAGTGTTGGGATGTTAAAGCAGGGGGTAGTAGTTATTGTTTGTGGAGCAAATCCCTTAGTCGCCAGTGCCGGTAGGGTACTGGTTGTTTTGCTAAGTTTGTTATTTCCCCTTAGTGGTGATTTTGGAAGCGACAGATCCTGGGATTCACAATACGTGATTTAGGGGACCATTCCCCATGCCTGGGTGTCGGCCGTAGGCAAAGGTAGGTAGATAAGTTATTAGTTAATTAGGGTGGGATTTGTTCCAATTTTGATAAGGTAAAGCTACACCCTTGTGTTATACAGCCCCAACACTTCCTTTTTTTTTTGGTTCGATTTTTCTGCACAATGAGTTGTCATAACTGTTAGTGGAGTTAGTTAGTAGGCTAAGTGGAGTAAAGGACCTTAGTTTTGGGTGCATTGGCTCAGAGAATTCGACTTTTGGGTTTTAGAACAGGATAGGTAGTGCTTGCAGAAGCTGAGTTTTGGTGAGGGAGTATCAACATGCCAAATTGGTAAAATTAGTTCATATATGGTACTGTGATGCAGTGCATTTGGATTTGGTTTGTCTTAAGTAATTTGTTTTGTTAGGTGTGGTGTCTCCTTAGCCTTGAGAGCAAGGAGTGAATCTGTATGTCTAGGCAGGTTGATTGGTGTACAAAAATTTAATCTGTGTTAAAGCTGGCCCGTTGAGCCCAAATGCGGAATTCTGGTCGGGAACGGGTGACAAATAGCCCAAACGGTACTTTTCTGGTTGTATACGTTGTGGGTTGTCACTTGTCTGTGTGTTACCTTGGGTTAACAGGAACACTGTTTGGTTTGGTGCCTTCTTTCATGTTGTCCTGCATAGGGCAAGGAGGACTTGTGCATCCCTGGAAAAAAAGTCTGAAGTAATGGCTTTTGAGGGGATAAATTCATTTGGTTTGCCGTAGTTCGGTTAAGTTATGTTCATTCAAAACTTCATTTGGTTTCCTTTGAACCATTGTAATTCCGCACGCAGGGTGGCTCTTAAATTTGAAAAATCACCAAATTCGGGTTTGCCTACGACAGTCTCTCCATTTGAGACTGTCTACGTAGTGCTTGGCTTGTATATATGGTCCCTAACCTAGCATGGGAGTTGGCCTGTGTGTGTGTGGGGATCAATTGGGTGAAATTGTACACATGATTGCCTGGACAATGATATTTGACTGTTTGGCTACGGTATGTTTGTTTGCTCTGTATAGCATGGGCTTTGACCTGTGCATGCTCAGACAATTGGGTACGTCTCCCTCACCTTGTTCTTAGTCCTTTTGCAGCAAATTTTGGTCTTATGAATGTTTTGGGTCCTCTGAAATTGTTTTGTCTAGGTTAGTCTGTTGACTAACTTCAATCTTTTAGTCTTGGTCTTGGTAGACAAAATTAACATTGGTTGAGCTAATGGTAAATTTGGGTCTAACTCCACTAGTGGCTTTAAAGGGCCAGACCACTGGCATTTGTTTGTTTTGAGATGTTTTTGCAGCCCTTCAATGGAGAGGTGCCATATTAAAGGTTCGGACGTGAATTTTAGGTTTACTAAGTTTGTCTTGGATAAAATAATTGTTATGGCCAATTTGAAAATTTGGGGGAGCTGTAGGGGCTTGGTTATACATTGACGAGTAAAGTGTTTTGTAAATTGTATACAGTATGCTTGTTTGCTAATTTGGTTTTGTTTCTTCGTAGAGAATGTGGTGGAACCCCATTTCTTTATGGGAGGGGGTGTGACGGCCCTGCCCCTCTCTGCAGGCTAGCCGGCAGCCTAGAGCAGAGTGGAGCAGGCCGTCAGGCTGATTCTGTACACCTGAGTTGGGTGTGGTCGGAGAGGGTATATAAGGAGCTCTCCTTCCCCCTGGCATTGAGATATCCACTCCATTGCAGCAGTTTGTGCTCTCGCACCTTTTATACAACACCCACACAGCACACTCCACACATCCATACACTGCAGACATGACTGATTACTGACCTGTTCACACCTCATACCATTAGTTTGTTTGATTATTGGTTTTATTGGTTTAATTTAGAGTAATACATTTAAGTTAAAGGTTTGTACTTGTGTGTGGGCTCCCTCTTTTTGTTGTGAACCACCCTTGTTCATGACAGCACAGAGAGGGAACCCCAAAACAGCAGCACCAAATAGTCCACGAACATGAACTCAATCATGAGTGAAATATAGACACCACCACCCATGTGGACAGTATTAACCAACTAATAAGGACAACAATATTTATCAGTTTACTTTTTACTTTCCATTTCTTGATTCAACTTCTGTAAGAGTTTTCTCAAGAGATCTATTTGCTCTATGAAAGCCCCTTTTCCGCTTTTTCTCGTGTTTAATTTGGCTGATTCGACAACGGCTTTTTTCACAAGGGAAATATCATTTGCCACTTTGACCCCCTTCACATTTTTGGTCTTCTGCTTCCAATCCATAATAATTAACCATTTTGTCCTCTGACAGCTTACTCTCTAATATCACAGATTAATCTGGAAATTAGTCAGAAATTGCATCTCTCTGACCGTCACCTGTTTCCTCTGTCTACTTTTTTGGTTGTGAGCCATCCTTTTTATTGCCTTCCTTTTATAACTAGTCACCTTAGACTATCCTCTTCGGCTCTCACGTCTGCCTCTGTTACTAGCTGTCCTACTCCAGCCCCATCCCCTTCAACACTCCCTACTTCCTCCACTTGGCTGGCACTGGGTTATTCAAAACCCCTTCAGTTTTACTTTCTCTTCTGCTGAACAAGGGAAAACACATCGACATCTTAACAACTTGGGTGCCAAACTTGTTCAGTAACGAGTTAAGGCCACTAGGGGTCACCCTGCTAAAAGGAGTTGTCTCGTTCCTGAACGAGGCAACAAGGGGTTAACTTCTACAGCTCTGCGTGCATGCTGCATGCCCTGTGAATTACCCTAGTCCATACGTCACCCCATAGCTCAGAGAGAGAGAGAAAATGGCCCGAGCTGGTTGCATTGATTTCCATTCTAGGCTGGAACATAAAAAGGGCTTCATCTATGAATGAGGTGAAAAGAACGCCAGGGAAGCAGAGATCTGATTGTTTTCACTGCGACACTTTACCGCGATGGTCGGCCGCGGTTTGGATTTTAGTTTTGCGAGCGTTTGTAAACAAATGGATTTTCTTCCTCAATCGTCAGCGGACACTCACGTGCACACGCAGGAAGCTTCCGAGGCTCTTCAAAATAAAGCGTGAGTGAACGGCGGCAGCAGCAACAGCTAGAAATGTTAGAAACCTTGGCTTCCCATGTGTTAAGACATTTTGAGTTTAGATTTATTTTATTTTTAATTCTAATGCCGGGATTTGCAAGATCATAGTCATAATGGTCTTTTGTATGTGTAAGTGATTTATTTATGGTTGATTCCTATTTTATGGTATGCAATATATTCTCTTCATTTTAACCCATTTAGAACGGGTACACATTATTGTGCATTATTATTTTATGCTTTAACTGTTGAAAAATAGCAGATATACAAGCTCACAGCGTGTGCCGCACTGCAAGCTTGTAGATCTGCCATTTTTGAAAAATCGAGATTTATGTTACGGCGGTTTATTGAATGGTTGATTCCAATTTTATGGTATGGAATATATTCTTTATTTTAAAATGTGTCCGGGAGGAAGGTCTAAGCATTGTTTTACAGAAGTTGTGTTTAGGCATAAGGTTTGAATTAGACCTAGTTTTACTGAGGTTAATTTTAGGCATGACATAGAGGTTGCGTTTAGGAATGCCTGGTGGCGCCCGTTCCGAGGTCGCAAGCATCTGACACGGGGCAAGCGTGTTACCTATCCTGTGTAACTTTACTATTGGTTTGAACCACAGTAAAAACAAAAGTACCTATCCTGTACAACAATACTACAGGTTGTAAAGTAAATAAAACAGTACATACCTATCATGTACAACATTACTACAGGTTGTAAAGTAAATAAAACAGTACATACCTATCCTGTACAACATTACTACAGGTTGTAAAGTAAATAAAACAGTACATACCTATCCTGTACAACTTTACAGGTTGCATCGTTGCATCAAACAGTCCACGTCCCTTGTCCGTTTCTCGCTGTTCCTCTGACAACGTTGAATATGTTTGGGAGGCCATCTCTCTAGACTCTGTAGACCTCTCCCTGTGGTGCTCTATGGAAATCATCAGTAGAAAGAACTTTTGGTTATCATTCAGCAACCTTGCATTATAATTGTGGGGTCGCTGAAAGCAGGCACATGTATGTTCTCCTCACGTTTATTCACTAATATGATCAGCTGTACACAGTCATGTGTGCTTGGATTTTTCTCATTACAATCTTTTGTACTTTTTGAGATCTTAGTAAAAAAGGGGTGGAGGCACACACACACACACACACACACACACACACAGGCGTTGCATGTGCGGCATGTGTTTGCGTTGGGGGGGTTAGAGGCAGGGTGAGAGGATTTTCTGAAAACATGGTCACCCGAACTTATTTGCCCCTTTTGTAACTGTAGATTAAAATGACTACAATTATTACCTTATCCGCATTTAAGTTACTTCCGTCTCTGTAAAAATGAGCTCATATGAATGAGATGGAATACTTTAATAATGTATTTTTTTAATTATTATAATATTTAGAGAATAGGAAAGGCAGATGGCCATTTTAACCTATTTAGAGCTGATGCATGTAGTTTGGAGCTTTGTTCGATGGCACAGGATTTGAACATAGAGACAAATAAATTGAGGATACAAAACTTCATGTTTTTTTTCCCACATATTTTTCATTTTGATCAAAACAGACAAACTACAAGCCAACAGCGCTTTGCAGCATGACATGTTGAGAGTGTGTAGAACAGTCTTCAGAGCCATGTGATCAGTGTTGCCAAATTTTGTGAGAGGAAAAAGCAACCAGGTCTATGAAAACAAGTGCAAAAGAAGCAACAATAGGCCAGCCACATGAGCACTTTCAACCTACAGTGTGTAATTCTGCTTTTTCAAAATAGCTCACAACCGCAAGTACCACTTACAAGCAATTTACAAAAAAGGAGGGGGAAAAAAGGATTTTGGACTGACACTAGCCGGTGGCTAAAAGCTAGGTTGCTATTGCTAACTGCATGTAGCCACAGGTGAAAACAAATGGAGCCTGCGGTAGTTATTTTATTTGTGAAAGGCAGGATGTGTTGTTGCTATCTCCCCGGATCCCATCTTCATGAAAAAAAAGAACATCATGTAGCCTGGGGTCGACGGGTGTTTCGGGTCTCGCAACATCATACACCCTCGCCCAGGTGACCCAGCCGGGGTTGATCAAGTCCTGACTTACGTCCCAGTAGCTATCCACGATCAGTCCTATTAGGGAAAGACCAGGGTCACTCAATGTGCTGCACCCGAACTACTCTGCCGGGATTGGGGGCAGCACCACTCTGGCACGTGAAAGAACTAGGCTCTATGGGTTGACTCCTGGCCGGGCTCCTCCTACGTCTCACCAGGTCCTCTCCTGCTCTCACCAGGTCCAGAACCTGTGCGTTGCACCAGACTCCCGATCCAAACATTCCATTCAGCTGCTGCAGTTGAATGACCCTCCTAAAGGCCTCACGTGGATTTGTTGGGCTTCTTCCTCACGGAAGACACAGGCTGGGGCGCTAACCCAACCTGCTCCCGGGTGCCGTCTACATTCCGGCCGTCAACCGACTCTCCGGTGGTCACCAAACTATTCCTGGTTGTCACATAGTCTATTCCTATGAGTCACTATAAATAGGACTAATAATGAAAGTTCGGGTGCAGCACATTGAGTGACCCTGGTCTTTCCCTAATATGACTAATTCCTACGGTAACCGGTCTTCTCGCCAAAAATCCAAGTCGCCAAATTTGCGGGACATGTCGCCGAAGGCAGGTCGCCAACCAGACGCGGACATCTCGCAAATTCGCTGAGTCAGCTCGCCAACCAGTAGGGAATAACCCGTGAATGATACACGTTCATGGAGGCTTATTCAAGAGCACAAGTGTTTAAGAATGAAGAGTGTTGTGTGTGTGGGGGCTTATTCAAGAGCACAAGTGTTTAAGAAAGGTATATGAGGAAACATGGCAAGAGATCAAATTGAACCGTTAACACTGTTTATACATTTGAGGATGGACCATCATCTGTGTCTTTTGTTATAGTAGTCGTTTTGGAGGACCGCTGGGAGGAGCCATGGACCACCATTTGATGAGATTCTCCTATAGGGAAACTGAATTTCAGTCTTTGTTTGATGTGTTGTGTTACTAGACACCTTTACAAACACATTGGTGAAGGAATGTTTTGGCAAGGAATTCATTCCAGGATTTTTTTAAGATATCCTTTCTTAGGGTGCCCTCACACCAAAATACCTATGAAAGTGGAATCCGCGTTCTGCCAATGCATTTCAATGAGAGCGAAGCGGTTCTCATGTACACTCTCAGAATTACAAATGGGTTATGGTCATTCAGCCCTATCTATTTGTGTTTCTTCTAATATTGTCCAGACATATTGTCTGTGGCAAAAATGTAATGTCCACCACAAGCCTATACAGGTATATTTTACAAACACTTTCAACATGCTTAACGAAAAGCAGCTAAATTTGCTATTTGCTAAACTTTGATTTTATTTATTTGATTACACACATTTAATTTCAAGAGGCTAAATCTCATCAAATGGTGGTCCTCACTGCCCCTACTGACAAGATGAATTCCAATCTATCACAGCAGCCGTTCGCAACTGGTAAAAACCTAGCCCAACCCTACCCTCCCTGCCCCTTCCTTGTATATACTTACTGTTTGTTTAGACTTACTGTTTTCTTTTCTTCTTCTTTTCTTTACATATCTACTGCATAGTACTGTGTTCTATTTGTCTGTCATTCAATGTTGAGATACTTAAATGGTTTCCTGTTGAAATAAGCTTAGTCTTTTCATGGATCTCCTTTTAGTAGACCTTGTACCAGTGAACTGTACCGTCATGAATCTGTACATTTTCCTATGCAAACTTCTAATAAAGCCTTCAATCAATCAATCAATCAAACCTTTTGTTCTCAAAAGCACTTTGCACCTTCAATGAAACATCCAATGAGGTGGGATTAATGGGTCATGCGCCTGCATTATGCAATGACCCATAAGTATGTGATATTGTGCTATAATATGTTAAAGTATATTAAGTAAGTAGGCTAATGGTTATAATAATGCTGCTGTACTTAACTTGAGTATTTCCAATTTTCAATACTTTTACTTCTACTCCACTACATCTCAGATCCAAATATTGTACTTTTACTCCACTACAATTTTTGAAAACTTTAGTTACTAATTACTCTAATAAACATTAGAATAGGCTATTATAAAATAAAAATGCATGGACCACTTTAGCCCCATTTTATACCTTGGATATTTGAAAATAGCCAATCTTCAAGCTTGTAGATCTGCTATTTTCAAACATTTAGTACTTTTACTTTTGGTACTTAAACCTACATTTTGATGCCAATACTTTCATACTTTTACTCAAGTAGTCTACATTTTGAAATCTGGACATTTACTTGTAACAGAGTAGGCCTACATCTACAGTCACAGTATTGATACTTTTACTTAAGTACAACATGTGAGTACTTTTTCCACCACTGTTTACAGTATATCACAGTCCGTGGCTTAGGGGTGAGCCATCCAAGCTGTTTTGGCGACCTGTCCTTGGAGCATTTGGCGAGGCATCCTAACCTACGGGGCGACATGCCCACGCTAGTTGGCGAGCTGCCCTAGAAAATTCATTTGCGTCATTTGTCGAGTTGGCGATTTGGCGAGAGGACCTGTATTCATTCCTACTGGTGTTGTTTAGCAGCACCAGGCAGTAGGCTACTGGGTGGTATTGTTGTACTGTTGTGTACTGTACTGTACTGTACTGTACTGTACTGTACTGTACTGTACTGTACTGTACTGGGATCAGTTGATTGAACTAGATATTGGTTCTGTTGTCTTGTTGGACTGTACTGCAATCAGTTGGTTGATGTTGAACTAGACATTGGTTCTATAGAACCAGCATGTGTTGTATTGTTGCCTACTGTATTTTCTTATGATTCATTTATGATTAGATGGAAATTATTAGATATTATCGGCAGACAAAAAAAGTAAAGGGAGAAAATAATTGTCCTGACTAAAACTAGACTAAAATGTCAACAGTTTTAATTGACTAAACTAGACTAAAATGTCAACAGTTTTAATTGACTAAACTAGACTAACTAAAATGATGTTGTCTTGGACTAAGATAAAGACTAAAATGCTTGACTTTTAGTCGACTAAAACTTGACTAAATAAAAACCGGATGAGATTGACTAAATGTGATGAAAACTATTTGGGCGATAGAAACTGGATTAGATTTACACAATTTTTTTTAAAAGGGGCTCATAAAATTAACACTATGTCCGAGACCAGACAGCGGTCTTCGTGCATATCAGGGAGAGTAAAGTAAGGAGCAAAGGACCCTGGTTACCGTCTTCCCCAATACAAAAAAGGTAAACAGGGTCCCGAGAGGGGCTACAGTACGTAGTAGCTGCAACTATATATTTACAAGTGACCTTACAGGAAGACCTAATGTCACTTCTAACGAGCAGACCTGGCAACACAGAACAACTGGCAGACAGAGATGAAGGCAAAAAAACAATGTTCTTTCTGCCGACTTGAGTTTCTGCTTAATCTGTGCCAACTAAATGCCACAGACTCTGAAGCAGTTGTAAAGAATAGACTCTTTCGTGTGGAGTCAACTTATAATTTATCTCGAGACCAGATTAACTCAAGACAGGGTCAGTCGTCTTCCTAGTAACATGCTAAGGAGACTGTGCCACGACTCAAACATATGTACTTCTACTTAAACATTCCGGAGAGCTTCCTGATGGATATATTACACTTTGGAGCAAGAAGGGAAGACCTTATATTTTGCATGTGTGCGTGTTTGGAGCAGTAAGGGTATCAAATGGGCTCACCAACCGTCCATGGCCGGGCTATGTTAAAAAATAAATAAAACATGCACAAATGCAAAATATAAGATGCTCCCTTCATACTCCAAGTGTAATCTATCCATTAGGAAGCTCTCCGGAATGTGTAAGTAGGCCCTACATATTTTTGAGCGGTGGCACTGTCTCCTTAGCGTGTTACTAGGACGACGCCTGGCGCTGTCAAGTTAATCTGGTCTCGAGATAAACTTTAACACCTGCAGTGTGTAGTGTGGTGTTGTGTGTGTAACACAGACATACCTGCAGTGTGTAGTGTGGTGTTGTGTGTGTAACACAGACATACCTGCAGTGTGCAGGGTGTTGTGTAGCGTCTCCATCTCTCTCTGGAAGAGGTTGCACATGACCTCTGCAGCCGCACGGAGGCGCTCCAACACAAACACTCTGACATCGAGCTTCACAAGACAAACATCAAAACTTTGTTGCTTTTCCAAAGCACACAATATCTCCTCTCCCACCGACGTCATGTGTTCATTTATCTTCAGCCGTACAGACTCCATTTGAAGCATTTTAACTCCTTTAAATACGATAAGGTTTTCACCACACGCTGTGTCCCAACCACCATGAAACACCAACACGTCCTTTGTTGTGGAAACACGACGTCTGTGCTCGTTTCCCAACTGCTCTGTCTGAACACAACGGTGGGGGCCGCGGGTGAAGGGAACGTTGTTTTCCCTGGAGACGTCGGAGGAGCGCCGTCTCAAGCGGACTCGATCCAACGTGAGACACCGCCGCCCAGCGAGCTAAAGCTAACGAGTCTCCGCGTTGAGCGTTGCGAAGTCCGTCCGAGTTATCATGTCCTGATAGGGACAGAATAGTCGCCCCGACTTTCGGCCCGTCCGCGCGGTTCAAGTGAACACAGTGTAACCACCGTTATGCTTAGGTTCGTTGGTAAACGCCAGGTTGCGTCCCTAAACGGTTTAACCACCATGAAACACCAACAGTTCCTTTGTTGTGAAAACACCACACCACCGGAAACATTCTACTTCCGGAAGACCTGGCTTCCGGATCAACGTGTTTAACGCATGCGCAATAATGGTCCAGGAACTGTTGCTTTACTGCCCCCTGGTGGAGGAGATGTGTAACTGTCACTGAATGATGACAGACAATCTGATTCATAGTGAGTCAGTAGGATACAGTGAAAAGACTGAAAGGTGTGTGTGTGTGTGTGTGTGTGTGTGTGTGTGTGTGTGTGTGTGTGTGTGTGTGTGTGTGTGTGTGTGTGTGTGTGTGTGTGTGTGTGTAGAATCATTAACTACTACATTGTCATTGGGGAGAAAAGGTGGTAAAAAAGAAAATGTATATCAGACCTTTTCCCCTTCTTTTTTGTGTGAAATATGATCATGATAATGATCATAGACTACAGTAAGCAGACTGTATCCTGCTTACAGTAGGCAGACTTTTTTTACAGGGTCCAGTTACTCTTTTAGAGCAGTTTTAAAGGAGGGTATGGAGTCACACTTTGGTAGGGTGTTCCACGGTTCTGTGGCATAGCAGTAGAACAAATCTAACCCCTAGTTTGAGCAAATCTGGGTTGAACAAGGGTGTCTGTGTGGTGTTGTGTATCTTTAAAGTTACTGAAGTTAGTAAATTGACAGGTTCAGGAAAGTTACTGTCCCTCTACCCCTGCTGAGCTACAAGCTTCCAAAGCATTGCTTCATGCCACGTTGCGAGCTTGTAGATCAGCGATTTTCACTACTTCTTAATGTTTGCATATACATGTATTTATGAAATGTATTATATATATATTTTTTTGTTTGTTTTTTACAATTTATACAAATATTTACTTGAGCTATGTCCCCCCAAAAGGGTCCCGACCTACTTATATATATATGTATATATATATATATATGTATATTATCCCTGCAACCTGTTACTGCATGAAAAGTAGTCAACAAACTATGAAATAAAAACTCCTGATAAAAAAAATCTGCCAGCTGAGTCATCGCTACACGTAACTACTATAGTCCAAATGCTTTAAGGTTGGGGGTCCTCAGTTCAAATATGATTAATTTGGGGGGTCACAGCCTGAAAAGATGATAACCACTGTCGTTCTCAAATTTCTAGGACCCCGAAATTAACACTCTTATTAGCCCATGTTTTTGAGTGTTCTGTGCCAGGGATTGGGACACACTGAAGGGATTTATGTTTTTTTTTTAAATGCTTTGAGCTTGTAGATCTGCTATTCTTGATATCCTCCATCTCCACATTTCCTTGTCAGTCTACTGTTTACTATCAATAAAGGCAAACAAAGCCAAAACAACATCTTCAAATTTTAAGAAAAGAATAAAGCAAAGAAAAATCATGATTGTGATGTTTTGTTAAATAATGTACTGTATAGTAATAGCCTAGTTTTAAAGTGATCTCTGGCTAATACGACAAATATGCCTTAATATATTATAATAGTCCTCTATAAATAAAAATGTAAATTAAAAACACCTTAATTATTTTATTGCTTCAAGATATAGCTCATCTTTCTCTCAATAGGGGAAATGCCTGTCGCAAGTTGATGATGTCATAAATGTAATTTGTGATCCATCCCTATGGAATTTATATTTATGGCATGCATGTGCAAATAAAAACAAACGTAATACTTCCTTCCTATGGTTAACAACAATTTTGCTGCCATTTTAAACATAGCTGTAGTAAGCAGCTGCCAAATTGTCCTTACCTTTTAACGTGGGCACGCGCACGCATCGTGCACAATCTGTGTGCGACTCATCTAGTAGACGTGTAGACTCGGTGACAGCTTTCGAATAAAAAAAAACCCATTGAAATAGACATTATCCGTTGCCACGCTGTATCCCTGCTTATCCGCCAGTGTTTACATGAAAAAACATTGAAAAAAGCCAGCTGTACACTATGGTAACACGTGGACACGTTCGCGCACAAAACACACGATATGTGCGGGGATCATAATTCAGGCGTGTAGAGACTGGATCAAAGTTTCCAAACGCAAAAATCGGATTGAAAAACAAGCTTTCCATCGCCGAGTAGCTTCCTCTTCTGTTACAATGTAAACCAATGGAGGCGGGACTATGGCCCAATTGGCCCAGGCTCAGACCGGATACGGAAAGCTAGATCCGGTCCAGACTGGAAATACGACCGGATACAGTTAGGGGGCGGGCCTAAAGAGCCAGAATCAGCTAAAATCAGCGATAATACTTTTAATTCTTTCATAATGATTAAAGCTAATTAAACTTCCGGGATCGACAGGCATGGCACCACGGTACAGTGGGAAATCTCCGGTTTCGGCGGGGATCGCAGAGTATGAGTTAATATGAGTATCAAATCAATATTTCAAATGCGTTTGTTTTATTTGTTTTGCACATGCATGCCATGCCATAAAAATTACACATTTATGACATCAACTTGCAACAGGCATTTCCCCTTTGAGTGAAAGATTAGCTATTTCTAGAAGAAATAAAATATTTGAGGTGTTTTTAATTTTACATTGTAGTTATAGAGAGGACAATTATCATGTATTAAGGCATATTTGTTGTATTAGCCAGGGATCCTTTTAAGCACACTGTGATGACTAAAATGAAAGAACAATGATAGTTTAAAAGTAGGGTTAAGTATTGCATGTGGTTAAATAGCTCTATATTATGATAGTACTCAGTGCTGTGGAGTGTTTGCTCAGTAACAGGGGTCTCCCTGTCTGTCCAGCTCTTGATTACACGGAACAATTATTTTCAGGTTGGGATGCAAATTGTATCCAATCAGGTTAGCACAAAGTGTCAGGTGACAGATTAAAGACCAGGAGACCCACACATCGCAATAATTGTTGCTGTATTGTTCACAGTAGTCACTATGGGGAGGCTAGTATAATAAGTAGGCTACTTCCACAGTTAGAGGTGAACCATGTATTTGATTGAACATTTCTGTTATGATATAAAACAACAACAAAATAACTGTAGCAGTTTTTATATGCTTTATTATCAGTTCACCAAAGAAAAATAGAAGGGGGAAAAAAGCACAGAAGAGTGCAGTTCAATATAAGGTGGAAAGAGAGATTTCAACCCAACAAAGCACTATGGCTTCCATTGGGGTCCTTTGTACTCAATTCATTGAAACATTAGATGACAATACTATGCAAAACAGCATATAACAGTAAGATATCAGAAACCAAACATGAACAGAAAACTAATCAGAAATAATAAAACAAATGTATAAACATTCAGAAATGATATGGCCTAAAAGATAATGACAATCAACAGAGTAATGCGGCTGAATGATATAGCCTACAAGATAATGACAACCAACAGAGAAATGCGGCTGAAAAGTTAATGTATCACAGCAGCACTAATCAATCGTTTGTGATTGTCATATTTCTCTAGATTCAGTAACATGTGGGGGATAGCCTACTTTTGGTATTTGTATCGAATGTGGTTTTATTCAAATGCAATCAAAAGGCTAGAGCTTATAATTCTCTGGGATTGCAGCCATATAGGATTATGGCCATCCATGCACTTGGACATTTCTCCTTTCAATATGATGTTTCTTACTCTTTTGGTCTCACTGCTTAACACACTGATCTTAAAGGGAATGGCAGCCGATACTCTGATTGGTTTGATTACAGTTTTTACTGTTTACAGTTTACAGACAAATCCAGATGACTCATTTGACTAAATCCTTAACCACAAACTATGTATGTTGAGTCCTCATGTGTCTAGTTAAATCACCACTCCCACCAAATCCTTTACCACAAACTGTACAAGTAAAGGGCTTTTCCCCTGTATGAGACCTCATGTGTACATTTAATACACCACTGGTAGCACAGCCTTTACCACATACCTTACAAGTATAGGGCTTTTCACCTGTATGAGTCCTCATGTGTACTACTAATTGACTACTTGAACCATAGCCTTTACCACAAACTGTACAAGTAAAGGGTTTTTCCCCTGTATGAGTCCTCGTGTGTACATTTAGATCAGAACTCGAAATAAAGCCTTTACCACACACTGTACAAGAAAAGGGTTTTTCCCCTGTATGCATCATCATGTGTTTTTTTAAATTACCTGTGGTAACACAGCCTTTACCACATACCTTACAAGTATAGGGCTTTTCGCCTGTATGAGTCCTCATGTGTACTACTAATTCACTACTTGAACCACAGCCTTTACCACAAACAGTACAAGTAAAGGGTTTTTCCCCTGTATGAGTCCTCATGTGTATGTTTAAACCACTTATTTGACTGCAGCCTTTACCACAAAGTTTACACCTAAAGGGTTTTTCCCCTGTATGAGTTCTCATGTGAGCTTTTAAAGTACCATTCGTACCAAAGCCTTTACCACAATCAGGACACAGAAAGGACTTTTCTCCTGTATGAGTCAGCATGTGTATTTTCAAATGAGTATTGTTATTACAGACTTTATCACAAACTGTGCAAGTTAAGGGCTTCCCTCCTGTATGAAGAAATGTGTGCATCTTTAGATCTTGCTTTAGATTAAACATTTCGCCACACTCGGTACAACTAAAACTTTTCTTCCCTGTGTGGCTCTTGGTGGAGTGAGTTTGTTTTGATGACGACAGGTCCTGGGAGAGCTTGTGGCTTACAGACAATGTTTGTTCTTCCACATTTTGTGTGTTGTGTGAATCCGGTGTGTTTACAACAAACTGACCTTCCCTGGTCTCCACCCAATCATCACTGTCATCAGTGACGTCAGATTCAGACTCAGAACTGTCTGAAGAGAGGAGCTGGTCACCACTAGTTGGTTGTGATGTTCCCCAGTACTTTATATAAGCTTGTGTTTTCACATTTTCAGTTGAGGTGCTTGCTACAGCCTCTGTCTCTAATGTCAACGTTGATCCATCAGCCTCCTCTTGTAGTAGCTCCTCCTGTTCCTCTTTAATCTGTGGGGGTTGTGGTTCCTTCTTGTCCAGCTCCTCTTTACACACAGGGAGGGGCAGGACAGCGGGGGGGATTAGAGAATAATCATTATAGGTTCAAACTTATTATATATTATTTCATGCCGTGTTTCCTCCATTTTATAGCTTTGGTAGTGACATGCGACCTCGCCCTAGGTTGTGCCAAGTTGGGTAACTGGTCCAGTGATGTATATCGGACCAGTTACCCATATACCCCTGCGTGATAGTAAACAATGTTATGTCAAAACATGCCCATATATGGGAATTCCAAGATATGTCCTTAATATTGATGACATTGGGACATGGATCTCCATATATGGGCATAAAACGTATGTAAATTAGTAAAGCCAAGCAGGGCTTTGGCGAGTTACGGCCTGGGTTTCCCAGGGAATTCCTATGAGAAATTAATTTAAGTTTAGGAATAAGAATAGGCATGACATAGAGGTTGCATTTAAGAATATCTGCTGGCCACCGTTCCGAGGTCGCCAGCATTTGATACGGGGCAAGCGTGTTTTGGACTTGAATTATTGTATTCAATAAAACACTAACTACCTATCCTGTACAACATTACTACCGGTTTGAAAGTAAATAAAACAGTACATACCTATCCTGTACAACTTTACAACAGGATGCATCGTTGCATCAAACAGTCCACGTCCCTTGTCCGTCTCTCGCTGTTCCTCTGACAACGTTGAATATGTTTGGGAGGCCATCTCTCTAGACTCTGTAGACCTCTCCCTGTGGTGCTCTATGGAAATCACCAGCAGAAAGAACTTTTGGTTATCGTTGAGCAAACTTGCAGTTTAATTGTGGGCTCGCTGAAAGCGGGCACATGTGTGTTCTCTCTCCTCGCGTTTATTCTCCTCAAAACTTTGGCACGATCCAACTCCTACATACTTACACCAAGAAACGCCATTCAAACTTTAATATGATTTAGCTGTACACAGTCATGTGCGCTTGTATTTTTCTCGTTACAATCTTTTAAACTTTTTGAAATCAGTTTCTCAGTATTCTCAGAATTCCTATGAGAAATTAATTATGTCTTACTATTAATATTACTGCTTGTAATATAAATAGTAGCAATACCACAAAGTTACACATGAGTTCAATGGACCTTTTCCTGTCACCTTTTTTCTGTAACCTTTTCTGTAACCCCAAATGTCCAATAGAGCATCGCAGTTGAAGCCCCACCCCGTCTTCACTCTGGTGTCGGAAGCGTTTTCCCCATTCATTTCTGCCATAGACATTTCAAGTATTTATGTAACGTCTGTTAAAGGACCTACACCATGAAATGTCACTTTTTCTATTTTAAAACCTTTTTTGGGGTCCCACTGGCACCTTCTATCCTCACAAAGTCATATTTCTGACCATTGTGTCTTTCTCTGTTTTTGGGAAGGCAGAGTTGAAAAGCTTTCCACGGGTTCTCAGAACGGTTACACGGCGGCACTCCGACGTGTCGGGTTTCCGACAATTGACTTCAATGGGTCGGAATGGGGGTGTGCCTCCACTTTTCTATAGACATTGCCACTCCGAATTGGTGACACGTCGGCACTCTGACATGTCGGCTTTTCGAAAATATTGACTTCACCTTTGAAGTTAAGTGCTGCACAGATAGGCTTTTTGAGGTCATCGAATCTATCATGCGCAAATTAATTATCCATTATCCAACCGCACTAATTATATCAATCCCATGTATATACATCCGCACCATCACATCTTCCATATGTCAAATTATTATTTTCTTTAATAGGATTCACAGAAATGCATTGATTTAGCCTATACTGAATGCTATGTTCGTCTTTTTTCTGCTGCGGCGCGTTGATTCAGACAGAGACAGATGGATAGACACGGAGAGAGAGAGAGAGAGAGAGAGAGAGAGAGAGAGAGAGAATAATAATGCCTCCTCATCTCCCTGTGTTTATTAATTCTTCAAGTTCAACCCACGGTTAGTGTAACCAGGCGGTAACCAAGCAGGCGGTAGCCTATTACTGAGGTTTAGGTAGGAAACGGGCGATCAAAAAATAAAACCAGGCAGCCGGCGGGACCCTCAAAATCTTGCAATAAACCAGGCAGCAAATAGCCTACTTTAGCAAGATATTATTATATATGAATAGGAGAACGTCAACGTCTCTCTCTCGCTGGCTCCTTCTCTCTGCACTCAGCTCATAAAGCTCTCCATTTGGCAATAGGCCTATGCGTGAAGTTTCTATGAAAGAGATTGAACTTGCGCACCGCTACCAGCCTACCATAGAGGTAATTAAGGTGGGTCAGTGCGACCAGGCATGCCGTGATGCTGATCCAACTTGAGTCAAGTGGTGGTCACAGCTGTTTCGTGCATTAGTGTGGAAAAAATAACAAATGATACAAAATAGGCTAAGTTAGGCTATTTTGTATCATTTGTTATTTTTTGAGTGTCTGTTAGGCTGCCTAACACACACTCACACACAGACGCAAGCATTCAGAGATTTAGGTTTTTGCTGATAGATTGAGTCATAATTTATTTCCTGCATTATTTCATCCACGATTATCCAAAAATGATTAATAATTACCTATATTTGATTGATCCATTCGCCTGTACCGCGGTAATTTGTTAAAAGACAGGGGAAATCATGATTGAAAGCCATGGCCAGTTGGCCACTAACAGACACTTGTCTGTCTGCGGTGAAGTTCACCACTTCACCCACTTCAGTCACTTTCTCTGATGGTCCGTGCAGTTACGTAATCTCTACTCCTTTGAAGTTCCAATTGGCCATTTAGGTACATTGTGTAGCTTTATTGATGGGCCATCATCAACTCTATTTGATCTATCTACCAGCTGGGAGTTGAACAACTTCGGCGCACGGCGCACCCCGTATAGCCTACAATGCGCCTGGCGCCTGGCGTTTCGCACGCACAAGTAGGCCTATTTTCACGACAGCAGGTTTAGAAAATATGCTTTACATTTCAAGTAGGCTATATATAGGCATACAGTAGAGAGAGAGAGAGAGAGAGAGAATCAAATTGATTTGACAAATCTCTCCTCCCTCTCCCTCTCTCCCCAACTTGCTCGGCCGTGAGTCAGTCAGTCGTTTCGTTCGGTCGTTTCTTTCTCTTTTTTTCTTTTTTGACCAACTCTGATGGTTGAGAGAGAGAGAGAGACGAGAGACGAGAGAGTGAGTGAGAGGTGAGAGCAAATCCATTGTGTCGTAAAGGGGGGGTGGCGGAGTAGCGGGGGGGGCGGTGTAGCGGGGAGGCGGAGTAGCGATATTTCGAAATGGGAATGCGTCGAAATGGGGGTCTGTTCCCTCTCAGAACAGTGCTGTTCTGAGAGTTGACGCATGTGACGTCACACGCCCGTCACACGCCCCCCCCCCCCCCCCCCCCCGCCTTCAGGTAAAAACCAGAGCTACTGTTGTAAACCCAGCCCCTCATTTGTTTCTAATTTGCTTAGCCTCCACCTCCATCTGCAGCTGGCTTACTGTTCTGGGGCTGCTCACTCAGTGCTCTCACTCTGCCTCCCTGTATAGTCATTTCCTTCTTTTATTCTATCAACATTTTTGCTATCAACTTGTCCAAGGAGAAGTCTTAACGTTCCTGGATTGCACTATATGTGACGTTATAGACTGCGAGGACCCAAGCTTCGTCCCTTCTATCAAGGAAAGAAAATAATATTTTTAATGGCGATAGTCCTGTCTGTGGCTGTGAAGAAAAGCCCAGATCAATCTTGGCTTTGCCTTTGCCACAAACCACAAACCAGCCCCGGCCCGCGCCGTTCCCCAGGTCTCTCTCCCCGGGCAGGGAGCAGACGGTGTCCCCGCCGCCCATGGAGCTTCCCTCCTCCCCGGCCGCGCCGAGTCCCAGCGCCGCTAAGCGGCCGCCGCTGGCCTCCTCCTCCTCCTGCTGCTCCCCGGCCCGCAGTCGGACCCCCTTCCCTCCTCCTCCGTGTCCGTGATAGACCGCCTCTCCTATCGCTGTCCCACCCCCGGTTTTCCCCTCCCTGTCGCCGGCTTGAGAGAGCTTCACAGCCCGCCTCTTCTGCCACTGTTCGCGGCTAGAGTGAGTAAAACACCCCGGTCCTTATCCCCGGCTATATAACAGCCTGTAAACCAGGCAATATTCTTTTCTTCACTGCATACTACTTATCTCTCACGGTAGAACAATGTTTTTTTGGCGATAATGAACCATCAGCGCTGCAGATGAAAACGCTCCAACCAGGAGGAAGAGGAGAGGGTCGAGCGACCAGACCGAGCGTAGTTGCCCGACGTAGATACACCGTCTCGGGCTGCGCTCGCGGGCCGCTCGCGGGCCACTCGCGGGGCGCCCCGCGATCCCCGGAGCTCGCGTGGCGAGCGAGCCGGGCTTGCGTGGCGAGCGAGCCGGGCTTGCGTGGCGAGCGAGCGGCCCGCGAGCGCAGCCCGAGACGGTGCATCTACGTCGGGCAACTACGCTCGGTCTGGTCGCTCGACCGGCTCCTCTTCCTCCTGGTTGGAGCGTTTTCATCTGCACCGCAGATGGTACATTATCGCCATAATAAATAAATAAATGGGCTGTTAAATTTCATACATTTTTATACATTATACATAAATACAATGCGGTTGGGGTTGATTGTCTAATGTAGATTAACGTTCTCTAATGTCTGGTCTAGCAACGGTCGCCCTGTGTCATTTGACAGTAGGCTTATATCATACAACATAGGCCTACAGTCAGTAGGCTATAATCAGAGCTGCAACATTATCCTATTTTTAATTGGCCCAATATATTTGTTGTCAACGTTGGAGAGGAGAGGAAAAAACCCCACTAGATGCGCCACTGAGCAAACAAAGGCCGTTTTGGTATTGCAGCTTGAGGGCCTAATAATAGCACAGCTATTAGAAACAAAAGGAATGGTCAGAGTGTGTGTTTGAGGGTTAAGTGTTCAGTTGAGGTGCTGCATGCTACAGGCGCTGTCGCTCTGTTTTCATCATCACCTTCACTTTTCACTGCTAGTAATGTCAATAATGTAATGATAAAGCATTCGGCATAACACGTAACAGCAGGTTAGTGAGCACCCTCAGTACCAGCCCACTTTCACCAATACAATACAAAGACAGAGTGCTTGAAACTTACTGAGATCCAAGTGGTCTTCATGTTCCTTTTTAAGGTGGTCTTCAGGTTCCCGTTTAAGGTGGTCTTCAGGTTCCTGTTTAATAGAAACAGTCCTGGCTGGAGAACTGATCTTCACCTGCAGACTGGACTCCATACACTGATCTGGAATGATGGAATAACATGGAAACTTTAATAATAAGGACATGAATAATAAAGACATTGGTGTAAAATGAATATAAACTTGAACTCATTGATTGCTTTCATAAAGAACAATTGTTGCAGTGCGTCCATCTTACATGGCGTGCACAGCGTGCATGATGCCATAATACATGTCCGTACAGAAAATATTGCATGCTTTGTGATGAAGTATAGCATTGTTTTCAAAGGAGATGGAGGCAGGATCATTTTACATGGGAGCCAATGGAGAATCTGACTAATATGGCTTATTCTGATAAATGTGGACAGACACTGTTCTGCTGTTCTGGAGCATGCAAACTAAGCCATCACAAGAAACGAGATGATATCATTCCTCTGCTTTAGTGGCCTTTTCTTTGTCATTCTGGCTTAGACTGAATGATCATTTACGTGTCTATGTGAATTAACTTAAACCAAATGCTTTGCCCTGGGTAGTCACCCATTTAATTAAAGCTTTTATCACAGGAAAAAGGCTTTCCTCTGTATGAGCCGATCATGTTTTTTTAGATCACTCATGTGGGTGTTTTAGTTGACCCTCGTGAAAACAGCATATACAGTGCAAGAAATTGGCTTTTCACTAACTAGGCACCAAAGAAAACTAAAGGCGTGTGTTGTGTCTTGTGTGTTTTTAGAGTACCCATTAGATTAAAGAAATGGCTACAAATTTGGAGTTGGAGTAACAATGCATTTTAACATTTCAACAACATATCCTCTATCCCATTCCCACAACAGGTCTGACATGCCTTCAAAACTGCACATGCAAAAATGGCCCTGTTTGACTTGTAAACAGACAACTATTGAAAGGTTGTTGTGCCCAGACCAGAGACCACAGGGGAAGGTTTAATATAAATTAACTAGAACTAACCCCCACAAAACTCCATCATGGAGGAAGAGGAGCGGGTCGAGCGACCAGACCGAGCGTAGTTGCCCGACGTAGATGCACCGCCTCGGGCTGCGCTCGCGGGGCGCCCGCGATCCCCGGAGCTCGCGTGGCGAGCGAGCCGGGCTTGCGTGGCGAGCGAGCGGCCCGCGAGCGCAGCCCGAGACGGTGCATCTACGTCGGGCAACTACGCTCGGTCTGGTCGCTCGACCCGCTCCTCTTCCTCCTGGTTGGAGCGTTTTCATCTGCACCGCAGATGGTACATTATCGCCATAATAAATAAATAAATGGGCTGTTAAATTTCATACATTTTTATACATTATACATAAATACAATGCGGGTGGGGTTGATTGTCTAATGTAGATTAGCGTTCTCTAATGTCTGGTCTAGCAACGGTCGCCCTGTGTCATTTGACAGTAGGCTTATATCATACAACATAGGCCTACAGTCAGTAGGCTATAATCAGAGCTGCAACATTAAGGGGATTCCAGACGGTACGCGGTCACCGCCTGCTAGTAATTCATTTTCAATGAGAGGCGGGCGGCTATTTCGTCCGCACAGCGAAGTTTAGAGGCGGCGAGGCGAGCGGGCGCAGTCCCGTGAAAATCCCCGCGAGCGTGCTCGTTTGTGCATGCGTACGCGGGCGGTGAGAGATGGATTGTGTTCATCTTTGTGAAATACCGCGCAGCGTTTACTCAAAGAGCGAGTGTGTTTGTGTATCACCGCGGCGCGGTCCTCGCAGATCCAAGCGGGAGCCCCGGCGGCAACCGCCGTCCGTCTGTAGAGCGCCTTATCCTATTTTTAATTGGCCCAATATATTTGTTGTCAACGTTGGAGAGGAGAGGAAAAAACCCCACTAGATGCGCCACTGAGCAAACAAAGGCCGTTTTGGTATTGCAGCTTGAGGGCCTAATAATAGCACAGCTATTAGAAACAAAAGGAATGGTCAGAGTGTGTGTTTGAGGGTTAAGTGTTCAGTTGAGGTGCTGCATGCTACAGGCGCTGTCGCTCTGTTTTCATCATCACCTTCACTTTTCACTGCTAGTAATGTCAATTATGTAATGATAAAGCATTCGGCATAACACGTAACAGCAGGTTAGTGAGCACCCTCAGTACCAGCCCACTTTCACCAATACAATACAAAGACAGAGTGCTTGAAACTTACTGAGATCCAAGTGGTCTTCATGTTCCTGTTTAAGGTGGTCTTCAGGTTCCCGTTTAAGGTGGTCTTCAGGTTCCTGTTTAATAGAAACAGTCCTGGCTGGAGAACTGATCTTCACCTGCAGACTGGACTCCATACACTGATCTGGAATGATGGAATAACATGGAAACTTTAATAATAAGGACATGAATAATAAAGACATTGGTGTAAAATGAATATAAACTTGAACTCATTGATTGCTTTCATAAAGAACAATTGTTGCAGTGCGTCCATCTTACATGGCATGCCCAGCGTGCATGATGTCATAATACATGTCCGTACAGAAAATATTGCATGCTTTGTGATGAAGTATAGCATTGTTTTCAAAGGAGATGGAGGCAGGATCATTTTACATGGGAGCCAATGGAGAATCTGACTAATATGGCTTATTCTGATAAATGTGGACAGACACTGTTCTGCTGTTCTGGAGCATGCAAAGCCATCACAAGAAACGAGATGATATCATTCCTCTGCTTTAGTGGCCTTTTCTTTGTCATTCTGGCTTAGACTGAATGATCATTTATGTGTCTATGTGAACTAACTTAAACCAAATGCTTTCCCCTGGGTAGTCACCCATTTAATTAAAGCTTTTATCACATGAAAAAGGCTTTCCTCTGTATGAGCCGGTCATGTTTTTTTAGATCACTCATGTGGGTGTTTTAGTTGACCCTTGTGAAAACAGCCTATACAGTGCAAGAAATTGGCTTTTCACTAACTAGGCACCAAAGAAAACTAAAGGCGTGTGTTGTGTCTTGTGTGTTTTTAGAGTACCCATTAGATTAAAGAAATGGCTACAAATTTGGAGTTGGAGTAACAATGCATTTTAACATTTCAACAACATATCCTCTATCCCATTCCCACAACAGGTCTGACATGCTTTCAAAACTGCACATGCAAAAATGGCCCTGTTTGACTTGTAAACAGAAAACTATTGAAAGGTTGTTGTGCCCAGACCAGAGACCACAGGGGAAGGTTTAATATAAATGAACTAGAACTAACCCCCACAAAACTCCATCATGGAGGAAGAGGAGCGGGTCGAGCGACCAGACCGAGCGTAGTTGCCCGACGTAGATGCACCGCCTCGGGCTGCGCTCGCGGGGCGCCCCGCGATCCCCGGAGCTCGCGCGGCGAGCGAGCCGGGCTTGCGTGGCCCGCGAGCGCAGCCCGAGACGGTGCATCTACGTCGGGCAACTACGCTCGGTCTGGTCGCTCGACCGGCTCCTCTTCCTCCTGGTTGGAGCGTTTTCATCTGCACGGCAGATGGTACATTATCGCCATAATAAATAAATAAATGGGCTGTTAAATTTCATACATTTTTATTAGGGGTGCAACATATCGAACCGAATATCGAAAATCGAATCGAACCGAGAAATATCGAACCGAATGACCCTGTATCGATGTATCGAACAATACAATACAATACCACTCCACATCCACATTCCCCCTGGAACCCCCTCAAGGACCCCTAGGGGTCCGCAGAGCCCACTTAGAGAACCACTACCCGATAGGTTGGGTACCGTATTGTTCAAAGTTAAAACAAAATGATACATAGTTATAAAAATACATTTATAAATCAAGGACATTTCTGTTTATTTTTTGTATCGAAAAAGTATCGAACCGTGACACCAAAATATCGAACCGAAACGAGAATTTTGTGTATCGTTGCACCCCTAATTTTTATACATTATACATAAATACAATGCGGGTGGGGTTGATTGTCTAATGTAGATTAACGTTCTCTAATGTCTGGTCTAGCAACGGTCGCCCTGTGTCATTTGACAGTAGGCTTATATCATACAACATAGGCCTACAGTCAGTAGGCTATAATCAGAGCTGCAACATTATCCTATTTTTAATTGGCCCAATATATTTGTTGTCAACGTTGGAGAGGAGAGGAAAAAAACCCACTAGATGCGCCACTGAGCAAACAAAGGCCATTTTGGTATTGCAGCTTGAGGGCCTAATAATAGCACAGCTATTAGAGACAAAAGGAATGGTCAGAGTGTGTGTTTGAGGGTTAAGACCTGTCTAAGACTCAATTTTGAGCATATATTTATACAAAAAATATAGTTTTAAAAGCATGGTGTAGGCCCTTTAAGCCTCTGACAAAGCCACCCCGGCTTGTGAGGAATCATGATAATATTCAAAAAAATTGAACGCGAAGATTAATTAGAAAGCTGACAAAAGGGCAGGGTACAAGACTGTGTACATCCTTATTTTCAGAATTGCGGAAACTACACTCCCAGAATGCATTACGAATTACACTTGTTTCATGAAATATATCCCTTAAATCACGCTCAGTTTAGTTATACAGGCCAGCATATGGCCTGACATTTAGTGATTTCCATCTCTGTGGACGCTCTTATCGCCATCTTTAAAATAGTGCATCATATTTGAAAAAGAAAGACACTTGCTCACAGAGTTCTGTTGAAGTGCAATAATCCCCCGGGCAGACCGGGGGCAGTAGTTACTTCCGTGGTAACTGCAAGATACACAAAAGAAGAAGTTCCACCTATCATAGACGTCGATTTCACAGGATGTACATTTTTAGTAGTATGGGTAATGCAGTTCTTCTCCGTACAAACTTTATTAAAACATGTTTTTATTAGAACTAGAGTGATTGCATACATACTCGGGGGTTCTACAGGAGCACATAGAACCATTTTACAACCACAAGCCTACTGGTAAGTGTTCATTGAATTGTTACGATTGTATGGCTGATAATGAAATCCCCTATGGGGTAAATGAATGGGGAGTTTACTTCCAACACCTCACTGCAATACTCTATAGAGGAGTGGTGTGAGCTTGAGGACTTAACTATGTTCAGCTTACTGTGGACTTGTGTGCTTGTACTTTTCTTTTTGAAATCTTCTGTAGTTTTTTGAAATAACTTTAAGCACCCCCAATGCATTTCCAATGGGAAATGAGTCTGGATAGAGAGGAAGAGAGACCAATTTGATCACTCAGTATATGAGGTATTGAATGTAGGATTCTCAGGATATCTGGCATTCCCAGATATGGGCTTAATATTGATGGGCATGAAGGGATTTTTTAAGTGCAAGTGTATTCCAAGATATGGCCTTAATATTGAGACTAAATGCCACAGATTGACAGTCTGAATCAGTTGGAAAGAGTACTCTTTGGTGTAGCCCCCATATAGAACCTCACCCGTCGCTTCATACTGTTGTGCTCCGAGATGAGGTCCTAAAAAGATGGCGTAGCGATCGCTGGGACTGCCGCAACAACGAGTTGGAAAACACTCAAAACGACATTTTATCCAAAAAGTTAAAGTAGTTCCGAACTCCCAGAGTGTGGTTTACCTAACCTTGGTAAATAAAACATCAACCACAGCGTTGGGAAAACTGTATCTGCTACAAAGGGAAAGATGCAGTACTTGCACCTGCCGCCGGGGGCTTTTCTGAATTTAATGAGACTAAATAAGCCATTTAAACCGTTTTCCCAACGCCTGGTTGATGTTTTATTTACCGAGGTTAGGTAAATGGGGCTATCTTTGGTGTGGAGTCACCTTAAACAGACATACCTGCAGTGTGTATTTGGGTGTTGTGGGTGTAACAGACATAGGCCTACCTGCAGTGTGTAGTGTGGTGTTGTGTGTGTAACAGACATACCTGCAGTGTGCAGGGTGTTGTGTAGCGTCTCCATCTCTCTCTGGAAGAGGCTGCACATGACCTCTGCGGCCGCACGGAGGCGCTCCAACACAAACACTCTGACATCGAGCTTCACAAGACAAACATCAACACTTTGTTGCTTTTCCAAAGCACACAATATCTCCTCTCCCACCAACGTCATGTGTTCATTTATCTTCAGCCGTACAGACTCCATTTGAAGCATTTTAACTCCTTTAAATACGAGAAGGTTTTCACCACACACTGTGTCCCAACCACCATGAAACACCAACACGTCCTTTGTTGTGGAAACACGACGTCTGTGCTCGTTTCCCAACTGCTCTGTCTGAACACAACGGTGGGGGCCGCGGGTGAAGGGACCGTTGTTTTCCCTGGACTCTCAAGCGGACTCGATCCAACGTGAGACACCGCCGCCCAGCGAGCTAAAGCTAACGAGTCTCCGCGTCGAGCGTTGCGAAGTCCGTCCGAGTTATCATGTCCTGATAGGGACAGAATAGTCGCCCCGACTTTCGGCCCGTCCGCGCGGTTCAAGTGAACACAGTGTAACCACCGTTATGCTTAGGTTGGCAAACGCCAGGTTGCGTCCCTAACGGTTTAATCACCATGTAACACCAACAGTTCCTTTGTTGTGAAAACGCCACGTCACCGGAAACATTCTACTTCCGGAAGATCTGGCTTCCGTATCAACGTGTTTACGCATGCGCAATAATGGTCCAGGAACTGTTGCTTTACTGCCCCCTGGTGGAGGAGATATGTAACTGTCACTGAATGATGACAGACAATCTGTGTGTGTGTGTGTGTGTGTGTGTGTGTGTGTGTGTGTGTGTGTGTGTGTGTGTGTGTGCGTGCGTGCGTGCGTGCGTGCGTGCGTGCATGTGTAAGAATCATTAACTACTACATTGTCATTGGGGAGAAAAGGTGGTAAAAAATACTTTTTTTTACAGGGTCCAGTTACTCTTTTAGAGCAGTTTTAAATGGGTCCGCATCAGAGTTCCGACGGTCCGGTATTCCGACACTAAAACTATAACCCTAACTCTACCCCCAACCCTAAACCTAACCTCAGTAAACCTTACCTCAGTAACTAACCTGCCGACGCTAAGTAACTAACCTGCCTTACGCTAAGTAACTAACCTGCCTTACGCTAAGTAACTAACCTGCCGACGCTAAGTAACTAACCTGCCGACCATGTCGGAACAGCGGATAGTCGTACTTGAGTTATGTCCCCCCCAAAAGGCTCCCGACCTACTTTTATATGTTTCTCTTTTTTTTCATCCCTGCAACAAAACATTTTCAGATGTGTCTCCACGGGCAAATATATACGGACACATGAGTGCCTCTTTAGCCCCAGTGGGGCTCGGTGAACATTGACAATATGAGTGCCTCTTGTAGCTCCGGTGTGGGCTTGGTGAATGTACTCTTTTTTTTTTTTTTATTATTATTATCTTTGTAATGTGTTGTCTCTACCCTGTGGGCCCTGAGCCTGTAATAAAGTTTATATATATACAGTAGCCTATATCAAATATATACAGTAGCCTATATCACCAAATATATACAGTAGCCTATATCAAATATATACAGTAGCCTATATCACCAAATATATACAGTAGCCTATATCACCAAATATATACAGTAGCCTATATCACCAAATATATACAGTAGCCTATATCAAATATATACAGTAGCCTATATCACCAAATATACAGTAGCCTATATCACCAAATATATACAGTAGCCTATATCAAATATATACAGTAGCCTATATCAAATATATACAGTAGCCTATATCACCAAATATATACAGTAGCCTATATCAAATATATACAGTAGCCTATATATCAAATATATACAGTAGCCTATATCAAATATAGTAGCCTATATCAAACAGTAGCCTATATCAAATATATACAGTAGTCTATATCAAAAGAAGTGGCTTGGACTCCTCATGCATTGAAGGAAGTACAAGCTCATTCTGTTGTTCTCCCCAAAAATAAAAATGTTTATATATATATATATATATATATATATATATATATATATATATATATATATATATATATATATATATATATAACTTATGTGGACTCCATCAATAGTACAATTGAATTCTATCTCTCTATGACAAAAATACCAATACATTAAACTATCTCTATAACAATAACATATGTGTATATCTTTGAATATATGCATGAAAATAAACTATGTGACAAATGCAATCAATTACATGAATATAATGTACAGTGTCCCCTTGTAACCCTTGTGTGGTGGAGAGGAGACCATGTCCAGATCTAATGAAAGTCTAATCTACTAAAGCCTATTTTTTTAACCATTTATTACTAAAAGTTACATAACTAGGCTATAGCTTCTTTAACTTGACTGTAATGTATGTATGACACATGAAAAAGCACAGACTTGGAAATCTATACACAAGTAATGTTTTTTGACCACTTCAAAAACTATCTTTGACTTTGTAAAGGTCCCTGCTATTCATTCTGCATCTGTTCTGTCATTTATATGTTAAACAACTATTGAAGTGCCCATGTGTGAGTCTCTCATCTCCATCTTGTTATCCAAGCAGAACCATTAAGACACATTCAAGGCCATTCAAGTCCCTATAGAAACTTAATTTGTACACAATTCCTTCAGAACAATACAACCTGGTGTGGTGAAGGACACATGATTGGGCTCATAGTGTGTCATTGTAGAACATCACAGCTGTTACTAAACAGTTCGTGGAGATGTTTTAATGACCAGGCTCTTGGCCAAAGCAAAAGAATCAAGACACACAGTAGGATATATTGGACATATTATCCAATGTGTTAGAATGTAGAACTGCGTGTTAGGTCCAGAATATCCGATAGGCCTACAACACAGCATGTCATTTTAAATGGAATGTGTAAAAATGAGCATACCCACAGAGCTCCTATTAACCACACACTAAGAAGGGGTGTATATGTTCCCCTTATTAACTCTTGTGTGGTGAGGACACCATATGCTCACTTGACTACAGGTCAAGATGTACAATTTTAATGTACCACTTAGAAAACTATACAAAAGTAATGGGGGGCCACTTTGCAAAATATTTTTGACTTTGTAATGATTCCTGCTATTCGTTCTGCATAATTGTTCTGACATTTACATAACATCTATCTTCGTGTTGTTATTCAAGCAGAGCCATTGAGACACATTCAAGGCCATTTAAGTTCCTATACAAACTTCACTTCATTTGATCCTCATTGCTGAGTTCGCAGGTAACCCAGTAACAACAGTCATAGTGGTGTACTCGCCCACTAACACGGCACCACCTACGGATGTTGAGGAGTTCTACGAGGACCTCACAACAGCAGTCCGAGGTGTCCCAGCGCACAACTTCCTGGCAATCCTTGGCGACTTCAACGCCAGGATTGGACAGGAGGATGCACCATTCCCATACCATGAGTCCACCAACCGCAACGGAACATACCTCACAGCCCTTCTCATGGAACACCAGCTCCTGGCAGCGAACACCATGTTCCGGAAGAGAACAGGGAAGAGATGGACTTTCCGAGACCGAGCCTCACGTCCGGGGGAGCAACCTAGGCTATATCAGCTGGACTATATCCTAGTGAGGCAAAAGTGGAGGAATTCCATCCTGAACGCTGAGCCATACAGCACGTTCAGCTCTGTAGGCTCTGATCACCGTGTGGTCTCCATGAGGGTGCGACTGAGCCTCAGGGTCCCCAAGCCAAGCCCCAAGATTCGGCATGACTGGAAGGCATTCACAACCAATCCGGGCCTTCAAACCAGGTACACGGAGGAAGTCAGGAAGCGCTTTCGGCAGCTTGATAGGGGAGAGGAGCCTATGGGAGATTCATCACAGCGAATGAGGAGGCGACCAGACTGTGCGTACCAGTGCTGAACAGAGTAAGAGCACCGCCACGGTCCAGACATCCGAAGGTTGTAGCAGCACGAGGCAGGATGGAGGAAGCACGACTCAACTTTGAGCGGGAACCAACAGAGGAGGGTCGCGAGACACTGAACGAAGCCAAACAGTCTCTCTTCAGCACCTACGACACCATCAAAGGGGAGGAAGTGATGGAAAGCGTGCGAAGAGTGCAGGCAGCGCAAGGTGAAAGGCAATACGGGGAGGCCTGGAAGGTAATAAATGAGATGACAGGGCGGAAGAGGGCCAAGGAGGGCCAGGTTGAGGGACACAGCCCAGAAGAGAGAGTGGCAACATGGTTCGACCACTTCCAAAGGCTCCTGGGAACATCAGTGGAAGAGGGAGAAGAGGAAAATATACCAGCAGTCCTCCAGGGCCTGAACATCGACGATGGACCCTTCACAATCAGCGAGCTCGCCAGGGCAAAATCCACCCTGAGGGAGGGAAAAAGCGCTGGGCCGGATGGCATACCCCCAGAAGTCTTGAAGAACTGCAACCTAGACAACCTCATCCTAGACTTTTGCAACAATGCTCTACAGCACAACAAGCAACCTGAAATATGGTCTCTGTCTAACATCATCCCGGTGCCTAAAGCTGGGGACCTCTCAAAGCCAGACAACTACAGAGGCATCAGCCTGACATGTATCACTGCTAAGGTCTTCAACCGAATGATACTGAACAGGATACGGCATGCCATCGACCCTCACCTGAGAGAGAACCAAAATGGTTTTCGAGAGGAGAGAACAACCGTAGCACAGATCCTGGCATTAAGGAGATTAATAGAGGTGGTAAAAAAGGACAACCTAGCAGCTGTACTGTGCTTCATTGACTTCAAAAAGGCTTTTGACTCTATCCACAGAAGCAAGATGGTGAAAATCCTTGAGGCCTACAATGTCCCTCCCAACATTCTCCGGGCTATCGAGACCATGTACGCAAGAACAAGGGCCAAAGTGGTGACCCCAGACGGCAGCAGTGAAGTGTTTGACATCCGAGCTGGTGTAATGCAAGGAGACACCCTGGCCCCCTACCTCTTCATCATAGTTCTAGATTATGCGCTCAGGAAAGCCATAGGTGGACGAGAACAAGAGCTTGGCTTCACGCTAACACCAAGGAGGTCAAGGCGGCATCCCGCAGTAGTTCTGACAGACCTGGACTATGCGGACGACATCAGCCTGCTCTCCGACAGCATGGAACAAGCACAAGAACTCCTGAGCAGGGTGGAGATAGAGTGTGCCAAAGTTGGTCTCAGGCTAAATGCTAAGAAAACTGAGGTTATCACCTACAACCTACCTGATCACTCACCTCTGACAACAACAGAAGGAGCTGTGTTGAAGGAAGTCAAGGACTTCAAGTACCTGGGCGCATGGGTCGACTCAACTGAGAAAGACCTCAAAGTAAGGAAGGCACTCGCTTGGAGGGCCCTGAACGGCATGAACAGTGTATGGAACTCTAACCTCCCCCGCCAAACCAAACTTAGCTTCTTCTTTGCAACAGTGGAGTCTGTTCTCCTCTATGGCAGTGAATGCTGGACCCTGAAGCCAACCCTGCAGAAGTCTCTAAATGGGTGCTACACTAGAATGTTGCGTGCAGTACTCAACATCGACAGGAGCGCACATGTTACCAACAGGAGCCTGTATGAGGGAATACCAAGGGTAAGCGAGAAAATTGCCACCAGAAGAATGAGACTTGCAGGACACTGCCAAAGACACCAGGAGCTTCCAGCCAGCAAATTGGTACTGTGGGAGCCAACACATGGGCACCGGTCGCGAGGACGTCCCACAAAAACATACGTGGACGTACTCAAGGAAGACGTAGGGACACAGAACATCATTGAGCTGGCCAGATGTATGGAGAACCGAGATGACTGGAAACAACGATGGAGGGCTCGTCTGAGGACGACCTAGATAGATAGCTCTGAATTCCTTCAGAACAATACAACCTGGTGTGGTGAAGGACACGTGCAAACAAAGACACACAGTAGGTTATATTGGACAGATTATCCAACGTGTTAGAATGTAGAACTGCTTGTTGTGTTCAGAATGTGATAGGCCTGCACCACTGCATGTCATTTCATTGGAATGTTTAAAAATGAGCATACCCAGGTTACTCCAATTAACCACACACTACAGACTGAATTAATTGTGATCAACGCTGCCGGGATTCCAGTCAACACAACAGTAGAGATATCCCGTGTTCACAGTTTCCTTTTTATTCTAATCAAGATGTGTAAATGGATATCATGCTACACTTGATTATTTGGATGCGCTGATGTTTCTCTTCAGACAAACCTTTGTGGCAATTAATTGTGATGACTTTAGCACTTTAATTGATTCCTTGGGTGAAACTCCTATAAACAAAAGCTCCATACTCCTATAATCAAAGGATCCAAAAACATACACAAAAGCTCAAAAAACACAAATTGACTTTGAATGTTGTCTTTATTTGTGGCTGCACAATCTGTACCAAGTTAACCATCATTGACATTTAACAAAACAATAATGTTCTTTATAGGTTGCTGCTATCATTCTGCATGTTTCCTATATGTTTTTTTTAACACAAACAGCGAGGAATACACTGGGAAATGGATTATATTTTACCATTTATATTACTGACTTGAAAGATACCAGCCAAAGATACCAGCCACCCTTTCTCAGTGGCTGGTATCTCCCTTAGAGATAGGGTGAGAAGTTCAATCACCCGAGAGAGACTTGGAGTAGAACCGCTGCTCCTTAACTTGGAAAGGAGACAGCTTAGGTGGTTCGGGCATCTAGTACTGATGCCCCCCGAGCGCCTTCCTAGGAAGGTCCTCGATGCACGTCCCACTGGGAGGAGACCCCGTGGCAGACCTAAGACCAGATGGAGGGATTATATCTCCAAACTGGCTTGGGAACGCCTCGGTATACTCCCTGAGGGAGTGGAGGAAGTTGCTCAGGATAAGGAAATCTGGAAGTCTCAGTTGGAACTGTTACCCCCGCGACCCGATTCCAGATAAGCGGTTGAAGATGGATGGATGGATTGATGAACTAAGTCCATGGAATGAAGGAT
The DNA here is from genome assembly GCF_963921795.1 of Nannobrachium achirus. Lineage (NCBI taxonomy): Eukaryota > Metazoa > Chordata > Actinopteri > Myctophiformes > Myctophidae > Nannobrachium > Nannobrachium achirus. The sequence goes on along the minus strand of NC_137810.1, from coordinate 69,016,205 downwards.
TTGTACATTTTCTATAGCACTATACTTTGTGCATGTTTTCAGAGAGCCCACACAGTTTCTGTGGGAACATTCTAGTTCATTATAAAGTAATTAGGTTAAGTGTGTTTCTCCCCAGTGTGAATTATCTGGTGCTTTTTAAGGGTGGATGTTTGAGAGAAGTGTTTTCCACAATGATCACATCCATATGGTTTCTCTCCAGTGTGAATTCTCTGGTGTTTTTTAAGGCTGGACATTTCAGAGAAGTGTTGTCCACACTGATCACATCCATAGGGTTTCTCTCCTGTGTGAATTCTCTGGTGGCTTTTAAGGCTGGACATTTCAGAGAAGTGTTGTCCACAGTGATCACATCCATGTGGTTTCTCTCCAGTGTGAATTCTCTGGTGGCTTTTAAGGCTGGGAATTTGAGAGAAGTGTTTTCCACACTGATCACATCCATAGGGTTTCTCTCCAGTGTGGATTCTCTGGTGGATTTTAAGGTGGTGCATTTGAGAGAACTGTTGTCCACAATGATCACACCCATAGGGTTTCTCTCCAGTGTGAATTCTCTGGTGTGTTTTAAGTTTGGAGGTGCTAGGGAAGTGTTTTCCACACTGATCACAGCTGTGTTGTTTTTGCTTAACCAACCTTCTTTTTACATTCACCTCTGGTAGGACAGGGAGGCCAGGCTGATGATGCAACACTGGATTGGATACAAAGAAAATGTGTTAAAGGACAAGTTCACCACATTTAAACCTATCTTAATATAATTGGTCCAGACAAAAGTTCACAATAAAATGGCAAAAATATATCACGGTCAGGTAAGAAAAATGGTTTGCATGTCATTCATCCATCCGTATAGCATGTTATCTTTTCATAAATAGAAAGCCTGCAGTTTCTATTATTATTGGATTCCCTATCGATGATGTCATTAGTAGGCATGTTTCTGAAATGACCACATCCCTCTGAATCGAGGAATCCCTCCACACAGACTGAATAGACAAATATTGTGCTATTTTATCATTAGTGAGGACCATGTTTATGAAAATCTATCGAATCTACAACAGAGTTAAAGGTTGAATTACAATGAAACAAATGGCATATTGAGAATAAAAAGAATATTGAGGAAAACCAACAGGGTAAATGGAGGTAGAGTAAGTAACATACCAAGGTCTTTGTTTTCCTCGTGTTCAGCAGAGTTGAGTTTGACAGAGTTCATCTTATCCTGAAGTCTGGAGTCCACAGTCAGATCTGATTGATATCCTGGAAGACTTGTAGAGAAACGACACAGAGCAACTCTTCTTATACTAGAGAGTCTGGGGTGAAAACACTAACTGCTCTGAATGATTGGCCAAAGACAACAATAGAACCATCTCTCCACCAATCACAATCTAACATATTGTGCTCCACCCCTCCCTCCTCCCCCCAGACATGCTCTATGCAACCTTCTACAAAAGTGGCAACAACATTATCTATGACAAAGATATCAATAGGCTATATTAAACACTATGTTTAATTTGTCAGAAAACAGTGTCAGTTGTTAAGATCAACAATATAAGGTACCAATGAAACAGAAGTTATCAAGTATCATTAATGTTGTCATTGTCAACTGCCCCCTTGCCATTGTTCCAACAGTTTCAGCTATTAGTGTATCATTATAATAGGGAGACAGAAAGGAAGCCTGGTCTATCCAATCATGTTGTTTTGTTTACATGTCATTACTAATATATATATATATATATATATATATATATATATATATATATATATATATATATATATATATATATATGATAACTTCCGTGGACCCCATCAATAGTACAATTGAATATATACAATGTATTTGGAACATGGTCATTCCACTTTATGGACATTTATATCTCAAAAGGTAATGGGAGACCACTTATAACCATAATTATGAAGTCACCTTGAAATGATAACTAACTCTAACAAGCAATAAAATCTGACCATAACATACGGTTGAAAGTAGCATTTTCATTTTACCAGATTAAAAATCAAGCCTCTCTTTCAGTTCTTCGTTAATGAGGTTCTTCTCCTGTAAATCCCCCAGGAGATTTGTCACCTTTTTATTTGCCCTCAATTCTCTTAACATGGAGTTCCTCAGCTCTCGCTCCAGACTATCCACTCTAGCTAAGGCTTCAATAAGTTTAGCCTTTAGACCATCTAAAGAATCAAGCAACACATGGGAGTTATCCTAGGAAGGAGGACAATGATGTTGTGATGATGATCATAATGGTTTATAGTTCACTAACTATCTTTGACTTTGTAAAGGTCCCTGCTATTCTTTCTGCATCTGTTCTGTCAATTATATGTTAACCAACTATTGATGTGCCCATGTGTGAAAGAGTATCTCATCTCCATCTTGTTATTCAAGCAGAGCCATTAAGACACATTCAAGGCCATTCAGGTTCCTATAGAAACTTCATTTGTACACAATTGCTCTAAATTCCTTCAGGACAATACAACCTGGTGTGGTGAAGGACACATGCAAACAAAGACACACAGTAGGCTATATTGGACAGATTATCCAACGTGTAAGAATGTAGAACTGCTTGTTGTGTTCAGAATGTGATAGGCCTGCATCACTGCATGTCATTTTCATTGGAATGTTTAAAATGAGCATACAACCAGGGAACTCCAATTAACCACACACTACAGACTGAATTAATTCTGGTCAACGCTGCCGGGATTCCAGTCAACACAACAGTAGAGATATCCCGTGTTCACAGTTTCATTTTTATTCTAATCAAGATGTGTTCATGGATATCATGCTACACTTGATTATTTGGATGCGCTGATGTTTCTCTTCAGACAAACCTTTGTGGCAATTAATTGTGATGACTTTAGCACCTTAATTGATTCCTTGGGTGAAACTCATATAAACAAAAGCTCCATACTCCTATAATCAAAGGATCCAAAAACATACACAAAAGCTCAAAAAACACCAATTGACTTTGAATGTTGTCTTTATTTGTGACTGCACAATCGGTACCAAGTTAACCATCATTGACATTTAACAAAGCAATAAAGGAATACACACACAATAATGTTCTTTATAGGTTGCTGCTATCATTCTGCATGTCCTTAATAATATAGGTAGATGCAATGGGACATTTACTAAATTATAGTACATACATTTACATGCACTGTTACAATATTATTGTTTGTAAATGTTTCCTATACGATTTTTTTTAACACAAACAGCGAGGAATACACTGGGAAATGGATTATATTTTACCATTTATATTACTGACTTGAACTAAGTCCATGGAATGAAGGATTTGTACATTTTCTATAGCACTATACTTTGTGCATGTTTTCAGAGAACCCACACAGTTTCTGCGGGAACATTCTAGTTCATTATAAAGTAATTAAGTTAAGTGGGTTTCTCCCCAGTGTGAATTATCTGGTGCTTTTTAAGGGTGGATGTTTGAGAGAAGTGTTTTCCACAATGATCACATCCATATGGTTTCTCTCCAGTGTGAATTCTCTGGTGTTTTTTAAGGCTGGACATTTCAGAGAAGTGTTGTCCACACTGATCACATCCATAGGGTTGCTCTCCAGTGTGAATTCTCTGGTGTTTTTTAAGGTTGGACATCTGAGAGAAGTGTTGTCCACACTGATCACATCCATAGGGTTTCTCTCCCGTGTGAATTCTCTGGTGCTTTTTAAGGTGGGACATCTGAGAGAAGTGTTGTCCACACTGATCACATCCATATGGTTTCTCTTCAGTGTGAATTCTCTGGTGTTTTTTAAGGTTGGACATCTGAGAGAAGTGTTGTCCACACTCATCACATCCATAGGGTTTCTCTCCAGTGTGAATTCTCTGGTGGATTTTAAGGTGGTGCATTTGAGAGAACTGTTGTCCACAATGATCACACCCATAGGGTTTTTCTCCAGTGTCCATTCTCTGGTGTGATTTAAGTCTGGAGATGCTAAGGAAGCATTTTCCACACTGATCACAGCTGTGTTGTTTTTGCTTAACCAACCTTCTTTTTACATCCACCTCTGGTAGGACAGGGAGGCCAGGCTGATGATGCAACACTGGATTGGAAACAAAGAACATTTGATAAAGGACAAGTTCACCACTTTTAAACCTATCTTAATATAATTGGTCCAGACAAAAGTTCACAATAAAATGGCAAAAATATATCACGGTCAGGTAAGAAAAATGGTTTGCATGTCATTCATCCATCCGTATAGCATGTTATCTTTTCATAAATAGAAAGCCTGCAGTTTCTATTATTATTGGATTCCCTATCGATGATGTCATTAGTAGGCATGTTTCTGAAATGACCACATCCCTCTGAATCGAGGAATCCCTCCACACAGACTGAATAGACAAATATTGTGCTATTTTATCATTAGTGAGGACCATGTTTATGAAAATCTATCGAATCTACAACAGAGTTAAAGGTTGAATTACAATGAAACAAATGGCATATTGAGAATAAAAAGAATATTGAGGAAAACCAACAGGGTAAATGGAGGTAGAGTAAGTAACATACCAAGGTCTTTGTTTTCCTCGTGTTCAGCAGAGTTGAGTTTGACAGAGTTCATCTTATCCTGAAGTCTGGAGTCCACAGTCAGATCTGATTGATATCCTGGAAGACTTGTAGAGAAACGACACAGAGCAACTCTTCTTATACTAGAGAGTCTGGGGTGAAAACACTAACTGCTCTGAATGATTGGCCAAAGACAACAATAGAACCATCTCTCCACCAATCACAATCTAACATATTGTGCTCCACCCCTCCCTCCCCCCCCCAGACATGCTCTATGCAACCTTCTACAAAAGTGGCAACAACATTATCTATGACAAAGATATCAATAGGCTATATTAAACACTATGTTTAATTTGTCAGAAAACAGTGTCAGTTGTTAAGATCAACAATATAAGGTACCAATGAAACAGAAGTTATCAAGTATCATTAATGTTGTCATTGTCAACTGCCCCCTTGCCATTGTTCCAACAGTTTCAGCTATTAGTGTATCATTATAATAGGGAGACAGAAAGGAAGCCTGGTCTATCCAATCATGTTGTTTTGTTTACATGTCATTACTAATATATATATATATATATATATATATATATATATATATATATATATATATATATATATATATATATGATAACTTCCGTGGACCCCATCAATAGTACAATTGAATATATACAATGTATTTGGAACATGGTCATTCCACTTTATGGACATTTATATCTCAAAAGGTAATGGGAGACCACTTATAACCATAATTATGAAGTCACCTTGAAATGATAACTAACTCTAACAAGCAATAAAATCTGACCATAACATACGGTTGAAAGTAGCATTTTCATTTTACCAGATTAAAAATCAAGCCTCTCTTTCAGTTCTTCGTTAATGAGGTTCTTCTCCTGTAAATCCCCCAGGAGATTTGTCACCTTTTTATTTGCCCTCAATTCTCTTAACATGGAGTTCCTCAGCTCTCGCTCCAGACTATCCACTCTAGCTAAGGCTTCAATAAGTTTAGCCTTTAGACCATCTAAAGAATCAAGCAACACATGGGAGTTATCCTAGGAAGGAGGACAATGATGTTGTGATGATGATCATAATGGTTTATAGTTCACTAACTATCTTTGACTTTGTAAAGGTCCCTGCTATTCTTTCTGCATCTGTTCTGTCAATTATATGTTAACCAACTATTGATGTGCCCATGTGTGAAAGAGTATCTCATCTCCATCTTGTTATTCAAGCAGAGCCATTAAGACACATTCAAGGCCATTCAGGTTCCTATAGAAACTTCATTTGTACACAATTGCTCTAAATTCCTTCAGGACAATACAACCTGGTGTGGTGAAGGACACATGCAAACAAAGACACACAGTAGGCTATATTGGACAGATTATCCAACGTGTAAGAATGTAGAACTGCTTGTTGTGTTCAGAATGTGATAGGCCTGCATCACTGCATGTCATTTTCATTGGAATGTTTAAAATGAGCATACAACCAGGGAACTCCAATTAACCACACACTACAGACTGAATTAATTCTGGTCAACGCTGCCGGGATTCCAGTCAACACAACAGTAGAGATATCCCGTGTTCACAGTTTCATTTTTATTCTAATCAAGATGTGTTCATGGATATCATGCTACACTTGATTATTTGGATGCGCTGATGTTTCTCTTCAGACAAACCTTTGTGGCAATTAATTGTGATGACTTTAGCACCTTAATTGATTCCTTGGGTGAAACTCATATAAACAAAAGCTCCATACTCCTATAATCAAAGGATCCAAAAACATACACAAAAGCTCAAAAAACACCAATTGACTTTGAATGTTGTCTTTATTTGTGACTGCACAATCGGTACCAAGTTAACCATCATTGACATTTAACAAAGCAATAAAGGAATACACACACAATAATGTTCTTTATAGGTTGCTGCTATCATTCTGCATGTCCTTAATAATATAGGTAGATGCAATGGGACATTTACTAAATTATAGTACATACATTTACATGCACTGTTACAATATTATTGTTTGTAAATGTTTCCTATACGATTTTTTTTAACACAAACAGCGAGGAATACACTGGGAAATGGATTATATTTTACCATTTATATTACTGACTTGAACTAAGTCCATGGAATGAAGGATTTGTACATTTTCTATAGCACTATACTTTGTGCATGTTTTCAGAGAACCCACACAGTTTCTGCGGGAACATTCTAGTTCATTATAAAGTAATTAAGTTAAGTGGGTTTCTCCCCAGTGTGAATTATCTGGTGCTTTTTAAGGGTGGATGTTTGAGAGAAGTGTTTTCCACAATGATCACATCCATATGGTTTCTCTCCAGTGTGAATTCTCTGGTGTTTTTTAAGGCTGGACATTTCAGAGAAGTGTTTTCCACACTGATCACATCCATAGGGTTTCTCCCCAGTGTGAATTATCTGGTGGCTTTTAAGGCTGGACATTTCAGAGAAGTGTTGTCCACAGTGATCACATCCATGTGGTTTCTCTCCAGTGTGAATTCTCTGGTGTTTTTTAAGGTTGGACATCTGAGAGAAGTGTTGTCCACACTCATCACATCCATATGGTTTCTCTCCAGTGTGAATTCTCTGGTGGATTTTAAGGTGGTGCATTTGAGAGAACTGTTGTCCACAATGATCACACCCATAGGGTTTTTCTCCAGTGTCCATTCTCTGGTGTGATTTAAGTCTGGAGATGCTAAGGAAGCATTTTCCACACTGATCACAGCTGTGTTGTTTTTGCTTAACCAACCTTCTTTTTACATTCACCTCTGGTAGGACAGGGATGCCAGGCTGATGATGCAACACTGGATTGGAAACAAAGAACATTTGATAAAGGACAAGTTCACCACTTTTAAACCTATCTTAATATAATTGGTCCAGACAAAAGTTCACAATAAAATGGCAAAAATATATCACGGTCAGGTAAGAAAAATGGTTTGCATGTCATTCATCCATCCGTATAGCATGTTATCTTTTCATAAATAGAAAGCCTGCAGTTTCTATTATTATTGGATTCCCTATCGATGATGTCATTAGTAGCCATGTTTCTGAAATGACCACATCCCTCTGAATCGATGAATCCCTCCACACAGACTGAATATACAATTATTGTGCTATTTTATCATTAGTGAGGACCATGTTTATGAAAATCTATCTAATCTACAACAGGGACAGGACAAATGCAATCAATGACGTGAATATAATGTAGTATCAACAGGATTCAACAACCTGAGTTACATGGAAGCACATATCAATGCAACAATATTAAAGCAGGAGTCAGTAGAAATTCAAAAGAAAAGACACTGTCATGCTCAAAGCAGGAATCTCTAATCCTATAAAGAAGAAGGGGTGGTCTCAGTGTTAACCCTTAATGAAAGTCTAATCTACCAAAGCGTCTTTTTGTAACCATTTTATTACTAAAAGTGATATCTTTTATATCTTGATATCTTCTTCGTTAATGAGGTTCTTCTCCTGTAAATCCCCCAGGAGATTTGTCACCTTTTTATTTGCCCTCAATTCTCTTAACATGGAGTTCCTCAGCTCTCGCTCCAGACTATCCACTCTAGCTAAGGCTTCAATAAGTTTAGCCTTTAGACCATCTAAAGAATCAAGCAACACATGGGAGTTATCCTAGGAAGGAGGACAATGATGTTGTGATGATGATCATAATGGTTTATAGTAGATGCAATGGGACATTTACTAAATTATAGTACATACATTTACATGCACTGTTACAATATTATTGTGTGTAAATGTTTCCTATACGATTTTTTTTTTTAAACACAAACAGCGAGGAATACACTGGGAAATGGATTATATTTTACCATTTATATTACTGACTTGAACTAAGTCCATGGAATGACGGATTTGTACATTTTCTATAGCACTATACTTTGTGCATGTTTTCAGAGAACCCACAAGGTTTCTGCGGGAACATTCTAGTTCATTATAAAGTAATTAAGTTAAGTGGGTTTCTCCCCAGTGTGAATTATCTGGTGCTTTTTAAGGGTGGATGTTTGAGAGAAGTGTTTTCCACAATGATCACATCCATATGGTTTCTCTCCAGTGTAAATTCTCTGGTGTTTTTTAAGGCTGGACATTTCAGAGAAGTGTTGTCCACACTGATCACATCCATAGGGTTGCTCTCCAGTGTGAATTCTCTGGTGTTTTTTAAGGTTGGACATCTGAGAGAAGTGTTGTCCACACTGATCACATCCATAGGGTTTCTCTCCCGTGTGAATTCTCTGGTGCTTTTTAAGGTGGGACATCTGAGAGAAGTGTTGTCCACACTGATCACATCCATATGGTTTCTCTTCAGTGTGAATTCTCTGGTGTTTTTTAAGGTTGGACATCTGAGAGAAGTGTTGTCCACACTCATCACATCCATAGGGTTTCTCTCCAGTGTGAATTCTCTGGTGGATTTTAAGGTGGTGCATTTGAGAGAACTGTTGTCCACAATGATCACACCCATAGGGTTTTTCTCCAGTGTCCATTCTCTGGTGTGATTTAAGTCTGGAGATGCTAAGGAAGCATTTTCCACACTGATCACAGCTGTGTTGTTTTTGCTTAACCAACCTTCTTTTTACATCCACCTCTGGTAGGACAGGGAGGCCAGGCTGATGATGCAACACTGGATTGGAAACAAAGAACATTTGATAAAGGACAAGTTCACCACTTTTAAACCTATCTTAATATAATTGGTCCAGACAAAAGTTCACAATAAAATGGCAAAAATATATCACGGTCAGGTAAGAAAAATGGTTTGCATGTCATTCATCCATCCGTATAGCATGTTATCTTTTCATAAATAGAAAGCCTGCAGTTTCTATTATTATTGGATTCCCTATCGATGATGTCATTAGTAGCCATGTTTCTGAAATGACCACATCCCTCTGAATCGAGGAATCCCTCCACACAGACTGAATATACAATTATTGTGCTATTTTATCATTAGTGAGGACCATGTTTATGAAAATCTATCTAATCTACAACAGGGACAGGACAAATGCAATCAATGACGTGAATATAATGTAGTATCAACAGGATTCAACAACCTGAGTTACATGGAAGCACATATCAATGCAACAATATTAAAGCAGGAGTCAGTAGAAATTCAAAAGAAAAGACACTGTCATGCTCAAAGCAGGAATCTCTAATCCTATAAAGAAGAAGGGGTGGTCTCAGTGTTAACCCTTAATGAAAGTCTAATCTACCAAAGCGTCTTTTTGTAACCATTTTATTACTAAAAGTGATATCTTTTATATCTTGATATCTTCTTCGTTAATGAGGTTCTTCTCCTGTAAATCCCCCAGGAGATTTGTCACCTTTTTATTTGCCCTCAATTCTCTTAACATGGAGTTCCTCAGCTCTCGCTCCAGACTATCCACTCTAGCTAAGGCTTCAATAAGTTTAGCCTTTAGACCATCTAAAGAATCAAGCAACACATGGGAGTTATCCTAGGAAGGAGGACAATGATGTTGTGATGATGATCATAATGGTTTATAGTTCACTAACTATCTTTGACTTTGTAAAGGTCCCTGCTATTCTTTCTGCATCTGTTCTGTCAATTATATGTTAACCAACTATTGATGTGCCCATGTGTGAAAGAGTATCTCATCTCCATCTTGTTATTCAAGCAGAGCCATTAAGACACATTCAAGGCCATTCAGGTTCCTATAGAAACTTCATTTGTACACAATTGCTCTAAATTCCTTCAGGACAATACAACCTGGTGTGGTGAAGGACACATGCAAACAAAGACACACAGTAGGCTATATTGGACAGATTATCCAACGTGTAAGAATGTAGAACTGCTTGTTGTGTTCAGAATGTGATAGGCCTGCATCACTGCATGTCATTTTCATTGGAATGTTTAAAATGAGCATACAACCAGGGAACTCCAATTAACCACACACTACAGACTGAATTAATTCTGGTCAACGCTGCCGGGATTCCAGTCAACACAACAGTAGAGATATCCCGTGTTCACAGTTTCATTTTTATTCTAATCAAGATGTGTTCATGGATATCATGCTACACTTGATTATTTGGATGCGCTGATGTTTCTCTTCAGACAAACCTTTGTGGCAATTAATTGTGATGACTTTAGCACTTTAATTGATTCCTTGGGTGAAACTCATATAAACAAAAGCTCCATACTCCTATAATCAAAGGATCCAAAAACATACACAAAAGCTCAAAAAACACCAATTGACTTTGAATGTTGTCTTTATTTGTGACTGCACAATCGGTACCAAGTTAACCATCATTGACATTTAACAAAGCAATAAAGGAATACACACACAATAATGTTCTTTATAGGTTGCTGCTATCATTCTGCATGTCCTTAATAATATAGGTAGATGCAATGGGACATTTACTAAATTATAGTACATACATTTACATGCACTGTTACAATATTATTGTGTGTAAATGTTTCCTATACGATTTTTTTTTTAAACACAAACAGTGAGGAATACACTGGGAAATGGATTATATTTTACCATTTATATTACTGACTTGAACTAAGTCCATGGAATGACGGATTTGTACATTTTCTATAGCACTATACTTTGTGCATGTTTTCAGAGAACCCACAAGGTTTCTGCGGGAACATTCTAGTTCATTATAAAGTAATTAAGTTAAGTGGGTTTCTCCCCAGTGTGAATTATCTGGTGCTTTTTAAGGGTGGATGTTTGAGAGAAGTGTTTTCCACAATGATCACATCCATATGGTTTCTCTCCAGTGTGAATTCTCTGGTGTTTTTTAAGGCTGGACATTTCAGAGAAGTGTTTTCCACACTGATCACATCCATAGGGTTTCTCCCCAGTGTGAATTATCTGGTGCTTTTTAAGGGTGGATGTTTGAGAGAAGTGTTTTCCACAATGATCACATCCATATGGTTTCTCTCCAGTGTGAATTCTCTGGTGTTTTTTAAGGCTGGACATTTCAGAGAAGTGTTGTCCACACTGATCACATCCATAGGGTTGCTCTCCTGTGTGAATTCTCTGGTGTTTTTTAAGGCTGGACATTTCAGAGAAGTATTGTCCACAGTGATCACATCCATGTGGTTTCTCTCCAGTGTGAATTCTCTGGTGGCTTTTAAGGCTGGGAATTTGAGAGAAGTGTTTTCCACACTGATCACATCCATAGGGTTTCTCTCCAGTGTGAATTCTCTGGTGTGTTTTAAGTTTGGAGGTGCTAGGGAAGTGTTTTCCACACCGATCACAGCTGTGTTGTTTTTGCTTAACCAACCTTCTTTTTACATTCACCTCTGGTAGGACAGGGAGGCCAGACTGATGATGCAACACTGGATTGGAAACAAAGAAAATGTGTTAAAGGACAAGTTCACCACCTTTAAACCTATCTTAATATATTTTTTCCAGACAAAAGTTCACGATAAAATGGCAAAAATATATCACGTTCAGGTAAGAAAAATGGTTTGCATGTCATTCATCCATCCGTATAGCATGTTATCTTTTCATAAATAGAAAGCCTGCAGTTTCTATTATTATTGGATTCCCTATCGATGATGTCATTAGTAGCCATGTTTCTGAAATGACCACATCCCTCTGAATCGAGGAATCCCTCCACACAGACTGAATATACAATTATTGTGCTATTTTATCATTAGTGAGGACCATGTTTATGAAAATCTATCTAATCTACAACAGAGTTAAAGGTTGAATGACAATGAAACAAATGGCATATTGAGAGTAAAAAAAAAATATTGAGGAAACCCAACAGGGTAAATGGAGGTAGAGTAAGTAACATACCAAGGTCTTTGTTTTCCTCCTGTTCAGCAGAGTTGAGTTTGACAGAGTTCATCTTATCCTGATGTCTGGAGCCCACAGTCAGATCTGATCAGAAATGGTTGATATCCTGGAAGACTTGTGGAGAAATGACACAGACCAACTCTTCTTATACTAGAGAGTGTGGGGTGAACACACTGACTGCTCTGAATGATTGGCCAAAAACAATAGAACCATCTCTTCACCAATCACAATCTAACATACTGTGCTCCACCCATCCCTCCTCCCCCCAGACATGCTCTATGCAACCTTCTACAAAACAACAACATTATCTATATATGACACAGATATCAATAGGCTATATTAAACACTATGTTTAATTTGTCAGAAAACAGTGTCAGTTAAAATACATAGCATGTGTTCTCTGTGCACTGTTTATGAATGTGGTTATGTGGGTGTGCTGTGTTAGAATGTAGAACGGATATATTGGACACATTATCCAATGTATTAGAACTACTGCTTGTTGTGTTCAGAATATGTGATATGCCTATTGCCTACATCAGAGCATGTCATTTTAAATGGAATGTGTGAAATGAGCATACCCACAGAGCTCCTATTAACCACTTACTAAGAAGGGATGTATATGTTCTCATTATTAACCCTTGTGTGGTGGAGAGGACACCATGTCCAGGTCAAATCTAACAACTGGTGTGGTGAAGGACACATGCAAAAAAAGACACAGGGTAGAATATATTGGACAGATTATCCAACGTGTTAGAATGTAGAACTGCTTGTTGTGTTCAGAATATGTGATAAGCCTGCATAACTGCATGTCATTTTCATTGGAATGTTTAAAAATGAGCATACCCACAGAGCTCCAAATAACCACACACTACAGACTGAATTAATTCTGACCAACACTGCCAACACATTATGTCACATAATGAAATACATATTCTGTGTCACAAAGCCAAAGTGCAGTAACTATGTTTTTGGACACACTGACATGTTTGTGTATACAAAAGGATATTATCTGTATTTCATGTGGTTGACTGATATTGACACACACACACACACACACACACACACACACACACACACACACACACACACACACACACACACACACACACACACACACACACACACACACACACACACACACACAATACTCCTATAATCAAAAGCTCCAAAAACACCAAAATCGCCTATTGACTTGTAATGTTGTCTTTATTTGTGACTGCACAATATTTACCAATCATCATTTACATTTAACAAAGCCATAAAGGAATACACACAATAATGTTCTCTAAAGGTTGCTGCTATCATTTTGCATGTCCTTCTGTCATATGTCAAACTATGTTTTTGGACACACAGACATGTTTGTGTATCCCAAAGGATATTATAATGTGTGTTATTAGTTATTACCTTCCAATTTATATTTCCTGTGGTTGACTGATATTACCAAACACACAATACTCCTATTATCAAAAGCACCAAAAGCACAAACAAAAGCTCCACAAACACAGACTTTTAATGTTGTCTTTATTTATGACTGCACAATCTGTACCAACTATCATTTACATTTAACAAAGCAATAAAGGAATACACACACAATATTCTCTAAATGTTGCTGCTATCATGTTCTTAATAATGTAGGGGTAGATGCAATTGGACATTCTAAATGATAATATACATACATAGCATTTGCTCTGATTCAAGCTGTTCAGCTTTACACAGTTACAATATTATTGTTTGTACTTTCCCTCTATTTGAAATACAAACAGCCAGGGTATTGTCCAAACTGATCACACATCCATGTCTCCAGTGTGTATTTTCTGGTGGCTTTTAAGGCTGGACATATGATAGTAGTGTTTTCCAGATCATGGGAAATAAAGGTAATACGCAGAAGCTGTGGAAGACCCTAAAAGAGTAGTGGTGTACATGTTCTACAGCACATAATGTACTTTGTGCATGTTTTCAGAGAGCCCACACAATTTCTGCAGGAATGTATTTTCTAGTTCATTATAAAGTGTGAATTCTCTGGCGCTTTTTAAGGTGGGACATCTGAGAGAAGTGTTGTCCACACTGATCACATCCATATGGTTTCTCTCCAGTGTGAATTCTCTGGTGTTTTTTAAGGTTGGACATCTGAGAGAAGTGTTGTCCACACTGATCACATCCATAGGGTTTCTCTCCCGTGTGAATTCTCTGGTGCTTTTTAAGGTGGGACATCTGAGAGAAGTGTTGTCCACACTGATCACATCCATATGGTTTCTCTCCAGTGTGAATTCTCTGGTGTTTTTTAAGGTTGGACATCTGAGAGAAGTGTTGTCCACACTCATCACATCCATAGGGTTTCTCTCCAGTGTGAATTCTCTGGTGGATTTTAAGGTGGTGCATTTGAGAGAACTGTTGTCCACAATGATCACACCCATAGGGTTTTTCTCCAGTGTCCATTCTCTGGTGTGATTTAAGTCTGGAGATGCTAAGGAAGCATTTTCCACACTGATCACAGCTGTGTTGTTTTTGCTTAACCAACCTTCTTTTTACATCCACCTCTGGTAGGACAGGGAGGCCAGGCTGATGATGCAACACTGGATTGGAAACAAAGAACATTTGATAAAGGACAAGTTCACCACTTTTAAACCTATCTTAATTCATAGCCAATTACAATATGCTTGTGCGCTTATAAGCCAGGAATATTATACATTTTCAGTTATACAGTACATCATTCTAGCCAGCATGAAATAATTGTAGGCTGTAGTGGATTTAATGTACCACTAGATAGCGCCAACGATTAGGTCTCCGGCCTTTGCTATTAGGCCTCATGACATTGGCCTGCTCATCCACTTTACATTAGCGTTAGCATGGAAGAGCGTGGGACCCTGTGCGCCACACGCGCGCTTGATGGTGTAAAAACCTAACTACTATCGCCTGGGACACGCAATAGACGCCACAGACACTTCAAACCGGATCAAAATCCGACGTATTGATGCTGAGATATAGCGGCGTTGCTGTAATGGCTTCCAATGTGAAAATAACATGTTGTTTACGTTAGAGAGACGCTCCATTTCCGGTTTCTGGCGATGACGTCATTTCCATCACAAATCCAATGCTTGTACTCATATGAACCTAAAATGGTCATTTTTTTCTCTAAAAATGTCAAAATTCAAAAAATGATCAAAAAGGTGATGAAAGGTGATCTGGCTGGCTGGGACTACTGAAAAAAGGTGATGGAAGGTGATTTGGCTGGGAATGAGTTAATATAATTGGTCCAGACAAAAGTTCACAATAAAATGGCAAAAATATATCACGGTCAGGTAAGAAAAATGGTTTGCATGTCATTCATCCATCCGTATAGCATGTTATCTTTTCATAAATAGAAAGCCTGCAGTTTCTATTATTATTGGATTCCCTATCGATGATGTCATTAGTAGCCATGTTTCTGAAATGACCACATCCCTCTGAATCGAGGAATCCCTCCACACAGACTGAATATACAATTATTGTGCTATTTTATCATTAGTGAGGACCATGTTTATGAAAATCTATCTAATCTACAACAGGGACAGGACAAATGCAATCAATGACGTGAATATAATGTAGTATCAACAGGATTCAACAACCTGAGTTACATGGAAGCACATATCAATGCAACAATATTAAAGCAGGAGTCAGTAGAAATTCAAAAGAAAAGACACTGTCATGCTCAAAGCAGGAATCTCTAATCCTATAAAGAAGAAGGGGTGGTCTCAGTGTTAACCCTTAATGAAAGTCTAATCTACCAAAGCGTCTTTTTGTAACCATTTTATTACTAAAAGTGATATAACTAGGCTAGCTTCTTTAAATTTACTGTAATGTATGAATGTATGACACATGGAAAAGCACTTGACTTGGACTTGGAAATCTATACACAAGTAATGGGGGACCACTTCACAAATCTTTGACTTTCTAAAGGTCCCTGCTATTCATTCTGCATCTGTTCTGTCATTTACATGTTAAACAACTATTGTCAAGTTATATGGGATTTTGGAGGACCTTCTGCCCAAACTTGACAGTTGGCTTAGCCAGAGGGAATCTGTGGTTCAACTCAATAAACACAACTTCTTTCTTCTTTTTGACTTTTTATATAGCATAGTCTTGAATTGTAGCAGTTGGGAATTAGTAGGGAATTAGTGTAGTTGTAGTTGGATATAGGTTGAAAACCTTTACAGAAAAAACAGAAAACAAAATACAAAACACACCATCACTAAATATGTACTGTAAATCTACTGTAAATCTACTAAACATCAAGCATTTAGTGTTGCATCATCAATCAATTACACATACTGTAGTAGTCAAACATAACCATTTAGCAGTAAAGCATCAAACAGTGACTTATACTGTGGCAGTAGCATCAAACATACTGTAAGCATTTTAAAGTAGAGATAAGCTAAAATGTCATAATTCTAACTAAAAGTAACACTTATCGCACCAGTGGCATTCCCCTCGATGGCGTGGATAAGGTCCTCTCTTCCCAGCTCCAAACTTTTGGTTATTTTCTTAGTTCTTTAGTTTTTACTCCTCCAGAGAACAAACAGTGCTTCTCCTCCTGCTGCACTAGCATTTTTGACTGTTCTGGGCAAACTGTGTCTCCCTTCCAATCAGTGAGTGACATCAGGTGCGGATCAATTAGGCACTTGCTTTGAAGTTGGCTTGATCATTTAGGTGACTTGCTTTGAAGTTTGTTTGCTCGTTTAGGCTTTGCCAGCACACCTCCCACTTGAGCTCCTGGTTACGGAACCCAAGGAGGTCACCTCACTCTTCACCTGAGACCGTCACCGTTCCTCCCTGTTGCTCCTCCACTGGAATCAAGACAACAAGACGCCTGACATCTCTGTGGAGAACCGTAGCAGGAATTTTGGTGGTGTTCTTCTCAGTTCCGGTTCTTTTGTTCATGACTATCCCAGTAGTCTTCTTAATCATAACTGGGTAGCTGGGAAATGTCTTGACATTGACATCTCGTACAATGCCTTCCTTGTCAGGATTTACACTGATTACTCTGGCCATCTTGAACTGACCTCTCAAGGCATTTTGATCAGCTAGCCAGACAATGTCTCCAACGGCAACGTTCCTCTCTCTTGTGTGCCACTTGCTTCTGACAAACAGGTTGGGACCTGCCAACTGGCACCACTTCTTCCAAAACTTGTTCACTTCTGATTGGATGACTCTCAATCTTTTGTAGGGGTAACCTTCAAATTGGAAGTCTCCAGGATCACCTCTTGAGCAGGTCCGTCCTAACAGGAGAGTATTAGGGGTGATATACTCGACACACTCCTCCTGGATTTGTGCCCTTGCGTCTATAGGCCTTTCATTGGCTAGATTGGCTGCCATGTACACAAAGGTCTGGAATTCTCCCCACGTAAAGGTACCATCACCACCCAGGTTCAGCAGGGCTCTCTTCACTGTCTTAACAGCTGCCTCGGCTGCTCCATTTCTGTGAGGTGAGTCAGCGGGATGGATCTTCCAGGACCACTCAGTGCCATGCTTAGTAGCCTTCTCCTCCACTCCTGACCTTTCGAGGTGCTCCAGGAACTTGTAGAGGTCTTCTAGGGCAGGCTTTGCCCCCACAAAGTTTGTGCCAGGGTCAGACCAAACTTTTCTTGGATGCCCTCTCAATGACGTAAACCTTTGGTAGGCGAGCAGAAATCCTTCTGCTGACAGATCACTGACAATATCGGCATGGATGGCTCTGGATGCCATGCAGCTGAATACAATTCCCCAGACCTTGAGCTTCACTCTTTTCTTCACCTCGTCTTTGACTTCGTAGGGCCCAAACAGATCCATGGCGGTGAACTCAAATGGAGCTGCTGGTTCTGCCCGCTCTGGTGGGAGATCACTCATGATCTGTTGACATTGCTTCGCTCTTGCTTTTCGACATGTCACACAGCCGTCTACAATCTTCTTGGCTATTCTTCGGCCATTAATCACCCAGGCTCTATTTCTCATCCTTAAGAGAGTTCCTGCCACCCCTTCATGATTCACATTGTGAGCCTCTTGAGCTATCAGCGTAGATATCCATGCTCCATATGGAAGGACAGGCACTGCAGTCTTATCTTCACTGAAGGACTGGATCCTGCCTCCACAGACTAGAAGTCCAGACTCTGTGTCTTTAAATACGACTAGTCGATTGAGGGTTGTGTCAGGGAATGTGACATCTTCCTGAGCAGCTAAACAGAGGTCTCTGAAGGCATACTGGCGGTCTTTGGCACCAAGCACAAGAGTTCTGGGCTCTTCATCTGAAGACTTTGCCTCCCACTTTGCCTGCTTCGTGGCCTGGCTCTTCAGCTCCAGCCATTTGTAAGCTGCTCGCTGGACCCAAGCAACGACTCCAACCAGTCTGGACAATCTGCTGAACTTCTTCACGTCCAGAAGGTTTTTGGCAACTGAGCCATTCTGCAATATTTTCTGCAAAGTCTCATTAGATCCTTCAGATGTGCCTGAGTGGAGAACAGGGTGGCTCAGGTCATTTTTCGCCTCAGGCTCTCCAACCTTGGGGTTATCCTGAGTGACGGCTCCAAGGTCTTTCTTTCTCTGGGCTCTTGTCACCACTGCAGAAAATGCTTTCCTCTGCAGCTTGTTGATGCTGTCTCTGGCATCAGCTACGACATCTTTAGCAGACTTTATCGGCCATTCTTCCAATGGTAGTCTCAGAAACTTTGGTCCGTTCTGCCAAGCAGTGTCTTCTCCAAGGTCGTCTGGAGTAGCTCCTCTTGTGATGATGTCAGCTATGTTAACATTCCCTGCAATCCACCACCAGTCCTCAACAGGACCAGCCTTTTGGATCTCTCCAACTCTGTTGGCAAAGAATGTCTGATAGCCATAGCTGTCTCGCTGAATAGCCCCCAAAACTGTTTGGCTATCAACTAGGTGGAACCAGCGTTCGATTTTCATCTGGCCATGCCTTTCGACATACTTTCTGAGCCTTGCTGCAAAGACTGCACCGCAGACTTCAGCCTTGACTGCATCTCCTTTTTGGTCAAGGGGCGTCAGCTTGGCTTTTGACTCCACTAGTCTGACGTCTATGCCTTGGTCTGTTTCCCACCTAAGGTACATAACAGCTCCGTAGGACTTGTCACTCCCATCTGAGAAGGTAATAGCCCAAGGTCTTTCCCTCCAACCTGGTGGTGTAAGGCTCCGTAGGAACTTGATCTGTCCCAGCTGTGCGTACTCCTGGAACAGCTTTATGGCCTCCTCCCTGAGGCCTTCAGAGAGCGGCTTGTCCCAGGAATCTCGGGCCAGGTTTCCACTTCTTGTCTCCTGGAATGCCCTTCTGACAAGGATTGCTCCTTTCTGCTTCACAGGTGTGACCAGACCTATTGGATCATAGAGCCCTGCCACTTGGCTCAGCAGCTCTCTTCTGGTCAGAGGATTGGGTGTTCCTTCTCTCACCTCCTCCATCAAAAGGTCTTTGCCTGTACGCATCTTTCCTCTTCTTTTTGAGAAGTTGATTGAGGTCATCATGTAGAGTTTGTCCTCTTCTACCAGATATCCAATGCCTAAGGCCTTGTTGTCCTCGTCCCTCATCTGATTTGGCAGTATCAACATGTTGCAATTTTCATTGGGCTTCTTCGTTGAGACGGTTGGTGCTATGCTCTCCTGCCTCCCACTTTGCCCTGACCGGACCCACGGCTTCAGGGAAAATCCACCGGCAATCAGGATTTCCTCAATCTCCTTGGTGATTTCCTCCAGTCGGTTTGGATCATCGTGGGATGTAAGGATGTCATCCACGTAGCTGTCTTCCTCTAGGACCTTGCGTGCCTCTTCTAGGTGAGAAAACTTAGCGAGTCTTGCAGTTTCTTGCATAGCTAGTTGTGCAATGCATCCCGCAGGTCGGTCACCGATGTTCACTCTTGTGATGGCATATTCTCCTATTTCCTGATCTTGCGTGTCCCTCCAGAGAAACCGGTGCAGGTGCATTTCACGCTCCTCGAGCCAAACTGAATTATACATCTTTCTGATGTCTCCCAGTGCTGCATGGACTCCTCTTCTGAACCTGAACAGGACAGCTCTGATTGGGTTTAAGACATCTGGCCCCTTCAGCAGCATATCGTTCATGCTGACTCCCTTGAACGTTTGGCTACTGTTCCAAACAATGCGCACTGGAGTCGTGACAGAATGGGGATTTGGTGCAACTAAGTGGCTTACGTACCATACTGGTCCTTTCCAGTTATCCATCATCTCCTTTGTGAGCTTCTTTGCAGCTCCCCGCTCAACCATCTCATGGATCTGTCCTTTGTAAGCGGTGAACCACTCAGGCTCTTTCCTGAGACGTTTTTCTGTTCTCAGAAAGGTTGCCTCGACTCCGCTTCTGTTATTGGGAAGGGAAGCAGGGTCGATTATCCAAGGGTACATAGCGTCCCAGTGTGGTGACTTGCTGTGTTCATCCTCCATTACATAGGTGAGACCCTCTTTTATTACTTCAAATTCCCTTTCTTCGGCCAAAGTCATCTCCTTCCCTCCAGGTTGGCAGTTCCCGCAGCGACATCCACCACACTTTGGGTCACAGGCTGCCCCAATACTGTCCCACTTCCACCACTCTAGGAAGTCTCTGTGACTGGCAGCTGTGTACTTGGCCTCAACCATGGTGTCATCTAGGTGAACTGTCTCGGTTTTGAAAGGACCTTCAGCAAGGATCTCCTCGTACTTGACAGCAGCTGTTCTCATAGAACGAGCGAAGTGTGTCTCCGACTCATGTGCTGTGACATTTATCTCCTCAAACAGCTCAGGGTGTGCACCACCCACAGTCTTCCCGAGAGGGCTTTCCCACAGGACAAGGTCTCCCACAATGTTCACCCTCTGAGGGGCAAGTCTTCCTTCTCGGTGACTGATGAGCAACTCAATCTCCTCAGGTCTCTTCAGCTCTTCAAGCTCGACTTTTGGGAAGAATCTTTTAAGCTGCTCGGGTTTGACTACACGGTGAACTTTAGCGATCTCATTTAGCCCGTAGCAGAGAAGTTCATGAGCCTTCACCGTTCCCTTGGAGGTTTTGACTCGAACCCTGAGGAGATATCTTCTAGTGGCTACTTTAATCGTCATGCCACCGACTCCATGCACAACTAGTGTGATCTTTTCACTCCTCAGCTTCAACCTGTCGGCAGCTTGATGGGTGATGTAGTTGGTGTCTGAAGCCAGGTCCACCAGGGTTCCAATTTTTTGGCCTGCATTAGCTGTCACTTCCATCAACATCATTATAACTGGAAGCTCTCGCAATCCACTTTCCTTTAGAAGCCCCATCTCATCTGTGGTAGAGCTTCCTTTGAAGGTCTTGTTAGTGAATGCCTTCCTGCACTTTTCCGCCACCTCTGGGGGGAGTTCACTCAAGAATTTTTCCTGTTCCTCTGTTAGGTCAGTTTTGTTCTTGCCGTCTTTCCGTGGCTTCTCATTGTCACCTCTCTTTGCTTCTCCTCTTGGATTTGGGCAGAGAAAGAAGTGGTGATCTGAGGAGCCTTCCTTTCTGCAGTCTTTGTTCTTGCACAGGTAGGAGTCTTTACAGCCGTCATCACTTCTATGGCACCCTAAGCATTTCCTGCATGCGCCAATCTTCTTAAGAGCTGTCTCCTTTTCTGTCAGCTTCAATCCTTTGAATTTCTTGCAGAAGAAAATTCTATCTTTGTGCTTCTCTTCTCCACAGATAATACACCCATCTTCAGTGTCGACTTTCTTTGTAGTTCTAGTGGAGGCATATTTCTTGGTAACTGTCCTTTCTGCTTTATCAGATTTTTCTGACTTGTCCGCTATTTTCAGGTGGTCCAGTCTCTCGAAGATGTCCTCCTGCTTCTTCAGGAATGTGAGCAGCATGTCGAAATGGTTATCTTGAGTGACATTATTGTTGGCATCAACCATGAAGACAAGCCAGTCTTTCTTCACAAAGTCAGGAAGCTTGCTCTCGATGGACTTCACCACAAGTGGGTTCTTGAGGGCACCAGTATTTCCAAGATCTGTTAGGTCTGAGAGTGCTTTCTCAACTGTCTGGATTAGGTCTACCACTTTCCTTGGCTGGTTTCCTCTGACAGGTGAGATTTTCTCCAGCTCTTCGATTATTTCCACTGCAATGGTAGACTTATTTCCAAACCTGTTTTCCAGCACTCGGAATATATCCTCAGCTGTATTATAGGTTGACAGTCTGAGGTCTTTGGCCATCTTTTCATCCATGCTGTCAAGGAGCTGAACCTTTTTGACCTCTTGTGAACCAGTCGGCTCTCCCTGCTTCTGCAGGTTCTCCCAGTCCTTTTTCCAGCGGTGGAACTCTCTTTTGCAGCCACTAAATGTAGGCAGTTTGGTTGGCTTAATTTTTACAAGCGGCATAAACTGTCTGGTATCAACGGTCTTCACATCAACTGTTGCTGAAGTCTGCTTTTCAAATTCAAGCCTTCGTGCTTTGGCGAACTCAGCCTTTCTCTCTTCAAGCTCAATGATGGCTTTTTTGAAGCCCTTGAAATTCCTTTTGAAAGCACTGGCTTCTGTTGTGGGGATCCATGGCTCCCAGTCTGACAAAGCTTTAGATGCCTCTTTAATGAGCCTCTCTACCACAAGTAGATGAACTTCAAAAGCTTCACAGTTAATGCTTTCAATAGGTATTGAGTATGCGTGTGAACACGCATTGTCAGCTGCTTCGAATGCAGTGTCCATCTCCTCTTTTCCGTACTTGGTCCAGATGTTGGTTTGGACAATATTTTTGACTTCTTCCAACTTTCTCTCACAATCGCTGACAACCTTCTCAAAACTTTCTTCCTGCTCGTCATTAAGCTGTGGCTCTTTACCATCTCCGGCCTTGGCTTCAATATCTGCCAGTAACCCAGTCCTGCAGTCATCATTGGTTTCAATGACACTCCGTGCATCAGCAGATAGTTTTGAGAATTCTTCTCTGAGCTCTGACTCATTTAGACTGTTTGCTTTCCTGCTGAGGTAGTTGGCCCTTCTGGTGAAACAGCTTTTTGCTACAGTCCTATCCTTTTTTAACTGATCCATTGTTTTCCCAAGAAGATCCTCTGCCATTTTGATTGATGAGTTTTCTTTTCTTTTCCGGTTATTTATTTAATTATCTTGGAAGTTGAGTTTTGTCACAGGTGCTTCAGTTGTTACAGTAACATTTATTTCCATCGGCTCCCTTTGCTGGACTTGTGAAGCCTTTTATCTTCTTGTCCTGTTGCTGAACTGATGATTGTTAATTACTGCCTTTTGGTTAACAAGCTGGCACGCTGTTGGTTTTCAACTGTCAAGTTATATGGGATTTTGGGGGACCTTCTGCCCAAACTTGACAGTTGGCTTAGCCAGAGGGAATCTGTGGTTCAACTCAATAAACACAACTTCTTTCTTCTTTTTGACTTTTTATATAGCATAGTCTTGAATTGTAGCAGTTGGGAATTAGTAGGGAATTAGTGTAGTTGTAGTTGGATATAGGTTGAAAACCTTTACAGAAAAAACAGAAAACAAAATACAAAACACACCATCACTAAATATGTACTGTAAATCTACTGTAAATCTACTAAACATCAAGCATTTAGTGTTGCATCATCAATCAATTACACATACTGTAGTAGTCAAACATAACCATTTAGCAGTAAAGCATCAAACAGTGACTTATACTGTGGCAGTAGCATCAAACATACTGTAAGCATTTTAAAGTAGAGATAAGCTAAAATGTCATAATTCTAACTAAAAGTAACACTTATCGCACCAGTGGCATTCCCCTCGATGGCGTGGATAAGGTCCTCTCTTCCCAGCTCCAAACTTTTGGTTATTTTCTTAGTTCTTTAGTTTTTACTCCTCCAGAGAACAAACAGTGCTTCTCCTCCTGCTGCACTAGCATTTTTGACTGTTCTGGGCAAACTGTGTCTCCCTTCCAATCAGTGAGTGACATCAGGTGCGGATCAATTAGGCACTTGCTTTGAAGTTGGCTTGATCATTTAGGTGACTTGCTTTGAAGTTTGTTTGCTCGTTTAGGCTTTGCCAGCACAACTATCAATGTACCCATGTGTGAAAGAGAGTCTCATCTCCATCTAGTTATTCAAACAGAGCAATTAAGACACATTCAAGTTCCTATAGAAACTTAATTTGTACATGATTACTCTAGTTCCTTCAGAACAATACAACCTGGTGTGGTGACGGACACATGATTGGGCTCATAGTGTGTCATTGTAGAACATCACAGCTGTTACTAAACAGTTCTTGGAGATGTTTTAATGACCAGGCTCTTGGCTAGAGCAAAAGACAAGACAGACATTAGGCTATAATGGACACATTACCCAATGTGCTAGAATGTAGAACTGCTTGTTATACAAGTTTTAGCCTGAACAACCACTCGGATATTTAGATTTGAGAATACAATACATACATTTACCATATCCAGGTCAAATCTAACAGTGACATTCTAATCTACAGAAGCATTTGTTTTGCAAACATTGTATCACTAAAAGTTGTGTTCTCAATATTTGATATGCCTACATCACAGCATGTTGGTATAAATGGAAAGTGTAAACAAATAATCGACATACCCACAGAGCTCCTATTAACCACACACTACAGACTGAATTAATTCTGATCAACACTGCTGGGATCCCATTCAACGCTACAGTATACATAGCATGTGTTCTCTGTGCACTGTTTATGAATGTGGTTATGTGGGTGTGCTGTGTTAGAATGTAGAACGGATATATTGGACACATTATCCAATGTATTAGAACTACTGCTTGTTGTGTTCAGAATATGTGATATGCCATTGCCTACATCAGAGCATGTCATTTTAAATGGAATGTGTGAAATGAGCATACCCACAGAGCTCCTATTAACCACTTACTAAGAAGGGATGTATATGTTCTCATTATTAACCCTTGTGTGGTGGAGAGGACACCATGTCCAGGTCAAATCTAACAACTGGTGTGGTGAAGGACACATGCAAAAAAAGACACACAGTAGAATATATTGGACAGATTATCCAACGTGTTAGAATGTAGAACTGCTTGTTGGGTTCAGAATATGTGATAAGCCTGCATAACTGCATGTCATTTTCATTGGAATGTTTAAAAATGAGCATACCCACAGAGCTCCAAATAACCACACACTACAGACTGAATTAATTCTGACCAACACTGCCAACACATTATGTCACATAATGAAATACATATTCTGTGTCACAAAGCCAAAGTGCAGTAACTATGTTTTTGGACACACTGACATGTTTGTGTATACAAAAGGATATTATCTGTATTTCATGTGGTTGACTGATATTGGCACACACACACACACACACACACACACACACACACACACACACACACACACACACACACACACACACACACACACACACAATACTCCTATAATCAAAAGCTCCAAAAACACCAACATCGCCTATTGACTTGTAATGTTGTCTTTATTTGTGACTGCACAATATTTACCAATCATCATTTACATTTAACAAAGCCATAAAGGAATACACACAATAATGTTCTCTAAAGGTTGCTGCTATCATTTTGCATGTCCTTCTGTCATATGTCAAACTATGTTTTTGGACACACAGACATGTTTGTGTATCCCAAAGGATATTATAATGTGTGTTATTAGTTATTACCTTCCAATTTATATTTCCTGTGGTTGACTGATATTACCAAACACACAATACTCCTATTATCAAAAGCACCAAAAGCACAAACAAAAGCTCCACAAACACAGACTTTTAATGTTGTCTTTATTTATGACTGCACAATCTGTACCAACTATCATTTACATTTAACAAAGCAATAAAGGAATACACACACAATATTCTCTAAATGTTGCTGCTATCATGTTCTTAATAATGTAGGGGTAGATGCAATTGGACATTCTAAATGATAATATACATACATAGCATTTGCTCTGATTCAAGCTGTTCAGCTTTACACAGTTACAATATTATTGTTTGTACTTTCCCTCTATTTGAAATACAAACAGCCAGGGTATTGTCCAAACTGATCACACATCCATGTCTCCAGTGTGTATTTTCTGGTGGCTTTTAAGGCTGGACATATGATAGTAGTGTTTTCCAGATCATGGGAAATAAAGGTAATACGCAGAAGCTGTGGAAGACCCTAAAAGAGTAGTGGTGTACATGTTCTACAGCACATAATGTACTTTGTGCATGTTTTCAGAGAGCCCACACAATTTCTGCAGGAATGTATTTTCTAGTTCATTATAAAGTGTGAATTCTCTGGCGCTTTTTAAGGTGGGACATCTGAGAGAAGTGTTGTCCACACTGATCACATCCATATGGTTTCTCTCCAGTGTGAATTCTCTGGTGTTTTTTAAGGTTGGACATCTGAGAGAAGTGTTGTCCACACTGATCACATCCATAGGGTTTCTCTCCCGTGTGAATTCTCTGGTGCTTTTTAAGGTGGGACATCTGAGAGAAGTGTTGTCCACACTGATCACATCCATATGGTTTCTCTCCAGTGTGAATTCTCTGGTGTTTTTTAAGGTTGGACATCTGAGAGAAGTGTTGTCCACACTCATCACATCCATAGGGTTTCTCTCCAGTGTGAATTCTCTGGTGGATTTTAAGGTGGTGCATTTGAGAGAACTGTTGTCCACAATGATCACACCCATAGGGTTTTTCTCCAGTGTCCATTCTCTGGTGTGATTTAAGTCTGGAGATGCTAAGGAAGCATTTTCCACACTGATCACAGCTGTGTTGTTTTTGCTTAACCAACCTTCTTTTTACATCCACCTCTGGTAGGACAGGGAGGCCAGGCTGATGATGCAACACTGGATTGGAAACAAAGAACATTTGATAAAGGACAAGTTCACCACTTTTAAACCTATCTTAATTCATAGCCAATTACAATATGCTTGTGCGCTTATAAGCCAGGAATATTATACATTTTCAGTTATACAGTACATCATTCTAGCCGGCATGAAATAATTGTAGGCTGTAGTGGATTTAATGTACCACTAGATAGCGCCAACGATTAGGTCTCCGGCCTTTGCTATTAGGCCTCATGACATTGGCCTGCTCATCCACTTTACATTAGCGTTAGCATGGAAGAGCGTGGGACCCTGTGCGCCACACGCGCGCTTGATGGTGTAAAAACCTAACTACTATCGCCTGGGACACGCAATAGACGCCACAGACACTTCAAACCGGATCAAAATCCGACGTATTGATGCTGAGATATAGCGGCGTTGCTGTAATGGCTTCCAATGTGAAAATAACATGTTGTTTACGTTAGAGAGACGCTCCATTTCCGGTTTCTGGCGATGACGTCATTTCCATCACAAATCCAATGCTTGTACTCATATGAACCTAAAATGGTCATTTTTTTCTCTAAAAATGTCAAAATTCAAAAAATGATCAAAAAGGTGATGAAAGGTGATCTGGCTGGCTGGGACTACTGAAAAAAGGTGATGGAAGGTGATTTGGCTGGGAATGAGTTAATATAATTGGTCCAGACAAAAGTTCACAATAAAATGGCAAAAATATATCACGGTCAGGTAAGAAAAATGGTTTGCATGTCATTCATCCATCCGTATAGCATGTTATCTTTTCATAAATAGAAAGCCTGCAGTTTCTATTATTATTGGATTCCCTATCGATGATGTCATTAGTAGCCATGTTTCTGAAATGACCACATCCCTCTGAATCGAGGAATCCCTCCACACAGACTGAATATACAATTATTGTGCTATTTTATCATTAGTGAGGACCATGTTTATGAAAATCTATCTAATCTACAACAGGGACAGGGACAGGACAAATGCAATCAATGACGTGAATATAATGTAGTATCAACAGGATTCAACAACCTGAGTTACATGGAAGCACATATCAATGCAACAATATTAAAGCAGGAGTCAGTAGAAATTCAAAAGAAAAGACACTGTCATGCTCAAAGCAGGAATCTCTAATCCTATAAAGAAGAAGGGGTGGTCTCAGTGTTAACCCTTAATGAAAGTCTAATCTACCAAAGCGTCTTTTTGTAACCATTTTATTACTAAAAGTGATATAACTAGGCTAGCTTCTTTAAATTTACTGTAATGTATGAATGTATGACACATGGAAAAGCACTTGACTTGGACTTGGAAATCTATACACAAGTAATGGGGGACCACTTCACAAATCTTTGACTTTCTAAAGGTCCCTGCTATTCATTCTGCATCTGTTCTGTCATTTACATGTTAAACAACTATCAATGTACCCATGTGTGAAAGAGAGTCTCATCTCCATCTAGTTATTCAAACAGAGCAATTAAGACACATTCAAGTTCCTATAGAAACTTAATTTGTACATGATTACTCTAGTTCCTTCAGAACAATACAACCTGGTGTGGTGACGGACACATGATTGGGCTCATAGTGTGTCATTGTAGAACATCACAGCTGTTACTAAACAGTTCTTGGAGATGTTTTAATGACCAGGCTCTTGGCTAGAGCAAAAGACAAGACAGACATTAGGCTATAATGGACACATTACCCAATGTGCTAGAATGTAGAACTGCTTGTTATACAAGTTTTAGCCTGAACAACCACTCGGATATTTAGATTTGAGAATACAATACATACATTTACCATATCCAGGTCAAATCTAACAGTGACATTCTAATCTACAGAAGCATTTGTTTTGCAAACATTGTATCACTAAAAGTTGTGTTCTCAATATTTGATATGCCTACATCACAGCATGTTGGTATAAATGGAAAGTGTAAACAAATAATCGACATACCCACAGAGCTCCTATTAACCACACACTACAGACTGAATTAATTCTGATCAACACTGCTGGGATCCCATTCAACGCTACAGTATACATAGCATGTGTTCTCTGTGCACTGTTTATGAATGTGGTTATGTGGGTGTGCTGTGTTAGAATGTAGAACGGATATATTGGACACATTATCCAATGTATTAGAACTACTGCTTGTTGTGTTCAGAATATGTGATATGCCATTGCCTACATCAGAGCATGTCATTTTAAATGGAATGTGTGAAATGAGCATACCCACAGAGCTCCTATTAACCACTTACTAAGAAGGGATGTATATGTTCTCATTATTAACCCTTGTGTGGTGGAGAGGACACCATGTCCAGGTCAAATCTAACAACTGGTGTGGTGAAGGACACATGCAAAAAAAGACACACAGTAGAATATATTGGACAGATTATCCAACGTGTTAGAATGTAGAACTGCTTGTTGGGTTCAGAATATGTGATAAGCCTGCATAACTGCATGTCATTTTCATTGGAATGTTTAAAAATGAGCATACCCACAGAGCTCCAAATAACCACACACTACAGACTGAATTAATTCTGACCAACACTGCCAACACATTATGTCACATAATGAAATACATATTCTGTGTCACAAAGCCAAAGTGCAGTAACTATGTTTTTGGACACACTGACATGTTTGTGTATACAAAAGGATATTATCTGTATTTCATGTGGTTGACTGATATTGGCACACACACACACACACACACACACACACACACACACACACACACACACACACACACACACACACAATACTCCTATAATCAAAAGCTCCAAAAACACCAAAATCGCCTATTGACTTGTAATGTTGTCTTTATTTGTGACTGCACAATATTTACCAATCATCATTTACATTTAACAAAGCCATAAAGGAATACACACAATAATGTTCTCTAAAGGTTGCTGCTATCATTTTGCATGTCCTTCTGTCATATGTCAAACTATGTTTTTGGACACACAGACATGTTTGTGTATCCCAAAGGATATTATAATGTGTGTTATTAGTTATTACCTTCCAATTTATATTTCCTGTGGTTGACTGATATTACCAAACACACAATACTCCTATTATCAAAAGCACCAAAAGCACAAACAAAAGCTCCACAAACACAGACTTTTAATGTTGTCTTTATTTATGACTGCACAATCTGTACCAACTATCATTTACATTTAACAAAGCAATAAAGGAATACACACACAATATTCTCTAAATGTTGCTGCTATCATGTTCTTAATAATGTAGGGGTAGATGCAATTGGACATTCTAAATGATAATATACATACATAGCATTTGCTCTGATTCAAGCTGTTCAGCTTTACACAGTTACAATATTATTGTTTGTACTTTCCCTCTATTTGAAATACAAACAGCCAGGGTATTGTCCAAACTGATCACACATCCATGTCTCCAGTGTGTATTTTCTGGTGGCTTTTAAGGCTGGACATATGATAGTAGTGTTTTCCAGATCATGGGAAATAAAGGTAATACGCAGAAGCTGTGGAAGACCCTAAAAGAGTAGTGGTGTACATGTTCTACAGCACATAATGTACTTTGTGCATGTTTTCAGAGAGCCCACACAATTTCTGCAGGAATGTATTTTCTAGTTCATTATAAAGTGTGAATTCTCTGGCGCTTTTTAAGGTGGGACATCTGAGAGAAGTGTTGTCCACACTGATCACATCCATAGGGTTTCTCTCCCGTGTGAATTCTCTGGTGCTTTTTAAGGTGGGACATCTGAGAGAAGTGTTGTCCACACTGATCACATCCATAGGGTTTCTCTCCCGTGTGAATTCTCTGGTGCTTTTTAAGGTGGGACATCTGAGAGAAGTGTTGTCCACACTGATCACATCCATATGGTTTCTCTCCAGTGTGAATTCTCTGGTGTTTTTTAAGGTTGGACATCTGAGAGAAGTGTTGTCCACACTCATCACATCCATAGGGTTTCTCTCCAGTGTGAATTCTCTGGTGGATTTTAAGGTGGTGCATTTGAGAGAACTGTTGTCCACAATGATCACACCCATAGGGTTTTTCTCCAGTGTCCATTCTCTGGTGTGATTTAAGTCTGGAGATGCTAAGGAAGCATTTTCCACACTGATCACAGCTGTGTTGTTTTTGCTTAACCAACCTTCTTTTTACATCCACCTCTGGTAGGACAGGGAGGCCAGGCTGATGATGCAACACTGGATTGGAAACAAAGAACATTTGATAAAGGACAAGTTCACCACTTTTAAACCTATCTTAATTCATAGCCAATTACAATATGCTTGTGCGCTTATAAGCCAGGAATATTATACATTTTCAGTTATACAGTACATCATTCTAGCCGGCATGAAATAATTGTAGGCTGTAGTGGATTTAATGTACCACTAGATAGCGCCAACGATTAGGTCTCCGGCCTTTGCTATTAGGCCTCATGACATTGGCCTGCTCATCCACTTTACATTAGCGTTAGCATGGAAGAGCGTGGGACCCTGTGCGCCACACGCGCGCTTGATGGTGTAAAAACCTAACTACTATCGCCTGGGACACGCAATAGACGCCACAGACACTTCAAACCGGATCAAAATCCGACGTATTGATGCTGAGATATAGCGGCGTTGCTGTAATGGCTTCCAATGTGAAAATAACATGTTGTTTACGTTAGAGAGACGCTCCATTTCCGGTTTCTGGCGATGACGTCATTTCCATCACAAATCCAATGCTTGTACTCATATGAACCTAAAATGGTCATTTTTTTCTCTAAAAATGTCAAAATTCAAAAAATGATCAAAAAGGTGATGAAAGGTGATCTGGCTGGCTGGGACTACTGAAAAAAGGTGATGGAAGGTGATTTGGCTGGGAATGAGTTAATATAATTGGTCCAGACAAAAGTTCACAATAAAATGGCAAAAATATATCACGGTCAGGTAAGAAAAATGGTTTGCATGTCATTCATCCATCCGTATAGCATGTTATCTTTTCATAAATAGAAAGCCTGCAGTTTCTATTATTATTGGATTCCCTATCGATGATGTCATTAGTAGCCATGTTTCTGAAATGACCACATCCCTCTGAATCGAGGAATCCCTCCACACAGACTGAATATACAATTATTGTGCTATTTTATCATTAGTGAGGACCATGTTTATGAAAATCTATCTAATCTACAACAGGGACAGGGACAGGACAAATGCAATCAATGACGTGAATATAATGTAGTATCAACAGGATTCAACAACCTGAGTTACATGGAAGCACATATCAATGCAACAATATTAAAGCAGGAGTCAGTAGAAATTCAAAAGAAAAGACACTGTCATGCTCAAAGCAGGAATCTCTAATCCTATAAAGAAGAAGGGGTGGTCTCAGTGTTAACCCTTAATGAAAGTCTAATCTACCAAAGCGTCTTTTTGTAACCATTTTATTACTAAAAGTGATATAACTAGGCTAGCTTCTTTAAATTTACTGTAATGTATGAATGTATGACACATGGAAAAGCACTTGACTTGGACTTGGAAATCTATACACAAGTAATGGGGGACCACTTCACAAATCTTTGACTTTCTAAAGGTCCCTGCTATTCATTCTGCATCTGTTCTGTCATTTACATGTTAAACAACTATCAATGTACCCATGTGTGAAAGAGAGTCTCATCTCCATCTAGTTATTCAAACAGAGCAATTAAGACACATTCAAGTTCCTATAGAAACTTAATTTGTACATGATTACTCTAGTTCCTTCAGAACAATACAACCTGGTGTGGTGACGGACACATGATTGGGCTCATAGTGTGTCATTGTAGAACATCACAGCTGTTACTAAACAGTTCTTGGAGATGTTTTAATGACCAGGCTCTTGGCTAGAGCAAAAGACAAGACAGACATTAGGCTATAATGGACACATTACCCAATGTGCTAGAATGTAGAACTGCTTGTTATACAAGTTTTAGCCTGAACAACCACTCGGATATTTAGATTTGAGAATACAATACATACATTTACCATATCCAGGTCAAATCTAACAGTGACATTCTAATCTACAGAAGCATTTGTTTTGCAAACATTGTATCACTAAAAGTTGTGTTCTCAATATTTGATATGCCTACATCACAGCATGTTGGTATAAATGGAAAGTGTAAACAAATAATCGACATACCCACAGAGCTCCTATTAACCACACACTACAGACTGAATTAATTCTGATCAACACTGCTGGGATCCCATTCAACGCTACAGTATACATAGCATGTGTTCTCTGTGCACTGTTTATGAATGTGGTTATGTGGGTGTGCTGTGTTAGAATGTAGAACGGATATATTGGACACATTATCCAATGTATTAGAACTACTGCTTGTTGTGTTCAGAATATGTGATATGCCATTGCCTACATCAGAGCATGTCATTTTAAATGGAATGTGTGAAATGAGCATACCCACAGAGCTCCTATTAACCACTTACTAAGAAGGGATGTATATGTTCTCATTATTAACCCTTGTGTGGTGGAGAGGACACCATGTCCAGGTCAAATCTAACAACTGGTGTGGTGAAGGACACATGCAAAAAAAGACACACAGTAGAATATATTGGACAGATTATCCAACGTGTTAGAATGTAGAACTGCTTGTTGGGTTCAGAATATGTGATAAGCCTGCATAACTGCATGTCATTTTCATTGGAATGTTTAAAAATGAGCATACCCACAGAGCTCCAAATAACCACACACTACAGACTGAATTAATTCTGACCAACACTGCCAACACATTATGTCACATAATGAAATACATATTCTGTGTCACAAAGCCAAAGTGCAGTAACTATGTTTTTGG
Organism: Nannobrachium achirus; assembly: GCF_963921795.1. Classification (NCBI taxonomy): domain Eukaryota; kingdom Metazoa; phylum Chordata; class Actinopteri; order Myctophiformes; family Myctophidae; genus Nannobrachium; species Nannobrachium achirus. The sequence goes on along the minus strand of NC_137810.1, from coordinate 68,982,348 downwards.
ACACACTGACATGTTTGTGTATACAAAAGGATATTATCTGTATTTCATGTGGTTGACTGATATTGGCACACACACACACACACACACACACACACACACAACTCCTATAATCAAAAGCTCCAAAAACACCAAAATCGCCTATTGACCTGTAATGTTGTTGCGACCGTTAGGGAGCAGTTTAGTATCAAAACCTCCACCGGCCGTCCGTCGGTCGGTCGGTCGGTCGGTCACACGTCACACGTCACACCTTTGCCCTGCTCATATCTCCGCAACAGTATATAGGGCTTGTTTGTTTATTGTATGACATCATCAGCTGTGGACTCTGTGATGTCATCGTATCTCCATATATGGCCATCTCCGTATATGGAGATATAAGTCGTCCATGCCCAAGTATGGGCTGGTGAGGTCAGACTTTGTGTGATGCGTAGGTTATCTCCATATATGGAGATTCAACATTCCAGGCAATGCTCTCTTCCCTGGTGAGAATTGCCCCTTTATATAGGGCTTGTTTGTGTATTGTATGACATCACGCCACATCATCAGCTGTGGACTCTGTGATGTCATCGTATCTCCATATATGGCCATCTCCGTATATGGAGATATAAGTCGTCCATGCCCAAGTATAAGCTGGTGAGGTCAGACTTTGTGTGATGCGTAGGTTATCTCCATATATGGAGATTCAACATTCCAGGTGTAACTATGGCTGCCCGTATGACGTGAGAGGTGGAGGTTGTGATATTTGTGGAGATAAGCGACCAACGGTCGCTTATCTCCCGATTAGGTTGTCTTACTGGTCTTTATTTGTGACTGCACAATATTTACCAATCATCATTTACATTTAACAAAGCAATAAAGGAATACACACAATAATGTTCTCTAAAGGTTGCTGCTATCATTTTGCATGTCCTTCTGTCATATGGTTGGATGTATGAAGCATAATAAAAAAAACATAATAAAGGTAGATGCAATGGGACATATACTAAATGATAATACTTGCATTTGTTTGCTCTAACACAAGCTGTTCAGCTTATTTGTTTTTAACACGAACAGTGTGGAATACACTGGGAGATGCATTCCGTTTTACCATTTATTTTACTGCTTGGGCTTGAACTGAATAAAAAGTCCATTGAAGGAAGGATGTGTACATTTTCTACAGCACATAATATACTTTGTGAAGGTTTTCAGAGAGTCCACACAGTTTCTGCAGGAGTGTATGTTCTAGTTCATTATAAAGTAATTAAGTTAAGTGGGTTTCTCCCCAGTGTGAATTCTCTGGTGTCCTTTAAAGGTTGGACATTTGAGAGAAGTGTTTTCCACAATGATCACAGCCATAGGGCTTCTCTCCAGTGTGACTTCTCTGGAATGGGAATCGTGGCAAATACGCAGCTTATCATGGTAACAAAGGTCCGGGTCTGTGTCCCACATGGCAGCATTAAGTATGTGACAACTTCTTGCTGCACGGTCACTATGTGACATTAGTGTTGAAACTTTTAGAACATTTAGGATATTTTTCCACCGCTGCAGTGCTACTGATCCATTTACTGTCAAGAGTTGCTGCTACTATGTTTAAACTATGTGATAAAGCCATGTCCCAATTAAAGCTAGCTCACTACAGGAGGAGAACCAAACAAAATCTATAGCTGAGTGAATTCACCTTTAGTCCAGAGGAGAGGTGTTTTAGCTTTTAATGAAACACCTGTTCTGCCTTACAAAGACAAAGTGCAGTAACTATGTTTTTGGACACACAGACATGTTTGTGTATCCCAAAGGATATTATAATGTGTGTTATTAGTTATTACCTTCCAATTTGTATTTCCTGTGGTTGACTGATATTACCAAACACACACTACTCCTATTATCAAAAGTACCAAAAGCACAAACAAAAGCTCCACAAACACAGACTTTTAATGTTGTCTTTATTTGTGACTGCAGAATCTGTACCAACTATCATTTACATTTAACAAAGCAATAAAGGAATACACACACAATATTCTCTAAATGTTGCTATCATTCTAGATGGTTATAATAATGTAGGTAGATGCAATTGGACATATACTAAATGATAATACATACATCACATTTGCTCTAATTCAAGCTGTTCAGCTTTACACAGTTACAATATTATTGTTTGTACTTTCCCTCTATTTGAAATACAAACAGTGAGGGTATTGTCTGCACAATCTTTACCAACCATCATTTACATTTAACAAAGCAATAAAGGAATACACACAATAATGTTCTCTAAAGGCTGCTGTTATCATGTTGCATGTCATTCTGTCATATGGCTGGATGTATGAAGCATAATAAAACATAACAAAGGTAGATGCAATGAGACTTATACTAAATGATAATACATGCATTCATTTGCTCTAATGCAGGCTGTTCAGCTTTACACCGTTACAATGTTATGGTTTGTCTCTCTGTGTGAATTGTCTGGTGGCGTTTAAGGCTGTCAAATCTAGAGAAGTGTTGTCCACACTGATCACATCCATGGGGTTTCTCCCCTGTGTGAATTTTCTGATGCTTTTTAAGACTGGACATTTGAGAAAAGTGTTGTCCACACTGATCACATTCATAGGGTTTCTCTCCAGTGTGAATTATCTGGTGACTTTTAAGCACATTCGGGTCAGAGAAGTATTGTCCACACTGATCACATCCGTAGGGTTTCTCTCCAGTGTGAATTCTCTGGTGGCTTTTAAGGCTGGACATTTGAGAGAAATGTTGCCCACACTGATCACATCCATAGGGTTTCTCACCAGTGTGAATTCTCTGGTGGCTTTTAAGGCTGGGCATCTGAGAGAAATGTTGTCCACACTGATCACACCCATACGGTTTATCTCCAGTGTGAATTCTCTGGTGGCTTTTAAGGCTGGACATGTTAGAGAAGTGTTGTCCACACTCATCACATCCATACGGTTTCTCTCCAGTGTGAATTCTCTGGTGGCTTTTAAGGCTGGGCATTTGAGAGAAATGTTGTCCACAGTGATCACATCCATAGGGTTTCTCGCCAGTGTGAATTCTCTGGTGGATTTTAAGGTGGTGCATTTGAGAGAACTGTTGTCCACAATGATCACACCCATAGGGTTTCTCTCCAGTGTGAATTCTCTGGTGTGTTTTAAGTCTGGAGATGCTAATGAAGTGTTTTCCACACTGATCACAGCTGTGTTGTTTTTGCTTAACCAACCTTCTTTTTACATTTACCTCTGGTAGGACAGGGAGGCCAGGCTGATGATGCAACACTGGATTGGAAACAAAGAAAATGTGTTAAAGGACAAGTTCACCACCTTTAAACCTATCTTAATATAATTGGTCCAGACAAAAGTTCACAATAAAATGGCAAAAATATATCACGGTCAGGTAAGAAAAATGGTTTGCATGTCATTCATCCATCCATATAGCATGTTATCTTTTCATAAATAGAAAGCCTGCAGTTTCTATTATTATTGGATTCCCTATCGATGATGTCATTAGTAGGCATGTTTCTGAAATGACCACATCCCTCTGAATCAAGGAATCCCTCCACACAGACTGAATAGACAAATATTGTGCTATTTTATCATTAGTGAGGACCATGTTTATGAAAATCTATCTAATCTACAACAGAGTTAAAGGTTGAATGACAATGAAACAAATGGAATATTGAGAGTAAAAAATATATTGAGGAAACCCAACAGGGTTTTCGGAGGTAGAGTAAGTAACATACCATGGTCTTTGTTTTCCTCCTGTTCAGCAGAGTTGAGTTTGACAGAGTTCATCTTATCCTGAAGTCTGAAGTCCACAGTCAGGTGAAATGATTGATATCCTGGAAGACTTGTGGAGAAATGAAACAGACCAACTCTTCTTATACTAGAGGGTCTGGGGTGAAAACACTGACTGCTCTGAATGATTGGCCAAAGACAACAATAGAACCATCTCTCCACCAATCACAATCTAACATACGGTGCTCCACCCCACCCTCCTCCCCCCAGACATGCTCTATGCAAACTTCTACAAAACAACATTATCTATATATGACAAAGATATCAATAGGCTATATTAAACACTATGTTTAATTTGTCAGAAAACAGTGTCAGTTAAAATCAACAATATAAGACGCCAATGAAACAAATAAGTTATCAAGTGCATTAATGTTGTCATTTTATCAACTGCCTCCTTGCCATTGTTGTAATGTTTCCCACAGGTTCAGCTATTAGAGTATCCCTATAATAGGGACACAGAAAGCAAGCCTGGTCTATCTAATATTTTTTTGTTTTGTCATATCAAATATATATATATATATATATATATATATATTTATATATATATATATATATATATATATATATATATATATAACTTCTGAGGACTCCATCAATAATTGAAGATATGCATTTTATTTGGCACATGGTCATTCCACTGTATTGACCAGCAAGAGCTCAAAAGGTAATGGGAGACCACTAACCAATCACATTCTAACAGCATCATCAATCTCTCTATGACAGAAAATACCAATACATTAACCTATCTCTATAACATGTCCCTATCTTTGAATATATGCATGTAAATAAACTATGGGACAAATGCAATCAATGACGTGAATATAATGTAGTATCAACAGGATTCAACAACCTGAGTTACATGGAAGCACATATCAATGCAACAATATTAAAGCAGGAGTCAGTAGAAATCCAAAAGAAAAGACACTGTCATGCTCAAAGCAGGAATCTCTAATCCTATAAAGAAGAAGGGGTGGTTTCAGTGTTAACCCTAATGAAAGTCTAATCTACCAAAGCCTCTCGTTGTAACCATTTTATTACTAAAAGTGACATAACTAGGCTAGCTTCTTTAAATTGACTGTAATGTATGTATGTATTTTACATGGAAAAGCACTTGATTGGACTTGGAAATCTATACACAAGTAATGGGGGACCACTTCACAAATCTTTGACTTTGTAAAGGTCCCTGCTATTCATTCTGCATCTGTTCTGTCATTTACATGTTAAACAACTATCAATGTGCCCATGTGTGAAAGAGAGTCTCATCTCCATCTTGTTATTCAAGCAGAGCCATTAAGACACATTCAATGCCATTCAAGTTCCTATATAAACTTAAATTGTACATGATTACTCTAATTCCTTCAGAACAATACAACCTGGTGTGGTGAAGGACACGTGATTGGGCTCATAGTGTGTCATTGGAAAACATCACAGCTGTTACTAAACAGTTCATGGAGATGTTTTAATGACCAGGCTCTTGGCCAGAGCAAAAGACAAGACAAGACAAGACAAGACAAGACAAGACAAGACAAGACAAGACAAGACAAGACAAGACAAGACAAGACAATCAGTAGGCTATAATGGACACATTACCCAATGTGTTAGAATGTAGAACTGCCTTTTATACAAGTTTTAGCCAAACAACCACTCAGCTATTTCAATTTGAGAAATACATTATATTTACCATGTCCAGGTCAAATCTAAAAGTGAAAGTCTAATCTACATGTGACCAGGGCACTTAAGACCGGAAACAGGAAGCCTGACAACGCCACTCTGGGAATTTCACCCAAAGAATACCATAGACCATGTACATTGAATACCCAGCAACAGGTTTGATAATAATGAAATGGGAGCAGAGACGTGTGGTTCCAGTTTAAAAAGAGAACATTTGTTTTATTTGTTTTATTTGTTTTATTTGTCTTTAAGAGACCTTGGGAGGTGGGATCACGTCAGAAACGTGATGACGTCATCGGCTGGGGCTGCAACTGGTATCTCGGGCTGGGATCTACGTTCCCTTGTATTGTGAACGGTGCAGGCTGGCTAGAGCGTCCCCTCGTCTTTTTCGCTCAGACGACAGACGAAATCAAGGCTTCGGAATGAGTGGAATACATGGAATTAGATCGATGTGCATGCGACGAGGACGTAATGTACTTTCGAGCGCTGTTTTTTCTCGCGGATTACCCCATCTCGCCCCATGCAAATGAACGGCAGAAATACAGCCAGCAGCAGCTTCTGAGTAAGTGGCCGCCCAAACACGTACTGTGTGCACGTCCTGCTGGCTTGCACTGAACGACCCGCGCGCGTTGTTTATCATTTGGTGTGTTTGTTTTGTAAAACATGTTTATAAATAACACGCTGATTTCACGGCAGTACCGCCGTTCAGGGGGTTCTGCTGGGGCTGTCAACCTGAGTAGGCTTCCTTTCTGTCTCCCTATTATAGGGATACTCTAATAGCTGAACCTGTGGGAAACATTACAACAATGGCAAGGGGGCAGTTGATAAAATGACAACATTAATGACACTTGATAACTTCTGTTTCATTGGTACCTTATATTGTTGATCTTAACACCTGACACTGTTTTCTGACAAATTCAACATAGTGTTTAATATAGCCTATTGATATCGTTGTCTTAGATAATGTTGTTGCTAATTTTGTAGAAGGTTGCATGAGCATGTCTGGGGGGAGGAGGGAGGGGTGGAGTATGTTAGATTGTGATTGGTGGAGAGATGGTTCTATTGTTCTCTTTAGCCAATCATTTAGAGCAGTCAGTGTTTTCACCCCAGACTCTCCAGTATAAGAAGAGTTGGTCTGTTTCATTTCTCCACAAGTCTTCCAGGAAATCAATCATTTCTGGTCAGATCTGACTGTGGACTCCAGACTTCAGGATACGATGAACTCTGTCAAACTCAACTCTGCTGAACAGGAGGAAAACAAAGACCTTGGTATGTTACTTACTCTACCTCCATTTACCCTGTTGGGTTTCCTCAGTATTATTTTTATTCTCAATATGCCATTTGTTTCATTGTAATTCAACCTTTAACTGTTGTAGATTAGATAGATTTTCATGAACAAGGGTCCTCACTAATGATAAAATAGCAAAATAGTTGTCTATTCAGTCCGTGTGGAGGGATTCAGAGGGATGTGGGCATTTCAGAAACATGCCTACTATTGACATCATTGATGGGGAATTCAAGCTAATAGAAACTGCAGGCTTTCTATTTATGAAAAGTTAACATGCTATACGGATGGATGAATGACATGGATGCAAACCATTTTTCTTACCGGCAGTGATATATATTTGCCATTTTATTGTGAACTTTTGTCTGGAACAATATATTAAGAAGAGGAAGAGGTTTTAAAATTGCGAACTTGTCCTATAACAACTTTTCTTTTTTTTTCCAATCCAGTGTTGCATCATCAGTCTGGCCTCCCTGTCCTACCAGAGGTGGATGTAAAAAGAAGGTTGGTTAAGCAAAAACAACACTGCTGTGATCAGTGTGGAAAAAACTTCCCTAGCATCTCCAAACTTAAAACACACCAAATAATTCACACTGGGGAGAAACAATATGGATGTGATCAGTGTGGACAAAACTTCTCTAAAATGTCCAACCTTAAAATCCACCAGAGAATTCACACTGGAGAGAAACCCTATGGGTGTGATCATTGTGGACATACATTCTCAGAATTGTCGAATTTTAAACACCACCAGAGAATTCACACAGGAGAGAAACCCTATGGATGTGATCATTGTGGAAAACACTTCTCTCAAATGTCCAACCTTAAAAAGCACCAGAGAATTCACACAGGAGAGAAATCCTATGGGTGTGATCAGTGTGGACAGCACTTCTCTCAAATGTCCAGCCTTAAACGCCACCAGAGAATTCACACAGGAGAGAAACCCTATGGATGTGATCATTGTGGACAACACTTCTCTCACATGTCCAGCCTTAAACAACACCAGAGAATTCACACTGGAGAGAAACCGTATGGATGTGATCTGTGTGGACAACACTTCTCTAAAATGTCCAGCCTTAAAAAGCACCAGAGAATTCACACTGGAGAGAAACCATATGGATGTGATCATTGTGGACAACACTTTTCTACATTGTTCGGTCTTAAAAGCCACCAGAGAATTCACACAGGAGAGAAACCCTATGGATGTGATGAGTGTGGACAACACTTCTCTCAGATGTCCCACCTTAAAAAGCACCAGAGCATTCACACTTTATAATGAACTAGAAAATACATTCCTGCAGAAATTGCGTGGGCTCTCTGAAAACATGCACAAGGTATATTATGTGCTGTAGAACATGTACACATCCTTCCTTCGATGGACGTTTTATTCGGTTCAAGCCCAAGCAGTAAAATAAATGGTAAAACAGAATCCATTTCCCAGTGTATTCCATACTGTTCGTGTTTAAAACAAAGAGGAAAAGTACAAACCATAACATTGCAACGGTGTAAAGCTGAACAGCCTGCATTAGAGCAAATGAATGCATGTATTATCATTTAGTATAAGTCTCATTGCATCTACCTTTGTTATGTTTTATTATGCTTCATACATCCAGCCATATGACAGAAGGACATGCAACATGATAACAGCAGCCTTTAGAGAACATTATTGTGTGTATTCCTTTATTGCTTTGTTAAATGTAAATGATGGTTGGTAAAGATTGTGCAGTCACAAATAAAGACAACATTCAAAGTCAATGGGTGTTTTTGGAGTTTTTGATAGTGTTTTTGGAGCTTTTGATTATAAAGAGAGGAGATATACCATCCAGGCCTCACTGTTTGTATTTCAAATAGAGGGAAAGTACAAACAATAATATTGTAACTGTGTAAAGCTGAACAGCTTGAATTAGAGCAAATGTGATGTATGTATTATCATTTAGTATATGTCCAATTGCATCTACCTACATTATTATAACCATCTAGAATGATAGCAGCAACATTTAGAGAATATTGTGTGTGTATTCCTTTATTGCTTTGTTAAATGTAAATGATAGTTGGTACAGATTCTGCAGTCACAAATAAAGACAACATTAAAAGTCTGTGTTTGTGGAGCTTTTGTTTGTGCTTTTGGTACTTTTGATAATAGGAGTAGTGTGTGTTTGGTAATATCAGTCAACCACAGGAAATACAAATTGGAAGGTAATAACTAATAACACACATTATAATATCCTTTGGGATACACAAACATGTCTGTGTGTCCAAAAACATAGTTACTGCACTTTGTCTTTGTAAGGCAGAACAGGTGTTTCATTAAAAGCTAGAACACCTCTCCTCTGGACTAAAGGTGAATTCACTCAGCTATAGATTTTGTTTGGTTCTCCTCCTGTAGTGAGCTAGCTTTAATTGGGACATGGCTTTATTACATAGTTTAAACATAGTAGCAGCAACTCTTGACAGTAAATGGATCAGTAGCACTGCAGCGGTGGAAAAATATCCTAAATGTTCTAAAAGTTTCAACACTAATGTCACATAATGACCGTGCAGCAAGAAGTTGTCACATACTTAATGCTGCCATGTGGGACACAGACCCTGACTTTTGTTACCATGATAAGCTGCGTATTTGCCACGATTCCCATTCCAGAGAAGTCACACTGGAGAGAAGCCCTATGGCTGTGATCATTGTGGAAAACACTTCTCTCAAATGTCCAACCTTAAAGGACACCAGAGAATTCACACTGGGGAGAAACCCACTTAACTTAATTACTTTATAATGAACTAGAACATACACTCCTGCAGAAACTGTGTGGGCTCTCTGAAAACCTTCACAAAGTATATTATGTGCTGTAGAAAATGTACACATCCTTCCTTCAATGGACTTTTTATTCAGTTCAAGCCCAAGCAGTAAAATAAATGGTAAAAAGGAATGCATCTCCCAGTGTATTCCACACTGTTCGTGTTAAAAACAAAGAAGCTGAACAGCTTGTGTTAGAGCAAACAAATGCAAGTATTATCATTTAGTATATGTCCCATTGCATCTACCTTTATTATGTTTTTTTTTTATTATGCTTCATACATCCAACCATATGACAGAAGGACATGCAAAATGATAGCAGCAACCTTTAGAGAACATTATTGTGTGTATTCCTTTATTGCTTTGTTAAATGTAAATGATGATTGCTAAATATTGTGCAGTCACAAATAAAGACAACATTACAAGTCAATAGGCGATTTTGGTGTTTTTGGAGCTTTTGATTATAGGAGTATTGTGTGTGTGTGTGTGTGTGTGTGTGTGTGTGTGTGTGTGTGTGTGTGTGTGTGTGTGTGTGTGTGTGTGTGTGTGTGTGTGTGTGTGTGTGTGTGTGTGTGCCAATATCAGTCAACCACATGAAATACAGATAATATCCTTTTGTATACACAAACATGTCAGTGTGTCCAAAAACATAGTTACTGCACTTTGGCTTTGTGACACAGAATATGTATTTCATTATGTGACATAATGTGAATGGAATCCAGGCAGTGTTGGTCAGAATTAATTCAGTCTGTAGTGTGTGGTTATTTGGAGCTCTGTGGGTATGCTAATTTTTAAACATTCCAATGAAAATGACATGCAGTTATGCAGGCTTATCACATATTCTGAACCCAACAAGCAGTTCTACATTCTAACACGTTGGATAATCTGTCCAATATATTCTACTGTGTGTATTTTTTTGCATGTGTCCTTCACCACACCAGTTGTTAGATTTGAAAAGGAGATGGTGTCCTCTCCACCACACAAGGGTTAATAATGAGAACATATACATCCCTTCTTAGTAAGTGGTTAATAGGAGCTCTGTGGGTATGCTCATTTCACACATTCCATTTAAAATGACATGCTCTGATGTAGGCATATCACATATTCTGAACACAACAAGCAGTAGTTCTAATACATTGGATAATGTGTCCAGTATATCCGTTCTACATTCTAACAAAGCACACCCAACATAACCAAGTTCATAAACAGTGCACAGAGAACACATGCTATGTATACTGTTGCGTTGACTGGGATCCCAGCAGTGTTGATCAGAATTAATTCAGTCTGTAGTTTGTGGTTAATAGGAGCTCTGTGGGTATGTCGATTATTTTGTTACACTTTCCATTTATACCAACATGATGTGATGTAGGCATATAACATATTGAGAACACAACGTTTAGTGATAAAATGTTTGCAAAACAAATGCTCCTGTAGATTAGACTTTCACTGTTAGATTTGACCTGGACATGGTAAATATATGTATTGTATTCTCAAATCGAAATATCTGAGTGGTTGTTTAGGCTAAAACTTGTATAACAAGCAGTTCTACATTCTAACACATTGGGTAATGTGTCCATTATAGCCTAATGTCTGTCTTGTCTTTTGCTCTGGCCAAGAGCCTGGTCATTAAAACATCTCCATGATGGTTTCGGAAAACCGCGAGTCGGGTCGGGTCGAGGCCCGGCACTGCACTCCGCGCGGCGGCGGGGAACGACGAACGGTTCTCGAGATACGCGGATTACAAACAAACAAACAGACAGAGATTTGTCGCTTTTATAGATAGATTACTTTATGGTTTTAATTTGTATTGTTATTAATTTTGTCTTTCCTTTAAATAGGAGGAACTCTGTTTTGCCTCTGCTGTTTTTGTCCTCCTTATTTGCTTTGTTTTCAAGTTTCTTTGTTAGCCTTTGTGTAAACCAGCTGTTTAGTTCATATACTGTACTGTAGCTTAAGTATTTGGGAGATATTTGGCTCCGGCCATGCTGGTGGGACAGGCAGGCCACAGTTAGTCCACAGGTGGTTGGTCACAGGTGGTAGGCTACATTTGGGGGTTTAGTGCTGTAGTGCATGATATCTGTTTGCTGCATGCTTATGCCTGTCTTATTGTGAGTGTTAATAGTATTTTCTTGTCTTTGCAGAGTGACTGAAGTGTGTGCTTTGCCATGTGTGCGCTTCTTGGTGGCGGTTAGACCTTTCCCCTCTCCCCATCACTCCTTGCCAACCTCCTGTGTGTAGGCCACCTCGGCCTTTTAGTAAAGTTTTAATTAGTCTTTTGTAATTGATGATAACTAAATATATTTCTACTCCATCTTTGCAGTTTGACATACTTTGAGTATGTGAATTACAAATAAAACAAATGTTCTCTTTTTAAACTGGAACCACACGTCTCTGCTCCCATTTCATTATTATCAAACCTGTTGCTGGGTATTCAATGTACATGGTCTATGGTATTCTTTGGGTGAAATTCCCAGAGTGGCGTTGTCAGGCTTCCTGTTTCCGGTCTTAAGTGCCCTGGTCACATGTAGATTAGACTTTCACTTTTAGATTTGACCTGGACATGGTAAATATAATGTATTTCTCAAATTGAAATAGCTGAGTGGTTGTTTGGCTAAAACTTGTATAAAAGGCAGTTCTACATTCTAACACATTGGGTAATGTGTCCATTATAGCCTACTGATTGTCTTGTCTTGTCTTGTCTTGTCTTGTCTTGTCTTGTCTTGTCTTGTCTTGTCTTGTCTTGTCTTTTGCTCTGGCCAAGAGCCTGGTCATTAAAACATCTCCATGAACTGTTTAGTAACAGCTGTGATGTTTTCCAATGACACACTATGAGCCCAATCACGTGTCCTTCACCACACCAGGTTGTATTGTTCTGAAGGAATTAGAGTAATCATGTACAATTTAAGTTTATATAGGAACTTGAATGGCATTGAATGTGTCTTAATGGCTCTGCTTGAATAACAAGATGGAGATGAGACTCTCTTTCACACATGGGCACATTGATAGTTGTTTAACATGTAAATGACAGAACAGATGCAGAATGAATAGCAGGGACCTTTACAAAGTCAAAGATTTGTGAAGTGGTCCCCCATTACTTGTGTATAGATTTCCAAGTCCAATCAAGTGCTTTTCCATGTAAAATACATACATACATTACAGTCAATTTAAAGAAGCTAGCCTAGTTATGTCACTTTTAGTAATAAAATGGTTACAACGAGAGGCTTTGGTAGATTAGACTTTCATTAGGGTTAACACTGAAACCACCCCTTCTTCTTTATAGGATTAGAGATTCCTGCTTTGAGCATGACAGTGTCTTTTCTTTTGGATTTCTACTGACTCCTGCTTTAATATTGTTGCATTGATATGTGCTTCCATGTAACTCAGGTTGTTGAATCCTGTTGATACTACATTATATTCACGTCATTGATTGCATTTGTCCCATAGTTTATTTACATGCATATATTCAAAGATAGGGACATGTTATAGAGATAGGTTAATGTATTAACCTATCTCAAACTGCAAAGATGGAGTAGAAATATATTTAGTTATCATCAATTACAAAAGACTAATTAAAACTTTACTAAAAGGCCGAGGTGGCCTACACACAGGAGGTTGGCAAGGAGTGATGGGGAGAGGGGAAAGGTCTAACCGCCACCAAGAAGCGCACACATGGCAAAGCACACACTTCAGTCACTCTGCAAAGACAAGAAAATACTATTAACACTCACAATAAGACAGGCATAAGCATGCAGCAAACAGATATCATGCACTACAGCACTAAACCCCCAAATGTAGCCTACCACCTGTGACCAACCACCTGTGGACTAACTGTGGCCTGCCTGTCCCACCAGCATGGCCGGAGCCAAATATCTCCCAAATACTTAAGCTACAGTACAGTATATGAACTAAACAGCTGGTTTACACAAAGGCTAACAAAGAAACTTGAAAACAAAGCAAATAAGGAGGACAAAAACAGCAGAGGCAAAACAGAGTTCCTCCTATTTAAAGGAAAGACAAAATTAATAACAATACAAATTAAAACCATAAAGTAATCTATCTATAAAAGCGACAAATCTCTGTCTGTCTGTTTGTTTGTTTGTAATCCGCGTATCTCGAGAACCGTTCGTCGTTCCCCGCCGCCGCGCGGAGTGCAGTGCCGGGCCTCGGCCCGACCCGACTCGCGGTTTTCCGAAACCATCATGGAGATGTTTTAATGACCAGGCTCTTGGCCAGAGCAAAAGACAAGACAGACATTAGGCTATAATGGACACATTACCCAATGTGTTAGAATGTAGAACTGCTTGTTATACAAGTTTTAGCCTAAACAACCACTCAGATATTTCGATTTGAGAATACAATACATATATTTACCATGTCCAGGTCAAATCTAACAGTGAAAGTCTAATCTACAGGAGCATTTGTTTTGCAAACATTTTATCACTAAACGTTGTGTTCTCAATATGTTATATGCCTACATCACATCATGTTGGTATAAATGGAAAGTGTAACAAAATAATCGACATACCCACAGAGCTCCTATTAACCACAAACTACAGACTGAATTAATTCTGATCAACACTGCTGGGATCCCAGTCAACGCAACAGTATACATAGCATGTGTTCTCTGTGCACTGTTTATGAACTTGGTTATGTTGGGTGTGCTTTGTTAGAATGTAGAACGGATATACTGGACACATTATCCAATGTATTAGAACTACTGCTTGTTGTGTTCAGAATATGTGATATGCCTACATCAGAGCATGTCATTTTAAATGGAATGTGTGAAATGAGCATACCCACAGAGCTCCTATTAACCACTTACTAAGAAGGGATGTATATGTTCTCATTATTAACCCTTGTGTGGTGGAGAGGACACCATCTCCTTTTCAAATCTAACAACTGGTGTGGTGAAGGACACATGCAAAAAAATACACACAGTAGAATATATTGGACAGATTATCCAACGTGTTAGAATGTAGAACTGCTTGTTGGGTTCAGAATATGTGATAAGCCTGCATAACTGCATGTCATTTTCATTGGAATGTTTAAAAATTAGCATACCCACAGAGCTCCAAATAACCACACACTACAGACTGAATTAATTCTGACCAACACTGCCTGGATTCCATTCACATTATGTCACATAATGAAATACATATTCTGTGTCACAAAGCCAAAGTGCAGTAACTATGTTTTTGGACACACTGACATGTTTGTGTATACAAAAGGATATTATCTGTATTTCATGTGGTTGACTGATATTGGCACACACACACACACACACACACACACACACACACACACACACACACACACACACACACACACACACACACAATACTCCTATAATCAAAAGCTCCAAAAACACCAAAATCGCCTATTGACTTGTAATGTTGTCTTTATTTGTGACTGCACAATATTTAGCAATCATCATTTACATTTAACAAAGCAATAAAGGAATACACACAATAATGTTCTCTAAAGGTTGCTGCTATCATTTTGCATGTCCTTCTGTCATATGGTTGGATGTATGAAGCATAATAAAAAAAAAACATAATAAAGGTAGATGCAATGGGACATATACTAAATGATAATACTTGCATTTGTTTGCTCTAACACAAGCTGTTCAGCTTCTTTGTTTTTAACACGAACAGTGTGGAATACACTGGGAGATGCATTCCTTTTTACCATTTATTTTACTGCTTGGGCTTGAACTGAATAAAAAGTCCATTGAAGGAAGGATGTGTACATTTTCTACAGCACATAATATACTTTGTGAAGGTTTTCAGAGAGCCCACACAGTTTCTGCAGGAGTGTATGTTCTAGTTCATTATAAAGTAATTAAGTTAAGTGGGTTTCTCCCCAGTGTGAATTCTCTGGTGTCCTTTAAGGTTGGACATTTGAGAGAAGTGTTTTCCACAATGATCACAGCCATAGGGCTTCTCTCCAGTGTGACTTCTCTGGAATGGGAATCGTGGCAAATACGCAGCTTATCATGGTAACAAAAGTCAGGGTCTGTGTCCCACATGGCAGCATTAAGTATGTGACAACTTCTTGCTGCACGGTCATTATGTGACATTAGTGTTGAAACTTTTAGAACATTTAGGATATTTTTCCACCGCTGCAGTGCTACTGATCCATTTACTGTCAAGAGTTGCTGCTACTATGTTTAAACTATGTAATAAAGCCATGTCCCAATTAAAGCTAGCTCACTACAGGAGGAGAACCAAACAAAATCTATAGCTGAGTGAATTCACCTTTAGTCCAGAGGAGAGGTGTTCTAGCTTTTAATGAAACACCTGTTCTGCCTTACAAAGACAAAGTGCAGTAACTATGTTTTTGGACACACAGACATGTTTGTGTATCCCAAAGGATATTATAATGTGTGTTATTAGTTATTACCTTCCAATTTGTATTTCCTGTGGTTGACTGATATTACCAAACACACACTACTCCTATTATCAAAAGTACCAAAAGCACAAACAAAAGCTCCACAAACACAGACTTTTAATGTTGTCTTTATTTGTGACTGCAGAATCTGTACCAACTATCATTTACATTTAACAAAGCAATAAAGGAATACACACACAATATTCTCTAAATGTTGCTGCTATCATTCTAGATGGTTATAATAATGTAGGTAGATGCAATTGGACATATACTAAATGATAATACATACATCACATTTGCTCTAATTCAAGCTGTTCAGCTTTACACAGTTACAATATTATTGTTTGTACTTTCCCTCTATTTGAAATACAAACAGTGAGGCCTGGATGGTATATCTCCTCTCTTTATAATCAAAAGCTCCAAAAACACTATCAAAAACTCCAAAAACACCCATTGACTTTGAATGTTGTCTTTATTTGTGACTGCACAATCTTTACCAACCATCATTTACATTTAACAAAGCAATAAAGGAATACACACAATAATGTTCTCTAAAGGCTGCTGTTATCATGTTGCATGTCCTTCTGTCATATGGCTGGATGTATGAAGCATAATAAAACATAACAAAGGTAGATGCAATGAGACTTATACTAAATGATAATACATGCATTCATTTGCTCTAATGCAGGCTGTTCAGCTTTACACCGTTGCAATGTTATGGTTTGTACTTTTCCTCTTTGTTTTAAACACGAACAGTATGGAATACACTGGGAAATGGATTCTGTTTTACCATTTATTTTACTGCTTGGGCTTGAACCGAATAAAACGTCCATCGAAGGAAGGATGTGTACATGTTCTACAGCACATAATATACCTTGTGCATGTTTTCAGAGAGCCCACGCAATTTCTGCAGGAATGTATTTTCTAGTTCATTATAAAGTGTGAATGCTCTGGTGCTTTTTAAGGTGGGACATCTGAGAGAAGTGTTGTCCACACTCATCACATCCATAGGGTTTCTCTCCTGTGTGAATTCTCTGGTGGCTTTTAAGACCGAACAATGTAGAAAAGTGTTGTCCACAATGATCACATCCATATGGTTTCTCTCCAGTGTGAATTCTCTGGTGCTTTTTAAGGCTGGACATTTTAGAGAAGTGTTGTCCACACAGATCACATCCATACGGTTTCTCTCCAGTGTGAATTCTCTGGTGTTGTTTAAGGCTGGACATGTGAGAGAAGTGTTGTCCACAATGATCACATCCATAGGGTTTCTCTCCTGTGTGAATTCTCTGGTGGCGTTTAAGGCTGGACATTTGAGAGAAGTGCTGTCCACACTGATCACACCCATAGGATTTCTCTCCTGTGTGAATTCTCTGGTGCTTTTTAAGGTTGGACATTTGAGAGAAGTGTTTTCCACAATGATCACATCCATAGGGTTTCTCTCCTGTGTGAATTCTCTGGTGGTGTTTAAAATTCGACAATTCTGAGAATGTATGTCCACAATGATCACACCCATAGGGTTTCTCTCCAGTGTGAATTCTCTGGTGGATTTTAAGGTTGGACATTTTAGAGAAGTTTTGTCCACACTGATCACATCCATATTGTTTCTCCCCAGTGTGAATTATTTGGTGTGTTTTAAGTTTGGAGATGCTAGGGAAGTTTTTTCCACACTGATCACAGCAGTGTTGTTTTTGCTTAACCAACCTTCTTTTTACATCCACCTCTGGTAGGACAGGGAGGCCAGACTGATGATGCAACACTGGATTGGAAAAAAAAAGAAAAGTTGTTATAGGACAAGTTCGCAATTTTAAAACCTCTTCCTCTTCTTAATATATTGTTCCAGACAAAAGTTCACAATAAAATGGCAAATATATATCACTGCCGGTAAGAAAAATGGTTTGCATCCATGTCATTCATCCATCCGTATAGCATGTTAACTTTTCATAAATAGAAAGCCTGCAGTTTCTATTAGCTTGAATTCCCCATCAATGATGTCAATAGTAGGCATGTTTCTGAAATGCCCACATCCCTCTGAATCCCTCCACACGGACTGAATAGACAACTATTTTGCTATTTTATCATTAGTGAGGACCCTTGTTCATGAAAATCTATCTAATCTACAACAGTTAAAGGTTGAATTACAATGAAACAAATGGCATATTGAGAATAAAAATAATACTGAGGAAACCCAACAGGGTAAATGGAGGTAGAGTAAGTAACATACCAAGGTCTTTGTTTTCCTCCTGTTCAGCAGAGTTGAGTTTGACAGAGTTCATCGTATCCTGAAGTCTGGAGTCCACAGTCAGATCTGACCAGAAATGATTGATTTCCTGGAAGACTTGTGGAGAAATGAAACAGACCAACTCTTCTTATACTGGAGAGTCTGGGGTGAAAACACTGACTGCTCTAAATGATTGGCTAAAGAGAACAATAGAACCATCTCTCCACCAATCACAATCTAACATACTCCACCCCTCCCTCCTCCCCCCAGACATGCTCATGCAACCTTCTACAAAATTAGCAACAACATTATCTAAGACAACGATATCAATAGGCTATATTAAACACTATGTTGAATTTGTCAGAAAACAGTGTCAGGTGTTAAGATCAACAATATAAGGTACCAATGAAACAGAAGTTATCAAGTGTCATTAATGTTGTCATTTTATCAACTGCCCCCTTGCCATTGTTGTAATGTTTCCCACAGGTTCAGCTATTAGAGTATCCCTATAATAGGGAGACAGAAAGGAAGCCTACTCAGGTTGACAGCCCCAGCAGAACCCCCTGAACGGCGGTACTGCCGTGAAATCAGCGTGTTATTTATAAACATGTTTTACAAAACAAACACACCAAATGATAAACAACGCGCGCGGGTCGTTCAGTGCAAGCCAGCAGGACGTGCACACAGTACGTGTTTGGGCGGCCACTTACTCAGAAGCTGCTGCTGGCTGTATTTCTGCCGTTCATTTGCATGGGGCGAGATGGGGTAATCCGCGAGAAAAAACAGCGCTCGAAAGTACATTACGTCCTCGTCGCATGCACATCGATCTAATTCCATGTATTCCACTCATTCCGAAGCCTTGATTTCGTCTGTCGTCTGAGCGAAAAAGACGAGGGGACGCTCTAGCCAGCCTGCACCGTTCACAATACAAGGGAACGTAGATCCCAGCCCGAGATACCAGTTGCAGCCCCAGCCGATGACGTCATCACGTTTCTGACGTGATCCCACCTCCCAAGGTCTCTTAAAGAGACAGAGCAAGGCTGGCGACTGTATTTTTTAAAAAATTATGATTAATTTCATAAATTACGGGAAAGTACGGGAAAAGACGATCGGACGATTTTTAGGTCGGGACAAGTACGGGCAAGTGCGGACGGCTTACAAGGTGTTAATACTTTTTTTGTCATTACTATAAAATAAGTATATATATATATATATATATATATATATATATATATATATATATATATATATATATATATATATATATAACTTCTGTGGACTCCATCAATAATTGAAGATATGCATTTTATTTGGCACATGGTCATTCCACTGTATTGACCAGAGCTCAAAAGGTAATGGGAGAACACTAACCAATCACATTCTAACAGCATCATCAATCTCCCTATGACAAAAAATACCAATAGATTAAACTATCTCTATAACATGTCCCTATCTTTGAATAAATGCACGAAAATAAACTATGGGGCAAATGCAATCAATGACATGAATATAATGTAGTGTCAACAGGATTCAACAATCTGAGTTACATGGAAGCACATATCAATACAACAATATTAAAGCAGGAGTCAGTAGAAATCCAAAAGAAAAGACACCGTCAGGCTCAAAGCAGGAATCTCTAATCCTATAAAGAAGAAGGGGTGGTCTCAGTGTTAACCCTTAATGAAAGTCTAATCTACCAAAGCCTCTTGTTGTAACCATGTTATTACTAAAAGTGACATAACTAGGCTAGCTTCTTTAAATTGAATGTAATGTATGTATGATACATGGAAAAGCACTTGATTGGACTTGGAAATCTATACACAAGTAATGTGGGACCACTTATTCACAAATATTTGGCTTTGTAAAGGTCCCTGCTATTCATTCTGCATCTGTTCTGTCATTTACATGTTAAACAACTATCAATGTGCCCATGTGTGAAAGAGAGTCTCATCTCCATCTTGTATTCAAGCAGAGCCAGTAAGGCCATTCAAACTTCATTTGTACATGATTACTAATTCCTTCAGAACAATACAACCTGGTGTGGTGAAGGACACATGATTGGGCTCATAGTATGTCACTGTAGAACATCACAGCTGTTACTAAACAGTTCATGGAGATGTTTTAATGACCAGGCTCTTGGCCAGAGCAAAAGACAAGACAGACATTAGGCTATAATGGACATATTACCCAATATGTTAGAATGTAGAACTGCTTGTTATACACGTTTTAGCCTAAACAAACCACTCAGATATTTTGATTTGAGAATACAATACATATATTTACCATGTCCAGGTCAAATCTAACAGTGAAAGTCTAATCTACAGGAGCATTTGTTTTGCAAACATTTTATCACTAAAAGTTGTGTTCTCAATATGTTATATGCCTACATCACATCATGTTGGTATAAATGGAAAGTGTAAACAAATAATCGACATACCCACAGAGCTCCTATTAACCACAAACTACAGACTGAATTAATTCTGATCAACACTGCTGGGATCCCAGTCAACGCAACAGTATACATAGCATGTGTTCTCTGTGCACTGTTTATGAACTTGGTTATGTTGGGTGTGCTTTGTTAGAATGTAGAACGGATATATTGGACACATTATCCAATGTATTAGAACTACTGCTTGTTGTGTTCAGAATATGTGATACGCCTACATCAGAGCATGTCATTTTAAATGGAATGTGTGAAATGAGCATACCCACAGAGCTCCTATTAACCACTTACTAAGAAGGGATGTATATGTTCTCATTATTAACCCTTGTGTGGTGGAGAGGACACCATCTCCTTGTCAAATCTAACAAATGGTGTGGTGAAGGACACATGCAAAAAAATACACACAGTAGAATATATTGGACAGATTATCCAACGTGTTAGAATGTAGAACTGCTTGTTGGGTTCAGAATATGTGATAAGCCTGCATAACTGCATGTAATTTTCATTGGAATGTTTAAAAATTAGCATACCCACAGAGCTCCAAATAACCACACACTACAGACTGAATTAATTCTGACCAACACTGCCTGGATTCCATTCACATTATGTCACATAATGAAATACATATTCTGTGTCACAAAGCCAAAGTGCAGTAACTATGTTTTTGGACACACTGACATGTTTGTGTATACAAAAGGATATTATTTGTATTTCATGTGGTTGACTGATATTGGCACACACACACACACACACACACACACACACACACACACACACACACACACACACACACACACACACACACACACACACAATACTCCTATAATCAAAAGCTCCAAAAACACCAAAATCGCCTATTGACTTGTAATGTTGTCTTTATTTGTGACTGCACAATATTTACCAATCATCATTTACATTTAACAAAGCAATAAAGGAATACACACAATAATGTTCTCTAAAGGTTGCTGCTATCATTTTGCATGTCCTTCTGTCATATGGTTGGATGTATGAAGCATAATAAAAAAAAACATAATAAAGGTAGATGCAATGGGACATATACTAAATGATAATACTTGCATTTGTTTGCTCTAACACAAGCTGTTCAGCTTCTTTGTTTTTAACACGAACAGTGTGGAATACACTGGGAGATGCATTCCGTTTTACCATCTATTTTACTGCTTGGGCTTGAACTGAATAAAAAGTCCATTGAAGGAAGGATGTGTACATTTTCTACAGCACATACTATCCTTTGTGAAGGTTTTCAGAGAGTCCACACAGTTTCTGCAGGAGTGTATGCTCTAGTTCATTATAAAGTAATTAAGTTAAGTGGGTTTCTCCCCAGTGTGAATTCTCTGGTGTCCTTTAAGGTTGGACATTTGAGAGAAGTGTTTTCCACAATGATCACAACCATAGGGCTTCGCTCCAGTGTGACTTCTCTGGAATGGGAATCGTGGCAAATACGCAGCTTATCATGGTAACAAAGGTCCGGGTCTGTGTCCCACATGCCAGCATTAAGTATGTGACAACTTCTTGCTGCACGGTCATTATGTGACATTAGTGTTGAAACATTTAGGATATTTTTCCACCGCTGCAGTGCTACTGATCCATTTACTGTCAAGAGTTGCTGCTACTATGTTTAAACTATGTAATAAAGCCATGTCCCAATTAAAGCTAGCTCACTACAGAAGGAGAACCAAACAAAATCTATAGCTGAGTGAATTCACCTTTAGTCCAGAGGAGAGGTGTTTTAGCTTTTAATGAAACACCTGTTCTGTCTTACAAAGACAAAGTGCAGTAACTATGTTTTTGGACACACAGACATGTTTGTGTATCCCAAAGGATATTATAATGTGTGTTATTAGTTATTACCTTCCAATTTGTATTTCCTGTGGTTGACTGATATTACCAAACACACAATACTCCTATTATCAAAAGCACCAAAAGCACAAACAACAGCTCCACAAACACAGACTTTTAATGTTGTCTTTATTTGTGACTGCACAATCTGTACCAACGATCATTTACATTTATCAAAGCAATAAAGGAATACACACTCAATATTCTCTAAATGTTGCTGCTATCATTCTAGACGTTCTGAATAATGTAGGTAGATGCAATTGGACATATACTAAATGATAATACATACATCACATTTGCTCTAATTCAAGCTGTTCAGCTTTACACAGTTACAATATTATTGTTTGTACTTTCCCTCTATTTGAAATACAAACAGCGAGGGTTTTGTCCAAACTGATCACACATCCATGTCTCCAGTGTGTATTTTTCTGGTGGCTTTTAAGGCTGGACATATGATAGTAGTGTTTTCCAGATCATGGAAAATAAAGGTAATACGCAGAAGCTGTGGAAGACCCTAAAAGAACTTGGCGAAGGAGATAAAATAAAAACCAAAGGCAGCAAGATAGGCCTTATGATAAATGAAGAGATGGAGTATGATAACACATTGGTGGCTAATCAATTTAATAATTACTTCACAAATGTAGCAGCAGATCTGGTCTCCAAATTGCCGCACCTGGGATATTTGACATAAACAGGGTCAGGGAATTTTATGAGAAGCAAGGAGTGAGTTCAGATTCATTCTCACTGCAGAAGGTTGAGGTGGGAGCCGTCTCTAAGATGCTCACAGAGATAAATTGCACTAAGGCCACAGGCCTGGATGGTATATCTCTTCTCTTTATAATCAAAAGCTCCAAAAACACCCATTGACTTTGAATGTTGTCTTTATTTGTGACTGCACAATCTTTACCAACCATCATTTACATTTAACAAAGCAATAAAGGAATACACACAATAATGTTCTCTAAAGGCTGCTGTTATCATGTTGCATGTCCTTCTGTCATATGGCTGGATGTATGAAGCATAATAAAAAAAAACATAATAAAGGTAGATGCAATGAGACATATACAAAATGATAATAAATGCATTCATTTGCTCTAACTCAAGCTGTTCAGATTTATACCGTTACAATGTTATGGTTTGTACCTTTACTCTTTCTTTTAAACACAAACAACGTGGAATACACTGGGAAATGGATTCTGTTTTACCATTTATTTTACTGCTTGGGCTTGAACTGCATAAAAAGTCCATGGAAGGAAGGATGTGTACATGTTCTATAGCACATAATATACTTTGTGCATGTTTTCAGAGAGCCCACACAGTTTCTGCAGGAACGTCTTTTCCAGTTCATTATAAAGTAATTAAGTTAAGTGGGTTTCTCCCCAGTGTGAATTCTCTGGTGTGTTTTAAGGTTGGACATATCAGAGAAGTGTTGTCCACAATGATCACATCCATAGGGTTTCTCTCCTGTGTGAATTCTCTGGTGCTTTTTAAGGTTGGACATTTGAGAGAAGTGTTTTCCACAATGATCACATCCATAGGGTTTCTCCCCAGTGTGAATTATCTGGTGTGTTTTAAGGTTGGACATATCAGAGAAGTGTTGTCCACAATGATCACATCCATAGGGTTTCTCTCCTGTGTGAATTCTTTGGTGTGTTTTAAGTTTGGAGATGCCTGGGAAGTGTTGTCCACACTGATCACATCCATAGGGTTTCTCTCCAGTGTGAACTTTCTGATGTGTTTTAAGGTTGGACATATCAGAGAAGTGTTGTCCACACTGATCACACCCATAGGGTTTCTCTCCAGTGTGAATAAAAAAAAAAGAAAAGTTGTTATAGGACAAGTTCGCAATTTTAAAACCTCTTCCTCTTCTTAATATATTGTTCCAGACAAAAGTTCACAATAAAATGGCAAATATATATCACTGCCGGTAAGAAAAATGGTTTGCATCCATGTCATTCATCCATCCGTATAGCATGTTAACTTTTCATAAATAGAAAGCCTGCAGTTTCTATTAGCTTGAATTCCCCATTGATGATGTCAATAGTAGGCATGTTTCTGAAATGCCCACATCCCTCTGAATCCCTCCACACGGACTGAATAGACAACTATTTTGCTATTTTATCATTAGTGAGGACCCTTGTTCATGAAAATCTATCTAATCTACAACAGTTAAAGGTTGAATTACAATGAAACAAATGGCATATTGAGAATAAAAAGAATATTGAGGAAACCCAACAGGGTAAATGGAGGTAGAGTAAGTAACATACCAAGGTCTTTGTTTTCCTCCTGTTCAGCAGAGTTGAGTTTGACAGAGTTCATCGTATCCTGAAGTCTGGAGTCCACAGTCAGATCTGACCAGAAATGATTGATTTCCTGGAAGACTTGTGGAGAAATGAAACAGACCAACTCTTCTTATACTGGAGAGTCTGGGGTGAAAACACTGACTGCTCTAAATGATTGGCTAAAGAGAACAATAGAACCATCTCTCCACCAATCACAATCTAACATACTCCACCCCTCCCTCCTCCCCCCAGACATGCTCATGCAACCTTCTACAAAATTAGCAACAACATTATCTAAGACAACGATATCAATAGGCTATATTAAACACTATGTTGAATTTGTCAGAAAACAGTGTCAGGTGTTAAGATCAACAATATAAGGTACCAATGAAACAGAAGTTATCAAGTGTCATTAATGTTGTCATTTTATCAACTGCCCCCTTGCCATTGTTGTAATGTTTCCCACAGGTTCAGCTATTAGAGTATCCCTATAATAGGGAGACAGAAAGGAAGCCTGCTCAGGTTGACAGCCCCAGCAGAACCCCCTGAACGGCGGTACTGCCGTGAAATCAGCGTGTTATTTATAAACATGTTTTACAAAACAAACACACCAAATGATAAACAACGCGCGCGGGTCGTTCAGTGCAAGCCAGCAGGACGTGCACACAGTACGTGTTTGGGCGGCCACTTACTCAGAAGCTGCTGCTGGCTGTATTTCTGCCGTTCATTTGCATGGGGCGAGATGGGGTAATCCGCAAGAAAAAACAGCGCTCGAAAGTACATTACGTCCTCGTCGCATGCACATCGATCTAATTCCATGTATTCCACTCATTCCGAAGCCTTGATTTCGTCTGTCGTCTGAGCGAAAAAGACGAGGGGACGCTCTAGCCAGCCTGCACCGTTCACAATACAAGGGAACGTAGATCCCAGCCCGAGATACCAGTTGCAGCCCCAGCCGATGACGTCATCACGTTTCTGACGTGATCCCACCTCCCAAGGTCTCTTAAAGAGACAGAGCAAGGCTGGCGACTGTATTTTTTAAAAAATTATGATTAATTTCATAAATTACGGGAAAGTACGGGAAAAGACGATCGGACGGTTTTTAGGTCGGGACAAGTACGGGCAAGTGCGGACGGCTTACAAGGTGTTAATACTTTTTTTGTCATTACTATAAAATAAGTATATATATATATATATATATATATATATATATATATATATATATATATAACTTCTGTGGACTCCATCAATAATTGAAGATATGCATTTTATTTGGCACATGGTCATTCCACTGTATTGACCAGAGCTCAAAAGGTAATGGGAGAACACTAACCAATCACATTCTAACAGCATCATCAATCTCCCTATGACAAAAAATACCAATAGATTAAACTATCTCTATAACATGTCCCTATCTTTGAATAAATGCACGAAAATAAACTATGGGGCAAATGCAATCAATGACATGAATATAATGTAGTGTCAACAGGATTCAACAATCTGAGTTACATGGAAGCACATATCAATACAACAATATTAAAGCAGGAGTCAGTAGAAATCCAAAAGAAAAGACACCGTCAGGCTCAAAGCAGGAATCTCTAATCCTATAAAGAAGAAGGGGTGGTCTCAGTGTTAACCCTTAATGAAAGTCTAATCTACCAAAGCCTCTTGTTGTAACCATGTTATTACTAAAAGTGACATAACTAGGCTAGCTTCTTTAAATTGAATGTAATGTATGTATGATACATGGAAAAGCACTTGATTGGACTTGGAAATCTATACACAAGTAATGTGGGACCACTTATTCACAAATATTTGGCTTTGTAAAGGTCCCTGCTATTCATTCTGCATCTGTTCTGTCATTTACATGTTAAACAACTATCAATGTGCCCATGTGTGAAAGAGAGTCTCATCTCCATCTTGTATTCAAGCAGAGCCAGTAAGGCCATTCAAACTTCATTTGTACATGATTACTAATTCCTTCAGAACAATACAACCTGGTGTGGTGAAGGACACATGATTGGGCTCATAGTATGTCACTGTAGAACATCACAGCTGTTACTAAACAGTTCATGGAGATGTTTTAATGACCAGGCTCTTGGCCAGAGCAAAAGACAAGACAGACATTAGGCTATAATGGACATATTACCCAATATGTTAGAATGTAGAACTGCTTGTTATACACGTTTTAGCCTAAACAAACCACTCAGATATTTCGATTTGAGAATACAATACATATATTTACCATGTCCAGGTCAAATCTAACAGTGAAAGTCTAATCTACAGGAGCATTTGTTTTGCAAACATTTTATCACTAAAAGTTGTGTTCTCAATATGTTATATGCCTACATCACATCATGTTGGTATAAATGGAAAGTGTAAACAAATAATCGACATACCCACAGAGCTCCTATTAACCACAAACTACAGACTGAATTAATTCTGATCAACACTGCTGGGATCCCAGTCAACGCAACAGTATACATAGCATGTGTTCTCTGTGCACTGTTTATGAACTTGGTTATGTTGGGTGTGCTTTGTTAGAATGTAGAACGGATATATTGGACACATTATCCAATGTATTAGAACTACTGCTTGTTGTGTTCAGAATATGTGATACGCCTACATCAGAGCATGTCATTTTAAATGGAATGTGTGAAATGAGCATACCCACAGAGCTCCTATTAACCACTTACTAAGAAGGGATGTATATGTTCTCATTATTAACCCTTGTGTGGTGGAGAGGACACCATCTCCTTGTCAAATCTAACAACTGGTGTGGTGAAGGACACATGCAAAAAAATACACACAGTAGAATATATTGGACAGATTATCCAACGTGTTAGAACGTAGAACTGCTTGTTGGGTTCAGAATATGTGATAAGCCTGCATAACTGCATGTCATTTTCATTGGAATGTTTAAAAATTAGCATACCCACAGAGCTCCAAATAACCACACACTACAGACTGAATTAATTCTGACCAACACTGCCTGGATTCCATTCACATTATGTCACATAATGAAATACATATTCTGTGTCACAAAGCCAAAGTGCAGTAACTATGTTTTTGGACACACTGACATGTTTGTGTATACAAAAGGATATTATCTGTATTTCATGTGGTTGACTGATATTGGCACACACACACACACACACACACACACACACACACACACACACACACACACACACACACACACACACACACACACACACACACACACACACACACACAATACTCCTATAATCAAAAGCTCCAAAAACACCAAAATCGCCTATTGACTTGTAATGTTGTCTTTATTTGTGACTGCACAATATTTACCAATCATCATTTACATTTAACAAAGCAATAAAGGAATACACACAATAATGTTCTCTAAAGGTTGCTGCTATCATTTTGCATGTCCTTCTGTCATATGGTTGGATGTATGAAGCATAATAAAAAAAACATAATAAAGGTAGATGCAATGGGACATATACTAAATGATAATACTTGCATTTGTTTGCTCTAACACAAGCTGTTCAGCTTCTTTGTTTTTAACACGAACAGTGTGGAATACACTGGGAGATGCATTCCGTTTTACCATCTATTTTACTGCTTGGGCTTGAACTGAATAAAAAGTCCATTGAAGGAAGGATGTGTACATTTTCTACAGCACATACTATACTTTGTGAAGGTTTTCAGAGAGTCCACACAGTTTCTGCAGGAGTGTATGCTCTAGTTCATTATAAAGTAATTAAGTTAAGTGGGTTTCTCCCCAGTGTGAATTCTCTGGTGTCCTTTAAGGTTGGACATTTGAGAGAAGTGTTTTCCACAATGATCACAACCATAGGGCTTCGCTCCAGTGTGACTTCTCTGGAATGGGAATCGTGGCAAATACGCAGCTTATCATGGTAACAAAGGTCCGGGTCTGTGTCCCACATGCCAGCATTAAGTATGTGACAACTTCTTGCTGCACGGTCATTATGTGACATTAGTGTTGAAACATTTAGGATATTTTTCCACCGCTGCAGTGCTACTGATCCATTTACTGTCAAGAGTTGCTGCTACTATGTTTAAACTATGTAATAAAGCCATGTCCCAATTAAAGCTAGCTCACTACAGAAGGAGAACCAAACAAAATCTATAGCTGAGTGAATTCACCTTTAGTCCAGAGGAGAGGTGTTTTAGCTTTTAATGAAACACCTGTTCTGTCTTACAAAGACAAAGTGCAGTAACTATGTTTTTGGACACACAGACATGTTTGTGTATCCCAAAGGATATTATAATGTGTGTTATTAGTTATTACCTTCCAATTTGTATTTCCTGTGGTTGACTGATATTACCAAACACACAATACTCCTATTATCAAAAGCACCAAAAGCACAAACAACAGCTCCACAAACACAGACTTTTAATGTTGTCTTTATTTGTGACTGCACAATCTGTACCAACGATCATTTACATTTATCAAAGCAATAAAGGAATACACACTCAATATTCTCTAAATGTTGCTGCTATCATTCTAGACGTTCTGAATAATGTAGGTAGATGCAATTGGACATATACTAAATGATAATACATACATCACATTTGCTCTAATTCAAGCTGTTCAGCTTTACACAGTTACAATATTATTGTTTGTACTTTCCCTCTATTTGAAATACAAACAGCGAGGGTTTTGTCCAAACTGATCACACATCCATGTCTCCAGTGTGTATTTTTCTGGTGGCTTTTAAGGCTGGACATATGATAGTAGTGTTTTCCAGATCATGGAAAATAAAGGTAATACGCAGAAGCTGTGGAAGACCCTAAAAGAACTTGGCGAAGGAGATAAAATAAAAACCAAAGGCAGCAAGATAGGCCTTATGATAAATGAAGAGATGGAGTATGATAACACATTGGTGGCTAATCAATTTAATAATTACTTCACAAATGTAGCAGCAGATCTGGTCTCCAAATTGCCGGCCACACCTGGGATATTTGACATAAACAGGGTCAGGGAATTTTATGAGAAGCAAGGAGTGAGTTCAGATTCATTCTCACTGCAGAAGGTTGAGGTGGGAGCCGTCTCTAAGATGCTCACAGAGATAAATTGCACTAAGGCCACAGGCCTGGATGGTATATCTCTTCTCTTTATAATCAAAAGCTCCAAAAACACCCATTGACTTTGAATGTTGTCTTTATTTGTGACTGCACAATCTTTACCAACCATCATTTACATTTAACAAAGCAATAAAGGAATACACACAATAATGTTCTCTAAAGGCTGCTGTTATCATGTTGCATGTCCTTCTGTCATATGGCTGGATGTATGAAGCATAATAAAAAAAAACATAATAAAGGTAGATGCAATGAGACATATACAAAATGATAATAAATGCATTCATTTGCTCTAACTCAAGCTGTTCAGATTTATACCGTTACAATGTTATGGTTTGTACCTTTACTCTTTCTTTTAAACACAAACAACGTGGAATACACTGGGAAATGGATTCTGTTTTACCATTTATTTTACTGCTTGGGCTTGAACTGCATAAAAAGTCCATGGAAGGAAGGATGTGTACATGTTCTATAGCACATAATATACTTTGTGCATGTTTTCAGAGAGCCCACACAGTTTCTGCAGGAACGTCTTTTCCAGTTCATTATAAAGTAATTAAGTTAAGTGGGTTTCTCCCCAGTGTGAATTCTCTGGTGTGTTTTAAGGTTGGACATATCAGAGAAGTGTTGTCCACAATGATCACATCCATAGGGTTTCTCTCCTGTGTGAATTCTCTGGTGCTTTTTAAGGTTGGACATTTGAGAGAAGTGTTTTCCACAATGATCACATCCATAGGGTTTCTCCCCAGTGTGAATTATCTGGTGTGTTTTAAGGTTGGACATATCAGAGAAGTGTTGTCCACAATGATCACATCCATAGGGTTTCTCTCCTGTGTGAATTCTTTGGTGTGTTTTAAGGTTGGACATATCAGAGAAGTGTTGTCCACACTGATCACACCCATAGGGTTTCTCTCCAGTGTGAATTCTCTGGTGTTGTTTAAGGCTGGACATATCAGAGAAGTGTTGTCCACAATGATCACATCCATAGGGTTTCTCTCCTGTGTGAATTCTCTGGTGCTTTTTAAGGCTGGACATTTGAGAGAAGTGTTTTCCACAATGATCACACCCATATGGTTTCTCTCCAGTGTGAATTCTCTGGTGTTGTTTAAGGCTGGACATTTCAGAGAAGTGTTGTCCACACTGATCACATCCATGGGTTTTCTCCCCTGTGTGAATTTTCCGGTGGCCTTTAAGGCTGGATATTTGAGAGAAGTGTTGTCCACACTGATCACACCCATAGGGTTTCTCTCCAGTGTGAATTCTCTGGTGTTGTTTAAGGCTGGACATATCAGAGAAGTGTTGTCCACAATGATCACATCCATAGGGTTTCTCTCCTGTGTGAATTCTCTGGTGGGTTTTAAGGCTGGACATTTGAGAGAAGTGTTGTCCACACTGATCACACCCATAGGGTTTCTCTCCAGTGTGAATTCTCTGGTGTTGTTTAAGGCTGGACATATCAGAGAAGTGTTGTCCACAATGATCACATCCATAGGGTTTCTCTCCTGTGTGAATTCTCTGGTGGGTTTTAAGGCTGGACATTTGAGAGAAGTGTTTTCCACACTGATCACAGCCATATTGTTTCTCTCCAGTGTGAATTCTTTGGTGTGTTTTAAGTTTGGAGATGCTAAGGAAGTGTTTTCCACACTGATCACAGCTGTGTTGTTTTTGCTTAGCCAACCTTCTTTTTACATTCACCTCTGGTAGGACAGGGAGGCCAGACTGATGATGCAACACTGGATTAAAAAAAAAAGAAGTTGTTATAGGACAAGTTCGCCATTTTTAAACCTCTTCCTAATATAATTGGTCTGGACAAAAGTTCACAATAAAATGGCAAAAATATATCACTGCAGGTGATATAAAATGTTTGAATCCATGTCATTCATCCATCCGTATAGCATGTTAACGTGTCATAAATAGAAAGCTTTTATTAGAAAGTTTCTATTAGCTTGAATTCCCTATCGATGATGTCACTAGTAGACATGTTTCTGAAATGACCACATCCCTCTGAATCCCTCCACACAGACTGAATAGACAACTATTGTGCTATTTTATCATTAGTGAGGACCCTTGTTCATGAAAATCTATCTAATCTACAACAGAGTTAAAGGTTGAATTACAATGAAACAAATGGCATATTGAGAATAAAAAGAATATTGAGGAAAACAACAGGGTAAATGGAGGTAGAGTAAGTAACATACCAAGGTCTTTGTTTTCCTCCTGTTCAGTAGAGTTGAGTTTGACAGAGTTCATCTTATCCTGAAGTCTGGAGTCCACAATCAGATCTGACCAGAAATGATTGATATCCTGGAAGACTTGTGGAGAAATGAAACAGACCAACTCTTCTTATACTAGAGAGTCTGGGGTGAAAACATTAACTGCTCTGAATGATTGGCCAAAGACAACAATAGAACCATCTCTCCACCAATCACAATCTAACATACTGTGCTCCACCCCTCCCTCCTCCCCCCAGACATGCTCTATGCAACCTTCTACAAAACAACAACATTATCTATATATGACACAGATATCAATAGGCTATATTAAACACTATGTTTAATTTGTCAGAAAACAGTGTCAGTTGTTAAAATCAACAATATAAGACGCCAATGAAACAAAGAAGTTATCAAGTGTCATTAATGTTGTCATTTTATCAACTGCCCCCTTGCCATTGTTGTAATGTTTCCAACAGGTTCAACTATTAGAGTATCCATATAATAGGGAGACAGAAAGGAAGCCTGCTCTATCTTATTTTTTTGTTTGTTTTGTCATTACTATAAAATGTGTGTATATATATATATATATATATATATATATATATATATATATATATATATATATATATATATACACACACACATTCTAACAGCATCATCAATCT
This sequence comes from Nannobrachium achirus, assembly GCF_963921795.1. NCBI lineage: Eukaryota > Metazoa > Chordata > Actinopteri > Myctophiformes > Myctophidae > Nannobrachium > Nannobrachium achirus. The sequence continues at coordinate 68,949,696 of NC_137810.1, read as the reverse complement.
CTATATGACAAAAAAAATACCAATACATTAACCTATCTCTATAACATGTCCCTATCTTTGAATATATGCATGTAAATAAACTATGGGACAAATGCAATCAATGACATGAATATAATGTAGTGTCAACAGGATTCAACAATCTGAGTTACATGGAAGCACATATCAATACAACAATATTAAAGCAGGAGTCAGTAGAAATCCAAAAGAAAAGACACCGTCAGGCTCAAAGCAGGAATCTCTAATCCTATAAAGAAGAAGGGGTGGTCTCAGTGTTAACCCTTAATGAAAGTCTAATCTACCAAAGCCTCTTGTTGTAACCATGTTATTACTAAAGGTGACATAACTAGGCTAGCTTCTTTAAATTGACTGTAATGTATGTATGTATGATACATGGAAAAGCACTTGATTGGACTTGGAAATCTATACACAAGTAATGGGGCACCACTTCACACATCTTTGACTTTGTAAAGGTCCCTGCTATTCATTCTGCATCTGTTCTATCATTTACATGTTAAACAACTATCAATGTGCCCATGTGTGAAAGAGAGTCTCATCTCCATCTTGTTATTCAAGCAGAGCCATTAAGGCCATTCAAACTTCATTTGTACATGATTACTCTAATTCCTTCAGAACAATACAACCTGGTGTGGTGAAGGACACATGATTGGGCTCATAGTATGTCATTGTAGAACATCACAGCTGTTACTAAACAGTTCATGGAGATGTTTTAATGACCAGGCTCTTGGCCAGAGCAAAAGACAAGACAGACATTAGGCTATAATGGACACATTACCCAATGTGTTAGAATGTAGAACTGCTTGTTATACAAGTTTTAGCCTAAACAACCACTCAGATATTTCGATTTGAGAATACAATACATATATTTACCATGTCCAGGTCAAATCTAACAGTGAAAGTCTAATCTACAGAAGCATTTGTTTTGCAAACATTTTATCACTAAAAGTTGTGTTCTCAATATGTGATATGCCTACATCACAGCATGTTGGTATAAATGGAAAGTGTAAACAAATAATCGACATACCCACAGAGCTCCTATTAACCACAAACTACAGACTGAATTAATTCTGATCAACACTGCTGGGATCCCAGTCAACGCAACAGTATACATAGCATGTGTTCTCTGTGCACTGTTTATGAACTTGGTTATGTTGGGTGTGCTTTGTTAGAATGTATAACGGATATATTGGACACATTATCCAATGTATTAGAACTACTGCTTGTTGTGTTCAGAATATGTGATATGTTATCATGTTGCATGTCCTTCTGTCATATGGCTGGATGTATGAAGCATAATAAAAAAAAACATAATAAAGGTAGATGCAATGAGACATATACAAAATGATAATAAATGCATTCATTTGCTCTAACTCAAGCTGTTCAGATTTATACCGTTACAATGTTATGGTTTGTACCTTTACTCTTTCTTTTAAACACAAACAACGTGGAATACACTGGGAAATGGATTCTGTTTTACCATTTATTTTACTGCTTGGGCTTGAACTGCATAAAAAGTCCATGGAAGGAAGGATGTGTACATGTTCTATAGCACATAATATACTTTGTGCATGTTTTCAGAGAGCCCACACAGTTTCTGCAGGAACGTCTTTTCCAGTTCATTATAAAGTAATTAAGTTAAGTGGGTTTCTCCCCAGTGTGAATTCTCTGGTGTGTTTTAAGGTTGGACATATCAGAGAAGTGTTGTCCACAATGATCACATCCATAGGGTTTCTCTCCTGTGTGAATTCTCTGGTGCTTTTTAAGGTTGGACATTTGAGAGAAGTGTTTTCCACAATGATCACATCCATAGGGTTTCTCCCCAGTGTGAATTATCTGGTGTGTTTTAAGGTTGGACATATCAGAGAAGTGTTGTCCACACTGATCACACCCATAGGGTTTCTCCCCAGTGTGAATTATCTGGTGTGTTTTAAGGCTGGACATATCAGAGAAGTGTTGTCCACAATGATCACATCCATAGGGTTTCTCTCCTGTGTGAATTCTCTGGTGCTTTTTAAGGCTGGACATTTGAGAGAAGTGTTTTCCACAATGATCACACCCATATGGTTTCTCTCCAGTGTGAATTCTCTGGTGTTGTTTAAGGCTGGACATTTCAGAGAAGTGTTGTCCACACTGATCACATCCATGGGTTTTCTCCCCTGTGTGAATTTTCCGGTGGCCTTTAAGGCTGGATATTTGAGAGAAGTGTTGTCCACACTGATCACACCCATAGGGTTTCTCTCCAGTGTGAATTCTCTGGTGTTGTTTAAGGCTGGACATATCAGAGAAGTGTTGTCCACAATGATCACATCCATAGGGTTTCTCTCCTGTGTGAATTCTCTGGTGGGTTTTAAGGCTGGACATTTGAGAGAAGTGTTGTCCACACTGATCACACCCATAGGGTTTCTCTCCAGTGTGAATTCTCTGGTGTTGTTTAAGGCTGGACATATCAGAGAAGTGTTGTCCACAATGATCACATCCATAGGGTTTCTCTCCTGTGTGAATTCTCTGGTGGGTTTTAAGGCTGGACATTTGAGAGAAGTGTTTTCCACACTGATCACAGCCATATTGTTTCTCTCCAGTGTGAATTCTTTGGTGTGTTTTAAGTTTGGAGATGCTAAGGAAGTGTTTTCCACACTGATCACAGCTGTGTTGTTTTTGCTTAGCCAACCTTCTTTTTACATTCACCTCTGGTAGGACAGGGAGGCCAGACTGATGATGCAACACTGGATTAAAAAAAAAAGAAGTTGTTATAGGACAAGTTCGCCATTTTTAAACCTCTTCCTAATATAATTGGTCTGGACAAAAGTTCACAATAAAATGGCAAAAATATATCACTGCAGGTGATATAAAATGTTTGAATCCATGTCATTCATCCATCCGTATAGCATGTTAACGTGTCATAAATAGAAAGCTTTTATTAGAAAGTTTCTATTAGCTTGAATTCCCTATCGATGATGTCACTAGTAGACATGTTTCTGAAATGACCACATCCCTCTGAATCCCTCCACACAGACTGAATAGACAACTATTGTGCTATTTTATCATTAGTGAGGACCCTTGTTCATGAAAATCTATCTAATCTACAACAGAGTTAAAGGTTGAATTACAATGAAACAAATGGCATATTGAGAATAAAAAGAATATTGAGGAAAACAACAGGGTAAATGGAGGTAGAGTAAGTAACATACCAAGGTCTTTGTTTTCCTCCTGTTCAGTAGAGTTGAGTTTGACAGAGTTCATCTTATCCTGAAGTCTGGAGTCCACAATCAGATCTGACCAGAAATGATTGATATCCTGGAAGACTTGTGGAGAAATGAAACAGACCAACTCTTCTTATACTAGAGAGTCTGGGGTGAAAACATTAACTGCTCTGAATGATTGGCCAAAGACAACAATAGAACCATCTCTCCACCAATCACAATCTAACATACTGTGCTCCACCCCTCCCTCCTCCCCCCAGACATGCTCTATGCAACCTTCTACAAAACAACAACATTATCTATATATGACACAGATATCAATAGGCTATATTAAACACTATGTTTAATTTGTCAGAAAACAGTGTCAGTTGTTAAAATCAACAATATAAGACGCCAATGAAACAAAGAAGTTATCAAGTGTCATTAATGTTGTCATTTTATCAACTGCCCCCTTGCCATTGTTGTAATGTTTCCAACAGGTTCAACTATTAGAGTATCCATATAATAGGGAGACAGAAAGGAAGCCTGCTCTATCTTATTTTTTTGTTTGTTTTGTCATTACTATAAAATGTGTGTGTATATATATATATATATATATATATATATATATATATATATATATATATATATATATATATATATATATATATATACACACACACACATTCTAACAGCATCATCAATCTCTATATGACAAAAAAAATACCAATACATTAACCTATCTCTATAACATGTCCCTATCTTTGAATATATGCATGTAAATAAACTATGGGACAAATGCAATCAATGACATGAATATAATGTAGTGTCAACAGGATTCAACAATCTGAGTTACATGGAAGCACATATCAATACAACAATATTAAAGCAGGAGTCAGTAGAAATCCAAAAGAAAAGACACCGTCAGGCTCAAAGCAGGAATCTCTAATCCTATAAAGAAGAAGGGGTGGTCTCAGTGTTAACCCTTAATGAAAGTCTAATCTACCAAAGCCTCTTGTTGTAACCATGTTATTACTAAAGGTGACATAACTAGGCTAGCTTCTTTAAATTGACTGTAATGTATGTATGTATGATACATGGAAAAGCACTTGATTGGACTTGGAAATCTATACACAAGTAATGGGGCACCACTTCACACATCTTTGACTTTGTAAAGGTCCCTGCTATTCATTCTGCATCTGTTCTATCATTTACATGTTAAACAACTATCAATGTGCCCATGTGTGAAAGAGAGTCTCATCTCCATCTTGTTATTCAAGCAGAGCCATTAAGGCCATTCAAACTTCATTTGTACATGATTACTCTAATTCCTTCAGAACAATACAACCTGGTGTGGTGAAGGACACATGATTGGGCTCATAGTATGTCATTGTAGAACATCACAGCTGTTACTAAACAGTTCATGGAGATGTTTTAATGACCAGGCTCTTGGCCAGAGCAAAAGACAAGACAGACATTAGGCTATAATGGACACATTACCCAATGTGTTAGAATGTAGAACTGCTTGTTATACAAGTTTTAGCCTAAACAACCACTCAGATATTTCGATTTGAGAATACAATACATATATTTACCATGTCCAGGTCAAATCTAACAGTGAAAGTCTAATCTACAGAAGCATTTATTTTGCAAACATTTTATCACTAAAAGTTGTGTTCTCAATATGTGATATGCCTACATCACAGCATGTTGGTATAAATGGAAAGTGTAAACAAATAATCGACATACCCACAGAGCTCCTATTAACCACAAACTACAGACTGAATTAATTCTGATCAACACTGCTGGGATCCCAGTCAACGCAACAGTATACATAGCATGTGTTCTCTGTGCACTGTTTATGAACTTGGTTATGTTGGGTGTGCTTTGTTAGAATGTATAACGGATATATTGGACACATTATCCAATGTATTAGAACTACTGCTTGTTGTGTTCAGAATATGTGATATGTTATCATGTTGCATGTCCTTCTGTCATATGGCTGGATGTATGAAGCATAATAAAAAAAAACATAATAAAGGTAGATGCAATGAGACATATACAAAATGATAATAAATGCATTCATTTGCTCTAACTCAAGCTGTTCAGATTTATACCGTTACAATGTTATGGTTTGTACCTTTACTCTTTCTTTTAAACACAAACAACGTGGAATACACTGGGAAATGGATTCTGTTTTACCATTTATTTTACTGCTTGGGCTTGAACTGCATAAAAAGTCCATGGAAGGAAGGATGTGTACATGTTCTATAGCACATAATATACTTTGTGCATGTTTTCAGAGAGCCCACACAGTTTCTGCAGGAACGTCTTTTCCAGTTCATTATAAAGTAATTAAGTTAAGTGGGTTTCTCCCCAGTGTGAATTCTCTGGTGTGTTTTAAGGTTGGACATATCAGAGAAGTGTTGTCCACAATGATCACATCCATAGGGTTTCTCTCCTGTGTGAATTCTCTGGTGCTTTTTAAGGTTGGACATTTGAGAGAAGTGTTTTCCACAATGATCACATCCATAGGGTTTCTCCCCAGTGTGAATTATCTGGTGTGTTTTAAGGTTGGACATATCAGAGAAGTGTTGTCCACACTGATCACACCCATAGGGTTTCTCCCCAGTGTGAATTATCTGGTGTGTTTTAAGGCTGGACATATCAGAGAAGTGTTGTCCACAATGATCACATCCATAGGGTTTCTCTCCTGTGTGAATTCTCTGGTGCTTTTTAAGGCTGGACATTTGAGAGAAGTGTTTTCCACAATGATCACACCCATATGGTTTCTCTCCAGTGTGAATTCTCTGGTGTTGTTTAAGGCTGGACATTTCAGAGAAGTGTTGTCCACACTGATCACATCCATGGGTTTTCTCCCCTGTGTGAATTTTCCGGTGGCCTTTAAGGCTGGATATTTGAGAGAAGTGTTGTCCACACTGATCACACCCATAGGGTTTCTCTCCAGTGTGAATTCTCTGGTGTTGTTTAAGGCTGGACATATCAGAGAAGTGTTGTCCACAATGATCACATCCATAGGGTTTCTCTCCTGTGTGAATTCTCTGGTGGGTTTTAAGGCTGGACATTTGAGAGAAGTGTTGTCCACACTGATCACACCCATAGGGTTTCTCTCCAGTGTGAATTCTCTGGTGTTGTTTAAGGCTGGACATATCAGAGAAGTGTTGTCCACAATGATCACATCCATAGGGTTTCTCTCCTGTGTGAATTCTCTGGTGGGTTTTAAGGCTGGACATTTGAGAGAAGTGTTTTCCACACTGATCACAGCCATATTGTTTCTCTCCAGTGTGAATTCTTTGGTGTGTTTTAAGTTTGGAGATGCTAAGGAAGTGTTTTCCACACTGATCACAGCTGTGTTGTTTTTGCTTAGCCAACCTTCTTTTTACATTCACCTCTGGTAGGACAGGGAGGCCAGACTGATGATGCAACACTGGATTAAAAAAAAAAGAAGTTGTTATAGGACAAGTTCGCCATTTTTAAACCTCTTCCTAATATAATTGGTCTGGACAAAAGTTCACAATAAAATGGCAAAAATATATCACTGCAGGTGATATAAAATGTTTGAATCCATGTCATTCATCCATCCGTATAGCATGTTAACGTGTCATAAATAGAAAGCTTTTATTAGAAAGTTTCTATTAGCTTGAATTCCCTATCGATGATGTCACTAGTAGACATGTTTCTGAAATGACCACATCCCTCTGAATCCCTCCACACAGACTGAATAGACAACTATTGTGCTATTTTATCATTAGTGAGGACCCTTGTTCATGAAAATCTATCTAATCTACAACAGAGTTAAAGGTTGAATTACAATGAAACAAATGGCATATTGAGAATAAAAAGAATATTGAGGAAAACAACAGGGTAAATGGAGGTAGAGTAAGTAACATACCAAGGTCTTTGTTTTCCTCCTGTTCAGTAGAGTTGAGTTTGACAGAGTTCATCTTATCCTGAAGTCTGGAGTCCACAATCAGATCTGACCAGAAATGATTGATATCCTGGAAGACTTGTGGAGAAATGAAACAGACCAACTCTTCTTATACTAGAGAGTCTGGGGTGAAAACATTAACTGCTCTGAATGATTGGCCAAAGACAACAATAGAACCATCTCTCCACCAATCACAATCTAACATACTGTGCTCCACCCCTCCCTCCTCCCCCCAGACATGCTCTATGCAACCTTCTACAAAACAACAACATTATCTATATATGACACAGATATCAATAGGCTATATTAAACACTATGTTTAATTTGTCAGAAAACAGTGTCAGTTGTTAAAATCAACAATATAAGACGCCAATGAAACAAAGAAGTTATCAAGTGTCATTAATGTTGTCATTTTATCAACTGCCCCCTTGCCATTGTTGTAATGTTTCCAACAGGTTCAACTATTAGAGTATCCATATAATAGGGAGACAGAAAGGAAGCCTGCTCTATCTTATTTTTTTGTTTGTTTTGTCATTACTATAAAATGTGTGTGTATATATATATATATATATATATATATATATATATATATATATATATATATATATATATATATATATACACACACACATTCTAACAGCATCATCAATCTCTATATGACAAAAAAAATACCAATACATTAACCTATCTCTATAACATGTCCCTATCTTTGAATATATGCATGTAAATAAACTATGGGACAAATGCAATCAATGACATGAATATAATGTAGTGTCAACAGGATTCAACAATCTGAGTTACATGGAAGCACATATCAATACAACAATATTAAAGCAGGAGTCAGTAGAAATCCAAAAGAAAAGACACCGTCAGGCTCAAAGCAGGAATCTCTAATCCTATAAAGAAGAAGGGGTGGTCTCAGTGTTAACCCTTAATGAAAGTCTAATCTACCAAAGCCTCTTGTTGTAACCATGTTATTACTAAAGGTGACATAACTAGGCTAGCTTCTTTAAATTGACTGTAATGTATGTATGTATGATACATGGAAAAGCACTTGATTGGACTTGGAAATCTATACACAAGTAATGGGGCACCACTTCACACATCTTTGACTTTGTAAAGGTCCCTGCTATTCATTCTGCATCTGTTCTATCATTTACATGTTAAACAACTATCAATGTGCCCATGTGTGAAAGAGAGTCTCATCTCCATCTTGTTATTCAAGCAGAGCCATTAAGGCCATTCAAACTTCATTTGTACATGATTACTCTAATTCCTTCAGAACAATACAACCTGGTGTGGTGAAGGACACATGATTGGGCTCATAGTATGTCATTGTAGAACATCACAGCTGTTACTAAACAGTTCATGGAGATGTTTTAATGACCAGGCTCTTGGCCAGAGCAAAAGACAAGACAGACATTAGGCTATAATGGACACATTACCCAATGTGTTAGAATGTAGAACTGCTTGTTATACAAGTTTTAGCCTAAACAACCACTCAGATATTTCGATTTGAGAATACAATACATATATTTACCATGTCCAGGTCAAATCTAACAGTGAAAGTCTAATCTACAGAAGCATTTATTTTGCAAACATTTTATCACTAAAAGTTGTGTTCTCAATATGTGATATGCCTACATCACAGCATGTTGATATAAATGGAAAGTGTAAACAAATAATCGACATACCCACAGAGCTCCTATTAACCACAAACTACAGACTGAATTAATTCTGATCAACACTGCTGGGATCCCAGTCAACGCAACAGTATACATAGCATGTGTTCTCTGTGCACTGTTTATGAACTTGGTTATGTTGGGTGTGCTTTGTTAGAATGTATAACGGATATATTGGACACATTATCCAATGTATTAGAACTACTGCTTGTTGTGTTCAGAATATGTGATATGCCTACATCAGAGCATGTCATTTTAAATGGAATGTGTGAAATGAGCATACACAAAGAGCTCCTATTAACCACTTACTAAGAAGGGATGTATATGTTCTCATTATTAACCCTTGTGTGGTGGAGAGGACACCATCTCCTTGTCAAATCTAACAACTGGTGTGGTGAAGGACACATGCAAAAAAAGACACACAGTAGCCGCTGATACGAACGACCTACGGCCTGGTCGCGACCTAGGCCACGACCTGGAGGTCGTAGGTCCCGGTTCTGGAGGTCGTAGTTCGCGGTACATACTTGTTAGGTCGCGGCCGGTCTAGTTTCGCGACCCCCGGCCGTGGTTGCGCCACCTCGGTCGTCCCCGGGCCGTCTTTTTGCAGAATATTCTAGAGCAGCAGCGCTATTCAACCTTTTGAAGCTTGTGATTGGCTGAACCGGAGGTAGGAAGCGCTCCATTGTAGTCACTTGGACCGCGCGAGGTGCACCAAAACCTATCCTTAACCCTAACCCTAACTCTAACTCTAACCCTAACCTTAACCCTAACCCCAACTCTAACCCTAACCCTAACCCTAACCCTAACCCTAACCTGCCGACACTGAGTAGCTAACCTGCCGACGCTGTTGAAAACGAGCGCTCCTTCCCTTAGCAAGCGTAGAGTTTCTAAACTCGCGTCCCTTCCCTTAGCAAGCGTAGAGTTTCGATCGCGGCGCTCCTTCCCTTAGCAAGCGTAGAGTTTCTAAACTCGCGTCCCTTCCCTTAGCAAGCGTAGAGTTTCGATCGCGGACTTCCCAGGTCGCTGAATTACGACCGAGATCGCGCAAAACCTCCAGAACCGGGACCTACGACCTCCAAGTCGTGGCCTAAGTCGCGACCAGGCCGTAGGTCGTTTGTATCAGCGGCTCTTGCTGGGATTATCCAACGTTTTAGAATGTAGAACTGCTTGTTGTGTTCAGAATATGTGATAAGCCTGCATAACTGCATGTCATTTTCATTGGAATGTTTAAAAATGAGCATACCCACAGAGCTCCAAATAACCACACACTACAGACTGAATTAATTCTGACCAACACTGCCTGGATTCCATTCACATTATGTCACATAATGAAATACATATTCTGTGTCACAAAGCCAAAGTGCAGTAACTATGTTTTTGGACACACTGACATGTTTGTGTATACAAAAGTATATTATTTGTATTTCATGTGGTTGACTGATATTGGCACACACACACACACACACACACACACACACACACACACACACACACACACACACACACACACACAATACTCCTATAATCAAAAGCTCCAAAAACACCAAAAACGCCTATTGACTTATAATGTTGTCTTTATTTGTGACTGCACAATCTTTACCAATCATCATTTACATTTAACAAAGCAATAAAGGAATACACACAATAATGTTCTCTAAAGGTTGCTGCTATCATTTTGCATGTCCTTCTGTCATATGGTTGGATGTATGAAGCATAATAAAAAAAACATAATAAAGGTAGATGCAATGGGACATACTAAATGATAATACTTGCATTTGTTTGCTCTAACACAAGCTGTTCAGCTTTGTTTTTAACACGAACAGTGTGGAATACACTGGGAGATGCATTCCGTTTTACCATTTATTTTACTGCTTGGGCTTGAACTGAATAAAAAGTCCATTGAAGGGAGGATGTGTACATTTTCTACAGCACATAATATACTTTGTGAAGGTTCAGAGAGTCCACACAGTTTCTGCAGGAGTGTATGTTCTAGTTCATTATAAAGTAATTAAGTTAAGTGGGTTTCTCCCCAGTGTGAATTCTCTGGTGTCCTTTAAGGTTGGACATTTGAGAGAAGTGTTTTCCACAATGAGAGAGGAGAGGTGTTTTAGCTTTTAATGAAACACCTGTTCTGCCTTACAAAGACAAAGTGCAGTAACTATGTTTTTGGACACACAGACATGTTTGTGTATCCCAAAGGATATTATAATGTGTGTTATTAGTTATTACCTTACAATTTGTATTTCCTGTGGTTGACTGATATTACCAAACACACAATACTCCTATTATCAAAAGCACCAAAAGCACAAACAAAAGCTCCACAAACACAGACTTTTAATGTTGTCTTTATTTGTGACTGCACAATCTGTACCAACTATCATTTACATTTAACAAAGCAATAAAGGAATACACACATAATGTTCTCTAAATGTTGCTGCTATCATTCTGGATGTTCTTAATAATATAGGTAGATGCAATTGGACATATACTAAATGATAACACATACATCACATTTGCTCTAATTCAAGCTGTTCAGCTTTACACAGTTACAATATTATTGTTTGTACTTTCCCTCTATTTGAAATACAAACAGCGAGGGTATTGTCCAAACTGATCACACATCCATGTCTCCAGTGTGTATTTTCTGGTGGCTTTTAAGGCTGGACATATGATAGTAGTGTTTTCCAGATCATGGAAAATAAAGGTAATACGCAGAAGCTGTGGAAGACCCTAAAAGCACTTGGCGAAGGAGATAAAATAAAAACCAAAGGCTGCAAGATAGGCCTTATGATAAATGAAGAGATGGAGTATGATAACAAATTGGTGGCTAATCAATTTAATAATTACTTCACAAATGTAGCAGCAGATCTGGTCTCCAAATTGCCGGCCACACCTGGGATATTTGACATAAACAGGGTCAGGGAATTTTATGAGAAGCAAGGAGTGAGTTCAGATTCATTCTCACTGCAGAAGGTTGAGGTGGGAGCCGTCTCTAAGATGCTCACAGAGATAAATTGCTCTAAGGCCACATGCCTGAACGGTATATCTCCTCTCTTTATAATCAAAAGCTCCAAAAACACAATCAAAAACTCCAAAAACACCTATTGACTTTGAATGTTGTCTTTATTTGTGATTGCACAATCTTTACCAACCATCATTTACATTTAACAAAGCAATAAAGGAATACACACAATAATGTTCTCTAAAGGCTGCTGTTATCATGTTGCATGTCCTTCTGTCATATGGCTGGATGTATGAAGCATAATAAAAAAAAACATAACTAAGGTAGATGCAATGAGACTTATACTAAATGATAATACATGCATTAATTTGCTCTAATGCAGGCTGTTCAGCTTTACACCATTACAATATTATGGTTTGTACTTTTCCTCTTTGTTTTAAACACGAAAAGCGTGGAATACACTGGAAAATGGATTCTGTTTTACCATTTATATTACTGCTTGGGCTTGAACTGAATAAAAAGTCCATTGAAGGAAGGATGTGTACATGTTCTACAGCACATATTATACTTTGTGAAGGTTTTCAGAGAGTCCACACAGTTTCTGCAGGATTGTATGCTCTAGCTCATTATAAAGTAATTAAGTTAAGTGGGTTTCTCCCCAGTGTGAATTATCTTGTGTCCCTTAAGGTTGGACATTTGAGAGAAGTGTTTTCCACAATGATCACATCCATAGGGTTTCTCTCCAGTGTGACTTCTCTGGTGTATTTTAAGGTTGGACATTTGAGAGAAGTGTTTTCCACAGTGATCACATCCATAGAGTTTCTCTCCTGTGTGAATTCTCTGGTGTATTTTAAGCTTTGACATTTGAGAGAAGTGCTGTCCACAGTGATCACATCCATATGGTTTCTCTCCAGTGTGACTTCTCTGGTGTATTTTAAGGTTGGACATTCGAGAGAAGTGTTGTCCACAGTGATCACATCCATATGGTTTCTCTCCAGTGTGAATTCTCTGGTGGGTTTTAAGGTGGGACATTTGAGAGAAGTGTTGCCCACACTGATCACATCCATAGGGTTTCTCTTCAGTGTGAATTTTCTGATGTTTTTTAAGGTTGGACATATCAGAAAAGTGTTGTCCACAATGATTACATCCATAGGGTTTCTCTCCTGTGTGAATTCTTTGGTGGGTTTTAAGCCTGGACATTTGAGAGAAGTGTTGTCCACAATGATCACATCCATAGGGTCTCTCTCCCGTGTGAATTCTCTGGTGAGTTTTAAGGCTGGACATTTGAGAGAAGTGTTGTCCACACTGATCACACCCATAGGATTTCTCTCCAGTGTGAATTGTCTGGTGCTTTTTAAGGCTGGACATTCGAGAGAAGTGTTTTCCACAATGATCACATCCATAGGGTTTCTCTCCTGTGTGAATTCTCTGGTGGTGTTTAAAATTCGACAATTCTGAGAATGTATGTCCACAATGATCACACCCATAGGGTTTCTCTCCAGTGTGAACTCTTTGGTGTGTTTTAAGTTTGGAGATGCTAGGGAAGTGTTTTCCACACTGATCACAGCTGTGTTGTTTTTGCTTAACCAACCTTCTCTTTACATTCACCTCTGGTAGGACAGGGAGGCCAGACTGATGATGCAACACTGGATTGGAAACGAAGAAAAAAAATGTTAAAGGACAAGTTCATCACTTTTAAACATATCTTGATATAATTGGTCCAAACACATGTTCTCAATAAAATTGCAAAAATATATCACTGTTAGGCAATTTTTAACAATATTTTAAGTTATTATCACAACAAAAAATGCCTAATCCATGTCATTCATCCATCCGTATAGCATGTTAACCAGAAATAGAAAGTCTGCAGTTTCTATTAGCTTTCTGAAATGCACACATCCCTCTGAATCCCTCCACACAAACTGAATAGACAACTATTGTGCTATTTTGTCATTAGTGAGGACCATGTTGATGAAAATATATCTAATCTACAACAGAGTTAAAGGTTGAATTACAATGAAACAAATGGCATATTGAGAATGAAATGAATATTGCGGAAAACCAACAGGGTAAATGGAGGTAGAATACATACCAAGGTCTTTGTTTTCCTCCTGTTCAGCAGAGTTGAGTTTGACAGAGTTCATCTTATCCTGAAGTCTGGAGTCCACAGTCAGATCTGATTGATATCCTGGAAGACTTGTGGAGAAATGAAACAGACCAACTCTTCTTATACTAGAGAGTCTGGGGTGAAAACACAGACTGCTCTGAATGATTGGCCAAAGACAACAATAGAACCATCTCTCCACCAATCACAATCTAACATACTGTGCTCCACCCCTCCCTCCAGACATGCGCTCTGCAACCTTCTACAAAACAACATTATCTATATATGACAAAGATATCAATAGGCTATATTAAACACTACATTTAATTTTTCAGAAAACAGCGTCAGTTGTTGAGATCAACAATATAAGATGCCAATCAAACAAAGAAGTTATCAAGTGTCATTAATGTTGTCATTTTATCAACTGACCCCCTTGCCATTGTTGTAATGTTTCCCACAGGTGCAGCTATTAGAGTATCCCTATAATAGGGAGAGAGAAAGGAAGCCTGATCTATCAAATCATTTTGTTCTGTTTACATGTTATTCCTAAAAAATACATAATATAATAACTTCTGTGGGCTCCATCAATAGTAAAATATAAGATATACAATTTATTTGGCACACAGACCTTCTGCTTTGGACTTGGATATCTCAAAAGGTAATGGGAGACCAGTAACCAATCACATTCTTACAACATCATCTATCTCTATATGACAAAAAATACCAATACATTAACCTATCTCTATAACAATAACATATTCCTATCTTTGAATATATGCATGAACATAAACTGTGGGACAAATGCAATCAATGACATGAATGCAATGTACAGTATCAACAGGATTCAACAATCTGAGTTACACTGAAGCACATATCAATACAGCAATGTTAAAGCAGGAGTCAGTAGAAATCCAAAAGAAAATACACCGTCAGGCTCAAAGCAGGAATCTCTAATCCTATAAAGAAGAAGGGGTGGTCTCAGTGTTAACCCTTAATGAAAGTCTAATCTATCAAAGCCTCTTTTTGTAACCATTGTATTACTAAAAGTGAAACAACTAGGCTAGCTTCTTTAAATTGACTGTAATGTATGTATGTATGTATGACACATGGAAAAGCACTTGATTGGACTTGGAAATCTATACACACGTAATGGGGGACCACTTCACAAATCTTTGACTTTGTAAAGGTCCCTGCTATTCATGCTGCATCTGTTCTTTCATTTACATGTTAAACAACTATCAATGTGCCCATGTGTGAAAGAGAGTCTCATCTCCATCTTGTTATTAAAGCAGAGCCATTAAGGCCATTCAAGTTCCTATACTTAATTTGTACATGATTACTCTAATTCCTTCAGAACAATACAACCTGGTGTGGTGAAGGACACATGATTGGGCTCATAGTGTGTCATTGTAGAACATCACAGCTGTTACTAAACAGTTCATGGAGATGTTTTAATGACCAGGCTCTTGGCCAGAGCAAAAAACAAGACAAACATTAGGCTATAATGGACACATTACCCAATGTGTTAGAATGTATAACTGCTTGTTATACAAGTTTTAGCCTAAACAACCACTCGGATATTTAGATTTGAGAATACAATACATAGGCATACATTTACCATGTCCAGGTCAAATCTAACAGTGCAATTCTAATCTACAGAAGCATTTGTTTTGCAAACATTTTATCACTAAAAGTTGTGTTCTCAATAGTGATATGCCTACATCACAGCATGTTGTTATAAATGGAAAGTGTAAACAAATCGACATACCCACAGAGCTCCTATTAACCGCACATTACAGACTGAATTAATTCTGATCAACACTGCTGGGATCCCAGTCAACGCAACAGTATACATAGCATGTGTTCTCTGTGCACTGTTTATGAACTTGGTTGTGGGTGTGCTGTGTTAGAATGTAGAACGGATATATTGAACACATTATCCAATGTATTAGAACTACTGCTTGTTGTGTTCAGAATATGTGATATGCCTACATCAGAGCATGTCATAAATGGAATGTGTGAAATGAGCATACCCACAGAGCTTCTATTAACCACTTACTAGGGGTCGATCCATACCGTTATAAGGAGCCTAACTAAGTTCGGTTCTGCACTAGGCGAACCCAAATATGGTTTGCATCCCCCGGTTCAGGGGGGGCGTCAACCGACTAAATTCGGCTCTACGGTGCTGACGAAATATTGTGACCTCCCGACTTAATTTCAGTACTCAGCGGTGTCTTCTCATTCATTCAGCCCGGCTTCACGTTCACATTCTCGGCTGTGAATCTCCGTTTGGGAGGGAGACACGCCGACTTCCAAATGCTTGTGTGGCCGTGTATTGGGCTTCGCAGAGCGGACACAAGTCAGCTGGATCTCGCTGGAGACGAAGAGTGGTGGACTGGGAGGCGCGCGCGCGACACACACACACACACACGCACACGCACACACACACACACACACACAGCTTGCTTGTAACGCTAACACGTCGCTGACCGTTTTAAAGACAAAAGAAGAGCTTAGTCACAACTTTGCTAATTGCTATAGTGTTCCGTGTTGATAGGTTTTCCACGACGAGTTGTGACTGTGTGATGACATGCATGGAGCAAGGGAGGCGGCACGTCTATAATGTGAGCTTGTAGATTAAATGTTTTTGACAGAGCTCGATCGAGCGTTTGTGAGTGTGAGTGAGAGAGAGAAGAGACCCCGCTGGTGCTGCTGCTGCCTGCTGGTGCTGCTACTCGATCACTGGACCTCCAGTCATTCAGCGTGCAGGCGAAGGTCTCCATGTATGCAGGTCACGGGGACGGTGTCGCTGGTCAGCGGTCCCGCCAGGTCTGCCCGGACCAGGGACACCGCACTCCCAGAATCCAGTAATGCGTAGGTGTCTTCGTTTCCCACCCTCACGGGGAACTTAGCATGGCGGCGTGGGCCGGGACCGGCGATGAGGCACGGACGGGCCACCTCCGAGCTGACCGCACTGGTCATATGGACGTCTCCCTCGCGGACCGGGCAGGCCCACGAGATATGATCTAACTTTCCGCAGACGTAACACTTCCTGGTTACGGCGGATCGGTTCGCCCGCTCCGGGGCAGCGGCGCGGAGCGGGGCGGGGTTGAGCGGTGACAGCAGCTGGCGTTCTCGGCCCCGGCCGGGGCGGGTTTCAGCGGTGGCTCTCACCGGCTCTCCTCGGGTTCCCCTCATCATCTCGGTGCTCACTTGGTGGTTCTCCAGTAGCGCCACCAAGGCATCAACAGTGACGGGGCTTACTTGGGCAGCATATTTACGTGCGTCTGGCGGCAGGGAGCGTATACAACGGTCAATCACAATTCGGTCGATGCAGGGCGGGTCTCCGCCGGTGGCGAGCCACCCGTGTGCCAAGCGCTGGAGAGCGGCGACTTGTGCTCGAGGTGGAAGGGAGGCTTGATACGCCCAGTTGTGATAACGCTGGGCCCGGGCAGGTAGGCTGTAGCCCAGGCTGGCCAGTATCGCCTCTCTTAGCCTCTGGAAATCGCGGGCCTCCGCCAGCGGCAGGTCGCGGCATACTCTTTGGGCCTCGCCGGTTAGAAACGGCACGATGATGTTCCCCCACTCAGCATTAGGCCACCGCTCACGCAGGGCGGTGCGTTCGAATAGCTCCAGGTAGGACTCCACGTCGTCTTCGGGGGACATCTTAGTAAGTATGGCACTCGGGACTCTGTGCTCACGGGGATCTCTGTCCATACGCCTAACAAGCTCCTTTACTGCTCCTTGCAACTCGGTTTGGCTGCGCAAGAGCGCAGCTAAAGCCGGTGACTGCTCCATGTTAAGTATTGGTGCGGGTCAAAGAATACGATACCCGTATTCTCCACCAAATGTGGCGTCAAGACCCAAAACCAACACAAAACACAGTTTCAAGTGCAGCCTACAGGCGCGTTTATTAACATAAGGTGAGTTTACATGGGCAGGAGTTGCAATGGAGCAGCAGATAAGCGAACTTTCTTTATTACAACATTCAAGTTACTACCTAATTGGATAAATCATAACAGTCTTTTCTTCTTCTTTCAGGGTTTCATCATCTCCTCTTCTTCCAGGTCCGGGCCAGGTAAGGTGAGTACAAAGGTAAGTAACTTAGAATCGGGTTCACTTAGAATAGGATTCACTTAGAATAGGATTCACTTAGAATAGGATTTACTTAGAATAGGATTCACTTAGAATATGCTTCACTTAGAATAGGGCCTCAGGTGAGTACTTTAGCTTAGCCAAACACGAGTAATTTAGAATAGCCCAAATGTGGGTCTTCAGGGGGAACACTGGGCTGGTTTGTTACCGGGCTCTTGGGGGGAAGCGTGGTTCCATGGCACACGGGTGTACTGACGGTAGCCGGAGCGCCAGGGGCTCAGGCCGGCCTACGTCAGCGTGGGACCTCCTTCTCAAGTAGGTTTCGGAAACCAGCGGAGGACCCGGGGCTCAGGTGGGTTCCAGGTCGGCGCGTCGAACCCGGTACTCAGGTGGGTTTCAGAACAGCGGAGGACCCGGTACTCAGGTGGGTTTCAGAATCGGGCCCGGTTAACCAGCAGCTCAGGTGGCTTTTTCTTACTCAGTCTTTTAGGGCCGTTACAATGAAGCGCTCTCTCCTGTCGCTTCGCTTTCCTCCTCCTTCTCACTTTGGCCATGGGTTTAAGGGTTTACGTTAGAAGTAAGCAATTTACCCCGAGTGAGAGGACATTATGCTCTGATAATGTCCTGTGTGAGGGGGTGATCGGACGAGGCGAAGCCGAGTCCGATAACACCCTCACACAGGACATTATCAGAGCATAATGTCCGACCCCGAGTGGTAAATAGCTTTTCTACCACTTTTTTCCGTATACATGAAAGAAAACACATAGTTGTAACTTGCAAGGATATTAAGTTACAATCATTATTGCCTATAAAACTTCCGCGACGACAGCAAATAGTTCCACAAACAACATCTTCTACTCACCACCAGATGACGCCAACTCCATGCAGAGAAAGATGTCTAGCATACAGCTAAGCTAACGTCAGTTAGAAGGACCGTTCCGGCCGTAAATAGAGGCTGTTCGCTTCCAGAAAGGCATAGGTTCAGAGAAAAGGGGCTTTAAAGTTGGCGGATTGCATTGGATCCAAATAAATCGGCGACGTCGTACGCACGTTAGTAAACATAGGACCGCTACGACCGTCATATGTTGGTTGGGGGAAAGGTGTTCCGACTACCTCCTGAAGTCCCCGGATGTACACTGAGGCGCATTGATCTCGTCCTCACACAACTGCGGCGGTTGTTCTGCCATAACCTCCGGAATTTAGCCAATCAGAATCCAGTATTTGAACATGTGACTAGAAAAAGTGGTAGAATGCTCCATATCTTGCCTACGGGAAAAGGATAATGCAGTGTCACTGTCATGGTCAACACATAAAACATTGGGAACGGAAATGAGTGGTGACATCGCTTCTTACCGCCAGCACGCACAGGACTCTCCCACACAGGTCTTCTCACACAGAGATCCAGAGAGTGAATGAGACGAGAGCCAAGCTCCCCTTTAGGTGTGCCCCAAATCACTCAGCTCCCGCAGCTGGCAATCTATTAGGGTGATAGCATGTAGGCTGGTATGTACCGCCCCTCAAACACACCTCCAAGCTGAAGGTGAGCTCCTCTGGGCCTGGCTCTGCATCTCGCCCATTCACTCTCTCCTGTGACGTGCTTACCTTGCGGCCTTCCAGGTAGCGAGACACCACAATATTATAAGGCTTGTCATTGCCTTCCACTTTGTATATCATGTGGTTGACTGATATTACCACACACACACACACACAATACTCCTATAATCAAAAGCTCCAAAAACATAAACAAAAACTCCAAAAACGCCTATTGACTTGTAATGTTGTCTTTATTTGTGACTGCACAATCTTTACCAACCATCATTTACATTTAACAAAGCAATAAAGGAATACACACACAATATGTTCTCTAAAGGTTGCTGCTATCATTTTGCATGTCCTTCTGTCATATGGTTGGATGTATGAAGCATAATAAAAAACATAACAGTAGATGCAATGGGACATATACTAAATGATAATACTTGCATTTGTTTGACACAACACAAGCTGTTCAGCTTTACACAGTTACAATGTTATGGTTTGTAGTGTTGTAGTACTCGAGTCAATGACTCGTCTCGAGTCCAAGTCCAAGTCCAAATTTTCACTGACTCGGTCTCGTCTCGGTCTCGCCCTAATTTGACTTGGACTCGTCTCGGTCTCGGTCTAATTTGACTTGGACTCGCCCCCCACCGAGTCCACTCGAGTCAAGTCAAGTCACTACAATGCAATGGAATAAATGTATTTATCCATATTATGATGAGCAAATTCACGTTAACATTAGAGAGCTGTCTTGTTAAGGGCGCATCTGACGCAGCGCGCGCCGCTTGCCTCTTCTCGGTCAAATTGAAAGAGCACTCGCATAGAGCTCTGTCAATTCTAAAGTGATTGACTGTTAAAAAATATCTCTATATCTGTGATAGGCCTAAGTCTGTTTTGATTTGCTGTAAGAGTCATGATTTATTTTAGTCTCTCTGTCAAACGATAAGCATATTGCTGCCGGGATGCGGAGAATTACAAGGAAATTAATTTCATTTCATTATAGAGGCCATTTGGCATTTGCTGATTTTTAAATTGTTTCACTAACAGCCCAACGTTTCTAGGTGTTTTCATTTATAGGCATATAATATAGTAGGCTATATTTATATCTTTTAGGAGCAAACGGAGAAGGACATTAAAAGCAGAAGCTTATGATATTTGTGGATTTACAGTTACGGATTTACGGCCTGTATATAGGCTACCTCGGCTCTTACAGGTTCTATTTTAATTTGCTGTATCAGGCAGTAATACGTTTATTTTCTCAGGCCTATATCAAACGATATAAACATTATAAAGCATTGGTCTAAATGCAAATGTAGAATTACGCAGTAGCCACGCTATACTGTAATGACGCTGCCTCACTCAGTCTGCTAAAGGTTACAATACATTAAAAAAAACCATGATCAGCGCAACCAAGTGGGTTTTTTATATTGTGTGTTGTAGTTTTAATAAACTTGGCTGAGCTGTCATGAGATAATAGACTGCTTGCTTACCTGTATTAAAGTGTCCTTATCTTTGCGCAAAGTAGCCTGCATGCCCTAGACTGTGTCACTCTGCCGTAGGCTAAATGTCGCACTCTAAGCAGCAACTAAATCATGAATTAACATTGATCCTGAACCTATAGGCCCACATGTAAATGCATGTGCAAAATCGATTAAATTATCTATTCAGCTGTACCACATTGTGCGTAATCACGCACAGGGAGACCTCTGCTTTTCATCTTTTCATCAAAGAGCTCGTAGGCTACGGGTTGTAGCCTATATACGAGCATCCTATTATTATTATTATTTTATTTTTTTCAATTATTTATAGTACCCTCTGGTGTCCTTTTCATTTCTTGCAATTCAGTATACAACCACCACCACGGTTTCACTGTGAATACGATCATGAACCTGTAATGTAGATATGAGGCCTCAGCAGGGGTGTCACAAGTGGGGGGGAAGTGGGACTGAGTTACTAGGGCCCAAGGTGGAGGGGCTTTAACTATTTTATACTTAAGCAGGCTATTGCAAAATATCAGATATACAACAAGCTCACATCGTGGCATCGAGTGCCGCGCTGCGAGCTTGTATAGATCTGCCATTTTTTAAATCCCCCTTAGAAGAACATTCATGGGGGCTCGCAGTGAATCCTTGTACCCAGGGCCCAGAATTTGGTGCGACACCCCTGGGTTTAGTTTGATCGTGAGAAATGGGACGCACCAGCCCGTCACCTACCCGAGGTTCTACATGATAATAGACTATTAAGTAAAATGGGTGCTAATTTAATTGGAGAAACGGAACAAAAAATAATCCATAATTTATGTGATTAATAATTAATTACATGTGAAAACGAGCAGACATTGCAATTGTATTTGGTTCACAACTTGCATTCAGCAGTGGAGTGAATTATTAAGTGTAAAACTGCCTCAAACCTAAACCCCGGCAGCCAAAGGTATTTGGGGAGACCTATTGTTTTAATTTGAAGACGAGCCATTCATTTGAAAGGTTTCGGTCGGAAAGGTTAGGTCGGGAACACGGTCACCTGACACAATGCACACTGAGTGAGCGCATGGGTGGATGGATCACCCATGGAAAAAAGAAGCACACTGCAAAGTGCAAGTTTTGTGGTAAAGCCTACACCGAGGTAGCAGGGACAACGTCCAATTTTTCCCGTCATCTTGCCAAAAAACACGATGCCAAGTAAGTATGCTAGTTGGTTTATTTTGTGTTTGTAATATTATAACTAACTATAGGCTACGCTACTGTAGCAGCCTACTATTGATATGTGATCACGGATTAGTGACTTGTAGGCCTACATAACATTGAAGATGCAAACGCATCTTGAGTAGGTGAGACATTGTTCCCTTTGCATAATGGTGAATGAAGTAAAGAACAGTCTCTTTATCAGGCACAGTTTGTTTATTATAACGTCTTCAGCAACATCAAACACTGCTTCTTCCCACATCAAACACAAGACAGGGTCAGAGATCAACTACTTCCTCTCCCTACTATCCACACCTCCTGCGTCTGCAGCATTCCTCTTAAAGGGCACATACATCCATTTTACAACACT
The DNA here is from genome assembly GCF_963921795.1 of Nannobrachium achirus. NCBI lineage: Eukaryota > Metazoa > Chordata > Actinopteri > Myctophiformes > Myctophidae > Nannobrachium > Nannobrachium achirus. The sequence continues at coordinate 68,927,123 of NC_137810.1, read as the reverse complement.
CTGTTACAAATAAAAGTCCGGAATTAAAAATGTAGGCTACTTGAGTAATAATTATTAATAATAATTAAGGCATATCTTAAAGTAACTAAAGTAAATGTAGGCTACAAACAACATGTTTGAAAAGTAGCAGGAAAAAGTAAAAGAAAATTTGGAAATTGGAACTACTCAAGTACCTCACAATTATACTTAAGTAAATCTACTTAGTTACTTTACACTACTGGTCATTGATTGAAGGTCTTACCATTTACATGTAATTCAGTCATTAAAGTAGCACACATCGATGTGCTACAGTACTGTATGTAATGGTGGTTCCTTGTCATTATAAAGCCTATAGTCGTTTTCATTGTTCTTGTCTTTAAGGAACAATAATGTGTAATGATGATCGCTCATTGGTCCTTACTCATTCATTGTTGATTGGTCTACTCTAGACTCTAGGTTTACCATTGAGTTGTAATTAATTCAGTCAGTAAAACATAACTCATAGGCTACATAATTGATTAAGAAGAGATATTCTCTGTAATTCATTAAAAGCTGCATAGCATTTTTTTTAAGTCAAATTAAAAACCAAACATTAACAAAAAGCTAATTTACACATTATTAATGTCAGATGCGTGTTATTCTCAGATGGTTTGATAACTGGAGGCTAAGATGATGTTTGTATGAATGAATGAATGAATGAATGAATGAATAATTTTATTTCCGTGTCTGGCTGCCTTTCGCAGCCCATCCCTTACGGGATTATTCAGACACAATTACATAACATTTTCTTTTTCACATACCTTTTTTTTTTTTTTTTTTTTTTTTCCTTTTCCCAGTGCCAACAAGCTGACACAAAAACAAATAAACAAAATAAAGTAATACTGCATAATTAAGATCAAGAGTACATCAATTGTTGTTCTGAACGAGAGTGGAGGGCAAGAGAGAGAGAGAGAGAGAGAGAGAGAGAGGCACAAAGACAGAATGAACCAGAACACAGAAACAGGACAAGAAACAGACTTGAGTAATAGGTTGGTATGATCCATCACAGTGCCACTGTCTAATATGTGTAAGTTGCATGTCTTCTTCTATTCCAGGCTTTATGTATGAAATTGGAGATTGCAAATGTATGGTTATCAAATAAATACTTAACTAAATCACTATCCAGAAATATATCTACATGTACTTTATCAAAGAGTGTTTTTCTTAAGTCATGATAAAAAGGGCAGTACAATAAAAAGTGAGTTTCATTCTCCACTTCACCCAGTTCACAATATCCACAAAGTCTTTGGTCTATTTCTGTTCCTGTATATCGCCCTGTTTCAATGTGTAGTGGCAATATTCCAGAACGAAACTGTGCGCACAGAGATCGCTGGCTCTTTGATAGATCATAGGCAACATATTTTTCACACTCGTACACCGATTTAAACTGACAGTATGTACGTAACTTAGGTTTGGCGTTTATTTCTTCCAACCATTTACCTCTATATTTTATCATGGCCAGTTCCTTGAACATCCCCACATTCACCCTCTGCCTGTGGATGTACAGATGTTCAAGTCCATAATCTTGGGTGAGATCAAACATTTCCTGTGCCCAATAGCCTCCTGTTAAAATATCCCACCTGAAAATCCTACTTGCCACTCTATCATCTGGCAGGTCCAGCAATCTGTTCCACAATTGTACCACATTAATCTTCCACCTAACCTCACACGGTACCCATCCTATATCACCATTAACAGCAGCTATAGGGGCAAATTTATGGACTCCCAGAAAATATCTAATAGCCCTATTGTGCACACCTACACTTTTGTTAAAATCAGTGAATCCCCAAACTCCAGAGGAGTAATCCATAATAGGACAGACACAGGACTGATATAACTGAGTATATGTAGCATATCCCATATATTTTAAAATTTTGGTTTTTCCAATGATACCTCCTAATGCTCTGCTTGCCGAGTCTGCCAGCACTGATGTGCCATGTAAAAATGACATATGTTCATCAAAGATAAGCCCAAGGTATTTGTACTTGTTTGTGAATTGAAGTTTGTTACTGCCAAAGTTAAATTGACATTCACTTCTTTTCTTACCTGGTTTTCGAAATTCCATTACCTCTGTCTTTTTTGGATTAATCAATAGGCGCCATCTCTTACACCATCCATCAGCACAAGTTAACATTTTTTGCAAGTCCTCTTCATTTTCTGCCATGAATATTAAATCGTCTGCATAAAGCAGAAGGCTCACCCTTGTTTCCCCACATGTTATTCCCACTCCCAGCTGTTTTATTTATTTTGCCAAGTCGTTAATAAAAATAGCGAAAAGAGTTGGGGAAAGGGAATCGCCTTGCTTAACTCCTGATGGTGTGGGGAACCATGATGTATAATGGTCATTTAGTTTGACACAGGCCACAGGTGCCTTATAAATAGACTGGATGGCAGAATAAAAATTTCCATTAATTCCTAATGTAAGGAGTCTAAATAAAAGAAGTTCTCTGTCCACAAAATCAAAAGCTTTTTGGAAATCAATAAAACATGCAAAAGTTGATCTATTTTCCTGGATTCTATTTCTAATTATTGTACTTACTGTGTGTATATGATCTATACATGCCCTATTCTTTCGGAAACCATTTTGTTCATCTTCTAAAAGGTTATTGTGTTCCAAGAACGCCATTAACCTACGGTTTAAAATAGATGAGTACAATTTATATACTGTGCTAAGTAGGCTAATGCCTCTGTAATTTAATGGCACCCTTGGATCATCTTTAGAGTTTTTAGGGATTGGGTTTATAACAGATTTAAGCCAGATGGAAGGCAGAATACCAGAGTTAAAACAACATTTAAATAAACCATATAAGACCTCAAACAATTTAGGTGACTTGAGCACCTCGTTGTACAATTCTTCAATACCCAGGGCTTTTTCTCTTTTACCCAGGGCTTTTTTTGATAACGCTGGGCCCGGGCAGGTAGGCTGTAGCCCAGGCTGGCCAGTATCGCCTCTCTTAGCCTCTGGAAATCGCGGGCCTCCGCCAGCGGCAGGTCGCGGCATACTCTTTGGGCCTCGCCGGTTAGAAACGGCACGATGATGTTCCCCCACTCAGCATTAGGCCACCGCTCACGCAGGGCGGTGCGTTCGAATAGCTCCAGGTAGGACTCCACGTCGTCTTCGGGGGACATCTTAGTAAGTATGGCACTCGGGACTCTGTGCTCACGGGGATCTCTGTCCATACGCCTAACAAGCTCCTTTACTGCTCCTTGCAACTCGGTTTGGCTGCGCAAGAGCGCAGCTAAAGCCGGTGACTGCTCCATGTTAAGTATTGGTGCGGGTCAAAGAATACGATACCCGTATTCTCCACCAAATGTGGCGTCAAGACCCAAAACCAACACAAAACACAGTTTCAAGTGCAGCCTACAGGCGCGTTTATTAACATAAGGTGAGTTTACATGGGCAGGAGTTGCAATGGAGCAGCAGATAAGCGAACTTTCTTTATTACAACATTCAAGTTACTACCTAATTGGATAAATCATAACAGTCTTTTCTTCTTCTTTCAGGGTTTCATCATCTCCTCTTCTTCCAGGTCCGGGCCAGGTAAGGTGAGTACAAAGGTAAGTAACTTAGAATCGGGTTCACTTAGAATAGGATTCACTTAGAATAGGATTCACTTAGAATAGGATTTACTTAGAATAGGATTCACTTAGAATATGCTTCACTTAGAATAGGGCCTCAGGTGAGTACTTTAGCTTAGCCAAACACGAGTAATTTAGAATAGCCCAAATGTGGGTCTTCAGGGGGAACACTGGGCTGGTTTGTTACCGGGCTCTTGGGGGGAAGCGTGGTTCCATGGCACACGGGTGTACTGACGGTAGCCGGAGCGCCAGGGGCTCAGGCCGGCCTACGTCAGCGTGGGACCTCCTTCTCAAGTAGGTTTCGGAAACCAGCGGAGGACCCGGGGCTCAGGTGGGTTCCAGGTCGGCGCGTCGAACCCGGTACTCAGGTGGGTTTCAGAACAGCGGAGGACCCGGTACTCAGGTGGGTTTCGGACCGCAGCGGAGGACCCGGTACTCAGGTGGGTTTCAGAATCGGGCCCGGTTAACCAGCAGCTCAGGTGGCTTTTTCTTACTCAGTCTTTTAGGGCCGTTACAATGAAGCGCTCTCTCCTGTCGCTTCGCTTTCCTCCTCCTTCTCACTTTGGCCATGGGTTTAAGGGTTTACGTTAGAAGTAAGCAATTTACCCCGAGTGAGAGGACATTATGCTCTGATAATGTCCTGTGTGAGGGGGTGATCGGACGAGGCGAAGCCGAGTCCGATAACACCCTCACACAGGACATTATCAGAGCATAATGTCCGACCCCGAGTGGTAAATAGCTTTTCTACCACTTTTTTCCGTATACATGAAAGAAAACACATAGTTGTAACTTGCAAGGATATTAAGTTACAATCATTATTGCCTATAAAACTTCCGCGACGACAGCAAATAGTTCCACAAACAACATCTTCTACTCACCACCAGATGACGCCAACTCCATGCAGAGAAAGATGTCTAGCATACAGCTAAGCTAACGTCAGTTAGAAGGACCGTTCCGGCCGTAAATAGAGGCTGTTCGCTTCCAGAAAGGCATAGGTTCAGAGAAAAGGGGCTTTAAAGTTGGCGGATTGCATTGGATCCAAATAAATCGGCGACGTCGTACGCACGTTAGTAAACATAGGACCGCTACGACCGTCATATGTTGGTTGGGGGAAAGGTGTTCCGACTACCTCCTGAAGTCCCCGGATGTACACTGAGGCGCATTGATCTCGTCCTCACACAACTGCGGCGGTTGTTCTGCCATAACCTCCGGAATTTAGCCAATCAGAATCCAGTATTTGAACATGTGACTAGAAAAAGTGGTAGAATGCTCCATATCTTGCCTACGGGAAAAGGATAATGCAGTGTCACTGTCATGGTCAACACATAAAACATTGGGAACGGAAATGAGTGGTGACATCGCTTCTTACCGCCAGCACGCACAGGACTCTCCCACACAGGTCTTCTCACACAGAGATCCAGAGAGTGAATGAGACGAGAGCCAAGCTCCCCTTTAGGTGTGCCCCAAATCACTCAGCTCCCGCAGCTGGCAATCTATTAGGGTGATAGCATGTAGGCTGGTATGTACCGCCCCTCAAACACACCTCCAAGCTGAAGGTGAGCTCCTCTGGGCCTGGCTCTGCATCTCGCCCATTCACTCTCTCCTGTGACGTGCTTACCTTGCGGCCTTCCAGGTAGCGAGACACCACAATATTATAAGGCTTGTCATTGCCTTCCACTTTGTATATCATGTGGTTGACTGATATTACCACACACACACACACACAATACTCCTATAATCAAAAGCTCCAAAAACATAAACAAAAACTCCAAAAACGCCTATTGACTTGTAATGTTGTCTTTATTTGTGACTGCACAATCTTTACCAACCATCATTTACATTTAACAAAGCAATAAAGGAATACACACACAATATGTTCTCTAAAGGTTGCTGCTATCATTTTGCATGTCCTTCTGTCATATGGTTGGATGTATGAAGCATAATAAAAAACATAACAGTAGATGCAATGGGACATATACTAAATGATAATACTTGCATTTGTTTGACACAACACAAGCTGTTCAGCTTTACACAGTTACAATGTTATGGTTTGTAGTGTTGTAGTACTCGAGTCAATGACTCGTCTCGAGTCCAAGTCCAAGTCCAAATTTTCACTGACTCGGTCTCGTCTCGGTCTCGCCCTAATTTGACTTGGACTCGTCTCGGTCTCGGTCTAATTTGACTTGGACTCGCCCCCCACCGAGTCCACTCGAGTCAAGTCAAGTCACTACAATGCAATGGAATAAATGTATTTATCCATATTATGATGAGCAAATTCACGTTAACATTAGAGAGCTGTCTTGTTAAGGGCGCATCTGACGCAGCGCGCGCCGCTTGCCTCTTCTCGGTCAAATTGAAAGAGCACTCGCATAGAGCTCTGTCAATTCTAAAGTGATTGACTGTTAAAAAATATCTCTATATCTGTGATAGGCCTAAGTCTGTTTTGATTTGCTGTAAGAGTCATGATTTATTTTAGTCTCTCTGTCAAACGATAAGCATATTGCTGCCGGGATGCGGAGAATTACAAGGAAATTAATTTCATTTCATTATAGAGGCCATTTGGCATTTGCTGATTTTTAAATTGTTTCACTAACAGCCCAACGTTTCCAGGTGTTTTCATTTATAGGCATATAATATAGTAGGCTATATTTATATCTTTTAGGAGCAAACGGAGAAGGACATTAAAAGCAGAAGCTTATGATATTTGTGGATTTACAGTTACGGATTTACGGCCTGTATATAGGCTACCTCGGCTCTTACAGGTTCTATTTTAATTTGCTGTATCAGGCAGTAATACGTTTATTTTCTCAGGCCTATATCAAACGATATAAACATTATAAAGCATTGGTCTAAATGCAAATGTAGAATTACGCAGTAGCCACGCTATACTGTAATGACGCTGCCTCACTCAGTCTGCTAAAGGTTACAATACATTAAAAAAAAAACATGATCAGCGCAACCAAGTGGGTTTTTTATATTGTGTGTTGTAGTTTTAATAAACTTGGCTGAGCTGTCATGAGATAATAGACTGCTTGCTTACCTGTATTAAAGTGTCCTTATCTTTGCGCAAAGTAGCCTGCATGCCCTAGACTGTGTCACTCTGCCGTAGGCTAAATGTCGCACTCTAAGCAGCAACTAAATCATGAATTAACATTGATCCTGAACCTATAGGCCCACATGTAAATGCATGTGCAAAATCGATTAAATTATCTATTCAGCTGTACCACATTGTGCGTAATCACGCACAGGGAGACCTCTGCTTTTCATCTTTTCATCAAAGAGCTCGTAGGCTACGGGTTGTAGCCTATATACGAGCATCCTATTATTATTATTATTTTATTTTTTTCAATTATTTATAGTACCCTCTGGTGTCCTTTTCATTTCTTGCAATTCAGTATACAACCACCACCACGGTTTCACTGTGAATACGATCATGAACCTGTAATGTAGATATGAGGCCTCAGCAGGGGTGTCACAAGTGGGGGGGAAGTGGGACTGAGTTACTAGGGCCCAAGGTGGAGGGGCTTTAACTATTTTATACTTAAGCAGGCTATTGCAAAATATCAGATATACAACAAGCTCACATCGTGGCATCGAGTGCCGCGCTGCGAGCTTGTATAGATCTGCCATTTTTTAAATCCCCCTTAGAAGAACATTCATGGGGGCTCGCAGTGAATCCTTGTACCCAGGGCCCAGAATTTGGTGCGACACCCCTGGGTTTAGTTTGATCGTGAGAAATGGGACGCACCAGCCCGTCACCTACCCGAGGTTCTACATGATAATAGACTATTAAGTAAAATGGGTGCTAATTTAATTGGAGAAACGGAACAAAAAATAATCCATAATTTACGTGATTAATAATTAATTACATGTGAAAACGAGCAGACATTGCAATTGTATTTGGTTCACAACTTGCATTCAGCAGTGGAGTGAATTATTAAGTGTAAAACTGCCTCAAACCTAAACCCCGGCAGCCAAAGGTATTTGGGGAGACCTATTGTTTTAATTTGAAGACGAGCCATTCATTTGAAAGGTTTCGGTCGGAAAGGTTAGGTCGGGAACACGGTCACCTGACACAATGCACACTGAGTGAGCGCATGGGTGGATGGATCACCCATGGAAAAAAGAAGCACACTGCAAAGTGCAAGTTTTGTGGTAAAGCCTACACCGAGGTAGCAGGGACAACGTCCAATTTTTCCCGTCATCTTGCCAAAAAACACGATGCCAAGTAAGTATGCTAGTTGGTTTATTTTGTGTTTGTAATATTATAACTAACTATAGGCTACGCTACTGTAGCAGCCTACTATTGATATGTGATCACGGATTAGTGACTTGTAGGCCTACATAACATTGAAGATGCAAACGCATCTTGAGTAGGTGAGACATTGTTCCCTTTGCATAATGGTGAATGAAGTAAAGAACAGTCTCTTTATCAGGCACAGTTTGTTTATTATAACGTCTTCAGCAACATCAAACACTGCTTCTTCCCACATCAAACACAAGACAGGGTCAGAGATCAACTACTTCCTCTCCCTACTATCCACACCTCCTGCGTCTGCAGCATTCCTCTTAAAGGGCACATACATCCATTTTACAACACTCTGTTACAAATAAAAGTCCGGAATTAAAAATGTAGGCTACTTGAGTAATAATTATTAATAATAATTAAGGCATATCTTAAAGTAACTAAAGTAAATGTAGGCTACAAACAACATGTTTGAAAAGTAGCAGGAAAAAGTAAAAGAAAATTTGGAAATTGGAACTACTCAAGTACCTCACAATTATACTTAAGTAAATCTACTTAGTTACTTTACACTACTGGTCATTGATTGAAGGTCTTACCATTTACATGTAATTCAGTCATTAAAGTAGCACACATCGATGTGCTACAGTACTGTATGTAATGGTGGTTCCTTGTCATTATAAAGCCTATAGTCGTTTTCATTGTTCTTGTCTTTAAGGAACAATAATGTGTAATGATGATCGCTCATTGGTCCTTACTCATTCATTGTTGATTGGTCTACTCTAGACTCTAGGTTTACCATTGAGTTGTAATTAATTCAGTCAGTAAAACATAACTCATAGGCTACATAATTGATTAAGAAGAGATATTCTCTGTAATTCATTAAAAGCTGCATAGCATTTTTTTTAAGTCAAATTAAAAACCAAACATTAACAAAAAGCTAATTTACACATTATTAATGTCAGATGCGTGTTATTCTCAGATGGTTTGATAACTGGAGGCTAAGATGATGTTTGTATGAATGAATGAATGAATGAATGAATGAATGAATAATTTTATTTCCGTGTCTGGCTGCCTTTCGCAGCCCATCCCTTACGGGATTATTCAGACACAATTACATAACATTTTCTTTTTCACATACCTTTTTTTTTTTTTTTTTTTTTTTTCCTTTTCCCAGTGCCAACAAGCTGACACAAAAACAAATAAACAAAATAAAGTAATACTGCATAATTAAGATCAAGAGTACATCAATTGTTGTTCTGAACGAGAGTGGAGGGCAAGAGAGAGAGAGAGAGAGAGAGAGGCACAAAGACAGAATGAACCAGAACACAGAAACAGGACAAGAAACAGACTTGAGTAATAGGTTGGTATGATCCATCACAGTGCCACTGTCTAATATGTGTAAGTTGCATGTCTTCTTCTATTCCAGGCTTTATGTATGAAATTGGAGATTGCAAATGTATGGTTATCAAATAAATACTTAACTAAATCACTATCCAGAAATATATCTACATGTACTTTATCAAAGAGTGTTTTTCTTAAGTCATGATAAAAAGGGCAGTACAATAAAAAGTGAGTTTCATTCTCCACTTCACCCAGTTCACAATATCCACAAAGTCTTTGGTCTATTTCTGTTCCTGTATATCGCCCTGTTTCAATGTGTAGTGGCAATATTCCAGAACGAAACTGTGCGCACAGAGATCGCTGGCTCTTTGATAGATCATAGGCAACATATTTTTCACACTCGTACACCGATTTAAACTGACAGTATGTACGTAACTTAGGTTTGGCGTTTATTTCTTCCAACCATTTACCTCTATATTTTATCATGGCCAGTTCCTTGAACATCCCCACATTCACCCTCTGCCTGTGGATGTACAGATGTTCAAGTCCATAATCTTGGGTGAGATCAAACATTTCCTGTGCCCAATAGCCTCCTGTTAAAATATCCCACCTGAAAATCCTACTTGCCACTCTATCATCTGGCAGGTCCAGCAATCTGTTCCACAATTGTACCACATTAATCTTCCACCTAACCTCACACGGTACCCATCCTATATCACCATTAACAGCAGCTATAGGGGCAAATTTATGGACTCCCAGAAAATATCTAATAGCCCTATTGTGCACACCTACACTTTTGTTAAAATCAGTGAATCCCCAAACTCCAGAGGAGTAATCCATAATAGGACAGACACAGGACTGATATAACTGAGTATATGTAGCATATCCCATATATTTTAAAATTTTGGTTTTTCCAATGATACCTCCTAATGCTCTGCTTGCCGAGTCTGCCAGCACTGATGTGCCATGTAAAAATGACATATGTTCATCAAAGATAAGCCCAAGGTATTTGTACTTGTTTGTGAATTGAAGTTTGTTACTGCCAAAGTTAAATTGACATTCACTTCTTTTCTTACCTGGTTTTCGAAATTCCATTACCTCTGTCTTTTTTGGATTAATCAATAGGCGCCATCTCTTACACCATCCATCAGCACAAGTTAACATTTTTTGCAAGTCCTCTTCATTTTCTGCCATGAATATTAAATCGTCTGCATAAAGCAGAAGGCTCACCCTTGTTTCCCCACATGTTATTCCCACTCCCAGCTGTTTTATTTATTTTGCCAAGTCGTTAATAAAAATAGCGAAAAGAGTTGGGGAAAGGGAATCGCCTTGCTTAACTCCTGATGGTGTGGGGAACCATGATGTATAATGGTCATTTAGTTTGACACAGGCCACAGGTGCCTTATAAATAGACTGGATGGCAGAATAAAAATTTCCATTAATTCCTAATGTAAGGAGTCTAAATAAAAGAAGTTCTCTGTCCACAAAATCAAAAGCTTTTTGGAAATCAATAAAACATGCAAAAGTTGATCTATTTTCCTGGATTCTATTTCTAATTATTGTACTTACTGTGTGTATATGATCTATACATGCCCTATTCTTTCGGAAACCATTTTGTTCATCTTCTAAAAGGTTATTGTGTTCCAAGAACGCCATTAACCTACGGTTTAAAATAGATGAGTACAATTTATATACTGTGCTAAGTAGGCTAATGCCTCTGTAATTTAATGGCACCCTTGGATCATCTTTAGAGTTTTTAGGGATTGGGTTTATAACAGATTTAAGCCAGATGGAAGGCAGAATACCAGAGTTAAAACAACATTTAAATAAACCATATAAGACCTCAAACAATTTAGGTGACTTGAGCACCTCGTTGTACAATTCTTCAATACCCAGGGCTTTTTCTCTTTTAGCCATGTCAATTGCTTGTTGAACCTCCTCCCTACTCAGCTCTCTGTTCAGATCATTGTCACTGTTTTGTTCCTCCAAGTTTCTCTTCTGTGAGGATATATCGGCATAAAAGCTCTCATCAAAACCTATGTTATTTCTTGAGAAAAGCCCAGAGAATCCCTTCTCCCATTCCCCAAGAACAGTTTCTATATCTGAAGTTAATGCTTGCTCTTTCCAAACTTCCATAGGAATCTTCCTAAGACGTTTGGGGCCTAGCTTGTTAATTTCACTCCAAAAACACTGAGGATTGTTGGATTGAGTCTGTTCTAAATTTAATGAGAGGCCTCTCTGGTACCTTCTTTTATATAATCTGAGCTTCTTGTCAAATAAATGTTGTTTACTTTTAAATTCATTTCTAGATTGGATTCTCTGGTCTTTGCCATTAGACTGTAAATATAATTGTTCAGCCTTACGCATTTCCGACCATAAGGTCCCTAATTCTTGGTTCCAATATGGCTTATGTGATTTATATGGCTTATAAGGTCCCTCCCTTTTCCCAGTATCCTTCCTTAATTCTGAATGAATTAATTTACATAATTCATCATACCACTTATCCAATTCATCTTGCTTTTGGGCCGAAACTTCTAAATTACTAATTAAATTCCCCATTGCTACTTGAGCCATATTGGAACTAAGGAAGGCCTCAGGGATATTTCTCCTAACCCGTTTTTTTGTAGGTCGTGTTGAAGATGCAACATTATCAGATGTAGATTCTACAAGATCAACATAAAATTTCATAAACAACAGAGAATGGTCTGGCACTCGACAACGATCTCCTATTAAATCATAACACCCAGTATTATCCACCATCTCATTTGCCAATAAAACTTTAAACTCAAAACAATTCATCAGACAGTCAAAAGGGGTGATAATGTAATCCACAGTTGCTTTGCCCTTTGAGGACACTGATGTAAAATTATCCCCCAGAGGGCAGATCCTACCATTGACTACACACATTTTTGAGTCTCTTAAGAATTCAAGCAACGTTTCTCCATGCTTATTCACAAAATCATCTAAAGCAACTCGGGGTGGAATACTGTCAATATCTGGAATGAAATCATTTAATCCTCCTATTCTCGCATTTAAATCTCCACATATATAAATGGCATCCATCTCTGAGCATAAATAAACTTGACTTAACAAATGACAAGTAAAGGAAGTTGCGTCTTTGCCCCATGGAGATAATTCTGGAGGTAAGTAACATGAGAATATAACAAAAGAATATTCCGAATTCCTATGCTTAAAAGATAACCCAATAATTCCATCCATACCTTTGTCAATTATTTCAATTATATATTTTGCAAATAAACATGATTTCACAAAAATCCCCACTCCCCCCGACGCTCTCGGTGCTCTCACGTGTGTTATTCTATTGTTTCCAAACCATATGTATCCCTCAATGTCAATAATGCCTTCTCCTCTTAGGTGGGTTTCATTCACAGAAATAATGTCTGCATCTAGTGATTGTAGAATAACGGTTCTGAGTTCATGGTTATTATCTGTCCAGCCATTTACGTTCCAGTGTGCAAGTGATATTGATTCTCGTAACTCTGTACTTGCCACATTTCACTGGTCCTCCTCCAACTGCTCCTCCGTGTCCTCCCTTGGTGGTCTCCTCTGCTCCCATCTCTTGAATTGAAGTGATAAAATATAATGGGAGACATAACAATCAAATTCAGCCTGAATGGTAAAATGGAAGATTCACAAATTATTATCGATATTACATGAACAGTGCAGACATAAATGAATACAGACTGACAACTAGTCAACACACTTCATAAGGACTGCTGTATTGCTGTGATTAGTTTTATATGACCAGAACTCTCATAGATCAATCCTCCTCTATTTCAGGTTCTTGGAGTACAAGTCAGGGCTAGCTGGGCTACAGACAGACAGCACACAGCCAAGTGTTTCATCCCAATTTGCCCAGACTGTGCAGATCTACAGTTCAAATTCTCCAAGACAACGAGCCATCAGTGAAGAAGGTGACAAGTGTGTTACCATCAGTTTCGTGGTGCCAACTGTCCTGGACCTGCATACACACCTTCTGAAAATGGAAGAGACAGTGCCATTGCAGTGCCGGCCGATAGTCAAAGCCCTACGGGCTTCTCTGGTTAAAAGATTCTCAGGAATCTTTGTACAAACAAAAATGGCAGGGGAAAGTGGAAGAGAGGAAGACCCTTTCAACCACTGTGTGTACTTTATTGCCACAATGCTGGATCCGCGGTTTGGACTCAACTGGGTCGACCTGGATGTCACTGTTGGTGGGAGTGCCGCAGTGCAGAAGAGGAACAGGGAGGAGCTGAAAAAGTCTCTCACAGGTTAGTACCAATAGTTACGGGCTTGCTACTTTTATTATTATAACAGTATTATTATTTATTATTTTCTTTTTGTAATGATGATTTTTAATCTCTCTCTCACTCCCTCTCCCATTACTTGTGTTTTCGTTAAACAGTATTTTTTGGTTTGTTCCTTTCTGTTTTTCAGACACTCTGATCCTAGAGGCGGAGCGCATGGTGGCCATGCAGAGTGAAAACGAAGGTGACACAAGTGCTACTGCTGAAGAAGATGACGGAGACTCACCACCGGCAGCAAAATGCCCACGTTTGTTGTCCCGCTACAAAGCACTTAAAAAACGCAGCTCGACAACCCAGGAGACAAGCATTGCCTCACAAGTCGCAAAGTACTTTGATATGATTGAGAAAGATGAAAATGATGATGCCTTTGTCTTCTGGGTTGTAAACCAAGATAAATTCCCCCAACTGAGTGCATTAGCGATGAAGGTTCTGTCAGTCCCTGCCTCCTCAGCACCTGTGGAGAGGGTATTCAGTGCAGGAGGCATTATTATGAGACCCCATCGTGCCCGCTTGGGTGACACCATGCTGTTTTCTCTTATTTTTTTGAAATGCAACCAAAAATGCAACCATGCCTAATAGCCAAGTTACAATACACTAGCCCTTACCCGTTCAAAGATATGAGCACTGAAATGATGTGCAGTGTGTGGGTTATGGGATGTACGCACGCGCGCACACACACACACACACACACACACACACACACACACACACACACACACACACACACACACACACACACACACAGCTGGTTAAACATGTTGCCTCATGCTAGATGCAGAATAGATTAGCCTCAAGCTAGATGCAGAATAGATAGTAGATACACCATAAAAATGCTAATATACAGCATACGATTTGTGAAAGTGACAAACGGGCTTCACAGTTATGTTAGGTGTGTTCATATGCTAATTGTGATGCGATTTCAGATCAATTGCTCCAGCCACTGAGGAGAAACGCTGTTTCAGACACGGAAAATTATATGTTTGATTGTGGCACACATTCTAGTCAGGTCGATTAAATGCCCTGTTAATCTGTAGTTATCAAACGTATTTGATAAGGACCCCCAAAATTGTATTTGTAAATGTAGACCCCAAAGACCACCAAAGATTTTTGTTGAAAACACTAATATACAGTATCTGCTATTTTGGAGAACCACTGTTCTAGACCACTGTTCTATCGTAAGAGTTTTCTGAAACACTGCTGTAATATGTAGATAGCTAAAATCTAAAATGACACAGATGCTTTCCTGGTTTTAATGGGTACATGTTGTTTTTTGTTTCTTTTCTTTCCTTCTCTTTGGTTAAAATAAGCGTGGCTGCAGAGTCAGACCCCACTACTCATCTGAAAATGTTTGGTCCCTGGGTCTCCCAGAAGAAAAGATTTTTGTTGAAGAACACTACAGTATATCTGCTATTTTTGAGAACCACTGTTCTAAATCAGATGTTCTACTTAATGTTGCTATGCTCAAATCTAAAATTATACAATGTGTTCCCAGGTTAAATGGGTAAAGGTGTTTTTTTTTTCCTTTTTCTTATTCTTCTTTTTTTGGTGGTTAAACAAGTGTGGCTGACTGGCTGTATACCCCACTACTCAGCTGAAATGTTTTGTGCCAGGGTCCCCCAGAAGAAAAGATTTTTGTTGAAAAACACTATACTGTGTCCTTAAGTTGTAATGCCTGATTGATATTTAAAATAAATAGTTGAATGAATCAAACATTTTGTGATAATTGTATATAAGTGCCTTGTCCATTTACACAGTGACGACTGAAAATATGCATTTTCACACATTATACTCATTGTAGTAGGTCAGGCATAATATAGAACTGGCCATGTAGTGTATAACTAACTTTTTTTTTTTCTTCTCCAAAGTCAGTAAAATCTAATTGAAGTGTTTCAGATCAAGATTTATCAGGGGGCGCCGGGCTGGCCTGTCACATACTGTAAGGCTCTGATGCCTGACAGCTTGTGCATGGGTTGGAATCCCTATGACTTTTGCATGTCACACTACCCATATCTCTCCTCTTTGACTGTCAGTCTACTGTCCTAACAATAAAAGCAAGGCATAAAAGAACCCCCCCCCCCAAAAAAAAAAAAACAACATACAAATAATAATAATAAAATAAAAAAATTAATAATTATTGTTTAATTTAGCCTACCTAAAAAAGAAAAAAAAAAAAAGACTCGATTTGGTCTCGCCTCCCTTCGGACTCGGACTCGACTCGGTCTCGACTCCGGTTTGTCTCGGACTCGACTCGGACTCGGCCCCCTCCCAGGGGCTCTTGACTCGGACTCGACTCGGACTCGAACCCCATATGACTTGGACTTGACTTGGACTCGGTTTAGGTGGACTCGACTACAACACTGATGGTTTGTACTTTTCCCCTAAACAGAACAGCGTAGAATACACTGGGAAAGGCATTGTGTTTTACCATTTATATTACTGCTTGGGCTTGAACTGAATAAAAAGTCCATTGAAGGAAGAATGTGTACATTTTCTACAGCACACAATATACTTTGTGCAGGTTTTCAGAGAGCCCACACAGTTTCTGCAGGATTGTACGCTCTAGTTCATTATAAAGTATTTAAGTTAAGTGGGTTTCTCCCATGTGAATTCTCTGGTGCTTTGTAAGGTTGGACATTCGAGAGAAGTGTTTACCACAATGATCACATCCATAGGATTTCTCTCCAGTGTGAATTTTCTGATGTGTTTTAAGGTTGGACATATCAGAAAAGTGTTGTCCACAATGATCACATCCATAAGGTTTCTCTCCTGTGTGAATTCTCTGGTGGGTTTTAAGGCTGGACATTTGAGAGAAGTGTTGTCCACACTGATCACACCCATAGGGTTTCTCTCCTGTGTGAATTCTCTGGTGGGTTTTATGGCCGAACAAAGTAGAGAAGTGTTGTCCACACTGATCACATCCATAGGGTTTCTCTCCGGTGTGAATTCGCTGGTGGCTTCTAAGGTGGTGCATTAGAGAAAAGCGTTGTCCACACTGATCACATCCATAAGGTTTCTCTCCAGTGTGAATTTTCTGATGTGTTTTAAGGTTGGCCATCTGAGAGAAGTGTTGTCCACACTGATCACATTCATGGGGTTTCTCTCCTGTGTGAATTCTCTGGTGGATTTTAAGGCTGGAGGTATCGGAGAAGTGTTGTCCACACTGATCACATCCATAGGGTTTCTCTCCCGTATGAATTCTCTGGTGGATTTTAAGGCTGGACATTACAGAGAAGTGTTTCCCACACTGATCACACCCATAGGGTTTCTCTCCTGTGTGAATTCTCTGGTGGGTTTTATGGCCGAACAAAGTAGAGAAGTGTTGTCCACACTCATCAAATCCATTTGGTTTCTCTCCAGTGTGAATTTTCTGGTGCTTTTTAAGATTCGACAATTCTGAGAATGTATGTCCACAATGATCACACCCATAGGGTTTCTCTCCTGTGTGAATTCTCCGGTGGATTTTAAGTTTGGAGATGCTAATGAAGTGTTTTCCACACTGATCACAGCAGTGTTGTTTTTGCTTAACCCTTAAGTTCTGTTCAGATTCACTACACCTCGGTTCTGTTCGGGTCATTTTGACCCGGTGGATATTTGGTTTTAAAAAGACAACACTAATATAAATTCTAACTTAACAAATCATCATGATACATTGACTTTGACTCAATACCAAACAATTCATATGATATATTTGGTAAATGTTTGCATTTCTGCTTTGCTATATCACATTAAACACTGAAAGAGCTAGGCGTTTTTACTGATTTAGCTGAAATCCATGTAAAAAAAACTACTTCATTTAATACTGGCAATATTGCTCATGCTTATAGGAAGGGGGGGAGGGTTCGGAATGGGGCTTCGGAAGGGGGGTGTTAGAAGTGGGGGTGACTGTGTGTCTGTTTTTTGGCATAATACTGTGTATTTCTGTGCTTCCGGGTCAAAATGACCCGAACAGCACTTAAGGTTCAAAAAATATGAGGGGGGTGCAGCATGGGTGTAGTGCAAAAATATTTTTTTTACATGTTCATCTCAGAAGAATCTTTAAGGCCAGTGAGTTTCAGGTGGAAACATTTTCAACTTCTACCTTTTTTTTCCAAATGAAAATGTAAAACGGGTCAAAATGACCCGAACAGCACTTAAGGGTTAACCAACCTTCTTTTTACATCCACCTCTGGTAGGACAGGGAGGCCAGACTGATGATGCAACACTGGATTGAAAAAAAAAAAAATTGTTATAGGACAAGTTCGTCACTTTTAAACCTCTTCCTCTTCTTAATATAATTGGTCCAGACAAAAGTTCACAATACAATGGCAAAAATATATCACTGCGGGTAAGGAAAATGGTTTGCATCCATGTCATTCATCCATCCATCCGTATATCATGTTAACTTTTCATAAATAGGAAGCCTGCAGCTTGGATTTCATAAATAGGAAGCCTGCAGCTTGGATTCCCTATCGATGATGTCACTAGTAGGCAGGTTTCTGAAATGATCACATCCCTCTGAATCCCTACACACAGACTGAATAGACAACTATTGTGCTATTTTATCATTAGTGAGGACCATGTTTATGAAAATCTATCTAATCTACAACAGAGTTAAAGGTTGAATTACAATGAAACAAATGGCATATTGAGAATAAAAAGAATATTGAGGAAAACCAACAGGGTAAATGGAGGTAGAGTAAGTAACATACCAAGGTCTTTGTTTTCCTCCTGTTCAGCAGAGTTGAGTTTGACAGAGTTCATATTATCCTGAAGTCTGGAGTCCACAGTCAGATCTGATTGTTATCCTGGAAGACTTGTGGAGAAATGAAACAGAGCAACTCTTCTTATAGAGTCTGGGGTGAAAACACTGACTGCTCTGAATGATTGGACAAAGACAACAATAGAACCATCTCTCCACCAATCACAATCTAACATACTGTGCTCCACCCTCCCTCCTCCCCCCAGACATGCTCTATGCAACCTTCTACAAAACAACAACATTATCTATATATGACACAGATATCAATAGGCTATATTAAACACTATGTTTAATTTTTCAGAAAACAGCGTCAGTTAAAATAACAATATAAGATGCCAATGAAACAAAGAAGTTATCAAGTGTCATTAATGTTGTCATTTTATCAACTGCCCCGCAGTGCAGAAGAGGAACAGGGAGGAGCTGAAAAAGTCTCTCACAGGTTAGTACCAATAGTTACGGGCTTGCTACTTTTATTATTATAACAGTATTATTATTTATTATTTTCTTTTTGTAATGATGATTTTTAATCTCTCTCTCACTCCCTCTCCCATTACTTGTGTTTTCGTTAAACAGTATTTTTTGGTTTGTTCCTTTCTGTTTTTCAGACACTCTGATCCTAGAGGCGGAGCGCATGGTGGCCATGCAGAGTGAAAACGAAGGTGACACAAGTGCTACTGCTGAAGAAGATGACGGAGACTCACCACCGGCAGCAAAATGCCCACGTTTGTTGTCCCGCTACAAAGCACTTAAAAAACGCAGCTCGACAACCCAGGAGACAAGCATTGCCTCACAAGTCGCAAAGTACTTTGATATGATTGAGAAAGATGAAAATGATGATGCCTTTGTCTTCTGGGTTGTAAACCAAGATAAATTCCCCCAACTGAGTGCATTAGCGATGAAGGTTCTGTCAGTCCCTGCCTCCTCAGCACCTGTGGAGAGGGTATTCAGTGCAGGAGGCATTATTATGAGACCCCATCGTGCCCGCTTGGGTGACACCATGCTGTTTTCTCTTATTTTTTTGAAATGCAACCAAAAATGCAACCATGCCTAATAGCCAAATTACAATACACTAGCCCTTACCCGTTCAAAGATATGAGCACTGAAATGATGTGCAGTGTGTGGGTTATGGGATGTACGCACGCGCGCACACACACACACACACACACACACACACACACACACACACACACACACACACACACACACACACACACACACACACAGCTGGTTAAACATGTTGCCTCATGCTAGATGCAGAATAGATTAGCCTCAAGCTAGATGCAGAATAGATAGTAGATACACCATAAAAATGCTAATATACAGCATACGATTTGTGAAAGTGACAAACGGGCTTCACAGTTATGTTAGGTGTGTTCATATGCTAATTGTGATGCGATTTCAGATCAATTGCTCCAGCCACTGAGGAGAAACGCTGTTTCAGACACGGAAAATTATATGTTTGATTGTGGCACACATTCTAGTCAGGTCGATTAAATGCCCTGTTAATCTGTAGTTATCAAACGTATTTGATAAGGACCCCCAAAATTGTATTTGTAAATGTAGACCCCAAAGACCACCAAAGATTTTTGTTGAAAACACTAATATACAGTATCTGCTATTTTGGAGAACCACTGTTCTAGACCACTGTTCTATCGTAAGAGTTTTCTGAAACACTGCTGTAATATGTCAGCCGATCCCCGTGTTATCCTCCCTTGGGATGGGTCTGTTATCACCCCTGTCATGCCTTGGCCAAGGCTCAGTAGTCAGACTACCAACTACCAGGAGCTGGTAGTTCCGATATCACCCATAGACTTGTCATTGCAATGCGCATGCGCCAACGCACGTTCTCTGGAATAACGTACTGGTGGCTCCCTGTGAGAATCGAACCCGGGTCTGAGTTTTACTAGTCCCATGCTCTACCAACTGAGCTAACGAGACGGTTGGAAATCGCTCGTTCTTTTGTCTGCTCTTATTTTTGACAACGTGGATACTCCTTTATTTGAGCAGTCCCCTGGTCAAAATTTACTATTCTGTCCATAACGGCACATAATTCGGTAACGCCGCTGAGTCGGCTCAGGCGCCGTTCGCACCGCTCGTCGCGGCGACTCGGCTTCGCTATCGCTCGCCTCGGCGGCTCCTCACGGGGCTCATCGGCGCCTGAGACGGCGCGGCTCCGTCGTCTATAGTGGCGTGAGCGGTAGCGTCGGGTGGCTGATGTCACTGGGCGCGGTATCGAATCTCGCTTCGGGAGCAACTTTTTTTTTCTTTCTTCTCGGCTGATATTAAGGTTGATATTGGGACTACCCAGCTACTGGTAGCTGGTAGTCTGACTACTGAGCCTTCTCTAAGGTATGACAATTTTGATAACAGTCCCATAGCAAGGATATGATAACACGTGTATCAGGTGAATATGTAGATAGCTAAAATCTAAAATGACACAGATGCTTTCCTGGTTTTAATGGGTACATGTTGTTTTTTGTTTCTTTTCTTTCATTCTCTTTGGTTAAAATAAGCGTGGCTGCAGAGTCAGACCCCACTACTCATCTGAAAATGTTTGGTCCCTGGGTCTCCCAGAAGAAAAGATTTTTGTTGAAGAACACTACAGTATATCTGCTATTTTTGAGAACCACTGTTCTAAATCAGATGTTCTACTTAATGTTGCTATGCTCAAATCTAAAATTATACAATGTGTTCCCAGGTTAAATGGGTAAAGGTGTTTTTTTTTTTCCTTTTTCTTATTCTTCTTTTTTTGGTGGTTAAACAAGTGTGGCTGACTGGCTGTATACCCCACTACTCAGCTGAAATGTTTTGTGCCAGGGTCCCCCAGAAGAAAAGATTTTTGTTGAAAAACACTATACTGTGTCCTTAAGTTGTAATGCCTGATTGATATTTAAAATAAATAGTTGAATGAATCAAACATTTTGTGATAATTGTATATAAGTGCCTTGTCCATTTACACAGTGACGACTGAAAATATGCATTTTCACACATTATACTCATTGTAGTAGGTCAGGCATAATATAGAACTGGCCATGTAGTGTATAACTAACTTTTTTTTTTTCTTCTCCAAAGTCAGTAAAATCTAATTGAAGTGTTTCAGATCAAGATTTATCAGGGGGCGCCGGGCTGGCCTGTCACATACTGTAAGGCTCTGATGCCTGACAGCTTGTGCATGGGTTGGAATCCCTATGACTTTTGCATGTCACACTACCCATATCTCTCCTCTTTGACTGTCAGTCTACTGTCCTAACAATAAAAGCAAGGCATAAAAGAACCCCCCCCCCCAAAAAAAACAACAACATACAAATAATAATAATAAAATAAAAAAATTAATAATTATTGTTTAATTTAGCCTACCTAAAAATAAAAAAAAAGACTCGATTTGGTCTCGCCTCCCTTCGGACTCGGACTCGACTCGGTCTCGACTCCGGTTTGTCTCGGACTCGACTCGGACTCGGCCCCCTCCCAGGGGCTCTTGACTCGGACTCGACTCGGACTCGAACCCCATATGACTTGGACTTGACTTGGACTCGGTTTAGGTGGACTCGACTACAACACTGATGGTTTGTACTTTTCCCCTAAACAGAACAGCGTAGAATACACTGGGAAAGGCATTGTGTTTTACCATTTATATTACTGCTTGGGCTTGAACTGAATAAAAAGTCCATTGAAGGAAGAATGTGTACATTTTCTACAGCACACAATATACTTTGTGCAGGTTTTCAGAGAGCCCACACAGTTTCTGCAGGATTGTACGCTCTAGTTCATTATAAAGTATTTAAGTTAAGTGGGTTTCTCCCATGTGAATTCTCTGGTGCTTTGTAAGGTTGGACATTCGAGAGAAGTGTTTACCACAATGATCACATCCATAGGATTTCTCTCCAGTGTGAATTTTCTGATGTGTTTTAAGGTTGGACATATCAGAAAAGTGTTGTCCACAATGATCACATCCATAAGGTTTCTCTCCTGTGTGAATTCTCTGGTGGGTTTTAAGGCTGGACATTTGAGAGAAGTGTTGTCCACACTGATCACACCCATAGGGTTTCTCTCCTGTGTGAATTCTCTGGTGGGTTTTATGGCCGAACAAAGTAGAGAAGTGTTGTCCACACTGATCACATCCATAGGGTTTCTCTCCGGTGTGAATTCGCTGGTGGCTTCTAAGGTGGTGCATTAGAGAAAAGCGTTGTCCACACTGATCACATCCATAAGGTTTCTCTCCAGTGTGAATTTTCTGATGTGTTTTAAGGTTGGCCATCTGAGAGAAGTGTTGTCCACACTGATCACATTCATGGGGTTTCTCTCCTGTGTGAATTCTCTGGTGGATTTTAAGGCTGGAGGTATCGGAGAAGTGTTGTCCACACTGATCACATCCATAGGGTTTCTCTCCCGTATGAATTCTCTGGTGGATTTTAAGGCTGGACATTACAGAGAAGTGTTTCCCACACTGATCACACCCATAGGGTTTCTCTCCTGTGTGAATTCTCTGGTGGGTTTTATGGCCGAACAAAGTAGAGAAGTGTTGTCCACACTCATCAAATCCATTTGGTTTCTCTCCAGTGTGAATTTTCTGGTGCTTTTTAAGATTCGACAATTCTGAGAATGTATGTCCACAATGATCACACCCATAGGGTTTCTCTCCTGTGTGAATTCTCCGGTGGATTTTAAGTTTGGAGATGCTAATGAAGTGTTTTCCACACTGATCACAGCAGTGTTGTTTTTGCTTAACCAACCTTCTTTTTACATCCACCTCTGGTAGGACAGGGAGGCCAGACTGATGATGCAACACTGGATTGAAAAAAAAAAAAATTGTTATAGGACAAGTTCGTCACTTTTAAACCTCTTCCTCTTCTTAATATAATTGGTCCAGACAAAAGTTCACAATACAATGGCAAAAATATATCACTGCGGGTAAGGAAAATGGTTTGCATCCATGTCATTCATCCATCCATCCGTATATCATGTTAACTTTTCATAAATAGGAAGCCTGCAGCTTGGATTTCATAAATAGGAAGCCTGCAGCTTGGATTCCCTATCGATGATGTCACTAGTAGGCAGGTTTCTGAAATGATCACATCCCTCTGAATCCCTACACACAGACTGAATAGACAACTATTGTGCTATTTTATCATTAGTGAGGACCATGTTTATGAAAATCTATCTAATCTACAACAGAGTTAAAGGTTGAATTACAATGAAACAAATGGCATATTGAGAATAAAAAGAATATTGAGGAAAACCAACAGGGTAAATGGAGGTAGAGTAAGTAACATACCAAGGTCTTTGTTTTCCTCCTGTTCAGCAGAGTTGAGTTTGACAGAGTTCATATTATCCTGAAGTCTGGAGTCCACAGTCAGATCTGATTGTTATCCTGGAAGACTTGTGGAGAAATGAAACAGAGCAACTCTTCTTATAGAGTCTGGGGTGAAAACACTGACTGCTCTGAATGATTGGACAAAGACAACAATAGAACCATCTCTCCACCAATCACAATCTAACATACTGTGCTCCACCCTCCCTCCTCCCCCCAGACATGCTCTATGCAACCTTCTACAAAACAACAACATTATCTATATATGACACAGATATCAATAGGCTATATTAAACACTATGTTTAATTTTTCAGAAAACAGCGTCAGTTAAAATAACAATATAAGATGCCAATGAAACAAAGAAGTTATCAAGTGTCATTAATGTTGTCATTTTATCAACTGCCCCGCAGTGCAGAAGAGGAACAGGGAGGAGCTGAAAAAGTCTCTCACAGGTTAGTACCAATAGTTACGGGCTTGCTACTTTTATTATTATAACAGTATTATTATTTATTATTTTCTTTTTGTAATGATGATTTTTAATCTCTCTCTCACTCCCTCTCCCATTACTTGTGTTTTCGTTAAACAGTATTTTTTGGTTTGTTCCTTTCTGTTTTTCAGACACTCTGATCCTAGAGGCGGAGCGCATGGTGGCCATGCAGAGTGAAAACGAAGGTGACACAAGTGCTACTGCTGAAGAAGATGACGGAGACTCACCACCGGCAGCAAAATGCCCACGTTTGTTGTCCCGCTACAAAGCACTTAAAAAACGCAGCTCGACAACCCAGGAGACAAGCATTGCCTCACAAGTCGCAAAGTACTTTGATATGATTGAGAAAGATGAAAATGATGATGCCTTTGTCTTCTGGGTTGTAAACCAAGATAAATTCCCCCAACTGAGTGCATTAGCGATGAAGGTTCTGTCAGTCCCTGCCTCCTCAGCACCTGTGGAGAGGGTATTCAGTGCAGGAGGCATTATTATGAGACCCCATCGTGCCCGCTTGGGTGACACCATGCTGTTTTCTCTTATTTTTTTGAAATGCAACCAAAAATGCAACCATGCCTAATAGCCAAATTACAATACACTAGCCCTTACCCGTTCAAAGATATGAGCACTGAAATGATGTGCAGTGTGTGGGTTATGGGATGTACGCACGCGCGCACACACACACACACACACACACACACACACACACACACACACACACACACACACACACACAGCTGGTTAAACATGTTGCCTCATGCTAGATGCAGAATAGATTAGCCTCAAGCTAGATGCAGAATAGATAGTAGATACACCATAAAAATGCTAATATACAGCATACGATTTGTGAAAGTGACAAACGGGCTTCACAGTTATGTTAGGTGTGTTCATATGCTAATTGTGATGCGATTTCAGATCAATTGCTCCAGCCACTGAGGAGAAACGCTGTTTCAGACACGGAAAATTATATGTTTGATTGTGGCACACATTCTAGTCAGGTCGATTAAATGCCCTGTTAATCTGTAGTTATCAAACGTATTTGATAAGGACCCCCAAAATTGTATTTGTAAATGTAGACCCCAAAGACCACCAAAGATTTTTGTTGAAAACACTAATATACAGTATCTGCTATTTTGGAGAACCACTGTTCTAGACCACTGTTCTATCGTAAGAGTTTTCTGAAACACTGCTGTAATATGTCAGCCGATCCCCGTGTTATCCTCCCTTGGGATGGGTCTGTTATCACCCCTGTCATGCCTTGGCCAAGGCTCAGTAGTCAGACTACCAACTACCAGGAGCTGGTAGTTCCGATATCACCCATAGACTTGTCATTGCAATGCGCATGCGCCAACGCACGTTCTCTGGAATAACGTACTGGTGGCTCCCTGTGAGAATCGAACCCGGGTCTGAGTTTTACTAGTCCCATGCTCTACCAACTGAGCTAACGAGACGGTTGGAAATCGCTCGTTCTTTTGTCTGCTCTTATTTTTGACAACGTGGATACTCCTTTATTTGAGCAGTCCCCTGGTCAAAATTTACTATTCTGTCCATAACGGCACATAATTCGGTAACGCCGCTGAGTCGGCTCAGGCGCCGTTCGCACCGCTCGTCGCGGCGACTCGGCTTCGCTATCGCTCGCCTCGGCGGCTCCTCACGGGGCTCATCGGCGCCTGAGACGGCGCGGCTCCGTCGTCTATAGTGGCGTGAGCGGTAGCGTCGGGTGGCTGATGTCACTGGGCGCGGTATCGAATCTCGCTTCGGGAGCAACTTTTTTTTTCTTTCTTCTCGGCTGATATTAAGGTTGATATTGGGACTACCCAGCTACTGGTAGCTGGTAGTCTGACTACTGAGCCTTCTCTAAGGTATGACAATTTTGATAACAGTCCCATAGCAAGGATATGATAACACGTGTATCAGGTGAATATGTAGATAGCTAAAATCTAAAATGACACAGATGCTTTCCTGGTTTTAATGGGTACATGTTGTTTTTTGTTTCTTTTCTTTCATTCTCTTTGGTTAAAATAAGCGTGGCTGCAGAGTCAGACCCCACTACTCATCTGAAAATGTTTGGTCCCTGGGTCTCCCAGAAGAAAAGATTTTTGTTGAAGAACACTACAGTATATCTGCTATTTTTGAGAACCACTGTTCTAAATCAGATGTTCTACTTAATGTTGCTATGCTCAAATCTAAAATTATACAATGTGTTCCCAGGTTAAATGGGTAAAGGTGTTTTTTTTTTCCTTTTTCTTATTCTTCTTTTTTTGGTGGTTAAACAAGTGTGGCTGACTGGCTGTATACCCCACTACTCAGCTGAAATGTTTTGTGCCAGGGTCCCCCAGAAGAAAAGATTTTTGTTGAAAAACACTATACTGTGTCCTTAAGTTGTAATGCCTGATTGATATTTAAAATAAATAGTTGAATGAATCAAACATTTTGTGATAATTGTATATAAGTGCCTTGTCCATTTACACAGTGACGACTGAAAATATGCATTTTCACACATTATACTCATTGTAGTAGGTCAGGCATAATATAGAACTGGCCATGTAGTGTATAACTAACTTTTTTTTTTTCTTCTCCAAAGTCAGTAAAATCTAATTGAAGTGTTTCAGATCAAGATTTATCAGGGGGCGCCGGGCTGGCCTGTCACATACTGTAAGGCTCTGATGCCTGACAGCTTGTGCATGGGTTGGAATCCCTATGACTTTTGCATGTCACACTACCCATATCTCTCCTCTTTGACTGTCAGTCTACTGTCCTAACAATAAAAGCAAGGCATAAAAGAACCTCCCCCCCAAAAAAAAAAAACAACATACAAATAATAATAATAAAATAAAAAAATTAATAATTATTGTTTAATTTAGCCTACCTAAAAAAAAAAAAAAAAAAAAAAGACTCGATTTGGTCTCGCCTCCCTTCGGACTCGGACTCGACTCGGTCTCGACTCCGGTTTGTCTCGGACTCGACTCGGACTCGGCCCCCTCCCAGGGGCTCTTGACTCGGACTCGACTCGGACTCGAACCCCATATGACTTGGACTTGACTTGGACTCGGTTTAGGTGGACTCGACTACAACACTGATGGTTTGTACTTTTCCCCTAAACAGAACAGCGTAGAATACACTGGGAAAGGCATTGTGTTTTACCATTTATATTACTGCTTGGGCTTGAACTGAATACAAAGTCCATTGAAGGAAGAATGTGTACATTTTCTACAGCACACAATATACTTTGTGCAGGTTTTCAGAGAGCCCACACAGTTTCTGCAGGATTGTACGCTCTAGTTCATTATAAAGTATTTAAGTTAAGTGGGTTTCTCCCATGTGAATTCTCTGGTGCTTTGTAAGGTTGGACATTCGAGAGAAGTGTTTACCACAATGATCACATCCATAGGATTTCTCTCCAGTGTGAATTTTCTGATGTGTTTTAAGGTTGGACATATCAGAAAAGTGTTGTCCACAATGATCACATCCATAAGGTTTCTCTCCTGTGTGAATTCTCTGGTGGGTTTTAAGGCTGGACATTTGAGAGAAGTGTTGTCCACACTGATCACACCCATAGGGTTTCTCTCCTGTGTGAATTCTCTGGTGGGTTTTATGGCCGAACAAAGTAGAGAAGTGTTGTCCACACTGATCACATCCATAGGGTTTCTCTCCGGTGTGAATTCTCCGGTGGATTTTAAGTTTGGAGATGCTAATGAAGTGTTTTCCACACTGATCACAGCAGTGTTGTTTTTGCTTAACCAACCTTCTTTTTACATCCACCTCTGGTAGGACAGGGAGGCCAGACTGATGATGCAACACTGGATTGAAAAAAAAAAAAAAAATTGTTATAGGACAAGTTCGTCACTTTTAAACCTCTTCCTCTTCTTAATATAATTGGTCCAGACAAAAGTTCACAATACAATGGCAAAAATATATCACTGCGGGTAAGGAAAATGGTTTGCATCCATGTCATTCATCCATCCATCCGTATATCATGTTAACTTTTCATAAATAGGAAGCCTGCAGCTTGGATTTCATAAATAGGAAGCCTGCAGCTTGGATTCCCTATCGATGATGTCACTAGTAGGCAGGTTTCTGAAATGATCACATCCCTCTGAATCCCTACACACAGACTGAATAGACAACTATTGTGCTATTTTATCATTAGTGAGGACCATGTTTATGAAAATCTATCTAATCTACAACAGAGTTAAAGGTTGAATTACAATGAAACAAATGGCATATTGAGAATAAAAAGAATATTGAGGAAAACCAACAGGGTAAATGGAGGTAGAGTAAGTAACATACCAAGGTCTTTGTTTTCCTCCTGTTCAGCAGAGTTGAGTTTGACAGAGTTCATATTATCCTGAAGTCTGGAGTCCACAGTCAGATCTGATTGTTATCCTGGAAGACTTGTGGAGAAATGAAACAGAGCAACTCTTCTTATACTAGAGAGTCTGGGGTGAAAACACTGACTGCTCTGAATGATTGGACAAAGACAACAATAGAACCATCTCTCCACCAATCACAATCTAACATACTGTGCTCCACCCTCCCTCCTCCCCCCAGACATGCTCTATGCAACCTTCTACAAAACAACAACATTATCTATATATGACACAGATATCAATAGGCTATATTAAACACTATGTTTAATTTTTCAGAAAACAGCGTCAGTTAAAATAACAATATAAGATGCCAATGAAACAAAGAAGTTATCAAGTGTCATTAATGTTGTCATTTTATCAACTGCCCCGCAGTGCAGAAGAGGAACAGGGAGGAGCTGAAAAAGTCTCTCACAGGTTAGTACCAATAGTTACGGGCTTGCTACTTTTATTATTATAACAGTATTATTATGTATTATTTTCTTTTTGTAATGATGATTTTTAATCTCTCTCTCACTCCCTCTCCCATTACTTGTGTTTTCGTTAAACAGTATTTTTTGGTTTGTTCCTTTCTGTTTTTCAGACACTCTGATCCTAGAGGCGGAGCGCATGGTGGCCATGCAGAGTGAAAACGAAGGTGACACAAGTGCTACTGCTGAAGAAGATGACGGAGACTCACCACCGGCAGCAAAATGCCCACGTTTGTTGTCCCGCTACAAAGCACTTAAAAAACGCAGCTCGACAACCCAGGAGACAAGCATTGCCTCACAAGTCGCAAAGTACTTTGATATGATTGAGAAAGATGAAAATGATGATGCCTTTGTCTTCTGGGTTGTAAACCAAGATAAATTCCCCCAACTGAGTGCATTAGCGATGAAGGTTCTGTCAGTCCCTGCCTCCTCAGCACCTGTGGAGAGGGTATTCAGTGCAGGAGGCATTATTATGAGACCCCATCGTGCCCGCTTGGGTGACACCATGCTGTTTTCTCTTATTTTTTTGAAATGCAACCAAAAATGCAACCATGCCTAATAGCCAAATTACAATACACTAGCCCTTACCCGTTCAAAGATATGAGCACTGAAATGATGTGCAGTGTGTGGGTTATGGGATGTACGCACGCGCGCACACACACACACACACACACACACACACACACACACACACACACACACACACACACACACACACACACACACACACACACACACACACAGCTGGTTAAACATGTTGCCTCATGCTAGATGCAGAATAGATTAGCCTCAAGCTAGATGCAGAATAGATAGTAGATACACCATAAAAATGCTAATATACAGCATACGGTTTGTGAAAGTGACAAACGGGCTTCACAGTTATGTTAGGTGTGTTCATATGCTAATTGTGATGCGATTTCAGATCAATTGCTCCAGCCACTGAGGAGAAACGCTGTTTCAGACACGGAAAATTATATGTTTGATTGTGGCACACATTCTAGTCAGGTCGATTAAATGCCCTGTTAATCTGTAGTTATCAAACGTATTTGATAAGGACCCCCAAAATTGTATTTGTAAATGTAGACCCCAAAGACCACCAAAGATTTTTGTTGAAAACACTAATATACAGTATCTGCTATTTTGGAGAACCACTGTTCTAGACCACTGTTCTATCGTAAGAGTTTTCTGAAACACTGCTGTAATATGTAGATTAGGGTGGATCTTAAATTACCTTTTTTAGATTTTCTTGAGTCTCACCCCCCAATTATGTTCCAATGTACAAAAAAATGCTTTGGTTAAAATTTGGTTGAATTTCAAGCATATTTAGAGGTAGCTCAATCAAGTCAAAGATTGTACATTTTATTGGTCAAAATCGAATTGCACTGCAGGCACATTTAAGTTATACATTACACATTATTCTTATACTAAGCACAGAAATGATATTTTTTAAGCTTACAAATCTAAACACAAATCTGATTACATGTTTGTCATATGTCAAACCAGAAGTAATGTATTCTAGGAAATAGCAAAGCAAAGAATGACAAATTGCTATTTTTCATTTAACGTGGACAATGACATGTCTTTATTGCACACTCTTCATAACCCTAACCCTTACCCTAACCCAATCATACTCACAATCATAAACACACAACAAGCCCCACTTCCTTGTTTACCCCCAAAACCCCCGAAAGTCTCTGCAGTATATTAATTCAGTAGTTACTGATCA
The DNA here is from genome assembly GCF_963921795.1 of Nannobrachium achirus. NCBI lineage: Eukaryota > Metazoa > Chordata > Actinopteri > Myctophiformes > Myctophidae > Nannobrachium > Nannobrachium achirus. The sequence continues at coordinate 68,896,538 of NC_137810.1, read as the reverse complement.
ATTAAAGTTTGTTTACGGCTATCGGGATACTTGTGCCGATGGTTCTGCACAATTTGCAGCAAGTATTGGAGTTGGAACTCATCTTTAGTAATGAGACCACAATATTCTTGTATTAGGGCAACCCCACGCTCTGCATGATCATTGACAACATTCATCGCCTTCACTACAGCCAGAGCTTCTTGGTAGTCCACCCTGGGCTCCCACTCATCGGGATCAACGTCAAGGAAGTCATCTGGGAGATCCATCATTTTGATTTGAATTGTTCCAAGGTCAACAGTAATTCTCTTCATATGCCCCTGTTCACCATAAGTGATTGGAACACTTTTGAGAAGCAGCTTTAGACACCTCAGCATTTATTGATGAATAAAGAGCTCCAGGAGCTACCCATCATGCCCTTTGGATGGCAAAGGTTATTTATTGTTTGAAGATCTGGATGTTTCATGGCCAATTCAAACTGACCCTCAGGGAAGAAAAAGAATGCATGGATTTGTGCATTTTTGCAGTTTGCATTTATGTGAAGGGATGGATGATGGCACCTGTTGCTGTCAGCGCTCCACTAAATGACTTGGCAGCTGTTAAAATCGTTGCTGGAATATTCATCAATAAATGCTGAGGTGTCTAAAGCTGCTTCTCAAAAGTTTTCCAATCATTTGGCTCCAGAGATCGTCGGACTTGCATTGTTTGACAGTCAAGTGAGCGTGCAAACGAAGAGGCTGATGGTGAGAGCCATGAAAGATGGAAATGAAGATGATGAACAGGGGCATATGAAGATAATTACTGTTGACCTTGGAACAATTGCAAGGAAGAACATTGAAGATTTTGTGTTTCCCAAATCCAAGGTGCTTTTCAAAATGATGGATCTCCCAGATGACTCTCCTTGACGTTGATCCCGATGAGTGGGAGCCCAGGGTGGACTACCAAGAAGTTCTGGCTGTAGTGAAGGTGATGAATGTTGTCAATGATCATGCAGAGCGTGGGGGTTGCCCTACTACAAGAATATTGTGGTCTCATAACTAAAGATGAGTCCCAACTCCAATACTTGCTGCAAATTGTGCAGAACCATCGGCACAAGTATCCCGATAGCCGTAAACAAACTTTAATTGATCAGTAACTACTGAATTAATATACTGCAGTGACTTTCGGGGGTTTTGGGGGTAAACAAGGAAGTGGGGCTGTGTGCTTGTTGTGTGTTGTGAGTATGATTGAAGAGTGTGCAATAAAGACATGTCATTGTGCACGTTAAATTAAAAATAGCAATTTGTCATTCTTTGCTTTGCTATTTCCTACAATACATTAATTCTGGTTTGACATATGACAAACATGTAATCAGATTTGTGTTTAGATTGTGGAAACTTAAAAAAATGTAATTTCTGTGCTTAGTATAAGAATAATGTGTAATGTATAACTTAAATGTGCCTGCAGTGCAATTCGATTTTGACCAATAAAATGTACAATCTTTGACTTGATTGAGCTACCTCTAAATATGCTTGAAATTCAACCAAATTTTAACCAAAGCATTTTTTTGTACATTGGAAAATAATTGGGGGGTGAGACTCAAGAAAATCTAAAAAAGGTAATTTAAGATCCACCCTAGTATCCATGTCGTCAAACAGCTTTACACTGTTTTCAAACCTTGATTTGCTGTAAAGGATTTGAACGCAAAGGCTAAATTCAAGTCAATATCCATCAAAATGCTTGCGTTTTTGCACTGGGTAATGTTATGAAAATGTTCAGCAAATAAAGTTATCCCAAACGCAAATATTGTAGTGGAACACTTGGGAACATTTTTCAGCGACCTTCGATTACTTTTGTGCAAGATTTTAGGTGCAAATTAAGCCTTTAAGATTAAGACGATGAATAATTCCTCAATGACCATTAGCTGTGGAAGACGAACTGGAAAACTGATGTAGTGATTCAGCAGTTATTAAATAGAGTGCGAAACATAATGTATTGTAATGTTACTGGAAAAGAGAGTTTAACGCATGTTTTCACTGCAAATTTTAATAAATGAAAGTAGGTTACACAAGAATGTATATATAAATATATAAAAAATGAAAACACACACACTGCAAAGAATGTCCATAGACCACACAAAATACAGTCAAAGAAATGAAAGAGTCTATGCCATTTTAGTTCGGCGTCCAGCTCAGCTAAGGGGTCCTTGGTCTGAAAACGTTGAAGAGCCCTGGACAATGGTATTATTCCTTGCTGTCTTCTGGTGTAGGGTCTATCCATACATCGCTGTCCTCCTCCGGCCACGCTACAATACACAAAAAACAAGCAGTTATTACTAAAGTAATACGTATATGAAAATACCACAAATGCTTCAGAAGAATGTAACGACGAAATACTCATTATATTTGTGAAATACATTGCAAAGTGCCATTTTCGTTCTACCCACCGTAGTTGTCTTGTATTTTTGAGTGGTGGTCTCACCACTCCTGTGATTCGCTTTCACAATGTTACTGGCTGGCCGTGTATGTCTGTCGCCTGCCTCCCTGCCATACCTCTCCTGACCACACACACAGACCACTCACACACACACACGTTAAAGGAGGGGCGCTATTGAGCAGGCAGTCTCAACACACACACACACACACACACACACACACACACACACACACACACACACACACACACACACACACACACACACATATTTGACTCTTTTTATTTGACTATTTTTATTTGACCACCACTCAGTTCACAAGGTGTGATTTTTCTTGTCTGGAGCAGTTTGAGCCTGGCTTCGGAATCATTTAAGTCCGCGGTGGTGGAGTCCAGTTCACGCCACTGTTCAATCAACCTGGCCTGAAGCGTCTGCATCTGAGGCCGGAATCCTGGAGGGCAACGCGTGGGGGTCGACGCAGCAAGCATCCTTAGCCCGCTTTGGCACAGCCGAAAGGCCTGTTTGGTCAGACGGTGGCGCGGGATGCGATCATTTCTGTACCACCTTTGTACATCGTCTATTTTCGGCAAAGAGGTTTGGTGTAGATGGGAAGAAAGAGCAGATAAGAGTGAAACGTAGAGTTTACAGAGTAGGCCTATTAGACGGCTTAAGTGGTTAAATGTAAAATACACATTAACATGAATACAAGATATTGCTGTCCCTATAAACATGAATACAAGATATTGCTGTCCAACAAGTTAATGAAACTATAATGGGGGTCCCTGCTTCATCTCTCTGTCAACTTAGGGGTCCTTGGCTGAAATATTAGGACCCCCTGCCCTAGTAGGCTACCATTGTCTCAAACCTGAACACTGTCGTGTGAAGAAATAAAAAAATAAAAAAATAAACATCCAGCAAACATTTAATAGTTTAGCTAAATTATGTCAACAAACTTTCAACAAATGACATTATCCCACAGTAATGTTTTCAACCTAGATAGTCAGAGTAGCTAAAGTGTTAGGCTACTAAAACTTACCATAGTTAATAGTTTTTATTTATTTTTATTAACAGGCCGCTGTCACCTATGGCTGTCACTGGTGATGGTGATCTGACAGCTCACGCACACCGTTGCGCGAGCTAGTTATGGTGTACTGTGTCGAGCTGTAGGTGACGGAGCGTCGCCGCCGTCATGTGACCCTCCTCCTCCGTCTGAACCTTCAGCAGGGAGACATAAGCAAACACCATAAACACATAAACATCGTCTCTGCTGCTTGTGCTTTTCCCAGAACCATTATGGACGGGAACACATTTTTGTGTAGTACAGTGCATGTAAAGTACAGGTATTGTAATCTTTGAAGAAAAAAAATGAAGTTTTTCTCCAAATCATTTAAATGAAGTTTTTCTCCAAATCTTCTATGAAAGCCAAAGGTGTAAGCTATGAAATAGTCTTGGAATTTTGTCTCTAGCTGCTACAGAGGCTGAATAATACATTTTCCAGAAAAAAAAAACAGTAACGGTAAACCTTTTCTCCTCCAGCCGTGGGCTCAGCCTCAATCCTATAATGTTGAAAAAAAAATGTTGTGGAAAGGCTGGCCAAATAACAGCTCAGTTCATATCATCTTCCCACTGACAGGGTTATATATTATATTAAATAACAGCTCAGTAACTGTTCATATCATCTTCCTACTGACAGGGTTATATATTATATTAAATAACAGCTCAGTAACTGTTCATATCATCTTCCCACTGACAGGGGGTGTGTCAGTGGGAGTGGCCTATGGGGCTAACAGTTCTACTGCCAGATTTATTATTTATTTATTGGGGCTTACCTTTGCGATGTTATAGAAAATTATCTATTAATTATTTCTTATTTCTATTAATTTCTTTTCCATTGGATGTATTATATTTGTACTTTAGCCAAGCTGGCGGCAGCCTTATGCAAGGAACGATCACCCTTTGTCAAGTCCCACCCGTTGTCCCACCCCTCGTCATACCCATTGGTTGCTATGTCTTGGTGGGACATTTGGTGGGACACTCCATCCACTACCATTGTAATTTGGTTGCTTCGTATTGTTATTCTGTGTGTTCAATTCTAATTTCAAAATTGGTTTCAGTAAAATGGAGCTGCTCAGTGGCAGTATAGTGACTCAGAATGTTTTTAAATGTTTTTATTTCTCCAAAAATGATGTTTCAGCAAATTCAGCATAAGAAAGGCGTAACCAGGGCGGGACAAGGCAGATAGAGCCTTCTGGCTGGTCAGTCAAGGACCAACCAGAAGGCTAACAAAGAGTGAATTGGGCCGCTCTGCTTGCCATCCATTCAGGGCATAAAAATGCATTTCTAAATCAGATCCACAGAAAAGTGATTTGGGACTCCATTATTGTTTACGTGCAGTGGATTTTTGAGAGCAGCGTTACGAGAGAGGTTTTACATTATACAACAGTTGCCCTTAAAAAAACACACATCAACTTAATGTCATTGTAATTAAGACATTCGATAGGAATGTCATTTTTTTATGCCACATTTAGCTAGTGAAACTTCACCAATCACAAGACGGCCTTCGTACCCTATCTCGCCTCTTCTGCCCTCCTAGTTTGCGTCTGCGGGCGCCGGAGGGCTTGGAGCTGGCGCCGATGGACAAAGAAGAAGTCGGCACGCCTGTGAGAATGAAAGCAGAAAAACAATGATGTGTCATCATCAGTGTGAGAGAAATGCCCGACCAACACGTTTCGGGGATGCTGACAGAACCCTCACTATAAACCCCAGGACGAAAATTCACCCGTCCTAGACAATTTGCCCTCCTGGGGGCAAACTGTGGAATAAACTCCCTGTCGCACTTGTCTTAGAACTACAGACTCACTCCCTACCTTCCGCCGTGGACTGAAGACTCACCTCTTCAGACTCCACCTAAACCCATAGCACTACAGTAACACTCCCCTTCCCTCGATGACCACACATGAAGCTAGATAGCTTTTTTTAGGTTTTAGGGGGAAAAAAAGAAATTACTGACTATTAGGCTCCACTAAACTTTTTTTTTCTCCTTTTTCGTATTAACCACTTAAACCCTAATCTCCATATTCTGAGAACCGTAGACAAAAATAGCAGATCTACAAGCTCAGAACGCCTCGTTAGCTTGTAGATTGGCTATTTTGGGCAAAGAGGTTTGGTGTAGAGGGGGGGAAAAGAGCAGACCAAGTACAGAGTGAAAGGTCAAGTTTATTAGGCCTAAGTATTGACGGTTCAAGTTGTTAAATATCTGAAAACACAAAGTGACATGAATGCAAAGTACACTGATGATCATGCTGTCAAACAATGAAACTATATGGAATCTATGAACATCTTGTGGGGGTCCCTGCATCATCTCTCTCTTGACTAAGGGGTCCTTGGTCTGAAAACGTTGAAGACCCCTGATATAGAGAAAGCAAGTTAACTTAAAGCAGCACTATGTGACTTTTTTAAAGAATAAAATGTCATGTTGTCCAATCTGCCCAGCCACTCCCGTGCAAGGCTTCAACTCTGTCGCACCTTCTCCCTTTGTTAAGAGAGAGTAAACAAAATAAATAAAAAGGAATTTAACCCACATGTCTTTGTTCCACGTTGGTGGTTCAGTAGTCCGATCTTGTGGAACACACGGTTGAAATTTGTGCATTGGAAGTCCTTCTTGTGACTTTTGAGGTGGCTGTGTAGCCTCAGACCGTCCCGACAGACTTTGCCGCATAGATGGCATGCGGTTAAACCTGGTAGAAAATAAATATATATAACGATTTATTTTACTTGCAATATATATTTGTCGGTGACCCACAAATGGGTCCCGACCCACTGTTTGGGAAACAGTGAACTAGACCAGTGGTTCTCAATCTGTGGGTCGGGACACACTGGGGGGTCCCCAGATGATTAACTTAATGTCCAACGTTGTTTTCTCACTCAACAGTAAACAAACCCAAATGCTGCTTCCTGATTGGCTAAACGTTTATACAGAATATTGGTTTTATCTTACCTTTAGTGCTTTGATGCACCCATCCCGGTGGGCGTCTGTTTTAAATAAGCTGACCAACCCCAAAAGGGCAAATATAAAACAAAAGCGAGATGTGTCTCTCCAAAAGGTCTCACACATCAGGCGGATCAGGTCTGTGCAAAAAAAAAAAAAAGAAACTCATCACCCTTCAACTGAACAAAGCCACGGGCCTTGACAACATACCCACCAGATTCTTCCGAGACGCAGCTGTCTATATTTCTCCCAGTTATGTCCCACAAGAATACAAGATGGCGAGAGTAATCCCTCTACATAAAGAAATCGCACCCGTGCAAAGTGAGCGGTGCAAAAATATCTCCTGATATGGAATTATTGATAAATCTGATAAATCCGATCATTTTCGTTGTGTATAGCAACTGGGCGTCAATGTATAGGGATACTGGACATCTGGGCAGCTGTAAAATGTGCTCTTTTGTCCAAAATATTAAGACATTTGTTTAATCTTTTAAGTCAGATAAATAAACACTACATTTAATAACTGAAACAATCGGCCTATATAGTAAGTATTACTGTACACTACAGTAGGCCTAAAGGCTGCAATATAATGACATTATTTATTGTTAGGCAAATTTGTATGTGTGTGTGTGTGTGTGTGTGTGTGTGTAATTGTTCAATTTAAACATTTTGGTAAAAGTAATGTTAAAGTAATAAGTAATATATTACATATTACTCTAGTGCAGACAGTAATATTTATATTACATATTACTCTAGTGCAGACAGTAATATTTAACGAATATTTTACTTTAAAATTAAGGTAATAAGTAATCAGTATATATTACCAAAAAAAGTAACGCTACCCAACACTGCATTACAGGCATTACTAGCCGATTCTCTTCACTATAGAAATTGAGCATTGAGGATGGTGCCCCCTTGTGGTTGATTGATGCCCTGTGCTGCAGCACCTTCAGCCCGTTCATAAGTCCGGGGCTGAGAGTCCCTGCTTCATCTCTCTCTCAGCTAAGGGGTCCCTGCTTCATCTCTCTCTCAGCTAAGGGGTCCCTGCTTCATCTCTCTCTCAGCTAAGGGGTCCCTGCTTCATCTCTCTCTCAGCTAAGGGGTCCCTGCTTCATCTCTCTCTCAGCTAAGGGGTCCCTGCTTCATCTCTCTCTCAGCTAAGGGGTCCCTGCTTCATCTCTCTCTCTCAACTAAGGGGTCCCTGCTTCATCTCTCTCTCAACTAAGGGGTCCCTGCTTCATCTCTCTCTCTCTCTCTCTCTCAGCTAAGGGGTCCCTGCTTCATCTCTCTCTCTCTCTCTCTCAGCTAAGGGGTCCCTGCTTCATCTCTCTCTCAGCTAAGGGGTCCCTGCTTCATCTCTCTCTCAACTAAGGGGTCCCTGCTTCATCTCTCTCTCAGCTAAAGGGTCCCTGCTTCATCTCTCTCTCAGCTAAAAGGTCCCTGCTTCATCTCTCTCTCAGCTAAGGGGTCCCTGCTTCATCTCTCTCAGCTAAGGGGTCCCTGCTTCATCTCTCTCTCAGCTAAAGGGTCCCTGCTTCATCTCTCTCTCAGCTAAAAGGTCCCTGCTTCAGCTCTCTCTCAGCTAAGGGGTCCCTGCTTCATCTCTCTCTCAACTAAGGGGTCCCTGCTTCATCTCTCTCTCAGCTAAGGGGTCCCTGCTTCATCTCTCTCAGCTAAGGGGTCCCTGCTTCATCTCTCTCTCAGCTAAGGGGTCCCTGCTTCATCTCTCTCTCAACTAAGGGGTCCCTGCTTCATCTCTCTCTCAACTAAGGGGTCCCTGCTTCATCTCTCTCTCTCTCTCTCTCTCTCTCTCAGCTAAGGGGTCCCTGCTTCATCTCTCTCTCTCTCTCTCTCAGCTAAGGGGTCCCTGCTTCATCTCTCTCTCAGCTAAGGGGTCCCTGCTTCATCTCTCTCTCAGCTAAAGGGTCCCTGCTTCATCTCTCTCAGCTAAAAGGTCCCTGCTTCATCTCTCTCTCAGCTAAGGGGTCCCTGCTTCATCTCTCTCAACTAAGGGGTCCCTGCTTCATCTCTCTCTCAACTAAGGGGTCCCTGCTTCAGCTCTCTCTCAGCTAAGGGGTCCCTGCTTCATCTCTCTCTCAGCTAAGGGGTCCCTGTTTCATCTCTCTCAGCTAAGGGGTCCCTGCTTCATCTCTTTCTCAGCTAAGGGGTCCCTGCTTCATCTCTCTCTCTCAGCTAAGGGGTCCCTGCTTCATCTCTCTCTCAGCTAAGGGGTCCCTGCTTCATCTCTCTCTCAGCTAAGGGGTCCCTGCTTCATCTCTCTCAGCTAAGGGGTCCCTGCTTCATCTCTCTCAGCTAAGGGGTCCCTGCTTCATCTCTCTCTCAGTTAAGGGGTTCCTGCTTCATCTCTCTGTTAAGGGGTCCCTGCTGCATCTCTCTCTCAGTTAAGGGGTTCCTGCTTCATCTCTCAGTTAAGGGGTCCCTGCTTCATCTCTCTCTCAGTTAAGGGTTAAGGGGTTCCTGCTTCATCTCTCTCAGTTAAGGGGTCCTTGGCCTGAAAATGTTGAAGTTGAAGACCCCTGCGTTTGTGTCAATTAGGGGGTGTTTTTGGTGGCTTACCCGTCTGGGTGATGGGTCCACTCGTCTGGGTGATGGGTCCACTCGTCTGGGAGATGGGTCCACCCGTCTGGGTGATGGGTCCACCCGTCTGGGTGATGGGTCCACTCGTCTGGGTGATGGGTCCACCCGTCTGGGTGATGGGTCCACTCGTCTGGGTGATGGGTCCACTCGTCTGGGTGATGGGTCCACTCGTCGGCGAGTGGGTGCTATGCAGCGTCGACGCTCCTTGGCGGCAACCTGCTGTTTGGATTCATGTACATTTTTGTTTTCAGATATTTAACCACTTGAGCTGTCAAAATTTCACTTTCCCCTCTACAACAAACCTCTTAGCTGAAAATAGCTGATCTACAAGCTCACAACACCTATTTTTGGCTAAAGTTCTCAGAATATGGACACTAGGATTCAAGTGGTTAATATCAAAAAGAAGAAAAGAGTTTCTACCACTCAAAGATTTTGAGGCTCCCCTGTAGTAACTCTTAGGACCCCCTGTTGAAGACCCTTGTTCTAGGTGGTCAAAAACACGTTATCATTCCATGGAATGGGCTCATTATCAACTCTGGGGGGTCCCCAGATGATTAACTTAATGTCCAACGTTGTTTTCTCACTCAACAGTAAACAAACCCAAATGCTGCTTCCTGATTGGCTAAAAGTTTATACAGAATATTTATCTTACCTTTAGTGCTTTGATGCACCCATCCCGGTGGGCGTCTGTTTTAAATAGGTTGACCAACCCCAAAAGGGCAAATATAAAACAAAAGCGAGATGTGTCTCTCCAAAAAGGTCTCACACATCAGGCGGATCAGGTCTGTGCAAAAAAAATAATAATAAACTCATCACCCTTCAACTGAACAAAGCCACGGGCCTTGACAACATACCCACCAGATTCTTCAGAGACGCAGCTGTCTATATTTCTCCCAGTTATGTCCCACAAGAATTCAAGATGGCGAGAGTAATCCCTCTACATAAAAAAATCGCACCCGTGCAAAGTGAGCGGTGCAAAAATATCTCCTGATATGGAATTATTGATAAATCTGATAAATCCGATCATTTTCGTTGTGTATAGCAACTGGGTGTCAATGTATAGGGATACTGGACATCTGGGCAGCTGTAAAATGTGCTCTTTTGTCCAAAATATTAAGAAATTTGTTTAATCTTTTAATGCCTCATTCACACTACAGATATATAGTTGAACGTTTAGCTTGGTAATTCAATGTAATCTCAATGGAAACCAGCTTTAAAGCTTTCAAAGCTTTGCTTGGAGCGTCTCCTGTATCTTTAAAGCTGGTTTCCATTGAGATTACATTGAATTACCAAGCTAAACGTTCAACTATATATCTGTAGTGTGAATGAGGCATTAGTCAGATAAATAAACACTACATTTAATAACTGAAACAATCGGCCTATATAGTAAGTATTACTGTACACTACAGTAGGCCTAAAGGCTGCAATATAATGAAATTATTTATTGTTAGGCAAATTTGTGTGTGTGTGTGTGTGTGTAATTGTTCAATTTAAACATTTTGGTAAAAGTAACGTTAAAGTAATAAGTAATATATTACATATTACTCTAGTGCAGACAGTAATATGTAACGAAAATTTTACTTTAAAATTAAGGTAATAAGTAATCAGTATATATTACCAAAAAAAGTAACGCTACCCAACACTGCATTACAGGCATAGGTGGTCAAAAACACGTTATCATTCCATGGAATGGGCTCATTATCAAAATTGTCATACCTTAGAAATCGGCCAGTAGCCAGCTACTGGACTACCTGGAGTCTCCAGTAGACCCTTATCACCCTCTCTTTTGGGTGACGCAATGTTAACATATGTTTGCAGTCACATGATCCTTCCAAAATGGCAGACATAATTAATTTATTATGATGTATTGTACTTTTAAGGACGTATTACAACGTTTTTGTTGAGAGTGAGAGCTTTCCAACTGTCATGTCCAATTATTTCTGCAATAAAGATTTAGAAAAAATGTTTTATAACCACAAATTTGATTTGGGTTCTGTTGACACATTCCTCTCCATCAGAACTGTGGTGTGGTAGTCTAGTGATGAGGCTGGTGAACTGCAAGGATTCTGCTTCTTGCCAAATGCTTAGGGCGGAGGTTCGATTCCCCAAAGGGGAAAGTAAATATAATTTAATTTTTTGACCACAGAGTTTCCACACCAAGGGGCCACACCATGCTTTCAAAATATATATTTTATATAAATATTGGTTTTATCTTACCTTTATGCCTTTAATGCACGCAAAGAGTAAAACATTATCATTAAAATATCGAAGTAAAAGTATTCATTAAGAATTGAAAAATACTCATTACGAAGTAAAACAATATTTGAGTAAAAGTATGCTACCCTGACTAGTAGAGGTACTGGTAGTGTTCTATATTACCTTCTGTATTAGAAGGACACTGGTAGACACTACATGAAGGTACTGCTAGTGTTCTATATTAAAATGGTAAATGGTAAATGGTGCATTTATATAGCGCTTTTAATCCAAAGCGCTTTACATACATTGTGCATTACATTCACCCATTCACACACACATTCATACACCGGTGGCGGAGGAAACCATGCAAGGCACCAACCAGCTCACCGGGAGCAATGTGGGGTTCAGAGTCTTGCCCAAGGACCCTTCGACATTAACTCAGGGGGAGCCCGGATTCGAACTGGGAACCCTTCGGGATTTATACCCTTTATACCCTTCGTGCTCTAATACCAGTTTCTCTACCCCTGAGCTATGCTGCCCCACGCTATGCTGCCCCACGCTATGCTGCCCCATAGCTTCTGTATTAGAAGGATACTGGTAGACACTACATGAAGGTACTGCTAGTGTTCTATATTACCTTCTGTATTAGAAGGATACTGGTAGACACTACATGAAGGTACTGCTAGTGTTCTATATTACCTTCTGTATTAGAAGGACACTGGTAGACACTACATGAAGGTACTGCTAGTGTTCTATATTACCTTCTGTATTAGAAGGACACTGGTAGACACTACATGAAGGTACTGCTAGTGTTCTATATTACCTTCTGTATTAGAAGGACACTGGTAGACACTACATGAAGGTACTGCTAGTGTTCTATATTACCTTCTGTATTAGAAGGACACTGGTAGACACTACATGAAGGTACTGCTAGTGTTCTATATTACCTTCTGTATTAGAAGGACACTGGTAGACACTACATGAAGGTACTGCTAGTGTTCTATATTACCTTCTGTATTAGAAGGACACTGGTAGACACTACATGAAGGTACTGCTAGTGTTCTATATTACCTTTGAGTTCAGCCTCTTGTCTTTTCCTTGACCTTGTCAAATGTACCCTTGGGGTGTGGCGTGAACCAGCAGCTCCAGCTGATGTGGTGGCAGGGGCGGTCTGCTGCTCCTGTGGTTAAGGGTGGGCGATAAAATACAATATCACAATATTTTTCCAAGCTGCATCAAGATACACAATCTTATCACGATTCTTTTTCATGTTGTTTTGTATGGTTCATTTTCATGTTACAGTACAACCACCCACAAGGTAACACAAACTAAAAGAAAAAGGAGTAACGACCTAAAGGCGAGGTCGCATGTCGCCCTGAGGTGTCTTACTAGTAGAGAGGTTCTTGGTTCTGGTGACTCATACTGTCCTCCAAATACGTGAGCTGCTGCTTTTTTAATTACTTTTTCATTTATTTCTAACCATCCTTTTGTATCAGGGGCCCCCATGCAGCTATATGGAAACATAATGTTATTGCGACCTACGGTAGCAAGTATACTATGAAAACCAGCACTTCTTGTCCACGTACAGTATCTCGTTCACGCCTGACACTGTGGTTCTATGGGTTTGTTTGCAGTGGTGAAAGTGAGCCGGAACGGCCGGAACCCCCGTTCCGTTAAAACATTTGGAGCCGGAACGGCGTTCCGTTAAGTGGAGGAGAAGCCAGCTGTCAAAATCCCATGTTAAATAACCTGCCACAAACGCACGTCCAGGAAGAAAACAATAGCATATACTAAAGTCAGATTAATATACAGCTACTCAAGTGTTACTAATTATATTTTCTGATAAAGTGCTTCTAAATTATTCCTGTGGGTTTGTGTAGGTCAGTGTGATCCATTCTGTTTGTGTTTCAGTGTTTGTTTGACACGTAGCGACTAGAGGTGGGATGTTCGCGAACGAATCGAGTCTTTTGAATGGCTCTTTGAAACGAACGATAGGATTCGGTTCACAGTAGTCAGCCGTTCCTTTCTAATGAACAGTGGTGGGAAAAGTACTCAATTTCTAAGTAAAAATATCAATACTGCAATCAAGTAGAAGGGTGCCCACACACCAAAATACCTAGAGTGGATTCCGCCAATGCAATTCATTTTTTTTTTTTTGCAGAAATCCTCTACTGGCAAAAAAAACGCTCCATTAATTTAAATGCATTGGCGGATTCCACTCTAGGTATTTTGGTGTGAGGGCACCCGAAGTTTGGAATGTTAAGGTCTACTTGAGTAAAAGTAAAAAAGTATTGGTATCAAAATGTACTTAAAGTACCAATATTAGAACGTACTCATTATGCAGAATGTCCCGTTTCACAGGTTTTCCAATGAGTAAAATGGAGAACAGCTACACCGTTTAGAGTGTATTGAAGATTGTATATTGAGTCCCATGATGATTTTATGATGTGTGGTTTATTCTATAAATATAAAAGATAAAAATATAATAATGAAATACAATTGCATCACATGAAATAACAATTACGCCAAGGGGAGAAGTACTACTAAATACATTACAAGGTTTACAAGGTTACCAGATGCACTTCAAACATTTTATATTCTTCTAGGCCATAAGTCTAGCAATCATCACAACAGTAAATATTAAGTCTAACAATCATCACAACAGTAAATAATAAAAGGCATAACCATGTCAACTGCACTCACTTCCTTGACGCACACGCATAGTGTTGGCTCCAGGGCTACCAGGTCCTTCTGCTGCTGCTACCAGGCTACAACTGACTGAGCAGAGCCAGTATATATACCTGGTCACTGACGAGTTCTGAGCAAGTTCAGGTGTGATAGATTAGTGAGAGCAGGTGAGGGGGGTGGGGTAGGTCATGATGATGGGCCAGGGGCATTGCTGTCCAATATGTCTCTTTTGTACAATCTCTGTATTAACAGTTTTACTGCTTACTTAAAACAGTTTTACTGCCAGATGTTATTATTTATTTATTGGGTCTGGTGCCAACAAAAAGCAGCTTTCCTTTGCGATGTTATAGAAAATTATCTATTGGTTCTTTCTAAACAAATTCATTCTATAATGGATGGTCAAATGTGTACTTTGGCCATACTGGCAGCAGAGGGCAGCCTTATGCAAGAATTAATGTGAATTGGGCCGCTCTGTTGCCATCCATTCAGAGCACAGAATCGCATCAGAGCAACAGATCCACAGATCCACAGAAAACAACCAGGGAGTGATTTGGGACTCCATTGATGTTTACGTGTGGTGGATTTTTGAGAGCAGCATTACGGGAGATGTTTGTACTGTACACGGCGGCGCGACCCCCCATCAGCTTTACAGTCATCAGACGAGGTAAAAAGAAGCCGTATTGGCATCGCGCCGCCGTCATAAATGGGGCGAACGGGAACATCCATAGCAGTAAAAGAGTTAACATTTCAACAGGGTTAGGATTTTTTTACAAGGCTCTCTCTCATTGTATCACGAGATATATATACGATATCTCTGAAAAGGCATATCGCGGAGACATTGTATCGTCTCAACGATATGCATCACCATATCAACCACCCTTACCTGTGGTTCCAGAATATCGTGGGTTTGAGCCTGGACATATAACACATTGCCATAAATAGATCATTCATCATTCAATAGGGCCGGCGCCCGCCCAATTCTTTCTGCACGCCACTGCCAACAAGAGATCACACATTGCAAGATGCATTGCACCATGCATGCGACCCAGACCCGACGCATAGCCAACTAACTCTGAGCTAACTCGTATTTTGCAGAGTGGGTGGGGTGCTGAGGGGCTCACCACCGCGGAGAATAGACTTTCAACAACGCAAAAACTCACCAACTACCTTTGGTTTGGTGAGTAGTGAAGTAAATGGTAAATGGTAAATGGTGCATTTATATAGCGCTTTTTATCCAAAGCGCTTTACAGAGATTGTGCAAAACCTTATTGCATCCCTGTAATCTGTCTCCACGTGGAGTTCGATGTAGTGGAAACGTCCAGTCTCGTAAACGTCTTTGATGTGTTGCATCAGTATTGCTCCAATGCCTGCCCTCTGGTACTGTTTGCAGGAAGGGATGGCGGATACATAAAGGCATAATTTTTTGTATCCTTCCTGCAGCATACTACCCCTACCAATTGTCCATTGAAGCATGCTTTCTTGGACAGGC
Source organism: Nannobrachium achirus (assembly GCF_963921795.1). Classification (NCBI taxonomy): domain Eukaryota; kingdom Metazoa; phylum Chordata; class Actinopteri; order Myctophiformes; family Myctophidae; genus Nannobrachium; species Nannobrachium achirus. Next base: position 68,881,190 of record NC_137810.1, on the reverse strand, counting down.
CTGATTTTGTGTGCTCTTTATACAACGGCATGACAATCTCCCGAAAGCATCCCATCTCATACGCGATAAGTGGTACAACATGCAAAATACCAAGTGCAAACATCGCTGCAAAGTGCAAACATTGTACACAAACACACATGATTGTGTTGTGCTGGTTCTCCAAGCAGAATACTTCTGAGCGATTGCTGAATCTGGAAACATTTCTGCATCAAGTTTGTTGAACTCTTCAAACTGAACAAAAAATATATAAAATAAACATTGCTTTGAGCAAAAAGCATGTCCATTTTAACCTCTGCCTTGATTATCTGATCCGCTTCTGTGACACCTCGTAAGGTGAATGAGGAAATGCTAGAAGTTCCCTTCTGTGACTCCATGTTCTTATGTTTATCAGTGGTTACATGCACTGTGATACAACAGTTCACTTCAGTCAGCAATGTTTAGCTGGGAGTGGTACTCTGCAAAACATAGCCCGCTGCACAACGTGATGCCACAGACACCACACATGTACCTAGAGTAGACTCTTCAACCTGTAGCCCTGACCTTCGAGGCCAGGCAGCAAGGAGACCAACAACAGTGTCAGCTAAGGTTGCGTGATCTCCACAGTATTTTCTAAGGTTATGACAGTACCCTGTTGCTGAGGATTTGATCCCATATCGTATAGGCTTCTGCGGGTTGTACACTTTGAAACTCAGCCCATGCCTCCTTCATATATAGAAATGTTCACATCTGGCTGGTACATGTCCTGGAACTAATTCACCAGATAATCCACAACTGGTTGGACCTTGTACATCCTGTCACCATCGTCACTGGTGGTGTTGTCTATGAAGTGCAGGAAATCTCAGGATCAGCTGAAACCTATTACGGGCCATGCACTTGCCGAAATAGTGGGTAGCCAAGTAGACAGGTTTCCACTCTTTGACCTTGGACCCTGGCTTGTCTGTGACCGTAGGAATGACCTGCTCAGCATCAGACATTGGTCTGATCCACAATGATGGAGCAGGTCTTCTGTGAGGAATAACTGGAGGAAGTCCACAAGGTTGTCTGACTGGAGGTCAGCAGCACTGTTGCGAGGACCAGACACGGCAGTGAAGGGGATTGACAGCCAAGGCTCTTCATCCATGCCAAACCACACAGGAGAATCGGGCTTGTCACATCCCTTTCCTTGCTGAGGGCGGCAACGCGTTGTGAGCTTGGAGGTCTGCTATTTATACAATTTTCACCAAAAGCCCTTTTAGATATTTCAGCCCCTGCCTCTCTAACATTCCCGGCAAGTCCCTGCTTATCTTCTTCTCAGTTCCGTACCTCTTCTTCTCAAGGGTTAGGGTTATGTGATGTACTCCATGAGTGCAATTAGCGATGCAGACTTGCATGGGGGCCCCTTTGTCCCTATAGAAATGTGTATCCTGTCCATGCTCTTCAAAGCCACGTCTTTCGTAAAACCTTATTGCATCCCTGTTGTCTGTCTCCATGTGGAGGTCGATGTAGTGGAAAGTGACCGTGCCCCAAGGCTGTGGATTTAACACATGGGCAACAATGCCCCATTCTCCTTCATATCATTGATCCTGGGCCTGATCTCTGGAGTGATTGCATCGTGACACCTCTGGACATAGACGGTCAGGTTCTCAGTCTTCTCATTCCATTCGCCGACGGATTCATAAGCTTCAGGGACAGCTATGCTGAGCTCTGTAACGGCTGCCGTCCTGGCTATGGTGTTGCGGTCAACACCCACGTCCTCAAAGGCTGCCTTGATGGACCTCACCTCGTTGAACACTTCCAGGTGTATCGCCCGATTATACCTTTATACCTTTGCAGTTTTTCACTGAAAGACAACTGTTTTAAACCTAATGCTATTATAATAATACACTTGCTAATAACCAGTCATTAATGTTGTCACTTTACTTAAAGGTCACTATGTTGAGATACAAGGTATTATAGTATGATACAATTGCTAATAACCGTTAATTAATGTCGTAATTTTATTTAATGGTCTCAAAGTCATACTATAGCATATTATAGGTGATTATTATATTTAATAAACACATAAGTTATAATGCAGTATGACACATTATAGCACTTCGCTATGTGCCTTAATATGCTGTTCCACTTTGCATTATAATGCATTACAACCTGCACTTCATATTGCATTATAAACATGGTTATAAGCTGTTATAAGCTGTTATACATGATTATAAACATTTATAATGAGTGTTGTAATGTGTAATAAGCACATTAAAATGCATTATAATGCATTATAAAGGTGACCTTCATATAAAGTGTTACCCTTGGAGTATGTTTTGACAAGGAGTAGCTATATTCTTGTCAAAATAAACACAAGTAGGCACTGGATATAGTCTGAACAACTGATTTGAACCACCACGGATCATTGGCCAACCTGCCCTACCTCCTGAGCTATAGCCGCCCCGCATAGAAATATCTATCTTCTACAATGTAGACCCAAATAACGGGGGGGGGGGGGGGGGGGGGGGGGCTTGCAGGGCACGGAAGAAGCCACTTCTTCCACTACTCACAGTACTAACAGTAGTTCTTACCCTTTAACTTTGTAGAAATCCTTTAAGGCAGAGGTTGTAGGAGAGGTCTGGAACTTGGAAGCATTCCCGGCAAGTCCCTGCTTATCTTCTTCTCAGTTCCGTACCTCTTCTTCTCAAGGGTTAGGGTTATGTGATGTACTCCATGAGTGCAATTAGCGATGCAGACTTGCATGGGGGCCCCTTTGTCCCTATAGAAATGTGAATCCTGTCCATGCTCTTCAAAGCCATGTCTTTCGTAAAACTTATTGCATCCCTGTAGTCTGTATCCACGTGGAGTTCGATGTACAGTAGTGGAATCGTCCAGTCTCGTAAACGTCTTTGATGTGTAGTATTGCTCCAATGCCTGCCCTCTGGTACTGTTTGCAGGAAGCGATGGCTGATACTTAAAGGGCATCATTTTTTTAAATCCTTCCTGCAATTTACTACCCTTACCAATTGTCCATTGAAGCATGCTTTCTTGGACAGGCCTGATTTTGTGTGCTCTTTATAAAGTGGCTTGACAATCTGCCCAAAAGCATCCCATATCATACGCAATAATCATTGTGTCTTTTTTGCACTCCGATAACTTTTACTGGTGTAGGAAAAACCCTTGTGGATCATTCTGTTGTGAAGGAGAATTCTGTTTGGTTGCTCAATCAAAGCACAGAGGAAGGCATTCCACTCATTCTGTGATATGTTTGGTTTCTTGGTTGGCCTGATTGTAATTTTGAATTGGTAAAATTATTTAGGTAGCGTGTGTAAACAAGAGTCCGTAATCCACAGGATTATCAGGAGAAAGTGAAGAAAGAAGCGCTCGGCAAAGAGGAGCTAAGGACAATGCGACTGCTCATGGCGACTGCGACTGCTCATTAAAATGTCAGAGTTTCAGAACCACTGCTTAATTTAACCTCAGTGAATACTTGCCAGAAACAGCATGAAGAGGACGGAAGATGTTCATCAGATCTTGCACCATATCATCTCGTAGATCTGTTTTAATGTAGGGTGTTAGTATGTGGTCTGATACACCTATTTCAACAAAAAGCATGTACTTTCCAAAGATTGTGCCGCGTCGGGTCTCTTGTCAGCTAGTCGCCTGATAATCTAATGATTATCATCATGATTCACTGGTTGTGCCAAATTAATACAGCAATGATATTACCATTACTACAACTATTGTGCTTTTATTTTCATTCAAGGATAAACATTAACATTGCAATGAAATGAAAGAGCATGAAATAGCAGTGAAATACTGAACAGTAAAAAAAAAAAAAAAAAAAAAATCATGGCCCCAAAAGGAGCTATATTGGAACCATCATTCTGGCATCGGTAGGGCTCAAATTATTATATTATATTACATGTCTACAGCACACAAAACAAAACAAAGCACTCAAAAACCCACAATGCAACTAACACTGGCCCAATAAGTTGTGTGTATTGTAATAGATAGAACATAACTATACAGTAGCAAACATATGGACAATTTGTGGGGAATTATTAACATATGGCTTGTAAAGATCACATATTAAAGTATACTAATAATTAATGGTGCAACAACTAGGCCTGGGGCGGTATGGACATTTTGTTACCGCGATTACCGTCTTCCCATTTACCGCCGGTACTGCGGTAATTACCGCACCCCCGTATCTATTAATTAAGGTTCGGTGATAAGCCAAAATATTGCAATCATCTTCCCAAAAGTCGCCTCTCCACTGACACAGCCTGACTGCCCGAGTTATACTTCTCTGTACAGCACAGCGGGTCTGGCTTTCAAAGGAGCAGATCTACAAGCTCACAACACATCGCATCCGCGACGCGTTCTGAGCTTTTAGATCTGCACTGTCGGGTTACCATAGTAACGTAGGCTAGCTACTTGGGCTTTTCAGACAAACAGCTGTGTGAACAAACCAGAAGAGGAAGGGTAGATCGTGTACAGTGATTCTGTAAACTCACGTCACGTCTCAACTCTCAAATCGCAGTGATTGAGTGCTGCTATATACAGGTTTTAGTTACAAGACTTGACAGAAAAGGTTATAAAATCGCCGACGGGGCACAACGTGCGACGCGGTGGAAAAAGTAAAATAGTTTCATTTTCGGTTTTAGTCCACGCGGCCCGCGCTCCGCCAGTAATCCGTATGAATAAAAAAAGATATGCCACAACACAAGGTATGTATTAACATCCTTGTGTCGAGTGGATTACAGAGAAAGTTTATGCTGCTCCGTCATAGAGTTGTGCTCCGTACTCTACTGCCCACTGTGTGCAGGTCTGTCTGAGTGACGTATGTGGCTTCCAACGTGTGGTACACGGCCCAGAGCAGAGCGGCATGGAGCGCATGCGGTCCTCGCTTCTCCCCCGTTTTGAAACTCGCTTGTTTTCTAATAAAAAATAGACCTTTTTTTTTGTCTTTTTACCGCGGTAAGCACAATGACACCGCGGTAGACCTCGGTATGCGGTACGGCGGTACGACGGTTACCGCCTCCAACCCTAGCAACAACACATTTAATAGCAATGATACACATCACAATACGTAGTATGGTACAATTTAATGGGACAAAAGAACAAATTTAAAGAACCTGGTAGCGTACACCAGAGTCCTGCACAGGTCCAATTTTGAGGGGGGGGGGGGGGGGGGGGGGGGGCACGGAAGAAGCTAGTGTAGAAATCCTTTAAGGCAGAGGTCTGGAACTTGGAAGCATGGATGAATATTGCTCCACGAACTTGGAAGCATGGATGAATATTGCTCCACGTCACTTTTAGGGGCTGCAGTCATCTCTTGGACAGCCTTGGGGGGAAAAAAAGAATAATGCCATTTCTTTGTAGATAGAGACAATGAATAGTGAAAGAGTTTGAAGAGCATATTTATATGTAACTTATAACAGCACACCTATGATATAAATAATTCATAAGTAAAATTACATTTACACAGAAGTGAATAACACTGTCCTGTTCTACTTCCTTTTCCTGTAGTGATAGATGAATGCAGACTTGCGTGGGGCCCCTTTGTCCCTATAGAAATGTGTATCCTGTCCATGCTCTTCAAAGCCATGTCTTTCGTAAAACCTTATTGCATCCCTGTAGTCCAGGGGTCTTCAACAGGGGGTCCGCGACCCCTAGGGGGTCCGCGGAGGTACTGCAGGGGGTCCGCAAATTATTGCTTAAAAAAAAGGAAAAAAAAAGAAAAATGATTTTTTTTTCTTCTTTTTTCTTCACATTCATGTTAAAAAATAAATCATGATTCTATCCATTTTGAATAGCTTATAATTATATACATGATTACTATGCAATTGACAGATTGTTGATATTATTGACATTGGTTCTCAGTTAATAAGTAGTATGTTTAGAAATGGTACGGCCCACCCTGCTCGCTGTAACTTGTACATGTTTAAAAAAAAAAAATATGTCGTAGCCCCGACCCCCCCACCCTACGAGGTGGTAGGGGGTCCCTTCTCCATCTCCCCATCAGTTTGGGGGTCCCCGGCCTGAAAACGTTGAAGACCCCTGCTGTAGTCTGTATCCACGTGGAGTTCGATGTAGTGGAAACGTCCAGTCTCGTAAACGTCTTTGATGTGTTGCATCAGTATTGTTCCAATGCCTGCCCTCTGGTACTGTTTGCTGGAAGGGATGGCGGATACATAAAGGCATAATTTTTTTTATCCTTCCTGCAGCTTACTACCCTTGCTTTCTTGGACAAGCCTGATTTTGTGTGCTCTTTATAAAACGGCTTGAAAATCTGCCCAAAAGCATCCCATCTCATACGCAATAATCATTGGCCGGGTTTCCCAAAGCGATCTTAAGCTTTAGGATGGTCGTAAGGCCATCGTAGCAGCAAAACTGTTATGAAGGCTCCTGTCAATCAAGAGCTTCCGCAGGCTACGACGGCTTTCGGGAAACCGGTCGAGAGTGTACAAGGGAACCAAATGGGCTGCTATGACGGGTGAGCGCACCTTCCGAATGACTTCAGGAAACCCATCGCTTGGTCTCCAAAACGATCGTAGAAGCAAACCTGCGTTTGCTCCTGTCAATCAACGAGCCTCTGCAGACCTGTCTTAGACAGGATTTTTTAAAGGCGACCTGGGGCACCCTTAAACTCTTCGTATGAAGCTGTCTGAGCACGTAACTATAAAAGTATATCAAAAAAGTGAAGTGGATGGAAGTGTTCACGCCTGCTATACAAATAGGCTACAATAATCAGCTATGGCTGTATTTTTTTTTAAAGAAAAGAAATATATATATATATATATATACGTTTTTTTTTTCCCCCTTCTTTTTTTATGCCTGGGAGACAGCGGCGCCCCGTGTGTGTCCGCATGCGTGCGGCAACGGGCAGCGTGCCTGCCCCCCTACCCCCGTGTGTGAGCGTGCGTGCGTGTGTGCGCGCGCGCGTGTGTGTGTGTGTGCGCACGCACACATAAAAAAGAACTAGCACGTTGATATCTCAAAATGTGTTTCGACATGCTTTTTTAGAGAGAGACCTCCAACTCAGCAGAAACAACCTGCTTGAGCTGCGTTCAAATCTGGACGGTACGAGCGGCGATTACATTTATGCGCTTCCCATGTTTTTTTTACTTTTACAGATTGATAAAGTAATGGGGTTTCAGATAGAGAAATTCGCCAGTACCAGTCAACTGCTGTCTAAACACATACTACATTTTATTGAGTAACCGAGATTCGAACCCAGGTTCCCCGCTTCAGAGTCTATTAACTTAACCAGTAGACCAAGCGCCTCTCGTGTTCATATGGTTAGTTATTCCGCTACCAGTCTGTGTGTGTGCGTGCGCGTGTGTGTGTGTGCACGCGCGCTTGTGCGTGCGAATAGAATAGAAATAGCCTACACACACACACACACACACACACACACACACACACACACACACACACACACACACACACACACACACACACACACACACAGACTGGTAGCAGAATAGCTAGTTTTTATTAACACAAGAGGTGCTTGGTCTACTGGCTAAGTATTAGACTTTGATGTGGGGGACCTGGGTTCGAATCTCGGTTACTCATTGAACATGTAACCCATGTGTTTAGACAGTCAGTTGGCTGGTACTGGCGAAAGGAGCGACTATATATTAGCCTACAGCAGGCTTGTGATGCATTCATCATGACACAACTAATTTTATGTATAACACCCAGCGAACAATTCATAATAGGCCCCATATGGGCCACATGTAGGCTAAATGGGTCTCAACTGGGCAATGGGCTGGGACTGGGCATTATGCCGGTTTCCATGTAGGTGCTATGTGGGCTAAGTGGGCATGGGCTTGAGCTGGGCAATTTCTACAGGCCCCATGTTGATTTTATGTGGGCAAAGTGGGCATGGGCTTGAGCTGGGCATTTTCCATGGGTCTCATGTTGATTATATGTGGGCGAAGTGGGCATGGGTTAGAACTGGGCAACCATGCCTGGGTCCCATACGGTTTAAAAAGGGGCGATATGGGCATGGGTTGGAACTGGGCACCTATGGCTGGGCCCCAAATGTGTTATAAATGGGCTAAGTGGGGATGGGCTACAACTGGGCACATATGTATGGGTCCCGTATGGATTGTGTGAGGGCCATGTGGGCATGGGTTAGAACTGGGCAAATATGTCTGGGCTCAGTGTGGGCTAAGTGGGCATGGGTTAGAACTGGGCAAATATGTCTGGGCTCAGTGTGGGCTAAGTGGGCATGGGTTAGAACTGGGCACATATGTCTGGGTCCCGTATACATTCTGTAAGGGCCATGTGGGCATGGGTTAGAACTGGGCAAATATGTCTGGGCTCAATGTAGGCTAAGTGGGCATGGGTTAGAACTGGGCACATATGTCTGGGTCCCGTATGGTTTCTGTAAGGGCCATGTGGGCATGGGTTAGAACTGGGCACATATGTCTGGGCTCAGTATGGGCTAAGTGGGCATGGGTTAGAACTGGGCACATATGACTGGGTCCCGTATGGATTCTGTAAGGGCCATGTGACCACTTCTGACCCATGCCCGTTTAACCCATACACCAGGGCTATTCAATTAAATTGTCCAGGGGGCCACATTGTCGGGACCCCCAGGGCTGGGGGCCAGACTGTGTGCGACGCTCGCACAAAATGTGTGCAGTTTTTGTCGTGTTTTTCTTTATTTGGGGCTATTCCTCTTTGAGAATGAGTGAGCCAGGTTGAGGGCGTCTCAGAATCCCATTATTCCCACAATTAATACAATATGTACTTTTTTATTTTTTATTCAGACACTTAGTGTTCTATGCCTTTCATTATTTTCAAGGGAAAATATTTGCTTATATCTTCTTCCATCCATTATTATACTTGTGACCCATTTTAAGTGGGTCAGATATAAGGCAAAAAAGCACCCTAAGTTTTAGTCTCACATACATGGGTCAGTGACGTGACGCCCCAAAAAATGTGTTTTTAAAAAAACTTTAAATTGCAGGCATAAAAGTTATTTACTTTTGTTCTACTCACTCTCAACCTTATGGAAATACATTTTGTTTTTAGATATGTTATTGGAATCAGACTTTATTCAGCAGTTTGTTGTACTTGTGCCTAAAATCGTCATATGGTGTGACATGAAAATAATTGTTCATAAAATGAAAATGGAGTACATCTTTCTTAAGTTACTCACTTTATCAAAGTCCTTTATCATAACTAACCAGTGATCCACTATAGTTTTTTGAAAATTAATTATATCTGTATATTTTTTTCATAATCGACACTCTGTGTGAGGCCCATGTTCATGATCTTACAACATATTTTAAATGTATTCTGTCAAAACTTTCTCTAAAATTACACAAATATTTGTGACTCTTCCTGATAATATTCTCTATGTAATCCATAAACATTTATTTGGTTTAATCATTAATAAAGGTATGATTTCTCACTATTTGGAATGTCACACCAAATGATTTAGTGTCACACCGTATGATCATATGTTCATGTGTCAAAGCAAACTGTGTTTTAACCTACCTATTAGTGAGTACTGAACTGAACTACTGATTGATTAAACAATTACCCAGGATAACATGGCCTTAATATTTCTGAACAGGATATTATTGTAGGGCTTTAACATGGGATAAGAAAGAATTGTAGTAGTAGATGGATGATGAGGATGTGCACAGGAATGCTACGCACACCTAAGTCTTCTGCCGGCCCACGGCAGAAGGATCCTAAAGGGACAATAATGCGCATAGCCACACTTGGAGCCAAGGCATTGAAGGCAACATTTTATTAACACCAATTAGTGGAAACAGAACTCAGCATTCAGGTAAATTGCTTTTTTCCGAAGTCTCCTGAACTTGAACACAGCATTTTGTGTTGAACAAATGTAATTAGGAATCATGACATTACACCACATCTCCACTAGCTAAAGAGTGCTGGGTTGCGCAACTCCGAAAATAGCTGATCTACAAGCTCTCGCAGCACAACGTGTTGAGAGCTTGTAGATCAGCTATTTTCGCTAGTTTTGTCTCGGGTCCTACCTTAACACTGTCCACTGTCCAGTCCAGTGAGTGAAAGTACAAAAGTATTAGATCAGATTAGATTATACATTTAGACTGTATTGTACATCAGCCAGTCGTATTTGGTGAGGGTAGCAAACCGGCTGCCTTGTTGCGGTTCTGCTATGCCACAGACAACCTCCTGCTCTTCGTAGAAAATGCAGTCTCGCCCCTTTGGCTCCTCTCTCCTTGCTGGGTCATTGTTTAGTTTCTCCCTGTACTTTCTCGTTCTCTCAGCACTTGTCATTTTCCAGCTGACAAAAGAAAATGCAATGTATAGTTTAAGACAAAGAGAAAATATTGTTTAGATTGAAACAATATGTTAAGGTTTCTGTGAAGGGGTTTCTGCTCTGTCTGATGAATTTGAAGTATCACTGAATGAAGCTAAATTACATTTTATGTAAAAATGTTTAAAACAAATGTTTAAATGTACAAAAGAAACATGGAACTTTGTTATTTGTTGTTATATCTGTAGTTAAATACAGTATAAATCATATGGTGTGACAGTCAAGTCATATGGTGTGACAAGCAGACATGTCACACCATATGATTAAGTGTCACACCATATTACTGTTTTCTCCATTTAGGTTTACCTTGAGGCTACTATGTACACATTAGCATGCTAACAGCATGCTAGCTATAACAAAGCAGCCTAGATCTACATGGAAATATGACCAAAACTTCAAATAACTTAAGCTTTTTTTAAAGAAAAGGTGTCACACCAAAAGACATCCAGAATGGTGAGTTTGTCAACGTTTCAACAAGATGGCATTTCATGAAAATGTTAAAATCATAACTCACCTCAGACACCTGTCTTGCAGTTGTGCTGGGAGTGCTGAATAGCCTTACAGAAGAAGGACCTCTCTAGCCAATAGGTGTCCAAATAATTGCCTGTTTAATTTTTCCAAACTAGAGTCACACCAAATGATTTTGGGTTGGGGGACAAAATGTTTTTGATCAGAAATGACTGAAAACATTATGCTTTGACTTTGAAAAGATATAGGCTCAAAATAGACATTTTTTTTTAGCCTAAATTCATTTTCAAATGATTTTTAGCAATTCTTTTTCTTAGTTTTATTCAAGTTCCCACTTTGAGAAACAAGGTCAGGACAGTCACACCATATGAGTTTTGCCATGTTTGGTTGAAGATTCTGAAGAAATGAGGAATGAAATGTTTTAATCTTGAGTAAGTTCACATAAAGCTTAATGTCCTGCACAATATTCAGAAGGTTTTTGACAAATATATTTTTTATTTATACATGTTTGACACCGAGGACAGCGAAAACGTTACGTCACGTCACCCACCCACATGCATATTTCCCCCCTGTTGATGCAATTTAAGATTGACATTTAATCTTTTTAACGGATACAAGAAGAGTTCCTAACAGCCATCATGGAGTATTTTGGGACGTGCACACTCATGGAAACGTTTTAAAATGAGTGGAGACTTCGTGAGGTAGCCTACAACAGTACAACTACAAGTTCACAACACAGCACAGCTGTTTCTCTCTCTCGCTACTACATCACTCCGGTCTCCCTCCCTCTCTTCACTCTTTCTCTGCATCTGCAACAAAGACGTCGCATGCACACATTAATCATTTCGCTCCTTTATTAATCCGATGGTGTCGTGCGCCAAATATAGCCAATCTACCAGCTCAAATATGTTGTGATAGGGGTGTGTGTGTGGACCAGCGGGGACGGCACGTTATGCGATTCCCCCACGCTGGACTGGAATGAGTCGTGGGGATTTCGTCATCTTTACAAAACCGAAAATTGTTGTCCAACGTTTTCTCTCCCCCGCCGTCGTTATTTTGCGGCACCAATAACTTTCTCTCCCGGCCGTCCCGTCTCCACTCGCAATCTCGCATATCCTCCTTTCACGCACAGCACAACACACTCACACAGACTGGGGGGGCTTAGCAATGATTGCATTGAGGGGCGGGGTTTTCTGCATTAGCCTGCTTGCACTGGTAGAAGTACACGCAGGCACGCACACACTCACACAGCGCTACTGAAGTTTTATGCGTGAAGCCTTTTCTTTATTTATTTTTCTTGGGAGTGGGCCGCGGGCCTGTCGGACTTGATTGGGGGGCCGGATCTGGCCCGAGGGCCGCCAATTGAATAGCCCTGCCATACACAATCTATATGGGACCCAGACATAAGTGACCACTTCTAACCCATGCCCGTTTAACCCATACATAATCTATTATGGGACCCAGACATATGTGACCACTTCTGACCCATACCCGTTTAACCCATACACAATCCATATGTGACCAACACATAAGTGACTACTTCTAACCCATGCCCAATTTCCCCATTTGGGACACATACGGGACCCAGACATGGGTGCCCAGAATCCCATATTTTCACTTATGGAAAGTAGCGGTGTAGCTTATGTAAATTGTCCAAAATTGATGTCCACATGTGCGTATCGACGTGTTGACTGAAATATAAAATAATTGGAATGTTTTATGAAATTGTCTTTGAAATAATCTTAAAAATGTATCTAGAAGTTGATGTAAGTTGTGTACACTAATCAAACACCAGATTATTTATCAGTACAACATCCTGTATCCAATAACATGCTTTTCGTCACTGTTTTGTCACCCACCAACTTTATATCCACTTGGTTAGGATACAAATGTTCACTATAATCGTGATATTGATGACTAATTAGAATCCAAATTTTGAACATGTTGTAAAGCTCCTGGATATGCACACCATGTATGTCTTTGGTGTACTTCTCAGACATCAATACACAAAGTCCTTCACTTTAGCTATGTCCATCAGAAGGTGCATACAGAGGATACCACTCTAACAATATAATGGAGGTGGCCCATGTAAAGCACATGTAAGACCCACACAGGGACGACCAGGGCTAACTGTGCCCACTTTGTCCATACACGATCCAATTGCCACCCAGACATAAGTGACCACTTCTGACCCATGCCTGTTTAACCCATACACAATCTATATGGGACCCAGACATAAGTAACCACTTCTAACCCATGCCCGTTTAACCCATACACAATCTAGATGGGACCCAGACATAAGTTACCACTTCTGACCCATGCCCGTTTAACCCATACACAATCTATATGGGAACCAGTCATAGGTGACCCATTCTAACCCATGCCAGTTTAACCCATACACAATCCATATGGGACTCAGACATAGGTGACCTGTTCTAAGACCAGACATGGTTGCCTAGAATTCCGTATTTTCACTTATGGAAGTGGCGGTGTAGTAGCGGTGTTGCTTGTAAAGGTTTCACATCGCGTTTCGCCATTCATACACACTGCCATTCCTACACACCCCCATTCCGAAACGTCGGCACTTAAACCTAACCCTAAACCTAACCCTAAACTTAACCCTAAACCTAACCCTTACCCTAACCCTTAACCTAACCCCTAAACCTAACCCTAACCTAACCCCTAACCCTAAACCTAACCCCTAAACCTAACCCTAACCCTATTGGGAAGCACCACCATTCCGATCTGGAAGTGAATGATAGGAATGGCGGTGTGTATGAATGGCACTATGTTACCCTTGTAAATTACTAGGAGGAGGCGCGCCTCCTTCTAGTAATCTGAAGTGGGAAATGTGTCCTAACCTCTTCTAGGCTCGGCTGCTATTCGGGCGGCCGAGTGACTGTGCCTATATCGGGAACAGAGTAAATAGAACGACCCACCCTGTGCAAACCCCAGTGTCATAAGACCTTTATTATCCATCTGTCTGCCTGTATACCATCATGAGTCAGATATGATTTGTCAGACAGACTTATCATATAAGGTTATGCAGAATGTACACCGGACACCGATTGCCCATATATGGAGATCTCTGTGTAGGTATCTGTCTGCCTGGCATTGAGCTGAGGCTGTGATGTCATAATGAGTCAGATTGCCCATTGGAGAACTCGTTATTTGTCTGCCTGGCATTGAGCTGTGGCTTTGATGTCATGAGTAGGCTAATGTTGCCCACACTGTTATAAATCTCCGTACATTACCGGAAGAAATTCCTTCGAAACTTTAAGGAAAGGTACCATTTTCACTGGAATGGTAGTATCTCTGTATAGAGCATCGCAGTTGAAGCCCCACCCCGTCCTCACTCTGGTGTCGGAAGCGTTTTCTCCATTCATTTCTTGCATAGAAATTTCATAAAGTATTTATTTAAACGTTTTTAAGCCTTGGACAAAGCCACCTCGGCTGGAGAGGAATCATGACAATATTCACATTTTTTTTAATGCAAAGATTAATTCGAAAGCTGAAAAAAAGGGCAGGGTACAAGACTGTGTACATCATTATTTTTAAAATTGCGGAAACTACACTCCCAGAATGCATAGCGAATGTTGTTGTTGAATCCTGAATTATAGCCCTTAAATCACGCTCAGTTTAGTTATCCAGGCCAGCATATGGCCTGAAATGTAGTGATTATCATCTCTGTGGACTCTCTTATCGTCATCTTTAACACAGTGCATCATATTTGTAAAAGAAAGTATTCGCTCACGGAGTTCTGTTGATGTGCAATAATCTGCCGGGCAGACAGGGGGCAGTAAGCTACTTCCGCGGTAACCGCAAGATATGTGAAAGAAGAAGAAGCTAGACCAATCACAGACGTCGTTTTTACGTTTAGCAGTATGGGAAATGCAGTTCTTCTCCGTGCGATCTTGATTAAAACGTGTTTTTACTAAAACTAGAGTGATTGCATACATACTCGGGAGTTCTACAGGAGCATATGGAACCATTTTACAACCACCAGCCTAGTGGTAAGTGTACATTGAATTCACCCTTTGTTAGCCTCCTGGTTGGTCCCTGACTGACCAACCAGCAGGCTCTATCTGCCTTGTCCCGCCCTGGTTCCGCCTTTTTTATGTTGAATTTGCTAAAACATATTTTTTGGAGAAATAAAAACATTTAAAAACATGCTGATTCACTATGCTGCCACTGAGCAGCTCCAATTGACTGAAACAAAGTTTGAAATTAGAATTGAGCACACGGAATAACAATATGAAGCAACTGAATTAACATGGCAGTGGATGGAATGTCCCACTGAATGTCCCACCAAGACACAGCAACCAATGGGTGTGGAGAGGGGCAGGACAATGGGCGGGACTTGACAAAGGGTGAATTGCTACGACTTTGTGGCTGATAATGAAAAACCCTATGGTAAATATGAATGGCCAGCTTGCTTCCGACACCTCACTGCGATGCTCTATTTAAGCACCTTGCGCATGCGCACATCGCAGTGAGAAGCCTCAGACATCTGAGCGACGCCCCGCCCGCCCTATTTGAATTCAAACTGCCTTCAGTGCAGTTGTTTCATAGTTCATACAGTTATATTTCTAAAGTAAAACATATCTGGACATTTTGCTTGCTCGCGGTTGTGTTTTGGACATGGAAAGAACATCGTGAATCTAAAATGCAACTAGGTTGGATCTTGGAAAGCAGCTCGGTGAAGACGAAGGACAGACGGAGCTCAAAGGAGCTACATGTCGGCTTGCTAACATCTCGGCAGGCCGCCGGTCGGATTAACATGCTTTTTATTAAACAATACGGAAGATATGGGTACTTCTGCAGACCCCTGCTTTATTGTAACATCCGTGGCCTGGGGTAAGTGCTTTATATTTGAAATATGGACGTTTATGTAGACGTAATGGGCAGAATTTATTTAGCCGTTGCTAAATCATGCACCAGCCCTTAAACCGGAGTAAAGGCTGTACACCCTCTCCTCTGTGGTAAAAGTTAATTATACAGTTTCGCTACGAAACAAAACAAAGGCTGTTTTATGGAGATGAAAGACTACTTTACTTAGTGGCAACACTCTGATTCGCCCACCTCACGTCTAAAATACACTTTATGGACAGAAAAGAAAATATTACACCTGTCCTGAATGCAAAACTGATCAATGGAATTTTCTATTGACAAGATCTGTAGAGGGCACTGTGGAATAGCTAAAATCTCTGTCGAAACATTTCCTTTTCTGACCATAAAGGTGTATTTTAGACGTGAGGTGGGGGCTCAGAGTGTTGCCACTAATGAAATTAGGTTTTCAACTCCATAAACAGTCTTTGTTTTGGTGAGTAGCAAAAGTTTATTGTTTAGTTTTTTACTAAAGACGAGAGGCTGAGCCCTGGTCTACCCGCCGCTGTGAGTGAGCACTGGCACAGCACAATAAGGGCTCTGGATGCTAATGTTGCTAACGTTAGCTAGCCCGTTAGCTTCTGTCGGCGCCAAACTGTGTGTGTGTGTGTGTGTGTGTGTGTTTCACGGCCAAATGAAGTTGTAAGTAGTCATGTGATGTGTGTGTGTTGACACTTGTTCTTAGAAGAATGGTAGCATAACCTAGCTATGATTAGAATGGTAGCTAACGTTAGCTTGTGTGTGTGTGTGTGTGTGTGTGTGTGTGTGTGTGTGTGTGTGTGCGTGTGTGTGTGTGTGTGTGTGTGCGTGCGTGCGTTTTCACAATTGAGCCTGGGGTCTTCAACAGGGGGTCCGCGACCCCTAGGGGTCCGCGGAGTTACTGCAGGGGGTCCGCGAAATTATTGCTTTTTTCATTTTTTTTCTTCATTTTTCACATTTATGTAAAAAAATAAATCTTGATTCTATCCATTTTGAATAGCTTGAAAACATGATTACTATAATGCAATTGACAGATTGTTGATATTATTGACATTGGTTCTCAGTTAAAGGGGTATTTCACTTTCAAAAAAACTTTTGGTAATTTTATCATCTAATCTATTTGATGTAAATGTTACCAGGCCCAGGGCCTCTCCCCACACACACCCATTGTAACTCCAAACTTCATTTTAACCATGATAGATTCATTAAAAACACATTATTTTTTCTGGTGACTCATACTGCCCTCCTAATATGTGAGCAGGCCGTGTTTTTTCGATAACATTTTTCATTTATTTTTAATAATTATTTTTTTGAATTTCATTTTTTCCATTTTTCCAAATGATTATCGAAAAAACACGGCCTGCTCACGTATTAGGAAGGTAAAATGAGTCTCCAGAAAAAAATCTATCATGGATAAAATGGAGTTTGAAGTTACAATGGGTTTGTATGTGGAGAGAAGCCCTACGACTGCTCCCTGTTGAAAGTGGAATATCCCTTTAATATTAGTAGTATGTTTAGAAATGGTAGTGGTACGGCCCACCCTGCTCGCTGTAACTTGTACATGTTTAAAATAAAAAATATGTTGTAGCCCCGACCCCCCCACCCTACGAGGTGGTAGGGGGTCCCTGCTCCATCTCCCCATCAGTTTGGGGGTCCCCGGCCTGAAAACGTTGAAGACCCCTAATACCCTTCTATTTAATAATTTTGGGGATGTTGATGTTGTCATCTGCCCATTTGTCAATTTGGTAAAAATAAATTGGTTGAATAGAAGTCATATTTTGGGACCATCGCTCCATTGTTCACAATGGTTTGTAATGCAGGCTTGTGCAGACTGCTACCCCAGGAAGTCATGTGTTCCAAGATGGCCACGGTGTG
This sequence comes from Nannobrachium achirus, assembly GCF_963921795.1. Taxonomy (NCBI): domain Eukaryota; kingdom Metazoa; phylum Chordata; class Actinopteri; order Myctophiformes; family Myctophidae; genus Nannobrachium; species Nannobrachium achirus. The sequence continues at coordinate 68,863,681 of NC_137810.1, read as the reverse complement.
AATATGGTCTATAAGAATATTGTCTCAAAAATATATATGGTTCTTTTGGCTGCACCAATTATGATTCAGTTTAAAAAAATATATTGTGTCTGTAATTTTAGCAATAATAATACATCTGTGAAATACTGCTTGTCTCAGTGACAGAACTATAAACACTGAAGTACTATAAAGCAGGGACGTGCTGGCCATTGGGAAAAGCGGGACAACTCCCGAACGGTCGGTTCATTCCCGGCCAGTCCAATTGTAACTGCTTCATCATACAAGGCCGTTGCACAAAAGTAGTGAAAACAGCCGATCTACAAGCACACAACGCCTCGCACCGCAAGGCGTCGTGTGCTTGTAGATCGGCTGTTTTCACTAGTTTAAATCATTTCTTAAATGATGAATACAAAACAAACGGTTTTGGACATACAAGGTTTCCACCCGACAACGACAAAATATAACTCATGTAATTGGCCCACTGGCTTGTCACTTGTCATGATCTGAAATGGCAAATCTTTGAGTAGCATCAGCGGCGGCGCTATAGAGAGAGATCTCTCTATAACGCGCAATGAGGGCCTCTCCAACTCTTTTTCCCGGGCTGAATCAGGGGCCCAGCACGTCCCTGCTATAAAGCTACAACATTACCTTCACACAAATACAGTCAAACCTAGATTTAATGTATTGTTAAAACACACGTTGCATGACATCAGTGAAAACAGCAGATCTGCAACCTTGTAGATTTAATTTTACACTCTATGGCTAATTTAACTCTTGAGAGCTTAAAATCATTTTAAAGTCTATGAAGGCTCTATATTGGCTACCAACTCTCCATCATTAGCTGGGGACCACCTGGAACCTCCTCAAGGACCACTGGTGGTCCCCAGTAGGGTTGGGGGCGGTAACCGCCGTACCGCGGTATACCGAGGCCTACCGCGGTGTCAGGGTCCTTACCGCGGTCAAAATAGTCTATTTTTTATTGAAAACAAGCGAGTTTTAAAACGGGGGAGAGGCGAGGACCGCATGCGCTCCATGCCGCTCTGCTCTGGGCCACGTACCACAGGTTTGGAACGTCTATGGTTTGGAAGCCACATACGTCACTCGACTCGGAGACAGTCTACACTGACACAGCAGCAGCCTCGTAGTAGGGAGCACGGAGAAGCGTAAACCTTCTCTGACTGTAATCCACACAACACAAGTATGTTAATACATACCTTGTGTTGTGGCAGTAGTACCTTGTGGCATTTTGTTTTTTATTCATACGGATTACAGGCGGAGCGCGGACCGCGTGGACTAAAAGCGAAAATGAAACTATCTTTTACTTTTCCCACCGCGTCGCACCGAGCCGCCGACTCGCCCGTTGAGCCCCGTCGCCGATTTTATAACCTTTTCTGTCAAGTCTTGTCACTTAAACCTGTATATATCAGCACTCAATCGCTGCGATTTCAGACGTGAGTTAATCACTGTACACGATCTGATTACCCGTCTCCGTCTCTCTTCTGGTTTGTTCACACACAGCAGTCTGTGTCTTAAAAGCCCAAGTAGCTACCGTTACTATGGTAACCCGACAGTGCAGATCTAAAAGCTCAGAACGCGTCGCGGATGCGACGTGTTGTGAGCTTGTAGATCTGCTCCTTTCAAAGCCAAACCTGCTGTGCTGTACGGGGAAGTATAGTCTAACTCGGGCAGTCAGGCTGTGGAGAGGCGACTTTTGGGAAGACGATTGCAATATTTTGGCTTATCGCCGAACCTTAATTAATAGATACGGGGGTGCGGTAATTACCGCAGTACCGACGGTAAATGGGAAGACGGTAATCGCGGTAACAAAATGTCGATACCGCCCCACGCCTAGTCCCCAGACCACTGATTGAAAACCACTGAACTAAATCTTTGAACTTACTAACCAAAAGCGCCAACATGAAAACACGCACGCGCGCGCGCGCGCGCGCACACACACACACACACACACACACACACACACACACGCACACACACACGCTGTGTGCGTACTGCACTGCATAATTGAAATAAAAAATCCATGCAAAACACATGTGACTAATGTTAATACAACTTCTAAATGCAAATCTGTGTAAAGTGATCTGCCATACGTTTCCCTGATGTAAACCTTTTGTTTGGGACCTTTTGTCAATACAGGATTGTGACAGCAAAAAGAAAGGTCTAGACAGAGTGAAGATCCACCTCCTACAATGATATTCATCCAGTGTCTACAGCCATCATCATGGAGGGAGGTATTGTGATGGAATTGTTTTTGCAAAACACATTTTTGAACACTGCTCCTACAGATTTTGCCCTAAAATTGCCCTAAAATCACTCAAAGTGGTACACAGTTTCTCTAAAGTCATGTCATCAACATGGATTTCCCATATTCCATCCTGATTGGCTACGATTGCCTTCTAAAGTTTGTGTGTGCGATATGACGTCCGCTTATCTCCCAATTAGGGAGTCTTACTGGTTTATCAACTTGATATGACAGTGTAATGACTCAAATTGTCTCCACGATTTCAACATATTATTGCTTGACCTTTTATCTTTTAAAACACTGAATTAAATACCCAGAATTTTATACCTAGTAGCATAAAGATTAGTTATACCCTTTCACAAAGAGCTCTGTCTTGAAGGGCTGTATGTCCGCCCCGGATAGTACAAGCTGGTTGGACGTCCCCTGACCCAAAAGATTGCTTTTAGGGATGTGTGTGGTAGTGGGAACAGTACTCGATTCCGCTTATGGAGAACATGTCCTCGTCTCATGTCCTATGGGTTCATAGCACTTGGACTAAATTTCCCCCTTGGGATAATAAAGGTATCTATCTATCATCTATCTGACTCCTTGGACTCCATAAAGGAACCGAAGAAATATTTGCCCTTCCCTACCAGCGTCTATTAAGCCATGGCGAATCTGACCTACGCTCTTGTCCTTGAAGACGACTGTGTTCTGATGGGATATGACTCTAGTCTGGAAGGGTATAACTACTCTTTATGCTGCAAGGCTCTGTCTTCTGATCATTATGGTACATTCTAGAAAGAGTGCACTTTTGAAGCTAGAATTCTGGGTATTTAATTGTTTGTGAAAGATAAATGTTAATGCAATAGAAATGTTAACACCTAATTTGTGTAATTACAATTGTTTTATCATGTACATAAGTAATAGCTTGACCTGTTCAGCGCAGACTTTGAACATGCTTTCTTTTTGAGCGGTGTTAACCTCTCCGATGTGTGGCTTTGTCACCATTTTACCTACATTTACGACTGCTCTGTATTATTTTGTTTTATTTTATTAGTTTTTTTGCGGGAAACATCAGTACCTTTTTCCCTGTTCATACTTCACTGTAACCTTTAACCTTCTGTTGTCTCCCTTGGGATAATAATAAAGGTATCTATCTATCTAATTTGACAGTGGTGTACAGGGCAGTGGTGTACAAGTGGATAAGCGAAAACAAGTGTACAGCTGATCCTCCATGAGTTCCCACATCTCTCCAGTTATGGTAAGTTTAGGGCAAGTAACAGTATTCTGTGACAGTTGAAGTGAATCAGCGGCCACAGTAAACACCTCTTTTTCAAAGTCACCCTCTTTGAATGATTTCTAAGAAGAACATGGCTGACGCGATAAGATGCAATTGTAGCAGCTTTTATTTTTACATAATGATGATGCATTGTTTATAACCATTATTTTTAGTATGGCAGCTGACACGCGTTTATTTGTTTTTAAAATGTTTTCTTTCTTTCTTTCTTTCTTTCTTTTCCCCACAGGACTTTCTGGTCTTGCATGGAGAGCCTTCTCCAGTTTGAAACCTAGCTATTTTGGATACAGAGAAGTTCCTGTCGGGACGCGAAAGGACACAATGGATTAACACACGGTAATGTTCTTGTTTTACAGCAGACATAAATGTCACTATTGGTTTATTTGATTTGATTACTACATGACCAAATCACAGGTATGCCAGTCTACATATTGATAGCTACAAAACGTGTCTTCCTACAGATTGTTTTGGGGAACTTTCCCTAAGCCAGCTACCAAAAATGCGTCCGTTGACTTTACAGAAAAGTGTGTATACCGGAAGCATTGCGCGCGAGCCGGACAGTTTTGCTTAATTAATTAATTTGCTTAATTAAAATGCATTTCTGGATTATTTTTTATTATATTAATGCTTATGTTTGCCCTCAAAATATTAAGTGAAGTTAAATAAGAGAGAGAAGTTGCTCATAACAAACAAATCAAAACATATTTCGATTTTTGATTAAATCAGTTATCATTTTTGCCCTCAAAATATTAATGAGTTTGTGTGAAAAAGGAAAATGCAACTACATTATGCTATCATTATTCACATTTACTCAACATTGTGTAGCAAAACCAGTTTAGCTACTTTGACCCTGTACATCTGCTATTGTTTTTAGGCTACTTTACATTTAAGTACCAAGCGTTCTTATTTTGTTTTGAAGTCCACCGACCGGCTCTTATTTTGAAGCCTATGTATATTGACCGGGGTAATAGGTTTACGTTGGTTTGACATGACGAACGATAACATAGCGACCTAGCTTGCTAGTGCTACTGTGTGCTGGTGATGACCAGTGATCGGACACTATACTATCATCGTAGGGTTAGGTAACGTGGTATTGGCACTGCTATGTTTAATCTTACAAATTAAACCAACGTAAATAGTAAAGCTTTTCACATGGAAGGCTTTATTGAGCACCTGCACAAAATCCCGTGAAACGAACTCACGGAGTGGTGCGTGATTCTCATGCAGTGTATCCTACACAAGTTCACAACGCGTAACACATCCCTCCCGTGCTGGAGTTAAATACTTATGCAAGTTTTTCTACGTGAGTCGCGGGTAACAGCCAGGATTTCCACGGCGGAGGTAAAGGCTCAGCCATCAACCGCTCAGGGCAGGGTGGCAGGCTGCATTGTGCCACCCTCTCCACCTCTCCTCTCCGTGAGGAGAAACATGCTCGCGGGAGGCGCCGCAGCACAGCGTGGTGTAGGCGAAATGTGTAGTCCCAAATCGCAAAATGTACTATAGTGGTTTTAAAAGAAATCTACATATTTTCTGTGCACCGTTAAAGCCCCGGTGAACATTTGTGACGGTGGGCTGCTCTGGACTTGTGTATGTGATGAAAACAAGCATGCACTGGTGACGTTTAGGGCTTTTCGCTATGCGTCTTGGCCGGGCGCTAAAGATTTTAGGCCGGGTGGCCCGCCTGGCCAATAAAGCACTGCAGGAAACCCTGGTATTCCGATATTAACCTGCGAGCCGCATTATGTGAAAGTGGCAAATCAATGCATCCTACTCTTTACTGTTCAACATAATCTTTTACTTTAATTGATTATCTTGTGTCTTTTTTTATGTCTGTCTTAGGCTGGAGCACATGAGACCGAGGACCTCAATCAGGCTAAGGTGTCATCACTGGGAAATGTCCTTCTGCACTCCTCAGGCGTTCATCATTCTGGCTTGGAGGAAAACACTGCTTTGGGCAGTTGATGTGTTTCAAGGTATTTACAGTATATTGTTTGCAATGAGTACCCAAAGCAGTGTGTCCCATATGGGAATGTCTGCAAACAATAGATTGCTTTCCTGTCTTTTTTTAATTTGTTAAAGAATTCAAATTAAAGCATGCACATCGCAACTAATATTTAAATTTGTGAACAAAAATATGTACACTGGAGAAGGAAGGGAAGTCCAAACCAGAATGGATTGACATCACAGGAGGAGGGATGTCTGATTTCTGTATTAACAGATTGGCCATGGGCTTTGAATTTAGAACAATCATAATCATAAAAATGGCCATGTCATAGAGACTGATTCTTGACTAAAGCAAGTATTCTGACAATACTCATGCTCCACTAGCTTTGTTATCTATCCAATCAAGTGTCAAATGCCCTTGTGGACTGTTTGTCATATAAGACATCCTGTGACATTCTGGTACTTCCTACCTCTCCATGAAAAGAGGTCTGAGAATGTCCTGTGATAACCCTTGAGTCCCAATTCAGGAAAACATTGTGTGTTGTGATCCCTGATTGTTTTTTTTTTTTTTTTGTTTCTCCAGTCAACTCCAGCGAAGTCTGAATTCTGTGAAGGGGAGCGTAGCCCAGTGAAATCTGTGGATGCTGTGTGGCCAACCATGGGACCTGCTACTGAGGAACCATGCTTGAATTCGACAATACAGATAAGGTCAAAACTGCCCGAGTGGCAGTCCTCGCCTACGCTGCTCTGCCCAAACAGCAGTGCTCCCCATTCATGTACCCTGACACCTCATGCCCGAGGTTTTGCCCTGTCCACCCATGTACACTGACACCTCTTCCCGAGGTCTTCCCTTTCTCCACACCTACACACACTCACCCTTGCGAAAAAGAACTGAATTAAGGAACACTGAACACTCACTCTCATGAATCCCCAGAATCCCTCACGTATTGTATATAGTTATTGCAATGTTTCTATTTTTGAGAGCTCTTTATTTTTCATATTGTAGCGCTGCAACTGTAATGTTTATTGTTGTTGTTTGACTGGCAACAACTAACAAACCTAGGTTGATGTCTTAGCGCAGGGGTCTTCAACGTTTTCAGGCCAAGGACCCCTTAGTTGAGAGAGAGATGAAGCAGGGACCCCCACAACCTGTTCATAGATTCCATAGTTTCATCGTTTGACAGCACAATCATCAGTGTATTTTGGATTCATGTCAATTTCAGATATTTAACCACTTAACCACCATCAATACATAACTTGACCTTTAATTCTGTATTGGTCTGCTCCCCCCTTTGCACCAAAGCTCTATGCCGAAAATAGCCGATCTACAAGCTCACAATGCCTCGCAGTGCGAGGCGTTGTGAGCTTGTAGATCGGCTATTTTTGGCTAGTTCTAAGAATATGGGCGCTAGGGTTCAAGTGGTTAATATATATAAAATAAAATAAATTGTATCACTCAAAGATTTGGAGGACCCCCTTTAGTAACTCTGAGGATCCCCTAGGGGTCCCGGACCCCCTGTTGAAGACCCCTGTCTTAGCGCTTTTTGTTCTTTGTCATCGGGGTGGGATGGGGGCGCTACATTTCCTTTTAGGGGGCCCTGGAAAAAACATTTTGAGATGGGGATCCACGGCTAAATACATATTCTTTTGGGGGTCCTTGACATGACAAAGTTTGAGAACCACTGATACAGCGACATGTTTTTTTTTTAAAGAAAACTGTTATAGATATACAATGGGGGAAATAAGTATTGGATACACTGCCAATTTAGCAGGTTTTCCCACTTCCAAAAAATGGAGAGGTCTGCAATTTGTATCATATGTATACTTCAACTATGAGAGACAGAATCTAAAAAGAAATTCCAGGAAATCACATTGTATGATTTTTAAATAATTAATTTGCATTTCATTGCAAGAAATAAGTATTGGATACGCCTACCAATGAGCAAGAATTCTGGCTCTCACAGAACTGTCAAATATTGTTTTAAGAAGTCCTCCTATTCTACACTCATTACCTGTATTAATTCATCCTATTGATCCACGTTTTACGTTGTTACCTGTATAAAAGACCCCTGTTCACACACTCAATCAATCAGACTACCTCAAAATAATTTGTTCCAGGGACCCCCAGAAACAAATATTTGCGTTAAAAATGTTCACGCTGAATTTGTGTCTTACCTTAAGCTAGATGCAGAATAGTTACACGCAGCTCAGACCTTTGGCAAACCTGACCGCATACCAAAAAAATTAAATGTAATGTAATATCACAGACATTCTAGGGCTAGCATCTACTGTTCCACACGGATGGCCTCTAACCACCTGCCCTCGATTCCCTTATTAGGAGAATTGATCTCCACTAAATTGCATTTCCCAGATTTACAAGTCCTCTGCATGGCACAAGATGTGCAGCCTGAGCCTTGTAGATCAGGTGGTTATGTCAGTGGTTTCTTACAGCTGTCTTTGATTGTGACTGTTTTGTACATAACATGCCTACAGCCTTGTGAAATTTGTTTTGTTTACATTTTGCAAGTTTTTTATTCCTGAATGAAAATAAATGTTCTGAAGGATATTGTCTGATATGGTATTTTCACCCTGTTAAAACTTAAAGTTGCTAAACTTTAGACATTTTTTTGCAGCAGTTAAAAATGGGTCATCTACTGCTAAATTCTCCCATTTAATTCCCTCCAGGACCAACTCATCTGGGTGGCTGGAAGTGGGATCTACAAGGGTGTCAAAATTGCCCAGTTGGACTACACTCAAGGCCTAGATCCCACTTCAAGCAAACAGAGCTGAGGACTACATGGGCAGTTGTATATCCAAACCATCTAGGCCTCACTTGTGTTTGCCCACATTGTTGTAAGTCGGTTCTGACTAGGTCAGAAGTGGGGTATTATAGGCAATCTTATGTCAAACCCATTTAGGGCTGATATGCAATTGCCTATATGGATCCCACTCTGTACCCAGCTATAACCCACTTACAACAATGTGGGCTAACACAAGTGCGACATAGATGGGTTGGAGATGCAACTCCCTATTTGGACCCCTCTAAAGGCACAGCAGGAACCTCAGGCAAGCCTAGGTAGAACCCACTTGAGGCCCATTCTTATCCCAGTTCCAGCCTACACAGGCAAACAAAGGTGGTGCCCACATGGGCCTGATATAAAATTGCCTACATGGTGCCCATCCAATACCCAGTTAGAAACCCCTGTAAGACTAGGTGGGCTGCCACACATGAGCCCCAAGTGGAGCCCGTGTTCAAAACACGGGTCAGCCCATGCCCACTTTGCCCATCCAACCCTATATTGGGGCCCATATCTTTAGCCCAGGTAGAACCCACTTAAGGCCCATTCTTATCCCAGTTCAAGCCTATATAGGCAAACAAAGGTGGCGCCCACATGGGCCTGATATAAATTTGCCTACATGGCGCCCATTCAATACCCAGTTAGAAACCCCTGTATGACTAGGTGGGCTGCCACATATGAGCCCCAAGTGGAGCCCGTGTTCAAAACACGGGTCAGCCCATGCCCACTTTGCCCATATAAACCCATATGGGCCCCATTATAAAATGTTCGCTGGGCAGAGGCGTTTCCCATGCATAGCCTACATATTGATAGAGTAACCAAGTTTCAAACCTGGATGCCCGCAACAAAGTCTATTACCTTAACCAGTACCAAGCGCCTCTTGTGTTTAATTAATAAGCTACCTGTCTGTGTGCGTGCGTGCGTGCGTGCGCGTGTGTGAGAGTGTGTGTGAGAGAGAGAGAGAGATCTCAATAGATAGATAGATAGATAGATAGACTGAGATATAAATTCTGCCACAAACCCAACTAAGTGGAGACAGATGGAAACAATCAAGTGATTAACTGCCTGCAGGGGCGTCACAAGGGGGGGAAAGTGGGACTGAGTTGCTAGGGCTCAACGTGGAGGAGGCCTTGAGGGGGCCCCACACTGAAGCCTTGGCCCCAGGGCCCAGAATTTGGTGCTACACCCCATGCTGTCTATATATCAAGGTGTTTCCCAGTCACACAAGTGTGAGATTGATACCATGGCTGCTCAGCTATACCTTCTCGCTGATAACCAGCGCCGACGTGCGCAAAGCCAAATTACTTATGTGAATGCGTTCTCTCGAGCGAATTTTAGCCCACTGGCTACGCTCACTGACCGGGCAATTATTAAAAAATATCGTCTACCAAGGGTGGAAATCCAGCGCCTCATCGACGTGGTGGCTCCATACATCAGAAGGCCAACTCGGCGCAACTTTGCACTGAGCCCAGAGGTGCAGCTGCTGGCTGCTCTGCGCTACTATGCCTGTGGTAACTTTTTGGAGACGGTGGGAGAGGGTCTCAACCTCAGCAAGGCATCGGTGTCACGGTGTGTGGCAGCCGTGACACCGATCCTTCTGCGGCAAGCCCAGCAGCACATCCGACTGCCCACCACCAGGGAGGAGGTGCGAGAAGTCCACCAGGGCTCTTATGACATGGCAGGGATCCCTCGGGTGATAGGTGTTGTGGATGGCACCCTAATCCCGCTGCACAACCCTAACCTGGTGGATCCCTGCTGGGTCTGTAGAAAGCACTACACCGCACTCAACATCCAGGTGGTTGTGGACCACAATGCTCTAATTACGGACATCGTTGCAAGGTGGCCGGGAGCGAGCCATGATGCGTTCATCTGGGGCACCTCCGAAGTAGGAGAGAGAGCTGCTAGAGGGGACTTCGGTGCCAGCTTTTTCTTGGCTGACAGTGGCTACCCCCTCCGCACCTACCTCATCACCCCGGTGTCAGAGCCAGAGACACCAGCAGAGGAAGCTTTTAATTTGAGTCACACCACCACCAGGACTCACATTGAACGGGTATTTGGACGATTGAAAGCCCGATTCAGATGCCTCAGCCGCTCTGCTGGTGGCCTGCGCCTATCCCCTCTCAAATCCTGCCAGGTAATCGTTGTGTGTGCCATGCTGCACAATATTGCCATCCGCGCTGGGCTCCCTGATGTGGCGCAGGAGGATGATGATGATGATGACGACGACGATGATGATGACCCACCACCACCACACCTTGACCCCAACGTACCCCGAGCAGCACTTTACAGAGCAGGCCTCCAGGTCAGACAGGCTGTCATAGACCTGTTTTGATTTCCCCACCTCTGAACTCTGACCACTTTCACTTTGCAGTCACAAGCAGTCACCAAACAGTTTTACAGTCCACCTGAACACACATACCCCCCATCCTACTACTACAACAACAACAACAACCACCCCCAACACCAATACAATAATATAAAATAAGCCCTCAACACCTGATGTGTTATGGGCAGATATACGCACACACATGCTGTGTGAGTGTGCGTGTGGCTGCCAACAACACTTCAGGTGCAGTCGGCTCATAGCCTGGCATAGCCAGACTATATGTAACATCCCCACCCGGGATGCAAACCCGGGCCTCCCGTGTTCAAGTCCAAATATGACTTTCAATGCGGGAGGCCCGGGTTCGTATCCCAGATGGAATGATATGTGCTGTGACCCAGATCGGGTTTCCCCATGAGAGGTCTGAAGGTGGGTGAGTGTGTCAGAGAGAGTTGCAGCCCCAGCTTGAAGCTTCAAAAGTGTAGTGTCTCCCCTGCTTCAGAGAGATGCTCCTTGGACTGATGGTTAAGACATTGGACTATCACATGGAAGGCCTGGGTTCAAATCCCGTGTGGGGAGGTTCATGTCACTTCTGTAACATATGTCAATTGCAATACATATCAGTGCTTATGTTAACATGCGTGCATTGTTTAGCTAGGCTAGTGGGCTCACGTGTGTACCTTTAATTTTTTATTTTAATGCACAAATTAATATTGAGAGAATCAAATGTAACAGGGTTACACAGTTCATGGTACATGTACTGTAGCAGTGTGATTCACATTCGGCCTGATCGTTGAGAAAGTCTAGCATCTCCCCTGGACCAGTGGTCAAGTGGATGGACTATTGAATTAAGAGACCTGAATTCTCATCCTGGGCATTACACAAAGACCACCTTGAGAAACTGACTAAAATCAGCTGAAACAGTCAGCTGGCTTTATGTCAGCCTGAAACAGAGCAATACATTTAGCAAGTTGTTTGGCTCTGCCCCGTCATACTAGTGATTTTCAGCCTGCTCATGGTCAGTTTAACATGGCCCAGGATTCAGTTTATTTTATTTAGTGCATGTTGAATCTACAGTTTTCCCTAAAGTTAGATGGTACTTTAAACAGCCTGGTCCATGTCCAAATATAAAGAAATCAGCCTACTTCTAGACTGGTACCAAACCAGGTGAATTGGGGGGCAGATATATTGGGGATGCTAGTACCATTTTGGTAACACTCTTATACATTTACACATTGCTGCACTGTATTCTAGATGTTCAGAATCATGGTTTAACACAGTGGACTATGGATGCTTGGCCTCAGTAAACAGAAATGTATTAGAGGAAAATAGATCAAGTAAAATAAGTTCACTGCCACCATTCAAGTGGCACCCATCTAACTGATCTGTTAGGGACTGGAAGGAATAGACAATCAGCTAAGATTCACACAACACAGTTGAAGGAATGTTCCATAAGTTTTATTTCTTTCAACAGAAATAAAGAAAGCAAAACAAAAAAATGCAACAAATGTTTGGAATCCTGCTAGAGGAGGTCCAGCAACACCAATACAGTGTTTGGTGGCACCAACGGCACCATGAACTGGAGGGGAAGACAAAGCTCTGGAAGGCAATAACCCAGTCAATGGGCCCCCAGGGTCCCTGCCTGCGGGACTACACAGCCATCCACATAGTGGCAGGACTGGTTAAAAAAAAAAAAAAACAAGCTGCCACCACCAGCAGCAGCAGCAGCACCACCAGGCTCCATGGAAGCAGCAATCACTGGGGACCAGCGTCTGCGTCACCTGCAATGGAGGGAGGTTGATTAGTGAATGGAACTGTTTGATTATGGGGAAACATGAACATTTTGTAAAGTTTCATGCGTTTCAATGAAGCAGCATGGGTCAGTTGTATTTCATGGTGGTAGCAAGTAGCATTCAACATCTCTAGGTAGTAGGTACATATGATATGTGGCTCATATAGTTGCTGTCATAGGGTCATCAGTGTCATCTAGTGGTCAATATAAATCATAACTATCACAACACATTACACCTACCTTGAGCCTGGTCTAATATGTTGGGGATGGAGACTCCAGCGCCCTGGATGAACTGAGCCTCTGCCAGGAGCAGCCGTTTTTCCTCCATGTCCACCCTCCTCCTCTGCAAGATCACCATCTCACTGAGTAGCTGGTTGGTTCTTCCCATGTGGCTGTTGATGTTCCGGAGCTGACCGCGTATGTTATGTAGCTCCCGCAGCCTCGCCTTGTCAGTGGCAACCAGCGCCTTGGAGCAGGTGCAGGGCACCACCATTGGTGGCACCTTCTTGCGTCTGGTAGCCGGTGGTGGTGGTGGCGGCGCTCCAGTGGGGGCCCTGGAGCCAGATGGTAGTTCCGGTGGTGGTGGTGGTGGCGGCGCTTCAGTGGGGGCCCTGGAGCCAGATGGTAGTTCCGGTGGTGGTGGTGGTGGTGGCGCTCCAGTGGGGGCCCTGGGGCCTTGTACAGGAGGGAAGAGACCCTCCCCCCGTAAAAAGTATATCCCCCCCTCCACCCCCTCCACTGCTACCTTGCTCAATATGTCAAGGATTTCCCATAGCAAAATTTTTGTTGCTTATCTATTTCTTAATCTCAACTCCTGAGACATAACTATTGCCTTCTCTTTTGTATATCATTCTTTGCTCATTTGCTGCTGCCCTATTACTCCTAAAACCCTCTTAGGAGCAATAGAGAGATGAGAATGAGAAGATAACCAGGCAATAACTTGAGAAGTATTTGAGAAGTATGATAAACCAACCGAATCCAACAAGCCATCTATGAGGCTTAGTTGAGATGACCCTAAGCAGTGTTTGAGAAGTATAAGAGAAACAGATGAGAACTCCAGAGAAAAACAATGCTGCTCATGTTTAGCTCACCCAGACAGAACGGAGCTACTAGCGATCAATAAATGAGACCTAGGTGAGAGCTCTCTAATGGCTAGTTTAAGTCTCTTAACTGTCTCCCATATTCTTACTTTGAGCCAGTAATGAGCAATAATTGAGATCTAATTACCCAGAACCTTCTTCTCACTTGGAGCTGTATCTCACTTGGAGCTGTAAACGAGATACAGTATACATGCAGCTATTTTGATAAAAAAAAACAATACAATAATTTCCTTCAATAAAACTTTATTTCTGTAAGGTGGCAGAGGATGAAGTGCTTTTAACAGTACAAGACTTTTAAGGACAATACTACTTTGGAAGAGGTTTGGTTTGTGTATTTACCTTGCTGTGATGTTAACTCTAAGGTGAACAAGAAATTGATATATAATAATATAGTTAGTTATACAACCCACACTTCGACCAAAGTGGTCTTGCCCTTTAACAAAAAAAAAAGAAAAAAAAAGAAACTTCAGTTACTCTTCTTACTACTCATGAATTCAGTGCCAAATAAGAAAAAGTGACCCTAATCAAATGTGTCCATAACAGTCACTGCTACATAAGTGTGAAAAGTGCAAAAAGCAGAAGTGACATGTGCTCCCAGCAAAAAACAAAAAAACAGGAACAGTCAGTTCTATTACTGCAGTTAAGTTACAGTTGTCCTTACCAAACGACCGTTGTCTCATTGTAAAACGTGAGAACAACAGACACAAAAGATTTTCCCAGTCTCTCACGTCCCCCTCCAGGGTAGATGAATCTATAGTTTCCTCTCTTACTCCGGTATACGTTAATCTCAAGGTGGGAGGAGTTCTTCAAGATTGTATCCAGCCGTTCGCACCCTGGCCACTTCATCCACCCCTGCAAGGAGAACCCTGCCTTCCTCACCAGTCTGTTGAGGTTGGAGGCAGCACGTCATTAAAAAAAAAAAAAACACTTGCCATAACAGATTGGTAGAACATGTGTTGCATCCTGTGGCACAAGCCAAACGATCTTGTTTTTTCAGGAAGAGTAGGCTGTTCTTCCCCTTGCTGTGAATCGTCTCTGCGTTGTCCGACCAGTTTTTCCACGGACACCGCCTTCCATCCAGCTTCGGTGCCATACCGTAAGACATAGTCTGCAGACAGAGAAGATGAAATTAGCTATAGAAGCACAGTCAACATGTTTTCTCCACGCCAGTGATGTCGTTCGAAACTTCTCTCAGTCAGTAGGGGGGAAAAAGATACAATGTTACATTAAACCCTGAGACACAATCTCTTCAATCAAAATAACCAAAAAGTTAATGATCATTTTGGCCTACATCTGCCACTTTAAGTTCAGCCACTGTTGCAGCGCTTCAACAATGGCTGAACTTAAAGTGGCAGATAAAACATCTCAGTATCAAATCAGTGCATCACCAGAGTACTCAAATAACAATATACTTTTCAGTATTAAAATTCAGTGCAGCATCAGAGCCCTCAAAATAAATCTTCTCAGTTTAGCATCACAACCCTCAAAACTATTACAAATGTATCAAAAATCAGTGCAGAATCAAGAGCCGGGAGTCTCTGGTAGGGGACCCAACCGGTAGGAGACAATATCATCTCAAAAGTATTAAATAAATAAAAATTAAAACAAAATAAAAAATAATAATCAGTGCAGCATCCGAGCACTCATTTCTTTGACCCTGGGATTGACCTTGGTGGTAGCAGCCTCAATCTGGTAAAAAGCGATTTGCAAAAAGTGGTAGACATTGGCCAGATTCTGGTTGTATGAGGTAGCAAAGACAAAATGAGTTTTAAAAAAACGTGTCGAAAGAGGGTTAAGAGAGTCTGGTGACTTACACGGGAATGCACGTTTGTCAATCACAATGAAGTATTTGTGTATGGTACACCTCTGGGTCCCCACAGCCAGTAGATAGGGTTGACGACTCTCGGTGATGCTGTCCAGATGCCCCGCGACACTGGTCCCAGTCTGTGACAAGAGAACTTCATTAGTCATGCTATTACAATTAATCTGTATGCAGTTTAGAGCCCCATCTTTATAGGATAGCCACCAGAATCACTTCTTGCCACAACATGCAACCATAACAACATTCTGCATTATCTTTACTTTGCTAAAGGGGGACGGGGGGCAAAAGCAGACAATTATCACAGGGCAGTCGCTGATTATATGAGCATGGTCATCGCATGATTTCACAAAAGTATAGTTTTAAGGGTGAATGTTAGGGACAGAACAGTGAGCCATCTTAAACTTTAATTGAACTATAACCTTACCTAGATGAACTTCACAAGGTGGTCAATGGCTTGTCGGGCTGAGAGCTTCCCTGGTCTCTTGTTGCAGCCTTGAGGTGAGGGTGGCATGAGGTGGATAAGGCAAGTTGGAGGACATCTCACTGTCCCATCCTGAAAATACAGGGGGAGGGAAAAAAAACAGAAATACATTTTTACTAAAATCTTTACATTTTGGTTTCAAAACCAATTCCCTCTTCCATTAGTATTAGTCCTTTAATTCCAGCATACCATTATTCAGTTGTCCTGTTGGGATTCAGCTTTATGAAGCAGATCTTCAAGGTCGCCTGCCTGGGAGAGGCCATGGCTTTGTTTAAGGACTTTCTGCCTGTAGCGAGTAGGCCACTGTTTCAGAACTTTGCAGCGATGGCATCACCAAACATCAGACTGAAATTCTGCTCCATCTGCAGACAAAATGGAATACAGAGGACAATGGCATACATTTTTAATACAGTAGGTTCACCTTATGACCAGGGATGTGATCTGTTTAAAGTCCATTTATCATGTCAGTTCGACTTTATAGCAAGACAGTTTCAGAGCGACATACCATTCCTGCAATGTCAAGAAATCTTGGAAAGGTGATGAATATTTCAGAGGACTTCACTGGGTCATGAACCATTGCTTGGCGATGGGTGAAGGTCTGTTTCATCTTCTCCTTGACGATTGCTTCATCAGTTGTATGCTTCATCAGTGTGATGGCCTCACGACACTGGGTTTCTGTGCTTAGCTGGCATTCCTCACTGAAGGGGATTCTGACACTCTGTAATGATCCTTTCTCCTCCAGGTTTGGCCATCAAAATGTTTTCAATCATCTAAGTGGGAGGGGAAAAAAAAGGGGGGGGGGGACAGGGATTTGGTGGACAAATATATTTATAGTGGCAAAAATGTAAACCATGCCCCCCATACTTCTCCATAATTGTACTTTGCCATTTATCCCCCTGCTACCCCCTTTCAGTGGCGTCAGTTCAGAAAAAGCTAAGGTATGGCAACACGACTGGCTTCACTCACGTGCAAGACACCAGTCATGTTGCCATACCTTAGCAACAGGCATGATACATTTATTTTAAGAAGTACATTCTATTTTTCCCCCGTTTCTACAGTTTCTTGGGCTGGATATGGCAGCCTGGATTGGTTGTTCAAGTGCATGTTAGTTAACATGCCACAATTAACAATAATGAATTGCACCTGTGCAGCTGACTTGCGGAACCTTGGCATATACCATTTGTCAAGATGGGGAGAATACAAGTGTGAAGAATATAATTATAATGCCTTGTTAAGTGACCATTTTTGTTAAATTTTGCATTTGTAGTTATTTTACTGTAATTTAACAACATAATAACCAGAACAGATAGACAAAGGGACATTCATGGATTTATATTTAAAAGTAACTTTTATTTTCCCCCTGGACCCAGGGTATGGTAGCTACATACCCCTGCCATACCCAATTGACGCCCCTGCCCCCTTTATCAGAATCACTATCTTGATCTCCATTTCAAACAGTCATCTGCAAATCTTACCTGAGCGAGATGAGTCAGGTCAACTCTGTTCCTTTGGGCAGGACACGGCTGCAAAATGGTGGTGTCATCAGTCCCCATTGTCTGCACTGGAGCTGAGAAAGGCTAGATTCAGTCACTGAATCTAGCATGTTGACATAACAGGTGTGATCCTGTGTTTTGTAAAACATGTGATTAGCAAGAGGGGATCATTTGTGTTAAGAGTAATGTAAAATATATTATATTATAAATAACTATTGCGTGCCGGATCAAACAACATGAAGCGATTTTGCACACTGCTGCCGGTAGCCTGCAGTTGTTCTCAAACTTTTCAGGCCGCAACCCCAAAAATATTCATATTTTAACTGGGGACCCCCACCCTGACGAGCACTAAGAGTTGGGACAGTACATTTTGTATAACACTGTTCTATTGTGAAAGTCTAGCAGATCTACATGCCCACAACTTTGTGAGCATGTAGATCTTCTATTTACACAATTTCTGAGTCTAATATATGATCATTTGGCCCAATGTTTAGTTTGTCATTTTAGAGGTACAGTATTAAAAAGTCCTTAAATTGTCACTTCCTCTATACACTTCAACTTTGTTGGTTTGTTTACTGTTGAGAAAACAATGATTAGCCAATCATTTGGGGACCCACCCAAAATCATTTAGGGACCCCCTGGGGGTCCTGACCCACAGGTTGAGAACCACATTTCTTATACCTCAAAAGAACAGGGGAACAAAGGAAAGAAAATACCATTATAACATTAAAAGTAAACAACAAATTATATAAAAACTGGTCAAACATTGGCCAAATTGTCAAATGGTATAAGAGACAACAATTGTGAAAATAACAGATCTACAAGCTCACTGCATTCCAAGTGCTTGTCAGGTTGGAGGGTCCCCAGTACAAATATGACTATTTTGGGGGGTCCCCAGTTCAAATATGATTATTACATCACTGATTACAATGAGGAGCAGCCAATGGGTAGATATTTGTGCCCAGCCCACACTGTTTTGTATGAACAGTATTTCTAGTTAAGAACTGGTTCTCAGACTATTTTATTTATTTCAAGGACCCCCTGTTTAGTATGCATTTGGCCATGATCCCCCATCATCCATAACTCCCCTAGAACTGTACAAATGGAACCAAATGGACCTGTTAGGGTTCATTTAGTTCCATTTGTATACTCTACTACCATTGCAAGCTAACATTAGCCACAAATGACACACACACACACACACACACACACACACACACACACACACACACACACACACACACACACACACACACACACACACACACACACACAAGACTGTATTGAACAGCTGCTAGCTAACTTTGGCTCTGTTAGCCACAATACCACACACAACAGGCTGCAAGCTGTGCACAAATACACAGCAAGGTTAATACAATATAAACAAACAAAAAAAACGTCTGCTTCTATCAAAAGGGAACCTATCTTACACATTTTGAACATTCAGTTTCATTAGGATGTCCACTGTAAAATGTTAGCAAACGTTAGCATCAGCTAGCGTTAGCATTAGCTAACTTTAGCATTAGCTTTGTAGTGCTGGTTGGGTGAACCTTTCAGGAAAATACACACTTTGTACAAAAACACCACAGACAACATTCTTAAGTAACATACAGTACATGTAGGTAACTTTATCCAGTGGCTATGCTGTTTCACCTACCGAAAAAGGATAAAGTCCATGAGAGCATATAATTCCTGTGTGTTCTTCTCTTCAACACTGACTGACTCTGAGGTTCAAAATGGCACTGGTTCAAACCAGTTCCAAGTCGTTCCAATCTCCTTTCTGTCTCAATAGCTCCTTTCTGTCTCGAGGAGCAATAGATGAGCATCATGAGCTAAAAATGAGCAGCAAATGTTTCCTCTGGGAAAGTATAATAATAAAGGATATGCCCCGCCTCCTACAGAGCTCTGCTTCCTGGTAGATCAAAGCAATATGTGATGTCACTGTTCTCAACCTTCCCAGTTGTTGTTTGGGCAATTAACCCTTTTACTGACTGCTGCTGAAGCAATAATGCATTGTTTTTCAACTACTGTACACTTATCTAAAGATTAGATCTGATCTGATCAGATCAGATCAGGGGTCTTCAACAGTAGGGGGTATATATATATAATATTAATAGCATTATTATTATAGCAGTATTGAATGCACAATATGATTTTACACAATTTTATACATAAATATACAATACATGTTGTAGCCCCCTTCCCTACCCTACAAGGTATCTCAGTTTGGGGGGGTAATTATTATAACTACTATCTATACTATAATTTTCCGAATGTCTGTCTGAGTGAGTGTCTGTCTGTCTGTCTGTCTGTCTGTCTGTCTGTCTGTCTGTCTGTCTGTCTGTCTGAGTGAGTGTCTGTCTGTCTGAGTGTCTGTCACAGCGTTTCTCCTCAGTGGCTGGAGCAATTGATCTGAAATCGCATCACCATTAGCATATGAACACACCTGACATAACTGTGAAGCCTGTTTGTCACTTTCACAAATCATATGCTGTATATTAGCATGTTTATGGTGTATCTACTATCTATTCTGCATCTAGCATGAGGCATATCTATTCTGCATCTAGCATGGGGCAACATGTTTAACCAGCTGTGTGTGTGTGTGTGTGTGTGTGTGTGTGTGTGTGTGTGTGTGTGTGTGTGTGTGTGTGTGTGGGGGGGGGGGGGGGGGGGGGGGGGGGGGGGTGTTGTCTGGCCCTGTAACAGATGTTGTCCAAAAATCATGCAGATGATCAGTACACAGTATCTCTGTAGCCATTAAACGAAACGGGTATTTCTTACATTGATGCTCCTACATATTATCATGCAAGCACCAGAAAGTTACTTTCCATCCCTCATATACTGTGCATGTGCACAGTGCACACCCCATAACCCACACACTGCACATCATTTCGGAGCTCATATCTTTGAACGGGTAAGGACTAGTAGTTATAATAAACATACTATAAAGTGCTAGGCCTATACATCATTGGAAGATATACTCATTTTTTTCAATACTGCAATGTAGAAATACTCTGTAACAAATCATTCTAAATTTACTTGAGTAAAAGTAGGCTACAAAACTATTGGTATGAAAAGTATTTATATGTAAAGTACAAAAGTAGAAAGTACTCATTATGCAGAATCTTTGAAAAGAGCAGATCTACAAGCTTACAATGGCATTGGTAACATTTTTGAGAGGCCATTTTTGTCACCTTCAGGTCGCAGTCATTATCAAAACCTCCACCGGCTGGCTGGCTGGCTCATCACGTCACACCACGGTCACGATAATTTTTTGCGACCTTTGGTCGCAAAAAAGGCCATAACTCTAGGCCCGGGAGAGACGGGGCCGGCACCCAAGGGGTCCCCGGGGGCCCAGCCACTGCCGGGGCTCCCTGTGGACCCCCGTGGACCCCCACTCAAACCTGCCACTTCCTGGTGTGTTTTAGGTATTACGGGTTGGTAGGTGCTCTGATGTATATTTTTTCTCAAGTTTGCACGTAATTTTAAGCCTCAGGTCGACATTCAGCAACCCTAATATCCTATCGTGATTTTATAGTAATTCAAAGGAGGCTAATCCTAGTTTAACCCTAGGAATGTCGCACAGAAATAAAACACACCTCCTCGTGTTCGTCTCGGTGAGCTATACAACATAGCCTACTAAAAGACAGGCCCTTGACACATGATGGTTTTCGACTTATAATGCGAAATAGCTAACCCTAGGCTTAGTTATTTTGCGTTTTAAGTCAAAGACGATGCGACATCAGACCTTGGTTCTGAGATATGTTGTAGAGCTCTCCGAGACGAACGTGTGGATGTCTTGGTTGTCCTCCTACAAACTTTCTTCCCCGTGATAGACTCTATAAACGTTAGAGCACATTGAATGAAAGGCCGGAGAAAGCTATCTCCTCACAGGAGTGTCCGTGTGGGATGAACCTTATACTGGTGTGTTCAGCTCGCGGAGATGAACATGCGAAGAGAACGGCCCCTAAAGTTAGAATTAGGGTTAGCCTTCTAGGGGTCGCTCAGAAATGAAACATACATCCACGTGTTCGTCGCGGAAAGCCGACCAATAATCTTTTTTCCGTTTGTATATACGCCCCCTAGAACCCGAGCTAGCCCTTTTAGAGGGGTTAGAAATTGACCAAAGCATTTTACGCGACAGGACCAACTTCATCGGACTCAGCGCCAAAAAGCTAGGCAGAATAAGTGTCTTTTGGGGGGATTTTTGACATATTTTAACGTCCAGGGCCACCAAGCTGATTTGAAAAGTGACATTTATAGAGAGACTATGATCCTGGCCAAAAAAAGAAAAAAAATCAGTGAGTAACCAGTAATTGTGATCATGAAGCATTATGAGTGACGTCTTTAAAAGAGATGTTGGTGAGATTATCTCAAGATCTCAAACAGTGATCGCAGATAGACAGAGCTGAGACTCTTTAAAAGAGATGTTGGTGAGATTATCCCAAGAACTCAATCAGTGATCACTGAAAGACACAGATGAGACTCCTTAAAAGAGATATCAGTGAGATTATCCCAAGAACTCAATCAGTGATCACTGAAAGACAAAGATGAGACTCTTTAAAAGAGATGTTGGTGAGATTATCCCAAGAACTCAATCAGTGATCACTGAAAGACACAGATGAGACTCTTTAAAAGAGATGTTGGTGAGATTATCCCAAGAACTCAAACAGTGATCAATGTGAGACTCAACAGTGTCAAATCTCAGGAGTTCAAATTGAGAAGAATGAGAAAATGCACTTTGGTCTCAGCTGGTGCTCATCTTTATCTAGAGACAAAAATAAGAAATAATTGAGGTCTCATTTAGGATTTTCGCTTGCTATGGGTTTCTCCTCGTCTGTGGTGAGGGAGGTTTTGGTTGGTGAACCACCACCAGTGGCCCTGGCTTGCTTCTTCAAATCGTTCCATTTTTTTTTTACTTCACAACACCAGTCCTGCCACTTCTTTCGAACGGCTGTGAAGTCTCGCAGGCAGGGACTGGAGGGGGCCATTGACTGAGTTATGGATTGCCAGAGCCTTGTCTTCCTCGCCAGGTCATTTGTGCCATTGGTGCCACCAAATAGAAGTAATTGGTGTTGCTGGACCTCCTCTAACAGGATTCCCAGCTCCTCTCTGGTGAAGCTGGGACTCCTCTTTCTTTTGGCAGGTGCCTCTTCTGTAGACCTACAATTTACAATTTAGGCATTAATAATCATTCAGCCCCCACACCTTGGACAGTTTGTCACAGTAATTTGCGCATACATTTTAACCATTACAACTAGCAGTGAGCAGCCCAAAATGACTTTTCTTGTAATGATCACATTTGTCTTAGAATGCTACAACAAAAAACAAACCACCAAACATTGAACTCAAGTCTCCGTGGCATGAGTAATCAATAGAATAAGTCTTTTTGGGGGTGAACTACTCCTTTAAGAACCTTGCTCAGAGCACATCAATCACATAGCGACCTAACCAGGAATCATACTTGAGACAAACAGGAGCTTTAGCCCCCCGTGCAGGCTCCCTAACCACTCAGCTACAACCACCTCCATAGCTTTGATTATAATCCAAAGCAATTTACAATAAGCAGGTAATACATAAACATAAACAAGATAAGTTAGTACAACAACATTTAAACACAAGGAACTATACTGATTGATTTGGTCAAACTATATGGCCCTCTCCTTTTAGAAACACTTCACAATCTTTTTTTCAAATCTATTGGCATTGCATTAAAAATGCATTGACACACTTGTTTTGAATTGTTCTATGTGGTGTAATAAGTCCTCATCCTACAGATATAATTGATCAACTTACTTTGCTGACCTCTTCGTCTTCTGTTTTGGGGCCATCTTTGTTGTTGTGTTCTGAATTTCTGCTCCAACCCACAGGGTTATAGGGCATGGCTGTGCAATTAATTGTGATTGCTACTTGGATACACCTGTTTTTCATGAACATGCCACAGGGAATGTGTGCATTTGCCTCTGCCTATCTATGTATCTATCTATCTATCTATCTATCGATCTATCTATATTTATATATATATATATATATATATATATATATATAGAGAGAGAGAGAGAGAGATATAGCTTGAGAGAGTGCAACACAACACACTTACATAAAAAACAAGTACCCAATTCGTTCTCATAGTGTGTGTGTGTGTGTGTGTGTGGGGGGGGGGGGGGGGGGGGGGGGACTCTTGGGGGACTACGTTTTATGTAATGAAGTGGGAATAGAACCCGGTGTTCCCCCTTGCCAGCGCAACACACAAGCTGTACACCACTGGGCTGTTGTATTTTGTTAGGAAATTAGCAACCAAATGGACCCTCATCATGGATACGTACGTATGTACAAATGGGACCATTTAATTGTACTCTCTGAGTTACACCCATGATAAGGGTTGTAGGTTAATTTGGTTCCTATCATTTTGATTCCTAACAAATTGTGGTCCCCATAGTTAGTTAGAGCACAACAGTGCACACATTTATTCAGCTCTGTTGGAATGGCGGGCTGCGCCATGTACTGACGAGTCGGAGCCTCAAGTTCAATTCCCGTTTCAATCATATAATTTCAAGCATCTATTGAGATATCCGGATCTTCTTTGAGAACAAAAGCTCTACAATTACATGGTAACTTATATAAATATAAGTACTAAATATAAATAAAATATAAATAAATATAAGACTAAAGTCAGAGTCTAAACTCAAAACAAGTATTTTGTGCAGTCAATTTCCAACAGCGCCTAAAGCTTGCAAGTCGAGTTTAAAATTAAAACAAGGGGTTTGTGCGGTTTGTCAGGCTTATAACAGCGCTTAAAGTTTGGTAATTTTCAGAAGTGTTTTCTTGATGAGCCGAGTACAATCACACAACACAACAGCTGAAATGCATTTGCGAGCGCAGGTTGTGGGTATATGGCTATATCGATCCATAGACCCAGAGCCATTCAAGGAGAGTCGTCGGAAAAGCTGCATCATCTCCGTTCACACGGGGCCAGAGTTGGCAGAACTCTCTAATCCAAGGCTCTGGCCAGCCTACGGGCATGCGTAGCCTGTTTTGAGAGATGCGCTTACGGTCGCGTTTGGGAAACGGCTTCGTCGTCGTACCAGAGCCTTAACACTTTCTAAGCCGGGCCGTACTTGCCCGTAGTTGTCCGGACCACCCAGTGCGCCGCTCGAACTTTCCCGTACTTTTGATATAAATGATAATTATCAAAAAAAAAAACATCGGCCGTTGTTCTCTGTGTCTTCTTGGATCCATCTGAAAGGGTTAAAATTCTCTCCCCCCTCCTTTCTGGAAGAGAGTGTAATCCTCGTAGTTTCCAGCAGGCCGCGCCGTTCACTTACATTCTAGCTGCATGGTTGGCTCAGGAGCCCCTCCTTCACTCCACGGAGTAGAAAATCAACAAGAAGCACAACCACCATTACTGGATTAAAAGCATCTATGTTTCTGTACGTGGATCGCGGACTCAATCACGCTCGGGCGCCGCTTCCCTATCGCTCTTTTCCCTGCTTCGCCGCACGGAAACGAATGGAGGAGATCTCCCCGCTGCGTCCCCAAAGTAAGAACGTCGACCTCTAAAGGATCAATATACACGCTGTACCGAGCACTCCATTACGTGTTGTTATCATGTGGGCTTTGTTTTTTTTAAACATGTTTATAAATAAATAGCAGCTTTGTTCGGCAGAACCTCTGTTCAGGGGTTTCTGGGGGGGCTGTTAAGAGTGTCTTACTACGGGCTCTTACGATCGCGTTACGATTTCGCTTTGGGAAACCCGGCCACTGTCTTTTTGCATGCCTATAACTTTTACTGATGTCGGACAAACCCTTGTGGATCGGCTTAATCAAAGCACAGAGGTTTTGTTTCTTGGTTTGTTTTGGTGCTGATTGTAATTTTGATTTGGTAAGATTATGTTACATAGTAATGTACTAATAATAATAAAAGTTCAAACAAAATCAAGCCAATGTACAACATGCAACAAAATCAAGAATGCAATGCACCAAAGTTCCTTCACCTTCCTCCTTGAACACATGAAGAGGCGCCACAAAGACATCTACGGCCAAACACTGAGGAATGGACAGATCCCCTTAGTCAGCAAATAAACGGCTCTGTAACCAACCAAAAACTGGGAGACAGATGAACCAAATCTAAAATTCATTAAGAGTTTAGCAACACTTTAACTCAACCAGAAGAAGTGAAGACAAATTAGCTGATGTACTCAGGAAAGAATACCCACAACTGTAAACAGTGTGACAAGAATTTCAGTGAGTTAGGTCACCTGAAGGCACACCTGCGTCTACACAATGGAGAAAAACCATACCACTGTAAACAGTGCAGCAAGAGTTTCGCTGAGTCAGATAGTCTGAAGGCACACCAGCGTCTCCACACTGGAGAAAACCTTACTACTGTAGACAGTGTGACAAGAGTTTCAATTATTTATGTAGTCTTCAGGCACAACAGCGTCTCCACACTGGAGAAAAACCTTTCCATTGTAAACATTGTGACAAGAGTTTCAATCAGCCATGTAAGTTCCAGGTACACTAGCGTCTCCACACTGGAGAAAAACCTTTCCATTGTAAACATTGTGACAAGAGTTCCAGTCACTTAAAGGCCCA
Organism: Nannobrachium achirus; assembly: GCF_963921795.1. Lineage (NCBI taxonomy): Eukaryota > Metazoa > Chordata > Actinopteri > Myctophiformes > Myctophidae > Nannobrachium > Nannobrachium achirus. The sequence goes on along the minus strand of NC_137810.1, from coordinate 68,837,815 downwards.
CTTCACCTCTGGGACAACCCGATCTTATTTTATTGTTGTTTGGGACACGATCAACACAATCCTGAGTTGTTTTTTGTGTTAAATCTGTGTTTTTAGACATTTTGGTATTTCAGCATGTACTAGTGATGCATTTTGCATCATCAGTGATGCGTTTTGCATCATATGATGCAAAATGCATCACTAGTACATGTTGAAATACTAAAATATCAGATTGAACACAAAAAATAACTAGGGATTGTGTTGATCGTGTCCCAAACAACAATAAAAAAATCTAACCTCTGTTCGAAGTGGAGCTGTGTGTGTGTGTGTGTGTGTGTGTGTGTGTGTGTGTGTGTGTGTGTGTGTGTATTGCAGTTGATGCTCAGGGCAGGCTAGACTCAACAGCACCTCTCTGGTCACCCAGGGTTACTACATACAGGCTACATACAGACCCACAGACCCACCCACCCACATACCCACATACCCACCCACATACCTACACACACAGCCACGTATAGGGAGCTTGTGTTCCACACAGCTCCAATAAGATCATGTTGTCCCAGAGGTGAAGTGGCCCTTTAAGTAACATGAAAAAGCACCAGCGTCTCCACTGGAGAAAAAAACCTTTTTAATGAGACACCTGTGCAGCAGTCTTTGGAATTTGAGTTCTGAGTGGTTACAGCTCATCTATCCACAAGTTTCCGCGGGAGTTTACTGGAGACTATCAGGACCAAACTTCCGGGTTTAACAGCAGACATACAAGCTCACGTCGCGTCGCAGATGCAACCCGTTGTGAGCTTGTAAATCGGCGGCGGAACCTCGGTGCAGACGTTTGCGCAATGCACTATGGGGCGTAGGAAACTTTAACCAAGCAACCCACTGGCCAATCACAGTGCGTAGGTTTAATTGCGAAAAATGTCCATGTTATTGTCATTAATACATTCACTGATGATGAGTTCTCTGGGGTTGAATGAGTGGGTGTTGACAAGTGAGATGGGATGGGAATTTTTTGACTGAGTGAGAAACCTTGGATAAGGCTCTCAGAGAGTCCAGCTGCACGTGTTGTTTCTTGGTGATCTCCTGACATTGCTATAGTGCAAATAGTGCATTTAGTTATCTTTCCTACGCCATTGTTCACAGCTGAGAAGCGCGAGACACGCGGCCATGAAAATCAACCAATCAAAACACTGTGTTGGCGCACCACACTGTCAAAACCCCAACTTCTGAGTAGGGTTGGTCAGTGCATGCACTCAGCACACCGGGGGCGCAGCGCACTGGATTTTCGAACGACACCGCACTGGGTGCACCGAATAAAAGAACGACAACACGGCACACCAGTGCATTTCCAAATGCACCCGAAGTTGTCCGTGAGCGTTGCTTCACTCGCTCAATTCAGAACGACTGGTTTCAGCGTTTATACTATGGGAGACACAGCAGATGATATTTTAGCAGTTTTAACGTCTGATGAAAATAAAAAAGAAGTACAATGCAGTTAAAGCAGCATTTGAACAGCACTGTGTAGGAAAACACAATGTGATTTTTTGAAAGTGCTCAGTTACCCACCATGTCACACAACTGGAAATAAAGCTCTACTCCCCATCTTTCCAATAAAAAAATTAAAAACAACAACATTTCAGATGACTAAAATATGACAACAAAATTGCATTTTATTCAAGAGTAAAAGTAAAACAAAATGTGCCTTAAAATAAAAAAAATAAAAAAAATACAATATGCATCTTCCATACAACCCCAATGGTTTTGTATATTTCATAAAAGCAAAGGATAAAGCCTCAATCTGCAATTTATTCAACCGGTTGGCTCGTATGTGCATAGTTTTAGAATGACAGCACCAAACTTCACCAATCTACACGTTTGTTATCTGTTTTGGAAAGATATATCTGGTGTGTGTGCACGTGTCTGTGCATGTGCGTGCGTGCGTGCATGTGTGTGCCTTGCTAATCAGATCCTGTCTTTAGTGTGCTGGGTCCTGGTTGGAGAGTGGAGGCAATCAGTGATTGAAGGCAGCTGGCGAGGGCGGGGCCTCCAATCACTATAAAACAGCCACACTTCACCAAGACACTCATTTGACACCTGAGCCACACAGCATGGACACACAGCTTTTTGTTTGGTTTTTGTTTGCTTCGATGATTTGGTTTCTTCTGCAGTAGTGGTGGGAATTTTCGTTCATTTCCGTGAACCGAATCATCGTTCGTTCGTTCACAAGATAGATTCGGTCATTATCGTTCAATCGGTCGTTCACAATTTTCGGGAAGCGGGGGGTATTGGAGCCGGTCGTCACATCATTCTCGTTCAGAGCCGTGACCGATAATCAGTCGAGTTCAGTCAGTCAGTCAGTCAGTCAGTCAAGCACAAGCAGTCAAAAACACACCTCTCTCCTCTCTGCCTGACTGTTTCGGTCAGATGACAGACTCTACATGCATGGCCTGCCTGCTGCCTATTTGTGAACGAGACCTGACGAAGATGACCGTCGCCGCACGCTCTATCATTATAAAACGGCCTACATCACTCAAAAGCGCAAATTAACATTTCACCCGTTCAGAGAATGAACGATTATCCCTTACCATTAGCATTACGTTCACACTTCATGAATTAACATGACACTGGCTCAATGGTCCATTGTATGAGATGAGATGTGTTACTGTAGGCTACTTGTAGGATAGATTAAATGCGGCATTTAATGCCATAGTGTTTTTTATGGCTTATCTTCTAGCATTCTTTTGTATAGAACTGTACCGCTTTTTTGCAAACTTAATACTGTAGTCAGTCAGTCAGTCAGTCAGTCTGCAGTCTCGGAGGGTAGGCTTATCAGGCTAGTAATTACAACATCCCGTTCAAACAAAGAATGAACGATAACACCCTTTTCACTCGCAGGCAGTCAGTCGGTCTCGGTCAATCAATCATCAGTCACAACTCTTCTCGCGCTCGCGGTCGGAGGCACTCTGCTGCTCCGTAACTGTACTGTAGGTCCCTGATTTCTGTTCCACACCCCCACGCACACACAGTCCTGCTTCTCTGAGGGAGAGCCCGCCTCCAGCCCACTACAGTGTCTAATAAGGAAAGAGGAACGGTGGAAAGGAGGGACGGAACGGTCGGTCGGGTCTGTCCTTTCTCATGAGATACGTTGAATGAACCGCCTCTCTCTCTCTCTCTCGTCGCATTTGCAAAAGAACGCCGTGAACGGTTGAACGGATCTTTTCCGGATGGTGACCCGTTCGATCTCGTTCACCATAAAGATCCGTTCATTTGAACGGGTCATTCATGACCGACACATCACTATTCTGCAGTTTAGTTTCCCTTACAGACTTTTGTTTGAGACAACGTTTCTCTTGTTGACCTGAGGCTGATTCTAGAAATGCCTTCTAAATCAATGGCTCTCAAACATTTCGCAAAAATGTTCAAAAATAACAGATGTAGGCATACAAGCATGCTGTGAGCTTGTAGATCTGCTATTTTACAAGCATGCTGTGAGCTTGTAGATCTGCTATTTTACAAGTGTGCTGTGAGCTTGTAGATCTGCTATTTTACAAGTGTGCTGTGAGCTTGTAGATCTGCTATTTTACAAGCGTGCTGTAGATCTGCAATTTTTGAGAACCACTGTTCCAAATAGTTTTATGAAAAACTTATGTTGCTATAATACAGTAGCTGAAATCTAAGAATGACACTGATGCTTTCGGTTTCAAGGGAATATAATGATACATTGTAGTATTTAACCCCCCACCTGTTTCCCTTATTTTCTGTGCTCTTGGAGCCGGGCCATAACGGTGTGTGCATAAGCATAACACAGAGAATCCAGGCACTAAAAGTAGAAGGGAGGAAAAAGCCTTTCTTCAAACTAGGCAAACTCCAACCATGTATCCACCTCGACACCTTTTGACCCTGATGAAGACCTTTTTTTTTTCCAATGTTGAACATTGTTGTCACAGACATACAAAATGAGTGTTCCAGTGGCGTCAATTCAAAGGCTACCCTACAGGGGCATCAAGGGGTATGCAGCTGCCGTACCCTGGGTCCAGGGGGGGAATATAAGTTAAATAAAAATCCATAAATGTCTCTTTGTCTATCTGTGCTGGTTATTATGTTATTAAATTACAGTATTCTCCCCATCTTGACAAAATGGTATATTCCCAGGTTCCGCAGGTCAGCTGCACAGGTGCAATGCATTATTATTAATGGTGGCAAGTTTACTAACATGCCAAGTTTAGCTGCACTTGAACAACCGTTCCAGGCTGCCATATCCAGCCCAAGAAACCGTAGAATCAATAAATCCCATGTAGTTCAACATACACTCCTTTATTAGAAGTACAAACAACAATACTGTGTGCTTAAACAGAAGTTGCATGTAGCTTTACATTATTAAAATAAAATAATGTGCATGTAGCCTTAAAAAGAATAAACAATAAAATAAAAGTGTTGGCTGTGTGTGTTGCTGCTGCTGGCTTTGCTCTGGCCTGTCCTCCCTGTCAAAGTCCCTCTCTGGCGGATACTGTGAAAAGAACATTGAGATTTCAGTTGGTAGGTGTAGCTTAGTGACTACAGCAACAATATGAAAAAAGCATAGGCTGTACGTATACACACACACACACACACACACACACACACACACACACACACACACACACACACACAGAGTGCAAGCAGTATTTTAATGACATTTTAGTGACTAGGGGGGAAATAACAAGTGTCGATGAATCGAGATGAATCCGTTGAATTCTGCTAGTAGTAACCGCTGTAAGCTGCTGACAGGCAGTGGTGATCCAGTAACAAATTTCTTCAAAGCTCCGAAACTGAATGACAACTGATTCAAACTCTGTTGCATTTATACACGACGCGCATCATCGCACATTGGCTGTTTCAAACAACGCGCGTCCGCGTCCAATGAGCGCGCCGCGCGTGCAGCCACACAAGGCCCGTCCAATGAGCGCGTCGTCCGCTTTGTTACATCAGCAACGGGAATATGTGACACGCCCACTGAGCTCAAGAGCGAACAGCCTCCAACCAACCGTCAATGCTAACCGCTAGCTACTTTTGCTAATGCTAATGCTAAAAACAGCTACTTCCACTTCCACTATAATCAAAACATAGCCCCCTGCACAACGTGATGCCACAGACACCACACATGTACCTAGAGTAGACTCTTCAACCTGTAGCCCTGACCTTCGAGGCCATTGCTCCACGTCACTTGTAGGGGCTGCAGTCATCTCTGGGACAGCCTTGGGGGCAAAAAAGAATAATGCCATTTCTTTGTAGATACAGTGACAATGAATAGTGAAAGAGTTTGAAGAGCATATTTATATGTAACTTATAACAGCACACCTATGATATAAATACTTCATAAGTAAAATTACATTTACACAGAAGTGAATAACATACACTATCCTGTTCTACTTCCCTTTCCTGTAGTGATAGATGAATGCAGACTTGCATGGGGCCCCTTTGTCCCTATAGAAATGTGTATCCTGTCCATGCATGCTCTTCAAAACCATGTCTTTCGTAAAACTTATTGCATCCCTGTAATCTGTCTCCACGTGGAGTTCGATGTAGTGGAAGCGTCCAGTCTCGTAAACGTCTTTGATGTGTTGCATCAGTATTGCTCCAATGCCTGCCCTCTGGTACTGTTTGCAGGAAGCGATGGCTGATACTTAAAGGGCATCATTTTTTACAATCCTTCCTGCAACTTACTACCCTTACCAATTGTCCATTGAAGCATGCTTTCTTGGACAGGCCTGATTTTGTTTGCTCTTTATAAAGTGGCTTGACAATCTGCCCAAAAGCATCCCATATCATACGCAATAATCATTGTGTCTTTTTTGCACTCCGATAACTTTTACTGGTGTAGGAAAAACCCTTGTGGATCATTCTGTTGTGAAGGAGAATTCTGTTTGGTTGCTCAATCAAAGCACAGAGGAAGGCATTCCACTCATTCTGTGATATGTTTGGTTTCTTGGTTGGCCTGATTGTAATTTTGAATTGGTAAAATTATGTTAGGTAGCGTGTGTAAACAAGAGTACGTAATCCACAGGAGTATCAGGAGAAAGTGAAGAAAAAAATGCTTCTTAGGTGTTGAAGTGCTCGGCAAAGAGGAGCCAATGCGACTGCTCATGGCGACTATGACTGCTCATTAAAATGTCAGAGTTTGAGTGCAGTGCTGTTCAAATGCTGCTTTAACTGTATCATACTTCTTTTTATTTTCATCAGACGGTAAAACTGCCAAAATATCATCTGCTGCGTCTCCCATAGTATAAACGCTGAAACCAGTCGTTCTGAATTGAGCGAGTGAAGCAACACTCACGGACAACTTTTGATGCATTGTAAATGCGCACTCAGCGCACTGGTGTGCCCCACCGGTGTGCTGAGCACTGACCGACCCTACTCAGAAGTTGGGGTTTGAAAGTGTGGTGCGTCAACGCAGTGTTTTGATTGGTTCATTTTCATGGCCGCGTGTCTCGCGCTTCTCAGCTGTGAACAATGGCGTAGGAAAGCTAACAAAATGCACTATTTGCTGCTTGAATGATCCTCGAGGGCTTTATTGTTATACACACGTGTAACACTAACGTGTAAACTAACAGCAGGTAGGCCAATGTTGTGAATTAAATTACCTATCAATATCAATGTTACATTAGCAACTGCTGCTTTTCAGAACATTTTCAGACTGATAAAGCACACACTGGTCGTTCGTAAATAAACCACACTGAATGCACTCTACAACGTCACCGCAAACAGTCCGAGAAAAGCTTTCCGAGAGATTGATTGGAGGATGTGTGAATACATATCATATCATCATATCACCAGAGCCCTGATCCAGTTAAAGGCCCTTGAAATAGCCAACAAGCTAAACATCCCCCCTCTGTGTTCAAAGCAAGTCTCGGCCGGTGTAAAAGAGTGATGTGAGAGAACATCATCAACAGATTCCAGAAATGCTGCATTTCCAACGCTATGGATGGCAGCGAGGATGATGTTCTGTTGGAGGAGCCGTGCAACAAAGAGGACATGAGTGATGAAAGGGACAGTGAGCCCAGCGTGGCAGAAGACCTCAGTGAATAATGGACTGTAGTCTATTCTGATATGACACATCTGAGGAGCCAAAGGACACTTTGCACTGTTTTATTGCACGCTTGTATTGCAATATTGCACATCTGCTATTCTGGCTCTAAACTCCACCAACTCGACATCCCCATCACTCCTGGTCATATTCCTATTAAAAAAAAAAAAGATCACCAGTTGCTGTCCACTCTTATAATTCCATCCCCTCTCTCTGGTCCACTTTGCATCCATCTGTAATGTCAGTAGGGATGGGTATCGTTAAGATTTTAACGATTCCGATTCCGATTCCGGTTCTGCTTATCGATTCGATTCCTTATCGATTCTCTTATCGATTCTCAGCTGGTCAGAAATAGTGGCCAATAGTCTTTTCTACCACTCCACTCCTTTTCTTCTTTTTATAGAGAGGTTTGGGTTATTTTTATTACTGTTTTGGGTGCTTATTTCCCACACAACGGTGTAACAAGTAACTGTTTATTAGTTATTTTGTTTATTAGTTATTTTAGCACACGGTGCAACACACAGCACGCATGCACACACACACACACACACATACACACACACACACACACACACACACACACACACTACAACATCGGGTATTATTTTTGTAATGGTTTTCTACAGTTTTTTATTCCCCATATACAATGGTGTTAGTTTGCAACAATGAGCCTACAGACAGTTTCTAGTTCTCAAATAAATAGACTTTGTTGTGCCATCAAAGCGGGATTTATTTGAAAACAAAATTTAAATTCAACTTCCCTTCCAACCGGAGGTGGCAAGGTGACCATGTGATTGATAATCAAACACCTTGTTTCAACATAGTGTATTCCCCAAAGTCAAGTACATTATTGTTTTAATATAGCTCTGTGTGTATATATCTTTAAAAAAAAATAAAAAATAAAAAAGCACCCCCCCTTGCAGCGCCCCTGGAAACACCCTCAGCACCCCCCTTCCAGGCTGTTCCAGCGCCCCTGTATAAGCCTACTCTCTGTCGGTCGCGGAGCTGCTGCTGTACACAACTAAAGCAGAAGCACTGTCTTCAACAGTTTGGATCAAAGGATTTACATACTTTTCTTTCTTGCACATGTGATATAGGGGAGCATTTAGCAACACGGAGCACATTGGACATGTAGCGCGTTTTGTAGTAAGAACGTGGGAGGCGGCGGCAGGCGGGCTTGCAAAACAAACTTTTTTGGGCACTCTAGCTCGGCGGGAGACTTGTCCGTTAATGCAGTGAGCTTGAGTAACTAACAACTTAACTAGGAAAGCTGACGCCTCATTATCAAAACATGAACATTCTCGTGAAATATACAGCCAGACTTTAGAATGCCTCTGTTTAGACAACATGTTGGCTGAGCCTGCGTCTAAACAAGGCAGCGCGGCGCGTGTGTTATGTCATCGCGCATATGCAGGAATCGATAGCAGAATCGTTAAGGACGTTGGCTAACGATTCCATGGAACCGAACCACGGGCAACCGGTTCTCAACGAGAACCAGAACCGGTTCTCGATACCCATCCCTAAATGTCAGGAGATCACCAAAAGAAACAAGTGCAGTCGGACTCTCTGAGAGCCTTCCGACCGGATTACACCAAGCCGTTTTGCGCGTGTCAGTGCGTATGCGTGCGTATGCGGGTTGTGCATTGTATATTAAATTCAGCCGGCTACACCAGGCGTACGGATAACGCGAACCACGGATACGCATTCCCTAAAAATAGGATCGGTTCTATTTTTTAAGCACGCGTATGCGTTTTGTAGCCTGGAGCGTTTACGCATGCGTCTTCACGGACAGTACGCGCGCCAAGGTTTCTCACTCAGTCAAAAAAAATCCCATCCCATCTCACTTGTCAACACCCACTCATTCAACCTCAGAGAACTCATCATCAGTGAATTTATTAATGACAATAACCTGGGCATTTTTCTCAATGAAAGCTACAGTACGCACTGTGATTGGCCAGTGGGACGCTTGGTGAAATCAACTCATAAATACCACTGCTCATGACACTCTAAGTGTCATCTTTTTTTTTTTTTTTTTTTTTTTTTTATCAGAATCAGAACTAAAATTGTAAACACAATTACAAAGACTGGTGCACAGGTGTCTCTTTAACAAGGTTTTTCTCCAGTGTGGATACGCTGGGGTTCACCCCGCTATTACGAAATCCCACTATTCCGAACATTGACTTGCATTCATCGAAATAGCGGTGTCTCCAAATGTTATATAAGCCCCGCTTTTCCGAAATGAAAACGCACCCGCTTTCCGAACATTGACTTGCATTATTCGAAATGGGGGTGTTTGCTCTTCTTCTATAGCACCCCTCTATTCCGAATATAGCCTATATAAGACTATCTTTATATCTGACTGTAACGCTCTCTCTCTCTCGCATGAGAGAACATCTCTCTCTCTCAAGGCGGCGGGTGAGCCAAACGTTTGGGGAGGCTATTATTATTATTATTTTTTTTTTCAATAGGCTACTCCACAACATCTCGGATCCAAATATTGTATTTTTACTCCACTACAATTATATGAAAACATAGCTACTAGTTACTTTGTAGATGTAAATTATTACAGGCCTATTATAAAACATAGTGCCTTTAGCCTTTATTTGAAAATAGCCAATCTTCAAGCTCACAACGCGTGTGCTGCGCTGTGACACGTTGTGAGCCTATTTTGATGCCATCACTTTCGTAGCCTACTTTTACCCAAGTGCATTTTGAATTCCGGACTTTAACTTGTAACAAAGTATTTCAATAATGCAGTAGGCTATTGATACTTTTACCTAAGTAAAAAATCGGAGTAGCCTACGTTTTCCTCCACTGGGAACGGAGAGACAGACTAGAAAGCGCTCGAGTAGGCTATGATCACATCAGCTGCAGCCCATCATGATCAAGCATAATTTATCTCCGTCCCGCGACGATGTTGCGTGCAGAGAATAGCAGACCTCCAAGCTCAGTCACAGCGACGCGATGTGAATGTGTAGGATACTGTACTGAAGCTTGTGCAGCCAGCTGTTCTCAGCGCTCAGGCTCCCCAACCTTCATTACGCGCCGCGCGCCTCTCTCTCTCTCTCTCTCTCTCTCTCTCTCTCTCTCTCCCCCCCTTTAGCCTAATTCTAAACGAATGTTTGCGTTTGTGCTTGCATACAAAACTTACAGTAGTTTAACCACTTCAACCATACATGGCCATTTGAAAATAGCCGTTTTACAAGCTCACAATGCAGCAGCTATACTTTTTCCGGCCTGATGCCAATGTGGTGTGGCCGGCTACTATTGCTTTCAAGTGATGAAAAGCACAGACATTACCTGTATTTCTCCGGTCATGTATACTTCTCAGGAAGACCTTCTCAAAGACCTATCCCACTGTTGGAACTACTGCCTTCTGACAGGCGTTTTAAAAGACCCAACAGGCTTAAACATAGCTGCATGCGCTCATCAGGCACTATTAGCTGTGAGACAGGACTTTTTTTTTTTTTTTACTTATAGGCTATCTATACTTTTTTATAAATGTAACTTATTGTTTTGTCTTAACAATAAAGGTTTGCTCCAATTTCGTTGTTCTTGAACTTGTTTTATGCAACTCATTCATTCTTCATTCATAGCCTACTTTTCAAACCAAATTAGCACTTTCTTGCGATACATTAAACAAAGCCCAGGCGTTAAGTGTTCTGTAACAGCTGAGATGGCATATTTATTTATGATGACATCAGTTTTAAATAACAATAATTAAATAACAATAATAATTAAACGCACAAAAGTTTTGACATCAAGATGTATAACGAAACAAAAGTAATTACCTATAGGCTACTACAGCAGTGGTTCTTTAACCTGAGGGTTAAGTTGGGGGGTCCCCAGATGATTAACTTAATGTGCAACATTGTTTTCTCACTCAACAGTAGACAAACCAAAATAAAGTTTAAGTGTATATAAATGCACATTTCTGATGACAATAAAAGGACTTGCTTCTAAAATGACAAATTAAACATTGGCCAAATGATCAAATATTAGAGGCAGAAATTATTAAATTAACCGGGGCAATTGCTATTTTCAAATAAAACAGTGTTAGGCTTAGGCCTATACAAAATGTACTGCCTCAACTCTTAGAGCTCATCAGGGTATAGGGGGTCATGGCCTGAAAAGGTTGAGAACCACTGTACTAACTAAAGTATACTCATTTGCATAATGTCCCATTTCAAAATGTCTAATGTATACAAATTATTTGAATTCAGCTGTTCCAATTCCAAACACAAACTTAAATTCAATTAGAAATAAAAAAAAAAAGGGAAAAAATCGCAGAGGCCTACACAAAATTATGGACGCAGTATTGGACTGCCTCCCAATACTGGTCCAGGGTCCTTGCTCCTCCTGTATACTGCCTCCGGATCCTCCGAAGCCTGTTTGAGAAAATCATTATATCATTAATATTAGTAATTAATTAATATATAATATTAATGTTAGTAAGTGAAAACATTTTTGTTGAGCACAATAAGTTCAATAAGGTATAACTCCCCTGTGGATGCTCCTCAAATGACCAATACATCTATAGGCCAAAGCCTCCGCCTGCTCCCTGGACCTATAGGCCTACAGTCTTTTATTATTTCATTATTCTTTGTATAAAGAAACTCTCAAACCTCTCCTCCAGGACCCGCCATTTTCTCCGCTGGGGCGGTGCTTGATCCCCGCGGTCCGCATGGAGACAATTTGACTCCACTGTCCTCTGCTCATCCTTGAGTTTGCGGATGAAGACCCAGAGGGAGGGGCGGCGCCTCTCCACCCGCAGATTCCACCTGTGATGCCATGCTGAAATAATCATAGAATCATAAGCACACATAGCACATAGCACATGGCCCATTGACATTTCATTCCACATTGCTCAGTGTTAGGTCCTATTGCAAACAAAACATACAGTAATAAGAATAACAACAACATCGATACGATAGGGGTAATAATAATAATACAAATCTAACCTTCCACCCAATTGTTGCTCCTGCAGTCTGAGTTGCGGCCGTACACACACCACACATCGGGTGGGAACAATGCCTGTTCCCCCACATAGGTGTCTTCCAGGTACTGTATGAAGTCACCCAGTGTGGTATATTGGCGGAGAAGGCGGCGGGTCATTGGGCTCCTAATGAAGGCCCTGAAATTCACCCTCAGGAGGGCAACGGGGAGGTAGCCAGTGGCCATAACCTTCCTCACCCACTCCCGGAGGTTCTGGTCCTGCCTATATGGACCTGCAAACATTAAGTGAAGAAATAGTTAAAAAGTTAACCTACTACTAAAATCATACTAATTTCATAAGCACTAAATGCTCGATACTAATATTTGTTTACAAAAGAACAAAAAGCTTCAAATCAAGAATGAATGAATAGTAATATTATTATAGAACTATGATACTACTACAATTACTACTACTACTATAGGCCTACTAATGATAGTAATAATAACAATAATAATATAATTATCATCATCAATGTTTATTTTATTTGTCAGTAATAATTATTGATTACTGGCTAAAATCCAATAAGTCACATTTGCAAGCAGTATATTGTTATGAATCTTTCCTGCCAACTGGGCTTAGCCAGGCAACAACAAAATGACAGCTCTTAACATTATTATACATTCATTTGCATATAACCTTACTACTAGTCTTGACATACAACACATCCATTTAATCATTTGTCCTTTATCCTTTCAAGAAATCACAGAGAATGTCTATTTGTTGGGTTGTGTTAATACACCATCACTAACCTGCAAGGCCAATGTCCTGCACTTTCCGCCAGAGGCTCTGGCACAGGTGGAAATAACAGCCAGTGACCCTGGTTGCTGGCAGCTCCTGGCGGAAGGCGTTCATCAGGCCCATTTCATAGTCAGTTAAGACTCTGGTAGGGTTCCATCTATGTGTGAATGGAGGGATGACGCATGGATGGACAGACAGACAGACAGACAGACAGACAGACAGACAGACAGACAGACAGACAGATGAATGATAGATGAGAGAAAAAAGATTATTCTAGTATAGTTTCTACAAAATATTTACATTGGTGCAGATACAACAATAGGCCTATGAGGGTACACACACACACACACACACACACACACACACACACATACGTGTTTAGGCAACCTTTGGGGACGTATGACAGAACACCATACCTTTGGGGACTACCCTTTCTGAATGGGTTAGAGTGAAGCTGCGACCACTGTTGGTGTTCAGAGGATGCCCACATTACTAATACCACTTGATATCTTTGATTTAAGCTTTCTTTCAAAAGTAGGATTTCTTACATTGAGATTGGGGACAATCATATTTTCCCTCATACGATTGGGGACTTGGGCGGGGCTTATTTCACACTACAGGAAGTCACCTTTGGGGACTTGGTCTATACACACAGCCTACCTACTTTAACCCACCTTTGGGGTCATATCCTGGCTGCCTCGTCTATACTGGCTGCCTATGAGCTACAGAAATTATTCTAATTATATATAATTGATCACATTTAAATCCCCACTTAGGCTTGAGCATGTCAACTACATGTTTAGTGTGCTTGTTTCAGCTCTGATTGCTTGATTGCTTGTTTTTTATACTGACTATGAAAACTGTTTGTTTTATTTACTGTCGTTGGTAACAATGTTTGTCAAATAAATCCAATATGTAAAATAAAAGTGTACTTCTTTATCCGTTCTTACCATCCCTTTGACTATAATCACCAGAATGCATAATGCTACATTGCCTTTAATTGAACTGTAGTGTTCTATGACATTCTTGTTACTGTATGTATTGCACTTTTCAATGTCAACTGTAATGCATCTCTTTCCATGTCACAAGTATGTCACTGTTCAAAAATAACTAGTTTTGCTATTCATTTAACACAAACACAGGAACACAATTTTTGGTTCAGTGCATTTAATAAATGTGACACTGACAAAAACAGTCGACCACAACAGACCCATTAATATTTAGCATTTCTCTTCCATGCGGTGATCTGGTTATGGACAAAGTTTTTAACATCAGTCCATGACCTATCTTTTAGTGCCTCTGGTGCACTTTGAAGTAGGGCTGCACAATTAATCGTTTTTAAACCGAAATCGCGATTTGGAACCACGCAATTAGCAAAATCGCAAAGGTGCAAATAATCGCAAAAGTGATTTCTGTGTGACGGTGGCTCCCCTCCTCTGTCCCCTGCATACATGTGAAACTTATGGTGTGTCTTAGGGTGCATTTTTTTTACGGTACTTTCTTCCTTGACTGAATCAAACCATTTGCATGATTGCCAATTTGCCTAGTTATTAATAAACAGTTTCTTTTCAAATATATGTACAACAAATATTCAACGGAAGCTTCGGAAGCTTGACTTAAGTAGTGAAGTGATTTTACTTGGTTAAAATAATTTATTATATCAACCTTTAAACAAAATGTTTTGTTTTAACAAAAAAAAATCACTTATCCTACCTTAAAATAAATATATAAATATCGCGAATAAAATCGCAATCGCAATATTAGTCAGAAAAATCACAATTAGATATTTTCCCAAAATCGTGCAGCCCTACTTTGAAGGCACAGATCGCAGCTCTTTTTCGGAGGTATGGTGAAGGTCTTGATGAAGTTCATCATATTGTCCTCCACCGCTTTCACTTCTTCTGCTCTCCACCTCCGCCTTGGTTTTCCGGGGGTCTTCTTTGTTCTAGTGCTGGTGCTGGACACTGGTTCTGTTGAGAAAATGAAATACCACTAATGCAGGAGTTCTCAAAGTGGGTGACAGGGCACCCTGGTGTGCCGTGCCGACAGCCCAGGGGTGTCGCCACATGTAATAATATTTGGAATCTATATTGACACTATTGACATGTAAAAATATTTTAAATCATTTAAAACTTGAAGTACAAGCAAGTTCCAACCAGTTTACAGTTTAGGCATTTAGCAGACGCTTTTAATCCAAAGCGACTTACAATAAGCAGATAACATCACAATAATAAACAAGATAATATGTCAGAACATCATCAACAATATAACAAATGCAAATGGATATCTATCTAGAAAAAACACAGTATAATCAAAGTTCTAAAAACCTAAAGACAAAAAACTAATGCTAACTAGCTTCATGTATGGTCACTGACTTTTCTGTAGTGCTAAGGGTTTAGGTGGAGTCTGAAAAGGTGAGTCTTCAGTCCACGGCGAAAGCTAGCGAGTGAGTCCGTTGAGTCCGTTGTCCGTTGTTCTAAGTGCGACAGGGAGTTTATTCCACAACCAAAACGAGTATTATCTTTCGAGTTCTCCTTGCAACATTATGCCAGGAACTGGAGAATAGCATTTATTGAATGAAAGTAAATTTACATTTGATGTTTACATGACTATTGTGGCTAATATGGTATTGCTTGAATTAATTTGAAGTTACAATCGAAATCTGGTTTGCTCAATCTGGTTTGTTCATTCATGTTTCACCATCTTATGCTGACGCTACATTGTTCTAACCTTGTATAGAAGCAGTTGCTGAAGATGCACCATCCTGAATAACACCATCCTCCACTTGCACTTTCTCTGAGGAAGCAGAAAAAAAAGAACATAAGGAAGGGATAGTTCATCCCCCAAAATGACCTTTTCCCCCTACCGATTATATGGATGTAATTACATTGTTCTAACCTTGTATAGAAGCAGTTGCTGAAGATGCACCATCCTGAATAACACCATCCTCCACTTGCACTTTCTCTGAGGAAGCAGAAAAAGAGAACATAAGGAAGGGATAGTTCATCCCCCAAAATGACTTTTTCCCACTACCGATTATATGGATGTAATTTGATGAACAGCAGTACAGGTATATCCTCAAGGAGACACAAAGAGTCTTGTTTCTATGAAGACACAAAGAGCCTCCTTTGTGTCTCCATAGGGAATTTGATGACTGACTATCAATTTATTGATTTAGGAATATGACAAAAACTAAATGAACTACGCTGCTCTGCTTAATAGTCTAAAGAAACTTAGCAGCATTGTTGAGAGCAACGCTATGATGGTAAACGATGACATCACAGCTGAACTAGCATGCTGCACAGAAACACGCCACAAGATGGGCGAATACGTTTCTGCTGGAGCATTACGCACGCTTAGGGAGGCAAAGTTGAATATGCCACAGATTTTGCCATTTGCGGCAGATGTGAAGAAGTTGACCATCTCCTAGACTACATTCAATAGGTCGATAAGATCGGCTTTATAAGTAGGATTATGGGTTGATTACATTTGAAGGTGGTGTCCATGTAGTTCAAGTCTCCTTCGAGGTCAATAATCAATAATAAAGGAATACGTTTTGGGGGTGAACTATCCTTTTAACAGAAGCAAATTAAATTAGCAGAATATCATGGCCTTGGACTGTATCTTTGGCTAATCTAGAAGTGCAATTATCTTTTAGAATCTACAGTACAGTAGATAAGCCACTGGAAAGACACCAATCAATCTTTTTTTTTTTTTACCTGGTTCTGAAGATCTGCTTTTTTTCTTATTTTTCCCTTTACTTGTGCCAGGAGTAACGTCGTCAGATTCCCCTTCATCATCTGAGCTGTCCCCTTCCAAGGGTTCCATAGTCTCTAATAAAGCACAAACAAGTATGTTTGTAGAAATAAACTTTTAACATGTGCAGGAGAATAAAATCTGAATCAGTATAGCAAAAGATAACCTAAACAGACTCCTATAGTAAAAAATAAATTAATAAGGGTAATAATAATAATAATAATAAATAAATAAAAATAATAAAAAATTAAAATTAAAAAAATCCAGTCTATTAGCCCTTTTTTGACCCTTTTATATAATATATGCAAATGTCTCCAAATGAAAACGCATAGACATACAATTACTAAAACATGTGTAAAATATTCATATTCTGTAGTTTTATCATGTCCTTTGAAATTGGGCTAGGTAAGGCTTCAAAATGTGTCCACGTTGTGTTTTTCAGCTCCTATATGATAATAACAGTGTTATGCAGGCATCTATTTATTGAAAATATTTAGGCGAGGATTAAATACCTGCTATTTCAGTAAGTTAAAACTTGCATTACTCAATGTCAGTTGCACACAGAGTGATTATTTATTTCTGGGGGAAACCTCAAAATGTTTCCTTCAAAATGAGACCATGCCCAATGCATTACTCCAAATGGTTTAAAAACAGCAATCAATTTACTTTGGGTATGCTGTGTATAGGCGTTTTTTGCAAATTATACAGGATTGTTAACAGGTTAAATAGCTGTGTAACAGATGGAAAGAGGTGGTTAGACTTTTAATGCAGCAAAACATGTTATATTCACCTATTCCTAGCCACGCCTATTAAGGTAGGGGATGGGTTTCCTGTCGACCAGTTCTGCCATGTCTGCTTATATTAGGCAATTTTAGGCTTGCTGTCTCCGCCAACCACATCATAAAACTGTACATCAGATTCCTCCTGAGAGCAGCATCTTAAAGTGGGAACACCACAGTTAACACATAATAAGCTGGCATTGTCCACCTCGGGAGCCTCAGCAGGATTCCGAGCACATCATAGTCACATGGAGGCCATGTTGACATTTTGCATTGAAAAAAAAAATGCAAACTTGTGATTGCTGTACAATGAGGAAAAGCAGACATGCATAAACAACATGGGAAACAGTCAAGTCGTAAAGTCAGTCGTAAAGTCAGTCAGACAGACAGGCAGATAGACCGACAGACAGACGTACAGACCTTTCCCCTTGGGCTTTCCTTCACCAGGGTGGCGCATAACAGGGTCTTCCACTTAGTGTTTTGGTCCCTGGCAAGCTCCAACTCCTGCCGGGTCTCTCTCAATGTGCGCCATAAGCGGCAGCAGCTCTTGCAGGGAGCAAATTGTGCCAGGGTGGAGACAAAAGCCACATCCAAAGTACTCATTACATTGTATTATATTATATACTGCATGGTCGGACGTGCCTTGGAGTCAACACAGCAACACGGACCTTTCTTCACACCTTTTTTACTGCTGTCCAGAAGGTTCACGTTTTGGACCTGTGACGGACGTTAAACTTAGGGTTAGGCTTAAATTCAAGAATAGATTTTTAACAGGTAAAAGAATTAAGACTAAAAGGTATCCTCAACATACCGTTCATCCTCTTTTTTCCTCCTGTGGGTCTCTGAGATGGCAGCTGTTCCGGAGACATACCTGGAACAGAGTTTACAAAAACTGAAAATCACCAGAGGCCTATATTATGTACATTTCACATCACCCAATAACCAGGCTATTTGAAAACAAACCCCTGATTTTAAGGTTTTAAAATGAGTGAAATTAATACTACTTACTCTTCATTTCCTGCTGCGCAGGTGGTGAGGTGTGAGTGCTTTTTTTGGTCTCCTCAGCATCTATTGCAGGCAGGTATTCGTTTGGGTTGTTGAGGTATCTTTGTTGAGGAGGATGTGTGACATCCTCACACATGTAACAAATGTCGAGCATAATTTTGGCCAAGCGCTGGCAAACCATTCCCCAAAAAATAACCCCCAAACCCTACAGAGGGAGCCGCGTCCGTAAAAAAATGCATGGACTCGGGAGACTCGGGCTCATCATTATAGAAGAACAATATACCGTTCCACTGATCGAGAAATAGCGACCAGAATCTAAGGTCCGAAAGGCTACCTTTGTCTATCATCTCCCTAATGTCCTTTTCTGTCGTAGATAAGTCGATTAGCCGGGATACAAAAGAACGGCCTTGGGGAATAATGCGCATGGCGAAGTTTAAATGCCTTAGCAGGGATAGTAGGTCCCTTTTTGATACTGCTGTTGAAACTAAAAAGGACTTCACTATTTGTCTAATGCGCACTAATTTCTCGATAGGTAAAGCGGCTTGCATGAGCATGCTGTCGAGCATAATGCCTAAAAACTCAAGGGCACTCCGAGGGAGTTAAAAAACCATTCGCACTATTGAGATACACCTAGCGGGTGGCGATGACGCGTAATCAATAGTAAGAAAATCTGGACCTATTAAATGACCCCTCTTTACTTCCTTCCCCAATAATAATAATATTAATAAGGGTAATAATAACAACAATGATAAATACATGAATAAATAAAGAAAAAAAAAGAAATGTCTATACTTACATTTTGAGGTTAAGGCCATCCCTAAGTGGGGAAAGACCTGGCAAATGCCCGTCCAACTTCAGCCATTGCCAAAACTCTCTGGCATACTTGACATATTTGCCAGTTCCCTCCCCACCAGGTTAGCCTCCATGGTCTTCTTGAAACTCCGTAGGTATTTATCTGCAGTCAAAAACATACATGGGTGGTTAAAAAAGTTATCTTTTATTTTTCGCACAAAAAATTAGGTGGTAACGCCTCGTCCTCGGACTCGTCCTCATCCTCCTTCTCCGCCTCCTCTTCCTCCTGCGTGGCCCCAGACTGTCCCCCCGCCTCCTCCTCTTCCTCCTGTGTGCCCCCGGACTGTCCCCCCGTCTCCTCCTGCGTGGCCTCGGACTGTCCCCCCGTCTCCTCCTGCGTGGCCTCGGACTGTCCCCCCACCTCCTCCTGCGTGGCAACAGGCTGTCCACCTGCCTCCTCCTGTGTGGCCCCGGACTGTCCCCCCTCACCCACTCTCGGAAGCGGCCATCATGATAACGGTTAAACTTCTGGTCAGTGAGCTACAAACAAACTGGGAGCTCTCTCCCCTTTGACTTCAAACCAGTAGATCACTGCCTAAAAAATGGCCACACTATGGAATCCTTCCCCACAGTAATCCGGCATCTTTTACCAATGTAGAGGGTCGATCAACAGCTCAAATTACAGGCACCTTTGGATTAGATCTACAAGCTCAGTGTGCACAGGCCCACATTGCCATGGCATGTCTTATCCTCTCTTGTTTTTAAACCACCTTAAGCCCATCCCATTTCCAGATAGACTTTGACAGTGTATTCATTTAACCTAATACACACAAGATCATACTATTCCGTCCTGCTGATACATCCCAAAATGATGACTCAGATTGTTTTATTTAATGAAACAAAATGGGTCCAAGATGAAAACACAATCACTTGCCCTCCATCCTCATCATCCTCCATCTGTTATTGGATCGGGGGGAGGGCTAGGGTCTTCAATTGCCATTCTGGCAATATTGCCTACTCTATTTATGAGCATGTTGGCATCTTGTGGGTTGACCCGAACCCTAACCCCACCAACCACAAACAGGAAGTCCTCCTGCTCCTCCTCGTCGGGTTGATTTTCCATGATTATTTTTCAGGTTACCTTGAAGAGAACGTTTTCAAAATTAATAACCCTAAAAAGACAGGGTTAGCCATAAAAACTCTCTTTAGGCCGGGCTTGCAGTCTATATGATCCTATAGTTTATAAGAAAAAAATAAATACAAAAAAAGGTTTTCTAACCCCTTTTATTTTTGGAAACCTTAAATGCCTTAACTGTAATTGTATCCAACAGCCAGCCATGTAAACAGACAGGGTCATTAACAACTAAATGTTGCTCTCAAGAATGTTTAACATCTGAAGTGAGAAATGGACAATGCAAAAGAAAATTGATTCTATTTGATCAACGCTTCCTTGTTTTTCTGGGGGGGGGGGGGGGGGGGGGGCGTTGCGCCCGGCCAGTGCAGAACTTGTGGAATACTTTCATTACTGTAAGCAAGGAAATACTTGGTTTTGTTTTTACTTTTGGGTAAATGTATTCATTTATTAAGTAGCTGTGTAATAAGCATACAAAACAACCCTTCAGGATGATAGCCACCTCGCTTTGTGTCGGTGGCATCATCCTGTCGGGATGTTTATTTCTCGATAATGACCGCTGAGCTGACGTCTGGACGTTATCCCTTACTTAATGATTTAGTTTTCTATAAATTATGTATTTATACTCCTGCGATGACTAGTAATGCCTATACATTCAGCTAAAGGTAACTCTAGATCCAACAGAATCAACCAGATTGAACTTACTTGCAGTGAATATCACTCTGGCGGCGTATGCTTCCCAGCCCTCTCCGGGTGGTTCTCTATTTTTGGTGGCCTTCACAACATCGACTCTGGTTGGTGGCCACATGCATTCTTGACCATGGACCCAATTTGAGGGCACCACTTCCACTTCATTTAATCCTTAAAAAGGCTGCGTAAAAGCGTGCAGTGTGTATGTCATGCACACACACACACACACATAGAGGCAAAAAAAGAAGATAATTGATGTTGAACTTCAACAATATAACAAAAACAAACTAACCTCTTGGTTTTGCTTGGTAAGTGAATGCTGTCTCAACTCTTTAAAGAGTGGCAGTGAAATGGCCCCTCCTTTTGCGGTTACGGAGCCACCTCTGCACCTTCTGTTTGATTGGCTTGCACCTTGAGGGCCCGAATCTGATTTGCTATCGTTGTGTAAAATAGAAAACACTGCTTGACCACAAATGCTAAGAATGTTTAGATAGCATGTTGTTTAGACACACACTAGGATTGACATTCACTTGAAATTGTAATTACATTGTAGCACTCTGCTTATGTGAAGTGAACATTTACCTGTCATGCCATTCAATCTGATCTTGTACTTGAACTATGAGAATGTACACTAAAACAGCCGAATAGGTTATGTTGAGGAACTTTAGGTAGACCACTGGCACTGAGTCAAATGTAGGTGACAGCATAGCCTTATGATTGTCACAGTGAAAACAAAAGCATGTTTTGTTTTTTACTTATTGTTTTTGAGCGGTGGTTACACCGTCTCCTATACGTGGCCGTGTGTGTATGCATGCGTGCGTGCGTGTGTGTGTGCGTGTCTGTATGTAGCCTGAAGTACCTTTTTTGACCACACATGTTAAGGAAGGGGCGCTGTTGTTCAGGCCAGGCCACACACACACACACACACACACACACACACACACACACACACACACACCCACCCCACACACACAGGCACCCCTCCCCCCCCCCCCCCCCCCCCCCCCCCCACGACCACCGCTCAGTTCACATGGGTGTGATTTTTTTTATTATTACCACAAAGGTAATTTTCTCAGTTTTGTTTGTCAATATGATGCACACTGCCCACATGTACTGTAACTCAGTGGTTCTCAACCTTTTCAGGCCACGACCCCCTAAATAATCATATTTTAACTGGGGTCCCCACCACCGTGACGAGCACTAAAAGTTGAGGCATTACATTTTCAATAACACTGTTCTATCGTGAAAATATCAGATCTACATGCTCCCAAAGCCTCACGTTTCTGCCTCCATTTGACTCAATATTCATTTTAGAGGTATAGACTAGAGGGTAGCACGGGTCAAAAAAATGGGATCCGAGCCGAAATGGAACCGAGGAAATTTGGACCGAGCCGAACCGGCCCCAAGAAAACTACAGATTTTCTAGCCCCGGCCCGAAATGGATCCGATAGTGGTTGGATCCGATCCGAACCGGAGCTAAATTAAATTGGACCCAGAGCCGAATTAAATTGGCCCCGACCCTAAAATGGACCCGGGGGAAGCGGACCGATCTTGCAGCGTCTTTGTCCGATGCTATATTATGCTTATTTTTCAATATTAGGCTACTTTGAGACTAGCAGACGCTTGACAGCGCAGTGAGCGGCGCTGAGCGCACCTCGCCCCGCCTCTCAGAATAGGCGAGCCATCGGCGGAGAGTTGCGACGCATGCCGTGCGTGCAAAGCCGTGCATTATGCAGAAAATCTTCAACTCAGTCCCTAGCTCAACAATCACCGTGACATGACATCACACAACAAACACAAACCTGTCCAGGCAGTGAGTATGTTACTGTCCAGTAGTGTCCATGACACCACAGCTCGCATCACACAACTTTCCTCCTCCTGCGCTCTCGGCTGCCCGTCAGAATAATCACAGACAGGGACGTGCAGAGAATATTAGAGAGGCAGGGGCAGACATTTCTAAAAGGGCCTTTTAGAAATGTAACTGAAGGCTGCATTCTCTTGAATGCAGCATTCAGTTATGATATGGAAAGTGCCTGGGGACATTTGAATTTATTTTACCAATGTAAAAAAAAATCATTCATGGTCTGAAGAGGGCACTTTTTACAGACGGATAAAAGGGCAGGGGATCATGCCCCCTTTTATGTCTATGTGTGCACGTGGCTGATCACAGAGACGAGACGAGACTCAGCTGGCTTGCGTGCGTTGGTGCGTTTGTGTTGCAGATAGACACGCATGTTACTGCTGTACGCAGACGACACGATTGTCATGTCTAATACAAAGGAGGGACTACAGAAGGCAATAGATCAGATGTGTGGTTTCTGTGAAAAGTGGAAATTGAAAATTAATAGTGAAAAAACAAAGGTTACAATTTTTGGAAACAGAAAAGCAGACACCAGAAATTTGAAGTTTGACTGTAATGGAGAAAATTTAGAGGTTGTCCATAGTTTTAAATATCTTGGAGTCACCATGAACTATAATGGTTCATTCAAGATTGCTATTGAAGAGTTGAACAAGCAGGCCTCACGTGCCATGTACTCCCTCCTCAGTAAATGTAGAACCTTTAATCTACCAGTAAATGTTGCATTAGACCTCTTCGACAAGCTGGTTTCCCCAGTTATGTTGTACGCTTGTGAAGTAAGGGGGTTTGAAAAAATTTAAAGATTAGAAAAGTTACATCTTAAATTCCTCAAATACATTTTAAAAGTAAAAACAAATACCTGTAGTAACATGGTGTATGGAGAGCTGGGGAGATACCCAATTAGTATTTCAGCTAAAATGAGACTTATCGGATACTGGGCCAGGCTGATTGAAGGCAAAGAGAGTAAACTGAGCAGAATAATGTACAACTGTCTGCTTAACCTGTTTAATACAGGCGTATATGTATCACCATGGGTCTCCCAGGTCAAGCAGATACTGGATGACTGTGGTTTGTCCTATATCTGGCTGTCCCAGAAGTGCAGCCTTAATTGGTTGAAACTAACGGTCGAACAAAGGATGAAAGATCAGTTTTTGCAAAAGTGGAAAAGTGAACTTAACAGCATGACATCATGTGACATTTATGTGGAGTTTAAACAAGAGTTTAAATTGGAAAAATACCTGCTGTGTGAAAATCCTAACTATCGACGGGCCATTTGTAATTTCAGATTAAATAACACAAGAATACCAAAGGTTACTGGCAGATATAAAGGGTTGGAAAGAAGCCAGAGGTTTTGTAATTTGTGTAATGACAACAGAGTTGGGGATGAGTTCCATGTATTGTTTGAGTGCAAGAACTCTAGCATAGTGAATTTCAGAAAAAAATACTTGCCGAAGTTTTACTTAAACCAGCCATCTTTGTGGAAATTGATATTATTACTACAAAACGACAAGCCCAAAGTTATTTGTAAACTGGGTGCTTATATATGCATATATATGTATATGCAAATATACAGAGAGAAACCTTAAAAAAGCTGCACGTTTGTAAAAACTTGGCCAGGTGTAGGAGCGGATAGTGCCACTCCAAAATCCATAATAAATCTAGAGATATAGACACAATTTTAAATAGAAAGTAATTCTAGCCTATTTATAGGCTATATGTGATGTCACGTGAAGCTTGATCAATCCTCAAATCCATGTTAGTTTCCCTTCAGAAAAGGGACATACAGTATCTCACGGAAGTGAGTACACCCCTCTCATTTCTGCAAATATTTAATTATATATTTTCATGGGACAACACCGAAGAAATGACACTTTGAGACAATGTTAAGTAGCCAGTGTACAGCTGAAAATGTTGCCATGAGCCATGGCATGGCTCATGGCGTGCATCGTGCCATGTAAGCGCACGATACACGCCATGAGCCGATAATTAGGTTTGGGTTTGGGTTGGGGTTGGGGTTGGGATTATGGGTTAGGGTTAAGTTAGGGTTGATAGATAGATAGATAGATACCTTTATTATCCCAAGGGGGAAATTTAGTTGTCCAGTAGTAGCACAGCAGTATACAGTTATTTACAAAGTTACAGAGACGTAAGAAAGATAGATAAGAGGGAAAAAAACAAAACAAAGACAAGAGCAGTACAGTACCAATAAGGAGAAGGTGCATCAATAGAGGGGGCGAATAATATAAAGAATATATACATAAAGTGTCTTGCAAAAGAGACCATAGCAGTCAATGCTAGTTAGTGCAAACAAGTATCTCACTGTCAATGTTAAACAAAGCAAAAATACTCAGAAACTACCAACACTAACAACCTAATAGTGCAGTGTCAAAAATCAGTGCGAAAAAAGAAGAAACTAGGAAGCGTGTCACCGCAAGGCGCACATGAGCACTCTTCCTGGAAGGTCCTTAGAGGTCAAAGTCAATACAGCAATTGTTCCTTAGAGGTCAAAGTCAATACAGCAATGGTTCTGTAAGTCTAAGTTAGAAAGGGAGACCTTTTCAAGCGTCCGTTATGTGTCTCGTTGTACAGCTTAAGGGCAGCCGGTACAAAAGATTTTCCTAATCTCTCACATCTCCGTGCTGGGTAGGTAAAGCGGTCGTTTCCTCTCTTACTCCAGTAACTGGTGATCTCTAGATGGAGGGGGTGGGAGGAGTTCTCCAAGATGTAATCTAGCTTCTTCGCAGTGCGCACCCTGGTTACTTCCTCCACCCCCTGCAGAGAGGACCCAACGACAGAGCCTGCTTTCTTCACCAGTCTGTTTAGGTTAAACGTGTCACCTGCTCTGTTGTTGCCACCCCAGCATGTTATGCCAAAAAAGAGGACACTTGCCATGACAGACTGATAGAACATCTGTAGCATCCTATTGCACACCCCAAACGATCTCAGTCTTCTCAGGAGGAATAGCCTGCTTTTCCCCTTGCTGTGAATCGCCTGCGCGTTGTCCGACCAGTCCAGTGAACTATTCAGGTGTACTCCGAGGAATTTGTAGTTATCCACGAGCTCAACCACCTCTCCGTTAATGGTGCTTGGCACCGGGGGGACTCTCTTGGAGGTGCGGAAGTCCACCACCATCTCCTTCGTCTTGCTTGCGTTGAGCTTGAGATGGTTGTCCTCGCTCCACTGCACAAAGTCCCTAACCACACCATCGTGCTCAGCCGTGTTGTCACCTGAGATCTTGCTGATCACTACGGTATCATCTGAGAACTTCTGCAGATGACAGGTCTTGGAGTTGAAGCGGAAGTCCGATGTATAGAGAGTGAACAGGAAGGGTGAGAGCACAGTTCCTTGAGGGGCCCCTGTGTTGCTCACCAGCACATCGGATCGACAGCCCTGCAGTCTCACAGACTGTGGTCATTCTCAAAGGTAGTCTGTGATCCATGCCACAAAGCCCTTGTCCACCCCCATCAGTGTAAGCTTCTCCGCAAGCAGAGACGGTTGGATAGTGTTGAAAGCACTGGAGAAGTCAAAAAACATAATTCTGACTGCTGCCCAGATCTTCCAGATGGGTGAGAGACTTATGGAGCATGTAGGTGATGGCGTCATCAACCCCAATATCGGCCTGGTAGGCAAACTGAAGGGGGTCCAGGTGATCACTGACCGCCGGTCTCAGTAGGTTCAGAACCAGCCGTTCAAAGACCTTCATGATGGTGCAGGGGAAGAGAGAGGGCGGCAACCGAGGTCACCGTTTGACCCAGCCGCTGCTTGTTGAACATTAACAGGAGCACCGTCAAACCGATTGAAAAAACGGTTCATCTCGTTTGCCAGCTCCTCCGTGCCTGACACAGTAGAGTTGGCAGAGCCGTACCCCGTGATCTTCCTAAAACCACCCCACACTTGTCTCGTATTGTTCTCCCTCAGAGAGTTCTCCAGCTTAGCTTTGTAGCTCCCTTTTGCCTGAGCCTTGACTGTTTTAAGCTCCTCCACCACCACCCTCACGCCCTCCGAGTCACCTGCATGGAACAGATCCCTTTTTCTCTTAAGGAGGTGAATGATTTCTTTTGTCATCCACGGCTTGTTGTTAGAGAAGCAGCGAACCTTCTTAGTAGGAACACACACCTTCTCGCAGAAGCAGATATAGTCAGTGATAACCTGACAAAGGCTATCTACATCATCCCCATGTTCCCTGAAAAATGATTCCCAGTCTGTCATTTCAAAATCAAATCTGAGTCTCTCCTCCGCCTCCCCCGTCCAACACTGAACCTCCCTGATGAATGGAAGCACTCTCTTCACGACAGGAAGATACGAGGGCTCCAGTTTCACCATGGAGTGATCAGAGCCACACACAGGGGGGAGGGAGACGCAACTGTATGCGTTCCTAACATTAGCATACAGGAGGTCAAGAGTGTTCTCACCTCTTGTTTTGCAAGTGACATACTGGGAGAAATCAGACAGTCCCTTAGCAACATTCACCTGGTTTAAGTCCCCGTTCAGCAGAATAAGGGAGCTAGGCTAGTGCGTTTGAAAACTGGCCACAGTAGAAAAAATAGTGTCCCGAGCTTCCGCTGCATTGCCACTAGGTGGACAGTACACGGTCAACAGGACGACGCACGAGAATTCCCGTGGTAGATAAATTGGTCTCAAAACGACCCCCAGTAGTTCGATGTCTGGGTTACAAATTACCTTTTTCACTATGGCGTGTTCTTCCCTGCACCAGGTCTTACTAAAGTAAACAAGTATCCCATCCGCTCTCTTCGTTTTGCCATTGTTTTTCACTATCTCTCGATCTGCTCTTATCATACAAAAACCATCTACAGAGATAGAGTTATCTGGACATGAACTGTTCAGCCATGATTCTGTAAGACAGATAATGTTGGCATTTTTGTATTCACTCTGAGATAACATGAGAGTTACCAGTTCGTCCGCTTTATCAATATCCTGAACTGATCTAACATTCCCCAAAACAACAGAAGGAAGACAGCGTTGTGTAGAAGAGGGGGGGAGGGGAGGGGAGCTGGAGGGGGGGAGAGGGGGGAGGGGAGGGGAGCTAGAGGGGTTTTTGCTTCTCCACAGGGCACGCTTTTTCCCTTTGTGAATTCCACTGCTCTTCCTCCTTCCATTACTCTTCCTCCTACCTCCAGTCTTCCTCCTACCTCCAATCCTCAGGTAGGGAATAATGTCTTTACTGGGTAAAGAGTATTGATCCTTGAGTGAGAGAAGTTTCTCACGACTGTACTGCAAGCGAGCGCCTCCGTGTGCCGGTTGTTGTCGTAAGTATCCATGCGCCGTCTGCACCCCGTGCGTCACGACGGTCCTATCCGTCCACAACGCCTCGCTCCGCGGCTCCTTGTCTCCCGCGATAATGTTCATGTCCATGGTTCACTCTGTGAACCGAAAGCGTGCACCGTGTACCTTGTAACAGTCCCGTTCCACGTCTTTAAAAAGAAAAAAACACACGGCTACATCCGCAAGTCCGCGCGTAAAAGTAGTCCCAGCTGTGATCGTGTCCTTAAAACTCCCGGGCTGTTCCAGCCCAACCGGCCGTCGCGGATCGAATCCAACGACCCCCACCGGTCGATTCACGGCACCGACTCACTCCTTTATAGGGTAAAAAAAACACGGCACCGTTCGGGTACACCGCGCGCTAAACAGGTAGGGCCTAGGGGTTCATTGTTCACGGTCGCTGACCAGCCGGTCAGAACAATGGAAAAAATAAAAACACGGATGAAAACACGTAAACACTAAAACAGAAATAAAAAACAAAGACCACCAGACAAATGCCAGGTCTGGCCCGTGTGAAGAAGGGTCACACAGAAGGAACTGAAACACGTAAAAAGAAGAAAAAAAGAGAAAGAAGGAAGAAACTGCAGGAGCTCCACTAGACACACATCTGCCCTCAAGGAGCGACGCGTGCATATAAGATTGTTAACACATTGTGTTTTTAGCAGACAGGAGAATTCAGAGGATCTTCAGGATCACATCGGGCAGGATGTGGAAGACACCAGTCGCATCTTTAATGATGCCGTGTTTGTCGAGGACGACCAATAACTCCATCGAGGCGGCCTCTCGTACGGCAATGTCGACCAGCTGTTTGAGCTTCTTGTGGAACCCCTTGTACTTTCCCTTCTTTTCGTAGGTCGCCACTTCCCTTGCTTCGGACCACGAGATGGCGCCGTAAGCCTGGCTGATGGCTACAATTCGCCGCCGGTAATAGATCTTGGACGCCAGCAGACAGGTACGGGATTGGAGGTCCTTTGCCGTCGGGTCATGGTCGTACGATGATGGTTTCGGTGCCGCCATCCTTCCTCCACGATGTAGAGTCACGAAGACAATCAACAAGGGTTAAGGCTAGGGTGGGTTTAAGTATAAGGAGTTAATACATTTGGTGTTGAATTAAACCGTTAATATGACCAGACTCCTTTATAATACCTTGCATGGATCAAAAGAAGGTCCTAATGTAAAAGGAAGGAATCAAGAATGGGGTCACGACAATTTTTATTGTTCTTGAAAGAGGACCCGAACATATAATAATAAGGAACAATCAATAACAGACCAATGAATTAAATTAACAATTTTCATTTGGGCAAAATTGGGCAAAATCCTCTCTTGAGTGGGGCCAGATCCCCCAAATGTCGTCCAGGTACCTGAAGTAGGCCGAAGGTTGGAGGGGGCATTTTGCTAAGGCTTCGGCCTCCCACTCCGCCATGAAGATATCGGCCAGGGCTGGAGCGAATTTTTTTGCCCATAGCGACCCCCTTGGTCTGCAAGAAGGTTTGGCCCTCAAATTCAAATTAATTCGTATTTAAGGCAATAGAAAGGAGGTTTAAGACCAGGGCGTCGTGTCGGTCGGGCTGGGGATGGGCCTGGAAGGCCTTTTGGACCGCCGCCAGGCCTTGAGTGGACTCAATATTTGTATATAAAGAGTCCACATCAATGGTGAACAAGAGGTCTGAGGGGTTAAGGGGGATCGTTTTGACCTTGGAGATAAAATCATAAGTATCTTTAATGTGACTGGGGTGAAGGGTAGATAGGGGGTTAAGGAAGCTATCAAGGTATTCTGATACTTTGTCCGTCTCACTGCCACAGTCAGATACAATGGGTCTCCCAGCTGGTATAGTATGTGGGACGGGCCATGTAGAGGGGTCCTTGTGAATCTTAGGTAAAAAGTAAATCGTACAGGCCTTAGGGGGACTATCACCTAGTAGATAGGTGAGTTGTTTGTCGGAAATAAAGCCAGATTGGTGGAGGGACTGAAAGGTGCTCTTGATATCTGAGGCTGCTTTTTCAAAATTTGGTCCTGGGGTCTTCGAATAATAGTTTTTATCCAGTAGTTGTCTCTCAGCTTCCCGTATGTATTGAGCTCTGTCCATGATGACTACTACCGAGCCTTTATCGGCAGGCTTGATCACTAACTGGTGGTCCCGTTTCAAGGCTTTGAGTGCCTCTACTTCCTCCTTTGAGAGGTTGTGGGGTGTAGGGGTAGGGGGTGGGAGGGCGTTGATTGCAGCTATGTCCTTTTTGATAAGGGTCCTAATAGGTTTGGGAACCTGGAAAGGTACCGGCTCCCAAGTGGACTTGGGCATGAATGGGGCTCGGGCCGGGATATCCTCCGTAGGATTATCATTGAAAAACGCCGCTAGTTTGAGACTGCGGTGGTATGACTGGACCTCCTCTAATATGATCCTGTGGTCCAACCCAGGAGTGGTGTTTAAGGTAGGGACGAAGAAGAGGCCTTTACTGAGTAAGGAGATTTGGGCTGGGGAGAGGGTGCTAAGTGCCGACAAATTTAGAACCTCGCCCCTTCCCGTGCCAGCTGTGGGGAGGGGGCTTTGGAGTTTAAATAACGTCTCCAGTGTTTCAGGATGGCTCCTGCCGTTTGGTGTGTCCAGTGGACGTTGTCTCTTTGTGTAAAGAATTCTGGGGCCGGGAAAGGGGGGGGATGTGTTGCATTTGTTGGATCGACAGGTTGAGGGAGCGGATACGTTCTACCTCCGGACCGGGGAGGTTGGGGGAACAAGCAACCATAGGGATGTATATGGAGGCTTTAGGGAAAGCCTTGGAAAACTGGCGGAACAGGGTTTCAAGGTAACCATCCAAAGTGGGGGCTGTACCCCTGGACCTATTGTTTAGTCCGAAGGAAAGTATAACCCTCTCAGTTTGGGGACAAGGGTGGGGAATCTTCTCCAGGATACGTATGGCGTGGAGAATGGTGGCGCCAGGGTATGCATCTACCTGGACCCTAAGGTCTCTGATTTCGGGAAGGAGTTTATTATTGGAGTCACCCATCAATATGATGGCTCTCACCGGTGTGAGGGACCAGGAAGTTAGAAAAGGGACATACAGTATCTCACGGAAGTGAGTACACCCCTCGCATTTCTGCAAATATTTAATTATATATTTTCATGGGACAACACTGAAGAAATGACACTTTGAGACAATGTTAAGTAGACAGTGTACAGCTGTTGAGACAATAAAATTAATGTCTAAATCGCTGGCAACAAAAGTGTCAATATTTTGTGTGGGAACCATACTCTCCAGCACTGCCTTAACCCTCTTGTGCATGGAGTTCAGCAAATCTTCAGTTTTCCACTGGAACCATCTTCCACTCCTCCATGACCTCATCAGAGCTGGTGGATTCTTTGCGCTCCACCTTCAGAAACTGGGCCGCAGGGCAGTATTCCAACATGATAACAGCCCCAAACACACCTCCAAGACAACCACTGCCTAAATTAAGGAGCTGCCACCAGCTCCATGATGTGGTCATGGAGGACTGAAAGAGGGTTCCCGTGGCAACATGTGAAGTTCTGGTGAACTCCATGCCCAAGGGAGTTAAAGGAGTAATCTTTTTGTAATTAAATTATTGACTTGGGAATGTGACTAAAACAAAAAATATATTATTGAACTCAAGTCACCATGGCATGAGTAATCAATAGAAAACAAGTTATTTTGGGGGGTGAACCACTCCTTTAAGGCAGTGCTGGAAAGTAATAGTGGCCACAGAAAATATTAACACTTGGGACCAATTTGGACATTTTCACTTAGAAGTTTACTCACCTTGTTTGCCAGCAGTTTAGACATTAAAGACTGTGTTGAGTTACTTTGAGCGGACAATAAAATTACACTGTTATCCAAGCTGTACACTACTTTATATTGTATCATAGTCATTTCTTCATTGTTTAAATATATATAATTTATATATATATAAAAACGAGAGGGGTGTACTGACTTTGATGAGATACTGTAGTTTCAATGGACGGCACCACTCCTCGATTGAATATAATACCGTAAATAATTAAGCTGGACAAGAAATATACAGTAGGCAACGAGACTAATAAAGTCCATAGCTTGGTTTGTCTACAAATGGCAGGGTCGCCATCCTCCAGCATCACAAGGACAAATATTTTGTGTAGAATCTCCTCAGGCAGCTGTGAAGATACAAGAGTCATAAAGGAGTTCTCCATCATCAACTTGTAACAGGGCCAGTGTCAAAGCATCTTTCATTCTAAAACCATCACATTTGTGTCCTGTAGATAACGTACTGTTTTTATGTAATTATTGAGGATCAGATTAAGTTACAGTTTTTTACGAAGTGGCAAGCCGGCATATCAACAAGGAGCACACATCTAATTGATTGCTTAGATGTGTTTCACAAATAGATCACAGTATATCTACTTGCCTGCAAGATCCCCTCTGGCTCTCCCAACTTCTGTGTCTTGTAGGAGGTTCCTAAGTTTACATCAAGGGAGTGAGAAACAGTTTTTTTGACTCAGCAACACTAAACAACTTTTACAACCTTATTATATTAAGCATATTAAGCGTTTCCACCAGAACAGACTGGAATTAACTTTTTACTGGTTTAACCACTTGAACCCCAGCATCCCTATTCTTTTTTATTTTTTTTATTTTTTTTTGGGGGGGGGGGTCTCCGTGGTGAAGGGGGGAGGAGCTGACTAGGAAAGGAACTATGTACAAAGAGATCCGGTTAAATGATACGCGGTCTCCGTAGTGAGGGGGGATTTTGTTGGTGGCCCGAAGGGCGGGTTCCATCCAGTGGGTGTGGGTGGGGTCGTTGGTCGATAGCCCGATGGGCGGGGTGGGAAACTTAGTGAGTCGGGCAACGAGGGAGGCGGGCTATTTACAAGGAAACCGGTGAGATTGTGTGTGGGGGGGGGGAGGCAGTGAGAATCTTCGGTCTGGGGGGGCAGGTGTTTTAGTGTGGTTGAACATCAGGGTTGGGTGGGCCCGCCGTTAAGTTGAGCTCGGAGCTCCATAATTTCCAAACCTCCCGCCCGAAGTCTCGGGGCCAGAGGGGTCCTTTTTGAGTGGGGTCCTTTATGAGGAGGGGACGGGTTAGCGCTGGCAGGGACGGGAAATCCTCCTCAATGATTTTGTTGATGGTGGCCAGCGTATCTTTCTCCGTGTGGGAGAGTTGTAGGGATGATAGGTGATGAGGGGTATATGAATTGAAGCCGCGGGGAATTTTCCCTGGGCTAGACTATACAGGTGGCGAAGGGTTTTACGGAGTGTTTCGGGCATGGCCGAAGAGGCCCGGTGGTTCATCCCGAAGGAGAGTACCACCTTTCTAATGTCGGGGAGGGGGTCCGGTATTGTCGAGATGATCTGGATTCCGTCGTAAAGGGTTGCTGCCGGGTAGGCGTCGATCTGTATCCTATGGTCGTTGGGCTTAGGTAGAGAGACCAGGTTGGAATCGCCCAGGATAAGGACCGGGCGTCTCGGGTGAACTCTCCAAACGGTTTTGGGTTCTTTAGGGCCGTGTAGGTGGATTGTGCATAGGTTGTCGTCGTGGTCTTGTGTTTGCAGGGTCATTGGAATGTGGGGCTCAGGGGGGATTTTTGTGGGATCGGTTTTGGGGAGTCCTGCCTCGTCGTCCGGGAAAGGGGGCCTGAGGTGATCGGGGTGCTGGGGGTGTGGCTTGTTTGGGGCACTGTGTTGTGTTTGCCTTTGTTGGTCAATTGAAAAGTACTTTCTCTTAGGGAACATCTCTGCTGACATGATATCACACAAAATTCTAATTTTCCCCATATCCATTCTAGGGCACAATGTCACTCAATGTCTAATAGTCCATGGGCCAGACGGGTTGTCGGTATCAAAAAGGTGGCAAAGGTTACCATGCATTTTTTAAAAGCTCTATATCTGTAGATTATATTTTGGTATGATAACCCTTTCTTAGACCCAGCTAAATTGGTGTTATCAGCCGCTAGAGTTGGTCCCATTAACTTTACATTACAGGGAAAAAAAGCAAAAAATTAATCTGCTTTAAGTAGCATAAGAGGGGTCAAACTAGGGGGTTTTCATGATGCTGAATCCATTGCAAGCATCTGTTTAGCACGTAAAACATTCCTGGGGCTAAAACAGCCCCCACAAAAGTGATGACTCATCACTTTTCATCACTAAACCATAGTCTTTTTAGCCCAAGGAATGTTGTTTGTGCAAAACAGATGCTTGCAATGGATTCAGCATCATGACAAACCCCTAGTTTGACCCCTGACACCCCTCTTATGCTACTAAAAGCAGATAATTTTTTTGCTTATTTTCCCTGTAATGTAAAGTTAATGGGACACCAACTCTAGCGGCTGATAACACCAATTTAGCTGGGTCTAAGAAAGGGTTATCGTACCAAAATATAATCTACAGATATAGAGCTTTTCAAAAATGCATGGTAACCTTTGCCACCTTTTTGATACCGACAACCCGTCTGGCCCATGGACTATAAATAATGTATCACCCCTTCTCTCTTATTTAGATAAACATTTGTTTTTAGATAACACAGTATGACTGAGTTTTTGTCAAAAATGTAATCAATTGTTTTTTAAGGGAACATCTTTGCTGACAGATGATATCTCATAAAACACTCAACCTTTACCCCCCCCCCCCCCCCCCCTTTTGACAGATTCAAATCAAATCAAATCAAACTTTATTTATAAAGCACGTTTACAACAACCCAAATTGACCAAAGGGGGGGGGGGGGGTTTGGTGGTGTTTTGCGAGCTTGTAGATCTGCCGTTTTTTGGTGAAGAGAGTTGGCCGTAGATGGTTGGGGGGGAGGAGAAATCATCAAGTACAGTGCAAGTCAGGTCTGGTTTACTAAGCATAGTGACATTGATATGATAGTGATATTGATTAATTCCAACTGTTATCAGATTATTTTGAGGCACCCCTGGACAGGCAGGTGCCATCACAGATATAAAAAGCTAGATACCTCTTCTGCCACTGGAGTTCATTGGAGCGCCCCGTCAAACAGGATAGGAGGAAGTGCTGAAAGCACTCTGCCACTCAAAGTGAGTAGGCCTACTGGTCAATCAAAGTGCATGTTTTCCGGGACTTCAATTCCAAGTAACTTTTATTGGCACGATGAAACAAATGTTTACATTGCCAAACAAGTGTCTCTGGAAAAGCGGGAGTCTAGCCTCTGATTAGCCTACCGAACATCCCCTTTGCCTATCCTCCAAGACGGACGCCCCAGAGCCGAAGGAGGCATCTACCCTTTTATGTCTATGGGTGCCATGGCACTCACTTTTTGAAGGGCTTTGTCAACACAAGTTCCATGGCTCTGTAAAACGTTGCCCCTTTCTTACCATGGTGACATTATGCCTTCTCTTCCGAGGGATCCTGAGCAACACTTCGTGACACACTTCCGTTTAAAATGTCTCTGCCCATCTGTTGGCCCTCCGCTGTGAAGTGGGCAAATCTACGTCCATGGCTGTAGTGAATCAAATAAAATTACATTGCTGATACAGATTATTGATGAGGATATCGATATCTTAAAACATATTGTGTAGTACTTAGCACTCGTACCCTTCAACCTGAAGATTCTCCAACAACAGAGTGCACCACCACCTCCTCAAACACGGCATGTCATGCTGAGGAACAGAAGAGGACAATACATTTGGAGGCCCAACTCACTATTTTCTTAACAGCCCCACAGGTTTACATCAAACAAAGCACATTTGACACCAAGTGAAGGAACACTTTGGAAAGACAGCCCTTGAATGGGCCAAAAGACAAAATTGAATACCACTAAGCATATCAGCCTCGATTATATACTTACAATTGTGAAATCAAATGGATGTACTGCAAATATAGCAACGTTTAGTTTAATTTGTGCTTCTTAATTTAGCATGCAACGCAAATGTTAATGAGTTTAGGTGTAACTACAATAGTAACGCTGAGTGTATTAGTGGACAGTGTTCCTTTTATAGATTAGTTAAGCCAAGGAGAAAGCATTATGTTGTGCCCTTCTGGAATCCTTTCACTCACCATTATCATGAAGACCCCACAGTCATTTCCCGAAAGTTGTTTTGGGAGACCCTGTTTAAAAGACATGTCTTTAAGTAAAGAAAACAAAGTTCAATGGCTCAAAGATTTAGAATGTGGCTTGGTGGGTCGTAGCTTAATTTGATCTCCAACTAGCCTGCCCCTGGGTCATTAATATCTACATGTAGTATGAATTTATTATCTTCCACCATTTATCGTTAATTGTCAAGATTTTAAATGTTTGAATGTTTACATGGACTGCAACAGTATGTGGAAATAACTGATATAAAAGGTCACACTATTTACATCAGCTATCTTTAGTCAAATGTACTGTGATTTTGACGTTGAAACTTTCTAAGGTGACTGTTGTTCAAACATAGTAGCAGCACATATTGTCAGTAAATGGGTACATTTGGGAGAATTCGTTAGCCTCATAGGATAAATGCATAAGTCATTTTGGTAGCACTTTATAATAACTATACACTATAAAGCCTTAGTTAAGCATTAGTAACTAATTCATGATGCAATTCATCATGAATTCATCATTAGTAAGGCATTATTTATACATTAACTGAACATTAGTAAACACAGTAGTTAAGCATTAGTAACTACTGAATTCATCATGAGTTCATACTTTGTTAATCAAGAATTCGTCATTAGTAAGGCATTATTTATACATTTACCGTGCATTAGTAAACACAGTAGTTAAGCATTAGTAACTACTGAATTCATCATGAATTCATCATTAGTAAGGCATTATTTATACACTTGTACATTAGTAAACACAGTAGTAAACACAGTAGTTAAGCATTAGTAACTACTGAATTCGTCATGAGTTCATACTTTATTAATCATCAATTAATGATTTATTAAGGTTGTTACTACTCGTTAGTTAAGTATGTTCCGTGAGCCCATCTAAAGTGAGGACTATTCATGCCTTATAAAGCATTTATAAATGAGATAGAAGCAGTGATGTAGAAAATGACTGTTTATTACAAAAGCGGACACCCGAAACAACATACTGTAGTAATATAAAAGAAAAAAATTCCATAATGAAAAAAACTAAATAGATATATACTCTGCAATGCAATAGTACAACATTTTAAGTAAAACTTTCCTGAAAAAAACAACATGTATGTACCGTTGTAATAAAATAAAATAAATAAAAATAAACAACCTGCAATCTAATACAAAATGTAAACATGGCTGAATAAAGTGAAACAGTGCCAAATGAAATCTTGTATACAATCGGTAAAAAATAAATATAAAATGTGTCCGTGTCAAACTAACATTCTATTTCAAAATTAACATAGTAAACATAGTAAAAGATATGGAAATGGATACGATCAAACTATCATCTCGTAAAGCCCGTATTGATAGAGATAAACGATAAGCAATATCGTGACAAATCTGAGCACCGGAGACTTGGTTGTTGCGGGACGATTGACAAAGACGGGCTTAGTGCAAAGAAAGCGCTGTGCGTTTTGAAGCAAGAGCTAGTAATGGAAAATAACGTGAACTTCATCGCATTAGCCTCCATGTTCAAGATAGCCTATTAAATGTCAACCCCACAACATTTAAAGGACAACTTTCTTTTTTTACAACAAGGGTTCATATTTTAGATTGTAATCAGAGAAAAGAAAAAGTGAGTGTTAAAATGTTTTCATTTGCTTTGTGCTATTGTTTTATCGTGTTTACCGTGCTAAAATGTGGGGCATGCGTACAAGTGGCTAAATATGTCTTTTTAGACACAATAAGCCAGCAGTTTCTTTATTGCTATGTACAGTAACACTTCTAGCCCACATAAGTCACATCAAACCATGAAAGGTTGCGTTTTATCTTGGGAATGGGCTTATTCTGTGTAAAATGACATATTTAGCCACTTGTACGCATGCCCCCAACCACTGAAATAAGAATCTCTAAAATAGAAAGAAGTAAATGAAATCATTTTAACAATCATCTTTTATATTATTTAATTACAATCTAAAATATGAACCCTTGTTGTAAAAAACTAAAGTTGTCCTTCAACAAGGAACATATAGGAACTATAGAAATGAGTAAATCAACAGGGAAGGGTGCCTGTTTTCTAGTGTAGTGCGTTTTACAATACTCCCCATCAAAAGCATCCTGAATTGCATCACCCTCTCTGCGTTGCCAATCCAGCATGGCCTGTAAAATCCCGGGAATTTCTAGAATCTTGGTCAAAAGGCTTTTTAGCGATATACGTTGATATGAATCGTAAACACCAACTTGCTTGACAATGCCAGTGGCAGACGCTGTTGACTGAACATAAGTAACCCCAGTCAATATCTTCTCCTCAACAGGCTGCACAAAGTTTCCAGATCTAGCAAAATATTGCATCTGTTTATAGTCGGACTCCATCCCTTTGAAAGGCTCAGCTGATTTAGAGAACTCCACCCTAAGTTCTTGTACCTCTGTGCTTTAAGACCAAACTGACGAAATACAGACATGGTCTTTGATTGCAGTCTGCTGACAATATCGCCAATTAAACTGGAGGTATGCTGAACCACAAAATGTAGGTTTGAGAATTGATTTGGATCTAAGGTGAGCTAAAAAGAGGGCCACTCGACTGATAATGGACTCTGGCTCTAGTTCATCCCAATCCTCACCAACTTCCTCATCTCCCTGTTCTGGCTCCATGTCAGCATTCAACATCTCAACTGGAAGGGGGTCCTCCAGAGCAGGGGCTGGACCTACAGGTGGGGGCAGTGATGCTGGGCCTTCAAGGGGGTCATTAAGAGTGTTTCTATCTCCGTGGTGGTTTTCCAAGTGTTTTCTAAAAGACCTTAGGTAATTAAATGTCCTACCACAGCCACTTTCACTACACTGGAAATGTGTAGATACCGAGTTGACATGATGTACTGACCTTAAATGCATAAAAAGACTCTTGATACCCCCCGAAATTAACCTTTTGCATTTGAAGCAAGTGTATGCCATCTCCCCTAAATAAACTATTTACTTACAAGTCCTCTAAATCTTTTGAGAAACTTGAGCCTAGGGCCTGCTCTCGGGATCAGCTGGTTGATGGTGGAATCATCTAAAAGAAGGAAACTATCCTGATCAATCCCCTCCTCTGAAAGACAAAAAAGGGAAAAAAAGATGCATGTTTTTCAGATGAACATGGGTTTCATCTGTAGTGGGACTGAGTTACTAGGGCCCCAAGGTGGAGGGACCTTAATTATTTTATGCTTTAGCTATTGAAAAATAGAAGCAAGCTCACAGCGTGGCACCGAGTGCCGTGCTGCGGGCTTGTAGATCTGCTTTTTTTTGTTGTGAAAATGTATGCAAATCTTTGAATATATATATTTTTTTAAGCAAACATTTTTAGCTACTGGGGTTCCCTGGAATGAAATGTTTTGAGATGGGGGTCTGTGGCCAAATACACTTCGTTTTGGGAGTCCTTCACATGAAAAGGTTTGAGCACCACAGACATAATAATAAAAAATACAACATAATAATAAAAAATACAATAAAAATAGCAGATCTACAAGCTCGCAGCTGTGAGCTTGTATATCTATTTTTAATAGTTAAAGCACAAAATAAAGTGTAATAATGCGTTCCCAGTCTAAATGGGTTAAGCCCCCTCTCCCTATGAAGAACATTAATTGGGGCCTGCAGTGAATCCTTGTAGCCAGGGCCCAGAATTTGGTGCGACGCCCATGGACAAATTCAATCACTAAATCAAATGGCACAGGAACTACATACACTCAATACAAACTTCTATCTGTTCTTCAAACGGTCTATTACAAAAAGGGAATGCAGTTGTCAACTCCGTCACTGTGAGACAGCAAAGCATGTGGATATAGGAACATAATTTACCTTTAAATATTTCTACCAGATCTGGTAGCTGCCACTCTGTCAGTATGTTACTGACAAAGCTGTCCATCGATCTGAAACAAACAAAAAAATAAGTAAAATGGGTGTTGTATATACCTGTTCAGATATCACCATAAAGCATAGCAGACTAGCAGCACAATAGTAGCCAAAATATGTGAAAATAATTAACTTGCTAACAATGTTATGTTGCTTGGATCAGACAAACTTTAACGTTTGCAGTGGTTCTCAAAGTGTTGTCCAGGGACCCTCAGGGGTACTTGAGGGGGTTCTAGGGGGTCCCCAGAAAAAATGATAAATAGTTAGGAACCAAACGGACCCTGCAGCTGCAACTCCAGGTGTACAAATGGGGTCCATTTGGTTCCATTTGTATACAGAGTTAAGGTGGTCTGTGGTCTAATGCAGGAGTTCTCCAAGTGGGGTCTGGGGACCCCCAGGAACCTATATGCCAGTGGTTCTCAAAATGTCATGCCAAGGACCCCTAAATTAATGTCTATTTGGCCCCATACAAGATGTGTGGTGTGAAAAATGACAAATATTTTCAAAGATGTAAACATTTCTTTAACATAGTTGATTCATATAGGGCCCTGGGGGTCCCCGGACCCGAATTTGAGAACCACCACTAATGCATCACCTATAAAAATAGATAAGCACTGACGTTATGCACTACCCCGCTAAGCTGGGGTTGTTTTTGTATCGGTAGCGTTAGCCACCGCATTTGTTCTAGGCTAGTGTTTGCTAGCATGAGCTAGGCTAACGCAACACAGTCTCACTCCCTGTCAGTCATATTCTGACGTATGGGCAGAACGGCGCCGAGTCGCATTCTGACTCCCCACCAGTCACCGTTTGACTAAAGGGACTAAACGCTTCGATTCACGGCGACCACGTGGTCTCCCTCCCGTCACGACATGACTAATGGGTTCCCATTGACACAAATAGCAATACACAACGTGAGTTAAAATACATGATTGATTGCATTATATAACACACCTTGCCACCCAGATAACACTGGAAAATATTTTGAGCATTTCCATACTAGGCTGGTAATTGTTTGATTTGTAATGGATGAGAAAAAGAGCTCTGAAGTTGTTATATTTTACTTTCAGATTGCTTCCGCATTCCTTGTGTACGCGCTGACGTCATTAGCGTCAATAACAGTGGTGTAAAGTAACTAAGTACTTTTACTCAATACTGTACTTAAGAACAGTTTTGAGGTATTTTTGTACTTTACAGAGTATTTCCAATACTTTTACTTCTACCTCACTACATCTCACTTCCAAATATTGTACTTTTACTCCACTACAATTATTTGAAAATGTTAGTTTCTAGTAACTTTGCAGATATAAACGATTATATTAGGCTATTTGAAAATAGCAGATCTACAAGCTCACAACGCGTCGCAAGCTTGTAGATCTGCTATTGCCGATACTTTCGTACTTTTACTCAAATACATTTTGAATGCTGGACATTTACTTGTAACGGAGTACAACTACAGTGCAGTATCATTGATACTTTTACTTGAGTAAAACATCTGAGTACTTTTTCCACCACTGGTCAATAAAGCTCTGCTAAAAATAGTTAATAAACTATCATCTATCCATCTATCTATCTGTCTATCTATATACATATACTCTATATATTAATATCTATATATCTATTGATCTACTATTGATCTACCGTCGCCGATCTATATCTGTGCGCTTATCAATGAACAAATAACGCACCATTGTATTGTATAGGCGTTGTCACCTAAGTGCTCACTGATCCACACATCCGCCAGATATATTCCGTTTCCGTTTCCACCTCTATAACACGTTTAGTTTAGTGCATAATACATTTATTTAGTTTCCATAATATACGTTTCATTATTTGTATCGAATGTTATTGAAGTTGGTCCATCACGTTGTTGTTATCTATTTTATTTTAATTATTATTATATGATTACGCCTCCCATCGAGTGACGTACTTCCTGCCATGACGCA
This sequence comes from Nannobrachium achirus, assembly GCF_963921795.1. NCBI lineage: Eukaryota > Metazoa > Chordata > Actinopteri > Myctophiformes > Myctophidae > Nannobrachium > Nannobrachium achirus. The sequence goes on along the minus strand of NC_137810.1, from coordinate 68,795,921 downwards.
CTGTGTTGCCATGTCGCGCGCAGATTGTGAGCCATAGAATGCTTCCCTTCTCTGAGGTAAGAGGTTTGTTTACGTTCTCTGCAGCATGTATGTTATTAATAACCATAGAATACATATTGTATCTGTACCACAACATGACACTAGGCCATGGCGTTCTTGTTAACATGTCGGTGGTTGTGTTAGAACGTTGTGATTCTGTATTCAGCATACTACTTTGGATAAATTACCGTAGATAAATAAAGCTAATATTAGCCGACATGCTAATCCAGCCTGCAGCCTGGATCATTGGTTCTTCTCAAAGTGTGGTCCGGGCCGGTCCTAGACTCCGGGGACCCCCATGGATCCTTGAGGAAGTCTCAGGGGGTCCCCAGATAAATAAGGTTAGGAACCAAATGGACCCTTGGGGTTTTTGACTCGGGAGTGTGTACAAACTCTCAGACCAGCACAAAAAGCTCGACTAGACAGACTCAAAACCTTTATTATATATCTCAACATAAGAAGTACCATTACAGTATTGTATTGGCTCAGTATCCAGACAGTGTGGTCTCAGTAAACCCTTTGTTTAAAAAAGAAAATAACATACAAGACACACACACACACACACACACACACACACACACACACACACACACACACACACACACACACACACACAATTTTGTCCATTGCTATTTGCTTAATAGCTATAGAGGTCCATTTGGTTCCATTTGTACAATTAACATTGCTTTTACAATAGAAATTGGGGTCTCAGAGATAGAAATGCCATTAAATTGGGGTCTGTAGCCTAATGCATTCTCTTGTATGAGGCCCCAATTTATATTGTAAAATCAATGTTAAATTTACTCTGAGAGAGTACAGATGGAACTAAATGGACCCATAAGGGTTCATTTGGTTCCATTTGTATTACACTGTCTGAGTTACATATCCATAAGAGCCCATTTGGTTACTAATTATCATTTAGCTTTCTAAAAATAGAAATGATTAATCTTTAATCTGCACCACCACAAAATGACAGAACCGGGCCATGGTGTTAAAATTAAAACCAGAACATTAGCGTGTCTGTATAAGTTTAAGACTTAGCATTTTGTGTTATCAAAGGCTATTTGAAAATAGCTGATATAAAAGCTCACAATGCATCTGATGCAATGTGTTGTGAGCTTGTAGGTCTGCTTTAGACACCAGTGTAGGATTTAGCGTGTATGGATGAAGGCTGTTTACTGTTGTACAATGTTGGATGTTGCATTCCTAATAAGTGTGATTTTTCTTGCAGATCCTTCTACCAACCAACCCACACACCGACCCAAACAACCTACCTACCCAAACAATTACGAACCCAAAGGCACTTTTAAGAGCCACGTTTATTGTCTCTCAGTCTCTCTCTCTCTCTCTCTCTCTATTTCTCTCTCAGTCTCTCTCTCTCTCTCTCTCTCTCTCTCTCTCTCTCTCTCTCTCTCTCTGTGTCTGTTTGTCTGCCTGTTAGTCTGTCTGTCAGTCAGTCTGTCTGTCTCACCCTTTCTGTCTGTGTGTCTACATTTGTTTGTCGTGTCTACGTTGTCTGTGTATTAACTCATCACCATGAGTGAGTCCCAAAATCCGCTCTCGGACCTGGATGAGTTTATTGATCATATTCAACAAAAGGAATTCAAGGTCATTGCAAAAGATCTTGATGACCTGATTCCTCCGGAGTCCCAATGGAAGGCACCCCCGCCTGCAAAGAAGGCAAAGGCTCCTCGGTCGACGGTGACGTGGGTAAACCGAGACGATGATGGAAACATCATCTATGCAAGGCCCAGATCCAGCAGGAAACAGTCAAATCAGGGTCAGTATTGTTATTGCATTATTTAGCCACTCAAATCAAGGAATACATGTTATCTTTACACTAGCGTGGGGTGATTAATAGAGAATAGATACATTAAGGGTACTATTACCCACAGTATCTGTCTAAAGCAATATAAAATACAATACATGTTAATAAAAGTGGCTCAGAATTTTGAGCAGCCGCTGGGTAAGTGTGGGGTTACCCTCACCGATCCTTATATTGGTACCTTACACAGGCAAATTTGACACTAAAGCTTGCCCACCTGCCCCTGGCGGGCAAATAAAACCTTCGGGCAGGTGAAGTTTGCTTTCAGGTTGCCCAACCGGGCAATTGCTCATTTGAACCCTCTATAAACACAACAAGATAATGGCCTATCTGCCTAAGCATGCTCTGTCTTCTGGTCTGTGGAATGTGAAATAAGAGCACTGTTCACCTATAATGTGGTGTTTTTATTGTTGCTACACTTAAAAATGTAAAATAACAAGTGTGAAACCATAGACATATTCAATCTTAGCTATGTAGATATCTGGTATTTGGACATTTTTATCACACAGCCCCAGAAAGTAAAGAAATAAGTGTTAAATTGAGCTGTAATTAAAATCTTACCTATCATTTTATAATGGGCGATTTACTTTTCGGGCAATTAGACATAACCTTTGGGCAAGTAGAACATGACCTGTACTTACCCGACGGGCAAGTTCCTCTGAAACCTTTGTGTCCAACCCCTGCTTACATGGTTTCCTCTGCTGTCAGTGTGTGTGAATGGGTGATTGTAAAGCACTTCATAAATCATGGATAGAGTTATATTAGTCTTGGCAAGGCTTCATTTGAAATAGTTTGTCCTTGAGTGCCTTGCCAATGTGCAACCTGTCATTATTTTATTTTTATCCATTTACAGCAATCATTCATATTTGCTTTCATCTACAATACATCATGCTTCATTCACAGGCAGTTCGTGACAATTCTACTTGTCTTCCAAGCTGCCACTTGCCCCATTTAGACATGAGGCTGATTTTAAAAACGCCTTCTAAAACATAACCCAAGGTTTCTGAAAACCTAAAATTCTTATGCAAAAAATGTAAAATTAACGATGTTGCTATATGCATAACAAATACAAATGAGATACAGAGTCAGCATCTGGATTGAAAGGTAAATAATGTATCCACAAGTTTCTATGTCCCATGAGCCCTTACGTGAAAGGTGGGCATCACTTCCTGCTCCTCAGCCATTTCATTTTGACTGCTGTGAGCCCATAGACATAGAAAGGTAGACGCCTCCTTCGACTCTGATGCATGTGCATCGAGGGACTAAGGGAATCACGTGTGCATTGCTTCCACGTGCGTCACACATAGGGAAGTTGCTAGGCCAATCAGAGGTAGGTGGGGGCCGCGCAACATGGGAACTGGCTCTGTTGAATTGAATTGTAGTCCTTGGATAAGTCCCGGAAAAGTCGCGCTGTGATTGGCCAGTAGTCACTTTGACTGACAGCATGAGCATTCCCTTAGTTTTTCCAGGATGTCCGGACAACAACTGTTGAATGAACTGCAGAGGCGAACGAGGCATCTAGCTCTTTATATCTGTGTGTGAGCCGGTGGTCTGTCACACCTGAATCACTGCAAGTTGATTACTTGGTGCATTGTTGTATAAGCTGTGTGGAGGAAGTGGAGCACACATTTTCCCCCAGTAAGCTCACTGGGAGACTTAAGTGTCATTGGGTCTAAATGGGTTAACAAATGTGACATTTTAACGAATGTTAATGAGTGTTTTCTTTTTTTCTGTGAACAGCTGGTCCGAGTCGGGAGGCTGATCCTGTTTCCCGTCGCAAGACTGTTCCTGACACTGTCTGTGACGTGGACTTCGCCCCAGAGGCTCTTGGTGTGTATTCAATTGCACAAAGCAAAATTGCACAAAGCATAATATACCGTAGTGATAATCTGTCATTGAGTTATTCTACTCTTAAACTGTCATTAGAATATTGGTTTCCATATGGTAAATGATGCATTTATATAGCGCATTTAACCAAGGTGCTCTACATAGATTTTGCATTACATTCACCCATTCACACACACATTCATACACTGATGGCGGAGGAAACAATGCAAGGTACCAACCTGCTCACCGGTAGAAACCAGGGGTTCAGATTCTTGCTCAAGGACTCTTCAACACTAACTCTGGGGGAGACCGGGATAAAACTGGGAACCTTGTTTAGGGAATCCTCCATATTCAAAGACTGTTCCTCTACCCCTGAGCCACTGCCGCCCCATACGATCCCTTGTTTACTGTTGCCATGCATTTCACACATTATATTATGAAGACTATATTGTGAATGTTAATTACATGTTTTTATTACAAAGAACACATTTTTTCCCCCCAGCCAATCAATGTATTATACTATTGATCATGTAAAACACAACAGTGTTGTTTTTCACATGAAAGTGTTGTTTTTCAATATTCCATGCTTTTTTACAGAGTGTTTCATACAAGAGCTCCAGCTCTCACTGAGCTCGGGTGAAAGTCAGGAAGCACCAAGCCCATCATCAGTTCCTCTTCTGGCTTCCCAAGACTGGAGCACACGGAAGCGGCTCTTTGTAGAGAGATGGCGGGCAGAGAGACCCCGGCTGGTGAACAGTACTGCAGCAAAAGAAAACGTTGCAGCGCACAACTGCCAACAGTGTCACATCAATCCAGCTGCTGTTCGCTGTCGGGACTGCCTACCACACCCCTTTTTCTGTGCTGAATGTGACCTCATCACGCACTCCAGATATGTGCTGCACAACAGAGATGCCATTCTGTCTGGGTTCTTCCAACCATTGCCTCCAACCACTGGCATTGTGGATAAGGCTCTCTGCCGCTGTGGTAAGTTCTTGTTTGTCAGTGTACACCATAAGATATTCAACTGTCTGACACGTTAAGCTTGTCAGTTTGACTTAAACAGTGCTTTGTCTTATTGCTTGAGTCTGAATGCATTTGGATGCCCCATATCAATCAGCTTCCTGAGAATATAAAATATTTTCAGTAATGCAGCCGTTGAATCTATCTGACCTTTCCCAAGAATTCATTCTCTTCAGGTTGTTTCAGTGATCGTATTGTATATCCCATTGAACTTTAATTATCTTTATCCCATGTATGATTTCTTTCAGAGCGCCTCGTACCTATGCAGATACCTGAGGGCATTTGTAGTTGTCCAAAAAAGGACTTGAGGGTGAAGCCAGGAAAGGCTGTTGCTTTGGTCACTATGCATGGTAAGAAAGTGAAGAGCTTTTTGTCCTTAAACCCTCAAATCTCCATCTTATTTAGAAATATCTTTTGACTACTGTATGCCACTGTACAAAACACCCTTACTCAGTTTGATTTACCCCATTATGTTTTACACTACAGTGGCTGTGTTTGTTTGGTGTTTTTTTTTTCCTAGGACGATACGACCTCAGCATGCCTGACCTGAGTTGTGAATCATGCAAGGCTACATGGACAGCAGTAGTAGACGACATTGTGAAAGACAATTACTGGCCTGCGACCCTTCAGTTTGCCACAATATTTGACACGGATGTGTTCTTCTCATACGAAGAAATGAAGATGGCCTCGCCAGGATTGTCCTTCCAGGCTTTTCTAAGACTCCTGGATCATCGTACTCTCCACTTTGGTCGTGTGAGTATTGAACACTTTTATGCTACAGTAAATGTATGTGTCATGTGGGTTGATTCTGCTGCTAATGCATTTGTTGCACATTACCTGTTGTCCTTATTTTTAAATAGGCTGGGAAGATCTCAAGAGATGGCTTCCGGAAAAGCTTTTTTGAGTGGAAAGCTGTGCAGTATGACCTGGAAAACATCTGCAAGGAAGAGCCTTTTATGTGTCCAGCATGCACCCCAGAAATGGTTGCATTAGCAGTGGATGGGAATCGAAAACATTATCGATTCAAGAATGCAGCCAGGTACTTCTAAACGAGTATATTGTATAACAGAATGTATTTATTACTAGTAAAACAAGTATACTATGCACCAAGTAACCTCATATTGTATGATATTGAGAAATGTTTGTGTACCTTTTTGTTTTCTTTAGTTCTGAGGAACAGGCACTCTTTGATGGCATCTTTATAGCCAAGGATGAAGATGTGTCTAAATTTGTAGAGAACATCCACAAGACAACAAAACATGTAAGATTGCATACTGTAAGTATATGTGAACGAGTACAATACCCTAATACGAAAAGCTTTTCATCTTTCATATTCCATTTGGTAGGTTCCTGGAAGAGGAGTCTGTGGTGGGCAGTGGTCGGCGGCGCGAGAGGTTGCTCCAAGGTAGGGATAGCCAACAGTTAACTGTTAACCGTTTAACGTTAAGAAATTGTTAACCGGTAAACACAGCAAGCCTATTATTGCTGTTTCACATCTAAAATAAAACCTAAAAACATTGTATCCCTCTTCTTCTTCCCTGTTGTATTTGTATTTTTAATCAGTTAAATAGCACATTTTATAATGGGGTGGAAAAGTAACAGTGTTTTGGTATTTTTTCAATGCTAAATAGTGCCTTTCTCCCATCACATTTACTTAACAGTTAACCGTTAATTAACCGATAAGACTTAATGGTAACAGGTTAATAACATTTCTCCAAATGGCTATCCCTACTTGAAGGTCAAGCAGCAACCTTGACGAAGAGGGTCTGGAACTTGCTGTGTGTCGCCATGGAGTACTACTAAGTGCTCTCAACATGTTCAGAGGAGAAATATTTGCCTACCCCCTGTACCTGCAAAACCAGCTGGCCAGTAGGCAAATCCAATTCTTCTGCATGGACGTAGCCTGCAAATACTGGCCCTACCTTGAAAAGGTTTCAGAGAAATGTCCTGAGCTCCAACATCTGCTCAAGATGACTCCATTTCTCTCAACATTTCACGCAAAAAGCCATGACTTCAAATGCGAAGTAAACAAACGTTTGCATGTGATAGTATTACTTAATCATATAAACAGCTCATGGATGTCAACATCATCTGTGAATTGTATTTGTTGTAATATTTTCCCAGGTTAAATGGAGTGGATGTTACCTTGATGGTGCTGGACAAACATTGGGAGAAGAGGTATATGTTATTGTATGTGCATGTCATCAGTACCATATTTATGTTATTGTTTTTTTTTTTCTTGTATTAATGGGTATGCCTATATATGAATTGTCCTATCCGGGGTTGAATTGTCTGTTTATTGTATGCCATGTTCATTTGTGCTATATGGACCCCCTCTAAAATGGTGCATCTCAAGGGGTTTATCCTTCTAATAAAGTTATTCTTATTATATAGGTGGAACAGTGCAACGCCTTCCTCTCTAGAATTGCTGTGACCACAAAGCACATGTCGAAAGCAGGTTAGATGACCACATAAAGCACCAGTTCAAAAACACAGGATGTTAACATATATTATGATGTTAACATAATTTTTTTGTTTCTCGTCAGGACGCACTGACATGTTAACCGTTATGGCTAATAACTGGAATAGGCAAAAGAGTGACAATTTGGCTACTACACTGGCTCGCCGATATCAGAAGGTAACGACTGATCAGTAATCTTGTTTTAGGTGTTGAGTATTCCATGTTGCAGTCTTTGACGTGTTAGAGACAACACTTGTTATATTGTCTCTGAATCTTTGTCATTTTAGACCATAAAAGCTCTTCAATGCCAAGTGCAAAACCTTGAGGCACTCCAAGTCCAATTAGCAGTGACAGAGAGACAGCTGGAGGACTGGGTCCAGGATGTTAAGCAGTGGGCAGAAGGTAAGGCTGGTCTCACTCTATGCCTCTGCCCATTGACATCTATAGATAATTTAATTGTTGGCTTCCATTGACTTTGTCACCCTGTGCCTTGTCCTTTTCTTTTCTTTTTCCCTCGTGGCCACTTAGATCTTCTGCATTCTTGCATGAAATTGTGAATAATGGTTCACTTAAAGTACAAAAACCTATTTTTTCACTGTAGCACCAACTTCATATGGGCCAGATGCCATGGAAAGCAGAATTGAGATGCTCGTAGTGAGTCTGAAGAGGAGGACTCAACTCCTTTATAGAGACAATGCTGGTAATAAAGGACGTGCCAGACTCCGCCGCAAAATCCGGGCGGAGAAAGAGGTCCTGTCTGCAGTTGTGGATCAATATAACAGTATGGTTCCATGCACAGAAACCCTTAGTATGGAAACCATCCTGTCTGTTGACCAAGCCTGGCCATGGCAGCTCCAACACAGTGGTATGTATACTAGTCTGTTGACAAAAGATCTGACACAAAACGACACACAGTGGATCTTAAGCTCGCTTATTTTTTTGGTTGAGATAGCAATGGCCTACTTTGAATCATTTGTTTACAATGTCACTAGAGCAGGGGTCTTCAACCTTTTCAGGCCAAGGACCCCTTAGTTGAGAGAGAGAGATGAAGCAGGGACCCCCACAACCTGTTCATAGATTCCATATAGTTTCATTGTTTGACAGCGCAATCATCAGTGTATTTTGGATTCATGTAAATTTGTGTTATCAGATATTTAACCACTTGAACCGTCATTACCTGATAACCTTTTACTCTGTACTTAGTCTGCTCTTTTTCCCCTCTACACCAAACCTTTGCCCAAAATAGCTGATCTACAAGCTCACAACACCTCGCACTGCGAGGCGTTGTGAGCTTGTAGATCGGCTATTTTTGGCTACAGTTCCTTGAATATGGACACTAGGGTTCAAGTTGTAAATATAAAAACAATTGGAAGAATTGGAGGACCCCCTGTAGTGACTCTGAGGACCCCCTAGGGGTCCCGGACCCCCTGTTGAAGACCCCTGCACTAGAGGGTATGTGCATGCATAAAGTAAAATGACAATTAAGAGTGGCACAATGACTGGTAAAGTGAGTTTAACTTTGTTTAACGCCACCAGATAGAGAACTTTTCTGTTTGGATGTATGGGCTGTCAAAGCCAGAAAGTATTTTTTTTCCACTCAGTAGGTGTTCCGGCATAACGTTCGGATATGATGATGTCACGCACATACCCTCTATTGGCAAATCCTACTCATTGTGAATCTTAAAAATACATTGCAGACTCAGTCGATCTAAGGACGAAGCGGAAAGCATTCGACGTCGTCATGGCTGTGAGGAGACTGGAGGAGGAGAAGAAGATACTGGTGACGGAAATGAGCCAGCACTGGAGATTTCTTACAGCTCGTGTCAATGGCCTGAAGGAGCTGTTCCTCATGACCTCTGAGGCAACGAACGGTACGTATTGAAATATAATAATTCATTTACATATAATACTCAACTGTGACACTAAGAATGGTTACTAACCCAGGCTTTATCTTGTGTTCTACATTCTACAAGATTCACCGTGGGGCCTCAGTGAAGAGGGTTCGAGAGGTCTGCAGTGCATACTTCAAAAGAAGCTGTGTGACATCGGGGAAGAAATGAACCAGTCACGAGAGTGTTATCTGCGTGTTCTAACTGGGAAAGAGAACATCAGCTTTTTGGACAATCACGCTGAAGACAGTGATGATGATGAAGAAGAAGAAGATGAATCTGAGATGTCTGGTGACGAACTGTAATCTTCAAAGGCTTGGATATCATCTCATTTGTCTCCTGGTCCTCCTCTTAAATGTTTCCCTTTGGAGTACTCCTATGTTCTCTTTAACCCTTAAGTTCTGTTCAGATTCACTACACCTTCGTTCTGTTCGGGTCATTTTGACCCGGGGGGTATTTGGTTTAAAAAAAACAACACTAATATAAATTTTAACTTAACAAATCATCATGATACATTGACTTTGACTCAATACCAAACAATTCATATGATATATATGGTAAATGTTTGCATTCTTGCTTTGCTATATCACATTAAACACTGAAAGAGCTAGGCGTTTTAAATGATTTAGCTGAAATTCATGTAAAAAAACTACTTTATTTAATACTGGGCAATATTGCTCATGCTTATAGGACAAAATGAAAATCAGACAATATTTTTATGAACAACATGCCCATTAATTGAATACTTGTGGTTCAACAGGACATCATTCTCACATAGAGCTGGTGAGGGGGGTTGGAGGGGTGGAAGGGGTTAGGGGGTGATTGTGTATCTGTGTTTGTACATGATTCCTTGCATTTCTGTGCATCAGGGGTTAAGTGTGGGGAGGGGGGGGGGGGGTGCGGAAAGGGGGGGGGGGGGAGGGTTCGGAATGGGGCTTCGGAAGGGGGGTGTTAGAAGTGGGGGTGACTGTGTGTCTCTGTTTTGGCATAATACTGTGTATGTCTGTGCATCTGTGCTTCCGGGTCAAAATGACCCGAACAGCACTTAAGGTTCAAAAAATATGAGGGGGGTGTAGCATGGGTGTAGTGCAAAAATATTTTTTTTACATGTTCATCTCAGAAGAATCTTTAAGGCCAGTGAGTTTCAGTTGGAAACAATTTAAACTTCTACCTTTTTTTTCCAAATGAAAATGTAAAACGGGTCAAAATGACCCGAACAGCACTTAAGGGTTAAGCCACACTGGAACACTTTGTCTAACCGACTGCTTTTCCTCTATTGGATTACCACCCTTTCGTTTTTTTACACTATGGAGACAACATGTGGAGTAACGTTTTTTTACTTTATGCAGACTACCTTCTTTTGAGGACCTTGGACTAGCTCTGGACTCACGGCACGGCCATTCCATCTTCTAACCTCATTGCTGCTATGTAGACATACTTTATGTCTAACCTTGTGTTTATAACTGTTGCCATGTGGATAGGGGTGGGCGATATGGTGATAATTATCGTCTCCACGATATGCCTTTTCAGAGATATCGTATATATCGTGATACAATTGAGGAGGCCTTGTAAAAGAAATCCTGTTTAATCGTTAATACAGAGATTCATTGCGGAATTCAATTTGAACCTGCATTTTGGTCTAAATCAGTAGTTCTCATATTTTAAAATGTCAAGGTCTCCACTTAACTCTGACAGCATACAAATAAAACCAAATGGACCTGTAAGGGTCCATTTGGTTTCATTTGTATACTGTCAGAGTTACATACTTGTAAAGTTCAATTTAGATCTCCCAAAAGGAACCCAGAGAGTCTAGTTTTTGTCAAGTAACTTGAAAAATAACCATCAAAACCAACGTGAAAAAGAATCGTGATAAAATCATGTATCGTGATACAGCTTGGGAAACTATCATGATATTGTATCGCCCACTCCTACATGTGGATATGTCAGAGGTCATTGCTATTGTCGTGTGGTAGACACTTTTGTCATTTTGTTTTTCTTTCACAGACATACAAAATGAGTAGACAAACCCATAAAGAGCTCTAGCCCGAATGTCCATTGTGTCTGTAACTCTGATAAGAGTTACAGACAGAGCATACATGGGCAACTGGTGGCCCGGGGGCCACATGCAGCCCCCACCTTCACTTAATGCGGCCCTCAGGTTAATATCAGAATACTGATATATTATTGATTTCAGCTGTTACAATTCCAAACATGCAAACATTGTCTATATTAGTAGCTTAATGACTAGTATAAATGTTAGGGTTTTTTATGTTCAACATATTTGTATTTAAGTTCATAAAGTTAACATAAGTATAACTAAACGCATTTTAAATTAAATCAAAATGTTACATTTCAGGATTCCAATTCAAAAGAAGCAAAAATAGCAGATCTACAAGCTCAAAACGCACGCGATGCGTTTTGAGCTTGTAGATCTGCTACTTTTGCTTCTTTTGTATGAGATACTAGAATGACATACAGTAGTAGGACATAGCAATATGCAATGTGGCCCTCTGGAGTGAAGGTGGAAATATAGTGGTCCTCTGGAGTGAAGGTGGAAATATAGTGGCCCTCTGGAGTGAAGGTGGAAATATAGTGGTCCTCTGGAGTGAAGGTGGAAATATAGTGGCCCTCACCATCATCAAAGTGGCCCATCCCTGCTCTAGAGTTATGGGTGTCATACAGGAAATCAGTGTCATACATATTCTAAAGAAACCTGGTGACAGACATTCAGCATGGGCCTTAAAGGAGTAGTTCACCCCAATAATGACTTTTTTTTCCTATCAACTACTCTCCCCATGGAGACTTGAATTCATGGATATGTATTTGTTTTCGTCACATTCCTAAGCCAATAATTTGATTATAATAAATGTACCACCATTGATTCCTGTAGGGGACCCACAGACACTTTGGGCCCCCTATTGATATTAATTGGGGCTTTATTGGCTTAGGAATGTGACAAAGACATAAAAACATCCATGAACTCATGTCTCCATGGGGTGAGTAATCAATAGAAACAAAGTCATTTTGGGGGTGAACTACTCCTTTAAGATCATAATGAGAGCAAAATGATGTGAATAGAAAAAGAATACACAGACAAGACAGTCACCCATACTATGCTTATTGTGCATCTAATTCATGAAGAAATTAATAATTTGGCCCAAAAGTAACCACCAAAAGTATTTTATTGCCGACAGTAGTGGTTCTCAAAGTGGATTCCAGGGTCTTGGTGATCTTTACGGGGGGCTCTCAATTGACCCCTTACAAGTCTGTAGCTCGGGACAGTGTACGAATAGAAACAATTAACCTTAACAGACCTATTAATTTCCATTTGTACTCTTTTCAGAGTTCATGGCAGAACCTGAATATCTAAACGTTTGAGAATTATTTCCTTACAATAATAGTCTTTTAATCTATGCCAGATTAGGGGTGTAACAATATAGTAATTTGCAATGATATACTGTAATCTGTGTTCATGTCAAGGTGCTGGTTTGTCCATGTCTTGAAATTTAAAGTGCATGTATTTGCAAGAGATATATTTTTCCCTACATGCACAAATGACAAGTTTCACACACATTTTATTTCTTCGCTAAATAGTTACTATATCGATTTTAAATCATTGAAATGAATCGTATCGCCATGAATGAACCAATGTCGTCATGTATCGTATTATCAACCATATATCGTGATGTGTATCATATCGTTGTTAAAATGTATCTTTACACCCCTATGCCAGATGCATCCAGTGCAACACGGTTGCCTCAAATTGTAGATTAAAAGGTGATTATTGGCTTACATGTCTGTGTCAAATTGTGGTACCAAGACCATTATTATATTCAAGGAATCTGTGTCTCGTTTGTTTGTCTGATAGCAAAATACGATATGAAGGCTGTCATAGACTGTAAGTTCTCTAAACATGTGCGCATCTCTATATACTGACTGTATATATACATATCTCACTCTCTACATAGATTGAAAACGATGGGGACCTGTATTGTTATCCTATGGAAGAAAGACTTTTCTAAATAAATCTCTGTTATAAAAATCATATGTGGCATTTTGTTCACTGAATATCTTTGTTCATACAAAACCGCAAATCATATTCTTTCATTGGGTTGTTGGGAAGTTTCTGGAGCACAATCGTTTTTGTTAATCATTGTAGACCAGCCTATTTACATACAATGCCAAAATATAGCAATAAAGGTGATACATGGCTTTAGCTGCCATGCAGTGGGAATATACTGCAAAAAGAATCCATGAATCTTTAATAGTATAGCAGTACTCATAAACAGATTATAATGCTTAGCACATGTTACCAAGGTGGGTGTCATATTAAATGAATGAGCATGAGACATCACACATAAGGGCTATAGGAATGTGAAAACAGCTGTGTCCAATGTGACACAGGTTACAGTCCTTTCACAGTTCACACATTGTTGGAGTACAACACAAGACTGGTGAGATGGATTCTATTGGTGTTGGGGTAACTGGAGTTCAATAAAATGACTTATGTTCTGTCATACAGTGTAACAGTGTTATAGTAAAATACTGTAATAGTGTTATGGTGTAACAGTGACATAGTGTAATACTGGAATAATAATGTAATAGTGTTATTAGTGTAGCAGTGTTATAGTGTAATAGAGTAATAAGGTAATAACTAAATGAGGGTATGCATCATATGTCTCTCCTCTAGATTGAGTGGCAAAACCAAGATATCCTATAACGTTAATGGGATCCATATTAACACATTGAACTGTGCCACCCGAAAGTAATACAAAAGCTCAAAATGAGTATCATCTGCAACCCCTGGTCTTCTAGATAGTCTATTGTAAGTGTGTTCAATAGCTGCTATTGCTTCTACTTTCAACCTACAAATGTTGATGTGTTTATTATTCAATCTCCATGTCTTTAGTTAGACTAAACCTCCATTGTCTTGTTAGATTAAATTACACAAGCAATCTATAAAACACACATTCTGTTGCAGACTCCTACTTTTGAGGCTCCAAAGGTGTGTCAGTGTCATTGTTCAAAGGGCACCTGTATGAGCTGGAACAATTCATCTCCCTCCAAGCTACAGTATGAGTCTCAGTCATACTTTACGTGCTAAGAGAGTAAGAGACAGACCATTTCTGAGCTATCCTAGATATCTGTCAAACATGAAACATGAACTATTTACTAACCAAATGTGTTCAAGATATTGACGTGTGCCTTAGCCATCCATTACATTTTTGAAGATGAGATAAGGGATGTACCTGATATTATGTGGTTAAGGTTAGATAAAGGTTATACCTACCTAACCCTAACTCTTCCCTTTAGTTCATACATGGGCAACATGCGGCCCCCACCTTCACTTAATGCTGTCCGCAAGTTAATACCGGAATACTGATATATTATTGATTTCAGCTGTTATAATTCCAAACATGACCTGCTTTAATTCCATCAATCATTTCACTGCTGACATAATGGTAGCCAAATATTGCTCATCATTGTTTTTCAGTTAATGTAGTTTACATAATTATTAATGTAACTGTCCATGCAGTTGTATAGTGTAACTGCAGCTCATACTGTATTGTTTACATAGAGTATCTGGCTTATATCCACTATAAGTCAGCTATTACATAATTATTATGCATTTCACTGTCCATTTAGTTGTATAGTGTAACTGCAGCTCATACTGTATTGCCTACATAGAGTATCTGGCTTATATCCACTATAAGTCAGCTATTACATAATTATTATGCATTTCACTGCATGTCCATTTAGTTGTATAGTGTAACTGCAGCTCACACTGCATTGCCAAATTGAGTACTTGGCTTAGATCCACTATAAGTAGGCCACATTCATTCATAGACCAAAAAAACTGTATTCATATCACTGATCATTAGACTCATAGACAAAAAAAACTGTATTCATATCACTGATCATTAGACGTATACCTATTTAAAGTTCATTCATCATACAAACTGTCAATCCAAATGCCATCAGTGGCTCAGCAGTAGAGTGGCTGTCAATGAACATGGTTCCCAGTTCGATCCCAGGCTCCTCCAGATTTAGTGTCGAAGTGTCCTTGAGCAAGACACTGAACCCTAGTTGCTCCTGGTGACCAGGTTGGTACTTCGCATACTTGCCTCAATCGGTGTAAGAATGTATGAATGTTATGTACAATCTCTGTAAAGTGCCTGGGATAAAGGCACTATATAAGGTAAATTGACCTGATTAGTTAAAGTTAAAGACATTGTAACAATACATCTTATTATTTTTGGTAATGTCTTCTACCACAGAGGCCAGTAGCTACAGCCAATAAATAAGGTATATAGAAAAACATGTAAACAAATGATTTCACCTTCTTACCAATCAAATATGTAAAATCTGACATTGTTCCACACCAACCAAAACCCATACGCTTGCAAGGACTGTTTAACTGCCTGTTAATTGTAGTTAATGTTTCCTGGGTGGTGATCATTGTTTTTGAAGTTAGTATATTATGTCTGTTCATTAACACAAGGATACATGGTAATTATATCGTTATTTCTGGAGAAACTCTATGCAACGAAAACAAACACATTGCCATTTTAGAGAAGAAACCAGCTGCTCTGTCTGAGAGACAGAAAAGTATGGTGTTCAATATCAGGTTGGATAAAGCATGCTTTCGAACCGTATTTGTTACTCTCAAACAAAAATGCATCATATAAAGTACATCAGATAAATATAAAACAATTACATATAACACTATTCTAAGCATTTGTACATACAATTATGCATTGACAACTTGGAATAAACACTACATTCACAGTGCAAATGGCTTTTATTGCAAAACCCCAAAAGTGCAGGAGGTTCAGAAGGTGCAAAAAGTAAAGAACTCTAGTCCTGGCTCGCTGGCTGGTATCATTAGTCATCAGGGTACTTCTCTGCCGGTTCCCATGTGTCATTCCAGGTTTTGCCACTGTAAAGCATCAACAAATGATTAAGAGGGATTCATTTATAACATTCATTTAAACAACTTGAGGTATGACTTACTATTGTTTTATAAATTCATAGCTCTTCAACGAAAGTCTACACACTAAAGCAGGGGTCTTCAACGTTTTCAGGCCAAGGACCCCTTAGCTGAGAGAGAGATGAAGCAGGGAGCCCAACAACCTTTTCATAGATTCCATATAGTTTCATTATTTGACAGCGTGATCGATCATCGGTGTATTTTGGTGTCAATTTGTGTTTTCAGATATTTAACCACTTGAAACGTCAATACTTAATAAACTTGACCTTTCACTCTGTACTTAAGTCTGCTCTTTTTCCCCTCTACTCCAAAGGTCTTTGCCAAAAATAGCCGATCTACAAGCTCACATGAACTTGTAGATCGGCTATTTTTGGCTAAAGTTCTCAGAATAAGGACACTAGGGTTCAAGTGGTTAATATAAAAAAAAGAAGAAAAAAAGCTTCTATCACTCAAAGATTTGGAGGACCCCCTGCAGTAACTCTGAGGACCCACTAGGGGTCCCGGACCCCCTGTTGAAGACCCCTGCACTAAAGGGCTTTGCAGACAGGCACGATTTCACAGATGATTTCATTTTTTTTTTAAAGAAACCAATGATTCTCTATGACCTCATGCACACTGGCTCTGAATTTGCCATTCTGGACCATCTGCAATGCCAAAGCAGTGACTGACTGGTCTATGCCAATATAGTACGAATTCTGGCAGAAGAATCCAGCCCGGTGGAAAAAAAGGTATGAATCACTATCTCGAGGTCACTGGGGGAGCACTCTGAGGCAACGCAGACATTATTTGTGTGCCAGCGGATCTCTCCGGGTCCTCCGACGTCTCGAAATGACGCGGAGGGGGACATGACTGCTGCTGTCCGCTTTGAGTAAATGAGGAAGTGATCCGCAGTGGAAAACAAGTGATAAATCATAGCATTTTATCATTATAATGGATAAGCCTAAACAAACCAGTTCACATGAACAATACTGATGTAAAATAAGATATCTGAACGGCTACATTTATTTTATACAATTAAAATGTCATGAGCCAGCACAGTTATAGGGGGGTTTGCCCGGGCTTATTTTTCTTCCAATCGCCAAAAGAAGCCTGGGTTTCCGAGGCTACTGGGTGAGTGGTAGGGCTTGAACGAAAGTGTGAACGTAACAGTTTAAGGAAATGAACGAATCGTTCATAATTCATTCCAGTGAGCCGTTCTTATAAACGAATCACTCATGAACGACACATCACTGTAGCATAGAGCAGAGCCCATTGTTTGTGGTCAAAACTTATTTTCTTTTTCATAAACACATCCAAGCCTTGGTTGTCCTATACAAGCCGCCACACACTGCTACAGATGTTCGGCTCTTGTGTGTTTTGCCAAGTCCCTGAAAAGATGTGGTGTGATTGGCCAATACAGTCACTTTGATGTGCAATACAGTCACTTTGTGCAGAATGCTCAGCCCAAAACACTTTTGAGACTGTGGTGGCTTGTGTGGGATAACCAAGGCATGGATGTGTTTGTGATGACAACATTCATAAAAAATAAAATCACTTTTGACAACAAATATTGTAAAAGTGATAGGCTTATGGGCTTTTACTCATGCTATCAGGGCTGCTGTGTTCTGTTGGGGAAACTGGGGAAACAGGGGCCCCTGTTGTCCAGTTTCAGGGACCCCATGCACAGTCATTTTGGATCAGTAGGAAAATTTGTCTAGATGTTATTTAGTCTGGCGTTAAAGGATACATTGCGCGTCTCAATGATAGGCCCTAGGGAAGCAAATATCGGAGGAGAGGATAGGCCCCGAGATCACTCAGACTCAGTGATCTTGGTGCTTTCACTCAGAAACCACTGCCCCTAGTAGGGCAAATACTGTAAATACATTACAATGATATTAACAATTTCTTACCAACTAGGACAAGGCTTCCAATTGATCAAGGCTTCTTCTTTCCCCTAAAGAGAGACACAAACACACAATATTAGCAATGGATGGATGGATGGATGGATAATAAATGATAGAGGATAGATATGGTAGATACATTGATGTTAGAGTAATCTCTCAAGACAGCCTCTGATGCTACGCAATGGCTAGTCAGATTGATGTTAGATAGATAGACAGATAGACAGGGTTCTACATTTCACCTTTTTCATCCTTTTCCTAACAACTCTATGATATGGAGATTCGATCACATTGTCCTCCATCAGTTTACAGGTCCGGCAACCTTAAAATGGTGAAAAGAGAAGAACATTTAAGCCATGATACAAAGCTATGGGCAACTTGTCTCTACTGGTCTGGCTTTCACTCTCAAAGCTCTATTAGCTTAACAATTGAATCGTTTTGCAATGTAAATAATCGATTGTGTCGATAGTACTTGTGCATTTTAATTAGAAAAAAAAAGAGAAGGATGGGTTTAATTTCATTCAATTTACATATACATCATTACATTTGTTTGATGTGTGTAAATGCCAAGGTGCGGGTTAGTCCATGCGTGGCACACCACAACGCTCAGAAACTAGAGGCGATATCCAGCCTCTGTGATGACAAGTACAAAGATGTGCGAAAAGCTGCCAAGAAGTGCTCGGCCAGCATGGAAAATCGCTGTGGGATCAAATTGGTCCCTGCGATCCTGTCCTAACCACTACCAAAGAATAGAAATACACACCAACAGCAACTGGAGCAGGCAAGCCAGGAACTGGGGGAGGAACAGGCTCTGCCTTCTGACTCGGACCAGCTGTTCATAAAAAAAAAAGAAAAAAAAGAAAAGAAAACATTGCCTTTAAGTTGATTGCGTCGGACACTGTTTCTCTCTCTAACATGTTTCTGTTTTCAGTTAATTCTAATAAAATAATCTCATCGACATTTTGCCTGAGCATTGCCTACTGCATGTCTTGTTGACAAGAGTTTGGAGAGCTTTTGAAGCTCTTGCTCCAGATATCTTAAATTTGTCATATGGGAAAATGCTGTTAAATGACATGCAAGTCAATGGAAGCAGAGCTTGCCAGACCCTGGGCTGGCAGAGTGGAGTAGGTTGGGCTTAGGGAAGGGTCCATTGCTTTGAGAATCGGTATTTTTGTTTACACACAACAGAAACAAGCATTATATATTTTAAGTGTGAGATCACAGTAAACATCCAAAGCATGCTTGCCCCAAAACTGCATCTTAGTGGTATTCTCTTTGAGCCAGCCTGCGCACATACTGGTTCTTATCAGTAATACATTGACTGATAAGATGTATATATATTAGAGTCCTGCAGCGGGTCGGGGACCCGTGGGTAGCCGAGTTTGACGGGCGGAGACGGGCGGAATATAGACTATTATAATTTTGCGGGTGCGGGGACGGGCAGTGCGCGACTAAACACGGGCGGGTGACATTTTACTGTGAAAATCAGACAACTGTTTCTGCCTAAAACGTCGTCACAAGAGTGCACACAGTGAGCAGCAGGACAGAACCACAGCAGGAGCGCATCACAGTGAGGCAGCAGCCTGCACACAACTGAATAAACTGGGTGCGAGTGAATGCTTGCCTAGCGCGATGTAGTTGCCCAAACTAATATTATTTGGGCTTTAGCCTACATCTCATTAAACCTTAATATGCAAACCTACAAGTCTGAGGGACTGTTTGTTTTGTTTTGTCATGATGAGGCGCAAGGAAGGGTCGGGTGACTTGCCTGCAATCGTGTCCAACTTTCACAACCACATCCATTGCTGCGCTCAGAAAGGTGCTTGATTGTATAATATCCATGCACGTGATTCCTTTTGCTATCTCGGGCTGTTTATCATAAGTTACAGTAGCCTAAACAGTGACGAGCGAACCAAGACAGACAGACTACGCTAGTGGAGTTCCCTCTTTCAGCGGTGAAAAGCTGGATATATGCTTCGCCGTATGACGGTGCGTTTCGAGCATAGCAGACATGCAAGCTCACAATGCTGTTGTGACATGTTGTGAGCTTGTAGCTCTGATATGTTCAATGCGTGACACCATCCTATGACAAATACAACTGCACACATCAGCGGAGGCAGAACGCATCAGCAGCAACATGCGTGACAGTGTCAGATCATGATACAATTTTAAATGATTATGATTGGTTTTAAAGGTTGTTCTACTTTATCCAAATAATAATAGTAATAATATGCTTAATAACAGCATTTTCCGACGGCGACGGCGTGCAGGGATGATCAACTGAGCGAAAATAGAGTGGGATGCCATAGAACGCACGCCAGGTTAATTACTAAAGCACTCATGTCACATCACATTTGATGAAGGATTCCGCCACTTGCAGGCCATATAAAATATGCCCCTGGATTCGGATCCAAGCCATGACGTCTTGGAACTTGTAGACTGACCAATTTCAACAGAGATTCAGGTTAGAGGGAAACATACTAGACTGCACTCTGTCGAGGTCCCAACTTGTGCCTTGTGCACTCGGCCATATATGGCCTACTTGCAGAGAACACAAGTTTTGTAATCGGTAATGCTGTCTGTATGTACAGTATGTGGGTGGGCAAGTTGGCACTCTGTCGAGGTGGCAACTTGATTTGTTATCTGTATATCAGATCCCCTCCTGTTTCTGCTCTACAGTCTACAGTCTCTACACTAAATATCTTCTGCTAAATGTTCACTAAATGTACACATTTGCCCACAAATGGGAGCTTGTTGATCTGCTATTTTGGCTGATTATTAGCTCCATAATAGGGATACATGGGTTAGAACCATGGTAACTGCAGAGACACACACAAAATAATTCTAAAGAATGTGTGGCTTCCAAATTTCCTGTAAACTGGATTAAGCAAGGATTGCCATTGAGAATGTATTAATGGTGTGGTGTAAGACAATGCAAAAGTATCCTCACCTTTCATCTTCTTGCTGCCATTGCTGAGAGAACTGGTGGTCTGTATCCCTCCTCTCTTTCGGACTGGCCGACCAGTAGGATGGCAAGATGGAGGAGCAGGACAGAGAATGTGGGCAGGGTGAGATGTAGATGGTTCTGGTAAATGAGGGTGAGAGGTGACAGAGGGAACAGCAGAGACAGATGAAGATGGTTCTGGTAAATGAGGGTGAGAGGTGACAGAGGGAACAGCAGAGACAGATGTAGATGGTTCTGGTACAGGAGGGAGAGAGGTGACAGAGGGAACAGCAGAGACAGATGAAGATGGTTCTGGTACAGGAGGGTGAGAGGTGACAGAGGGAACAGCAGAGACAGATGAAGATGGTTCTGGTAAATGAGGGTGAGAGGTGACAGAGGGAACAGCAGAGACAGATGTAGATGGTTCTGGTACAGGAGGGAGAGAGGTGACAGAGGGAACAGCAGAGACAGATGAAGATGGTTCTGGTACAGGAGGGTGAGAGGTGACAGAGGGAACAGCAGAGACAGATGAAGATGGTTCTGGTACAGGAGGGAGAGAGGTGACAGAGGGAACAGCAGAGACAGACGTAGATGGTTCTGGTACAGGAGGGAGAGAGGTGACAGAAGGAACAGCGGAAGCAAGAGAGATAGAAGACACAATTGGGGTGGGGGGAGCAGACAAATCCACAGAGGGCAGCCCAGGAGCAGATGAATCCAGAGACTCGAGCTCAGAAGCACACACATCCACAGACACAAGCACAGGAGCATCTGAACCCATGGACGCCAGCTCAGGAGCAGGTGAATCCAGAGTCAGCTGAATTAGGATCATCGTGTCCTGTGGGCGACTCGGTGTGTCCTCTGAGGGGCTTGGTGTATCCTCTGGGAGGGTCTGTGTGTCCTCCGAGGTGGATGGCTGCTCTTCGTTTGAGGGACTCTCTGGTGGATCTGAAGCCACTGTTGATTGGTCAATATAACATGATTACTTTAATGTTTAAGGTGTAAAAAGATTAAAACATGCATTTAAAAACTTTTTAAAAAAAGAGAGAGAAAAGAAAATAATTCTTACAGCTCAGGAGATATTCATAGGCTCTCTGAATCTTCTCCATCAGGGTTTTCATCTCAGAGTTGGGAGTGCAAGAGAAAGTGCGCTTCTCATAAACAGCGTGGACCTTCACCTTATTGCCTTCATGAGTGGAATAGAAGAGCAAAGGCTTACAGCCTAAGGCATCAAGCTTAGCAACCTGAAATGAAAAAAGCAGTTGGCACACAGAAGTTAAACCCATTGAATTACACACATTGTTCTAATGTGTGTAATGGGTTGCCAAAACGCAGAACATCATTTGTGAATCATGACATGTGATCACAGGTGGAAGCTGCAGTAGCTCAATAGCAGATGTAAGAATGAATGGAGACAGTTAAACAGTTGGAAGATGTCTGAGAAGCCGCATTAAAGACATATCTACAAGCCTCAGCTGTCCAACACACCAACATTGTTTTGGACAGGTCTCCATGTCAACAGTCCAGTCATTTGCGGTTAAGGTTAGGATACGGTTAGTAATGGGGAGAGTCAGACGAATGCAATGACGGAGTAATGAGTGTTGGAACAATAATACCCAGTAAATACAGAGTTAAAGTAAGAGTAAAATTCCAACCACTTGTTTTTGTATAATTGTAGGTATTACATTTAGTTTGATTCGGTTCCACAGATAAATATTGCAAAAATGTGAGCTTTTTATTTATGTTTGCCTCTTTTAGACGTAATTTATAATTTGGTAGTAAAAAGGTTTAAAGGCCCTTTAATTGTAACTTTAGAAATGGGTAGATACCTGAAAAAACAATTATGCAAATTAAGCTAATCATGAGGACACCCAAATATAATTTAGGGCGGGGGTCCTGAACCACAGACTGGGTGTATGGCAAGGTCTCTTGTGCAAGCCAAAACCTATCCACAAGTTTCCGCGGGAGTTTACTGGAGACTATCAGGACCAAACTTCCGGGTTTAACAGCAGACATACAAGCTCACGTCGCGTCGCAGATGCAACCCGTTGTGAGCTTGTAAATCGGCGGCGGAAGATCGATGCAGACGTTTGCGCAATGCACTATGGGGCGTAGGAAACTCGTGGATACAATAGCAGTAAATATCAAATGTGAATAATGGGAATGTAGTTTCTACAGTACACAATGTCTCTTTACTTACGGTAACTTTTGCTGCATCATACTCTCGTCCCGTGTTGTTGTGTTTCTTTACCCCACCAGCCCACTCCCTGTTCCGGATTTTCGCTAATTTCTTTTGTAAGATGGCTTTGGTGACGAAGACCTTGGAACACTTGCCGCATGATTTACAGTTTGCCTGGTTTGGTTCCTTGCAATTGGGACAGGGCTTAAACTTGGCTCCTGGCATTATGACAACAGGACAGACAAAAACAGACAAACAGATAGCAACAGTGTAGACACAAAGATACAGAGACAGACAGACAATGAACGTGGCTCTTAAAAGTGCCTTTGGTTGTTTGTTGTTTGTTTTTGGTTTGTTTGGGGTTGGTAGTAGGAAGTATCTGAAAAGAGAAAACACACTATTAAGAATGTAACACCCTACTACATTATCCACAAATGCTCAATCCACTACAGTGGCACAATAGCAGACCTACAAGCTCACAACACGATGCATCACACTAATCTAGGCCAGTGGTTCACAAACTATTTCATGTCGAGGACCCCCAAATTGAAACTAATTCACTCACAGATCCCTCATATAAGGGAAGATGTTTAAAACTCTAGCTTTGATTTTCAACCATTTTAATCACAAGGACCCCTATTTTGACATACATTAGCAGGGCCCACCCAGACTACGCCCAGTTCTTATAAGATCCGAACTCGGTAGGTCGGTGACCATTTCAAATTATAACGATGGATTCGGGTTCAGATATATCACGTTGTGCGAATGAAACATCGGTTACCTTTTCAAACTAGCTCGAATCGGGATTGAGAGCCCTGATTGATTGATTGAATGATTGATTGAAGAATTTATTAGAAGTTTGCAATAAAAAAAAGTACAGTTTCATTGACAGTACAAATCACAGTTGCTGACAGCAGCAACAGTTACAGGGCTGTCGCTCCAATTGTCAAAATAATATAATAAATAGGCAAAAATGTAACATGACGTTCATGAGGCAATGTCCACATAAACTTACAACTGTGACCAATTGAAGGCATCAGCACGCCTTGCGCTGCTCTCGCATCAAGTTAAAATAGACAGTTAAATGTAATCTCCGTCAGCAAGCATGTGTTTGTTTCTCTCTCTCGCTGTGTGTGTGTGTGTGTGCGTGTGTGTGTGTGTGTGTGTGTGTGTGTGTGTGTGTGTGTGTGTGTGTGTGTGTGTGTGTGTGTGTGTGTGTGTGCGTGCGTGCCTGCCTGTCCACAGCGACATAAAAAAACTGTCCACAGCGACATCAAAAAGAAACAAGATGGGCCTGGGCCACAGGTTAGTGGTTCAGGGCCAGGCACCTAGGTTGGTAATCCAGACCAGCCATGCAGCGTTGCAGGCTCGAGTCCCGATCCTGACAACCTTTGCTGCGTGTCACCCCCCCCCCCCCCCCATCTCTCGCCCCGTTTCCTGTCAGCCTACTGTACACCTATCAATAAAGGCAGAAAAAGCCCCCCAAAAACTGACATTCTGTAGGCTAAATCAACGCATTTATGTGATCACACAATGTGTTCTCATTGGTTGAGCACGGATTCTCTCAGCGAGAATCATATGCAAGTATTTCAAACTAGCAGGATTGTACCCCACAAAATGAAACATGTCAGATATTATCAGAAGAGTCATAAAAAGGCTATTAACATATTCGGATGGTCTCGGAGTAGCTTTCAAACAAAGCACGATCTAGTGCCCAAACTCGCAAAGATCATAAAAATCCAGAGTGATATCTGTTCGGACCCGAATCGTCCGTGATGTGAAGGGGCCCTTAGGCTACAGAACCCCATTTAATGGAATTTCTATCTCTGAGACGCTAATTTATAGAGATATAGATTATATAGATATATAGATTTATAGAGTAATTTAACTCTGACAGTGTACAAATGGAACCTAATGGACCCGTAGAGCTATTAATCTACTGAGCTTAATATTGATGGACAAAATTAACTAAAATGTAGCACTTGCACTTGTTTTGTTTCTTCTTTATCAAGTTTTAATTTGTCAAACGACTGAAGATATATATTCAATCATGTTTGTATATATATATATAGCCGCAAATTGCAACACTAGATTTTATTTTAATCAGATGAATCTAGGGTTGCAATACGTCCCATAGGTAGCCAATGCATCAAAACATGTTTTGCTATCTGATTGTAATAAACAACTTCAAATTCACCTATATTGGGGCTCTATGGAAAGCTTGGAGTATCCTCTTTCCGTCTACAAAGAGTTTCTTCCTTAAAACTCCACCGTAGACATGTTATAAGCTACTTTCTGTCAAGAAATCCGAGCAGACAAACTTCGGAAGCGCTCGTCTTCTATTACGCAGCGTTCCGCTGCCTCCTGCATTATGTGATATTTAGAACCAGCTGGTACACATGACCGCTGAGTGACTTCCCACAAGCGCTTCCAAACTCCAGCACTTAGAAAAAATTATAATAAGCCATTTTTTTTATAGAAAGTAGCTCAGTCATAACATGACTACGGTGGATTTTTATGAAACAAACACTTTGCAGACAGAAAGAGGATACTCCAAGCTTTCCATACAGCCCCAATATTGGTGAGTTTGATGCTGTTTATTACAATCAGATAGCAAAAAACTGTTTTGATGCATTGTGGGAGGTATTGCAACCCTAGATTCATCCGATTAAAATAAAATCTAGTGTTGCAATTCACATGTGGACATCAAAAGCACTTCTGTCTCTCATGGGAATCCTCCATTGCACATAAGAAAACAGAACTGTGTGACTGAAGGACATTTAATAGAAGAGAGCATAAGACAGACAGCAGACAGAGAGAGGGAGAGAGAGTAGCAGTAATAAGAAAAGCAGCCCTTTGATATAAATGCATGATTTAAATCACACAGCCCTTTTCTCTAATAAATGTTCTTTATTTTGTATTTGTATTGTTTTTTTCACCCTTTTTACAAAAGGTTTTGAGTCTGTTTAGTGAAGTCCAGCTTTTTGTGCTGGTCTGAGAGTTTGATTAATTGATTGATTGAAGAATTTATTAGAAGTTTGCATAGGAAAAGGTACAGTTTCATGACGGTACAGTTCACTGGTACAAGGTCTACTAAAAGGAGGTCCATGAAAAGACTAAGCTTATTTCCACAGGAAACCATTGAACACACAGTTTGAACACACTCCGGAGTCAAAAACCCCAAGGGTTCATTTGGTTCCTAACCTTCATTTATCTGGGGACCCCCTGAGACTTCCTCAAGGATCCATGGGGGTCCCCGAAGTCTAGGACCGGCCCGGACCACACTTTGAGAACCAATGATCCAGGCTGCAGGCTGGATTAGCATGTCGGCTAATATTAGCTTTATTTATCTACGGTAATTTATCCAAAGTAGTATGCTGAATACAGAATCACAACGTTCTAACACAACCACCGACATGTTAACAAGAACGCCATGGCCTAGTGTCATGTTGTGGTACAGATACAATATGTATTCTATGGTTATTAATAACATACATGCTGCAGAGAACGTAAACAAACCTCTTACCTCAGAGAAGGGAAGCATTCTATGGCTCACAATCTGCGCGCGACATGGCAACACAGTGCGTCATGGCAGGAAGTACGTCACTCGATGGGAGGCGTAATCATATAATAATAATTAAAATAAAATAGATAACAACAACGTGATGGACCAACTTCAATAACATTCGATACAAATAATGAAACGTATATTATGGAAACTAAATAAATGTATTATGCACTAAACTAAACGTGTTATAGAGGTGGAAACGGAAACGGAAACGGAATATATCTGGCGGATGTGTGGATCAGTGAGCACTTAGGTGACAACGCCTATACAATACAATGGTGCGTTATTTGTTCATTGATAAGCGCACAGATATAGATCGGCAACGGTAGATCAATAGTAGATCAATAGATATATAGATATTAATATATAGAGTATATGTATATAGATAGACAGATAGATAGATGGATAGATGATAGTTTATTAACTATTTTTAGCAGAGCTTTATTGACCAGTGGTGGAAAAAGTACTCAGATGTTTTACTCAAGTAAAAGTATCAATGATACTGCACTGTAGTTGTACTCCGTTACAAGTAAATGTCCAGCATTCAAAATGTATTTGAGTAAAAGTACGAAAGTATCGGCAATAGCAGATCTACAAGCTTGCGACGCGTTGTGAGCTTGTAGATCTGCTATTTTCAAATAGCCTAATATAATCGTTTATATCTGCAAAGTTACTAGAAACTAACATTTTCAAATAATTGTAGTGGAGTAAAAGTACAATATTTGGAAGTGAGATGTAGTGAGGTAGAAGTAAAAGTATTGGAAATACTCTGTAAAGTACAAAAATACCTCAAAACTGTTCTTAAGTACAGTATTGAGTAAAAGTACTTAGTTACTTTACACCACTGTTATTGACGCTAATGACGTCAGCGCGTACACAAGGAATGCGGAAGCAATCTGAAAGTAAAATATAACAACTTCAGAGCTCTTTTTCTCATCCATTACAAATCAAACAATTACCAGCCTAGTATGGAAATGCTCAGAATATTTTCCAGTGTTATCTGGGTGGCAAGGTGTGTTATATAATGCAATCAATCATGTATTTTAACTCACGTTGTGTATTGCTATTTGTGTCAATGGGAACCCATTAGTCATGTCGTGACGGGAGGGAGACCACGTGGTCGCCGTGAATCGAAGCGTTTAGTCCCTTTAGTCAAACGGTGACTGGTGGGGAGTCAGAATGCGACTCGGCGCCGTTCTGCCCATACGTCAGAATATGACTGACAGGGAGTGAGACTGTGTTGGCTAACGTTAGCCCCGGCTCCACCGAGCGCCGCTCCCGTTTTAATCAATGAAACCGGGGTGCTCCACTGCCTGACGGTAACGGCAACGTCGGACGCTTAAATTCGCCCCTGGTTCATTTTTTGACGCCGTCCGGCCGTCCAGCGTCCGGCGCCGGCGCCGTCATTTTGGTGGAGCCCTAGTCTTAGCTGTGTTAGCTCAATTGCCTCTTCTAATATTAAAATATACTAGCCTACTTTAATGGGTAACGTTAGCTTAAAGACAGGGTAGCAGAATAACATCTACTTTGTCCCAATGTAATTGTTAGGTAGTTGTGAAAATATTTGCCAATGCAACCATATAGTTGTCTTGCCTGTTTTCAGAGTTGTATTCAGACGGAGATTTTAATGTCCTACTTTTTCAAAACTCCTCCTCCACGAGCTCGGGAATGGCCGAGCAAAAGCATGACGTATGAAAGCAGAGCAACATCACGTGATCCCATTGAAAGGAATGTGAAGAATGTCTGGGAAATTTCAATATTTTACACTATTTCTAATAAAGTGAACTCTTAACTTTCTTAATTGACATGAACAACAACATGAATGCTATACACTTGCAATTTTTATAAAGAATCAATAAGCCGTTTTTTCCGTATCCATTATATAGTGTAGCATGCACGTATTTTACTAGCCTGGGGGGCGTGTCTCTTCGCGGCCCGGTTCTCTAGCGAGGCACTGAGAAACACCAAGCCGAGATGGGCGCTCGTTTCGGCCAAATGCTGGAGTTGCCTCGGTGTTTGACTGTGGATGTTTTTTTTTTCTTTCTTTTTTTCCCTCTCTCTCTCCTCCCGTTGTTTCTCCTGCCTTTCCATTCATGTGTTCTCTACCTCTGGACCAAACAATGACACGAGATTGGATTAACTCACCCAAAAGAAGGTAGACAAATGTATTCCACTGGAATTAGTTATTAAAAGGTGCTTCACAAACGCGAGTGACGGGCCGTGGGCTGTGCGAGCCACGTGACGAGCTCGACTAGAAAAGATACTCATACTTAAGTAAAAGTACTCTCATATCATTCTCGCACGCATGGACAGTCACGCAGTGGCCAATCTACAGTACAAGCTCACAAGTGTGAGCTTGCAGATCGGCTAGTTTCAAACAAAGGTATAATAGGGCTAAAGTAGTTATTATCTGGTCCTTCACAAACGCGAGTGACTGGGCCGTCGGCCGTTCGAACTCGCAATGGTGGAAAAGATATTTTACTCAAGTAAAAGTACTCTCATATCATTCTCGCATGACAGTCGCCTAGGACGTGACGACGTGCAGCTTGCAGATCGGCTAGTTTAAAACAGCCAAGGTATAAAATAGGTAGTTAATATATGTTTTATATTATAATGTATTTCTGTTTTAATTGATTGAAGACTTTATTAGAAGTTTGCATAGGAAAAGGTACTGTAGTAACTAAAGCTTTCAAATCATTTTAATGGTGTAACCAGTATTTGCCTCAGAGATAGATGTAGTGTAGTAGAAGTGAAAGTATTGGAAATTGGAAATATCCAAGTACAAATACCTTAACATTAAACAATTATTTCACTAATCGTTCACTCTCTCAGTGCAGACTGGAGAGTCCTGCAGAAACAGGCAGAGGGGAGGGGGTGACTGTCTGTCTGTCTCCCAGTCCCTGCCTGTCTGTCTGCCTGTCTCACTGACTGAAACGAGCCTCCGCTGTGAGTCACGGAAGAGGCGTGGTCCCGAAGTCGAGGGAAGCAGAAGGAAGTAGAGGGTGTAGAGGGAGACACTGATTATAACTTCAAATGTGCCTATGTCTTTTGTGTTTTTATTTATTTTAAATTTATTTGGGCATCCTTAGGGGATCTTTGAGAGATATGCGTCATTATTTAGATAAAGAAAGATTCCTGCTCCCCCTCCTTTAAAAGGCAGCACCGCAGCACAGTCAATGTGAATTAGATTAGATAACTTAAGTAAGCACAAACCTTTATTGTTTTGATCAGCCAGAGAAGAGATTGCAGAGATTCTTGTAGTGTTTGTTTCTTGTTGCGGAGTCCGGGCAGAGAGTGAGATGCGCGCCAAACAGTTGTGGAGAAAGAAATGGGAGGGAAGTGATGACGTCTAACCTGATGACGTGCGGGGGGTCCCAAAACTACCCAGCGCTGAGTAAAACAATGTAGGCCTATTTCATTTTACACAACCGATGGGTAATGTATGAGCTGTACAAAACAACCCAATATACATACAACTGCCATTATAATAACCCATAATGGGTAAACTATTTTTTACTCTGATTTTTGGGTAGATGAATCTACCCAGCAGTTTTTAGTGTGTATGTTCCTGCAGAAACTGTGTGGGCTCTCTGAAAACGTGCCCAAAGTATATTATGTTCTGTAGAAAATTACACATCCTTCCTTCCATGGACTTTTTATCCAGTTCAAGCCCAAGCAGTAATATAAAAGGTAAAACAGAACCCATTTCCCAAAACAGTGTATTCCTCGCTGTTTTTGTTTAAAAAAAAGAAAAGAGGAACAGTACAAACAATAATATTGTACCTGTGTAAAGCTGAACAGCTTGTGTTAGAGCAAATGTAAATGTATGTATTATCATGTAGTATATGTTCCATTGCATCCTCCCATATTATTAAGGACATGCAGAATGATAGCATCAACCTTTAAAGAACATGGTTGTGTGTGTATTCCTTTATTGCTTTGTTAAATGTAAACAATGATTGGTAGAGATTGTGCAGTCACAAATAAAGACAACATTCAAGTCAATATATGTGTTTTGGGTGTTCTTTTGTTACAGGAGTGTGTGTGTGTGTGTGTGTGTGTGTGTGTGTGTGTGTGTGTGTGTGTGTGTGTGTGGTAAATATAACCACAGTAAATATAAATTGTAAGGCATTAACACACCTTATAATATCCTTTGGGATACACAAACATGTCAGTGTGTCCCAAAACATAGTTACTGCACTTTGGCTTTGTAAGGCAGAATAGGTGTTTCATTACTACACCTTTAATGTTTATATTTTAATTTACAGTCAAAGTCAGGGCTAGGTTGTGCGGTGCTCTCTCCTTAGCCTTTGAGATATCACGTGTAGCCATGAAACAAATATAACAGATCAGTAACTTTGACTATGCCACCTTGGGAGTTTCACCCAAGCCAAGGCATCAATTAAAGTGCTAAAGTAACACACAGCGTAGCATGATATCCATTAAAACTTCTTGATTAGAATAAAAAGGAAACTGTGAACACAGGATATCTCTACTGTTGTGTTGACAGGAATCCCGGCAGCGTTGATCAGAATTAATTCAGTCTGTAGTGTGTGGTTAATTGGAGCTCAATTGGGTATGCTAGTTTTTAAACATTCCAATGAAAAATACATGGAGTGATCGATGCAGGCCTATCACGAACACAACAAAGCAGTTCTACATTCTAACATGTTGGATAATGTGTCCAATCTAACCTACTGTGTGTCTTTGTTTGCACGTCCTTCAACACACCAGGTTGTATTGTTCTGAAGGAATTCAGAGCAGTCATGTACAAATGAAGTTTGTAAATGGCCTTGAATGTTTCTCAATTGCTCTGCTTGAATAACAACACGAAGATAGATGTTATGTTTATGTCAGAACAATATGCAGAATGAATAGCAGGAATCATTACAAAGTCAAAGATAGTTTGCAAAGTGGCCCCCCATTACTTTTGTATAGTTTTCTAAGTGGTACATGAAAATTGTACATCTTGACCTGTAGTCAAGTTAGCCTAGCTACATCGCTTTAAATGATAAAATGTTTACAAAACAAAGGCTTCCGTAGATTAGACTTTCACTGTTAGATTTGACAAGGACATTCTTCTTAGTGTGTGGTTATAGGGGGCACCGAGTGCCGTGCTGCGTGTCTCTTCGCGGCCCGGTTCTCTAGCGAGGCACTGAGAAACACCAAGCCGAGATCGGCCAAATGCTGGAGTTGCCTCGGTGTTTGACTGTGGATGTTTTTTTTTTCTTTCTTTTTTTCCCTCTCTCTCTCCTCCCGTTGTTTCTCCTGCCTTTCCATTCATGTGTTCTCTACCTCTGGACCAAACAATGACACGAGATTGGATTAACTCACCCAAAAGAAGGTAGACAAATGTATTCCACTGGAATTAGTTATTAAAAGGTGCTTCACAAACGCGAGTGACGGGCCGTGGGCTGTGCGAGCCACGTGACGAGCTCGACTAGAAAAGATACTCATACTTAAGTAAAAGTACTCTCATATCATTCTCGCACGCATGGACAGTCACGCAGTGGCCAATCTACAGTACAAGCTCACAAGTGTGAGCTTGCAGATCGGCTAGTTTCAAACAAAGGTATAATAGGGCTAAAGTAGTTATTATCTGGTCCTTCACAAACGCGAGTGACTGGGCCGTCGGCCGTTCGAACTCGCAATGGTGGAAAAGATATTTTACTCAAGTAAAAGTACTCTCATATCATTCTCGCATGACAGTCGCCTAGGACGTGACGACGTGCAGCTTGCAGATCGGCTAGTTTAAAACAGCCAAGGTATAAAATAGGTAGTTAATATATGTTTTATATTATAATGTATTTCTGTTTTAATTGATTGAAGACTTTATTAGAAGTTTGCATAGGAAAAGGTACTGTAGTAACTAAAGCTTTCAAATCATTTTAATGGTGTAACCAGTATTTGCCTCAGAGATAGATGTAGTGTAGTAGAAGTGAAAGTATTGGAAATTGGAAATATCCAAGTACAAATACCTTAACATTAAACAATTATTTCACTAATCGTTCACTCTCTCAGTGCAGACTGGAGAGTCCTGCAGAAACAGGCAGAGGGGAGGGGGTGACTGTCTGTCTGTCTCCCAGTCCCTGCCTGTCTGTCTGCCTGTCTCACTGACTGAAACGAGCCTCCGCTGTGAGTCACGGAAGAGGCGTGGTCCCGAAGTCGAGGGAAGCAGAAGGAAGTAGAGGGTGTAGAGGGAGACACTGATTATAACTTCAAATGTGCCTATGTCTTTTGTGTTTTTATTTATTTTAAATTTATTTGGGCATCCTTAGGGGATCTTTGAGAGATATGCGTCATTATTTAGATAAAGAAAGATTCCTGCTCCCCCTCCTTTAAAAGGCAGCACCGCAGCACAGTCAATGTGAATTAGATTAGATAACTTAAGTAAGCACAAACCTTTATTGTTTTGATCAGCCAGAGAAGAGATTGCAGAGATTCTTGTAGTGTTTGTTTCTTGTTGCGGAGTCCGGGCAGAGAGTGAGATGCGCGCCAAACAGTTGTGGAGAAAGAAATGGGAGGGAAGTGATGACGTCTAACCTGATGACGTGCGGGGGGTCCCAAAACTACCCAGCGCTGAGTAAAACAATGTAGGCCTATTTCATTTTACACAACCGATGGGTAATGTATGAGCTGTACAAAACAACCCAATATACATACAACTGCCATTATAATAACCCATAATGGGTAAACTATTTTTTACTCTGATTTTTGGGTAGATGAATCTACCCAGCAGTTTTTAGTGTGTATGTTCCTGCAGAAACTGTGTGGGCTCTCTGAAAACATGCCCAAAGTATATTATGTTCTGTAGAAAATTACACATCCTTCCTTCCATGGACTTTTTATCCAGTTCAAGCCCAAGCAGTAATATAAAAGGTAAAACAGAACCCATTTCCCAAAACAGTGTATTCCTCGCTGTTTTTGTTTAAAAAAAAGAAAAGAGGAACAGTACAAACAATAATATTGTACCTGTGTAAAGCTGAACAGCTTGTGTTAGAGCAAATGTAAATGTATGTATTATCATGTAGTATATGTTCCATTGCATCCTCCCATATTATTAAGGACATGCAGAATGATAGCATCAACCTTTAAAGAACATGGTTGTGTGTGTATTCCTTTATTGCTTTGTTAAATGTAAACAATGATTGGTAGAGATTGTGCAGTCACAAATAAAGACAACATTCAAGTCAATATATGTGTTTTGGGTGTTCTTTTGTTACAGGAGTGTGTGTGTGTGTGTGTGTGTGTGTGTGTGTGTGTGTGTGTGTGTGTGTGTGTGTGTGTGTGTGTGTGGTAAATATAACCACAGTAAATATAAATTGTAAGGCATTAACACACCTTATAATATCCTTTGGGATACACAAACATGTCAGTGTGTCCCAAAACATAGTTACTGCACTTTGGCTTTGTAAGGCAGAATAGGTGTTTCATTACTACACCTTTAATGTTTATATTTTAATTTACAGTCAAAGTCAGGGCTAGGTTGTGCGGTGCTCTCTCCTTACCCTTTGAGATATCACGTGTAGCCATGAAACAAATATAACAGATCAGTAACTTTGACTATGCCACCTTGGGAGTTTCACCCAAGCCAAGGCATCAATTAAAGTGCTAAAGTAACACACAGCGTAGCATGATATCCATTAAAACTTCTTGATTAGAATAAAAAGGAAACTGTGAACACAGGATATCTCTACTGTTGTGTTGACAGGAATCCCGGCAGCGTTGATCAGAATTAATTCAGTCTGTAGTGTGTGGTTAATTGGAGCTCAATTGGGTATGCTAGTTTTTAAACATTCCAATGAAAAATACATGGAGTGATCGATGCAGGCCTATCACGAACACAACAAAGCAGTTCTACATTCTAACATGTTGGATAATGTGTCCAATCTAACCTACTGTGTGTCTTTGTTTGCACGTCCTTCAACACACCAGGTTGTATTGTTCTGAAGGAATTCAGAGCAGTCATGTACAAATGAAGTTTGTAAATGGCCTTGAATGTTTCTCAATTGCTCTGCTTGAATAACAACACGAAGATAGATGTTATGTTTATGTCAGAACAATATGCAGAATGAATAGCAGGAATCATTACAAAGTCAAAGATAGTTTGCAAAGTGGCCCCCCATTACTTTTGTATAGTTTTCTAAGTGGTACATGAAAATTGTACATCTTGACCTGTAGTCAAGTTAGCCTAGCTACATCGCTTTAAATGATAAAATGTTTACAAAACAAAGGCTTCCGTAGATTAGACTTTCACTGTTAGATTTGACAAGGACATTCTTCTTAGTGTGTGGTTATAGGGGGCACCGAGTGCCGTGCTGCGTGTCTCTTCGCGGCCCGGTTCTCTAGCGAGGCACTGAGAAACACCAAGCCGAGATGGGCGCTCGTTTCGGCCAAATGCTGGAGTTGCCTCGGTGTTTGACTGTGGATGTTTTTTTTTTCTTTCTTTTTTTCCCTCTCTCTCTCCTCCCGTTGTTTCTCCTGCCTTTCCATTCATGTGTTCTCTACCTCTGGACCAAACAATGACACGAGATTGGATTAACTCACCCAAAAGAAGGTAGACAAATGTATTCCACTGGAATTAGTTATTAAAAGGTGCTTCACAAACGCGAGTGACGGGCCGTGGGCTGTGCGAGCCACGTGACGAGCTCGACTAGAAAAGATACTCATACTTAAGTAAAAGTACTCTCATATCATTCTCGCACGCATGGACAGTCACGCAGTGGCCAATCTACAGTACAAGCTCACAAGTGTGAGCTTGCAGATCGGCTAGTTTCAAACAAAGGTATAATAGGGCTAAAGTAGTTATTATCTGGTCCTTCACAAACGCGAGTGACTGGGCCGTCGGCCGTTCGAACTCGCAATGGTGGAAAAGATATTTTACTCAAGTAAAAGTACTCTCATATCATTCTCGCATGACAGTCGCCTAGGACGTGACGACGTGCAGCTTGCAGATCGGCTAGTTTAAAACAGCCAAGGTATAAAATAGGTAGTTAATATATGTTTTATATTATAATGTATTTCTGTTTTAATTGATTGAAGACTTTATTAGAAGTTTGCATAGGAAAAGGTACTGTAGTAACTAAAGCTTTCAAATCATTTTAATGGTGTAACCAGTATTTGCCTCAGAGATAGATGTAGTGTAGTAGAAGTGAAAGTATTGGAAATTGGAAATATCCAAGTACAAATACCTTAACATTAAACAATTATTTCACTAATCGTTCACTCTCTCAGTGCAGACTGGAGAGTCCTGCAGAAACAGGCAGAGGGGAGGGGGTGACTGTCTGTCTGTCTCCCAGTCCCTGCCTGTCTGTCTGCCTGTCTCACTGACTGAAACGAGCCTCCGCTGTGAGTCACGGAAGAGGCGTGGTCCCGAAGTCGAGGGAAGCAGAAGGAAGTAGAGGGTGTAGAGGGAGACACTGATTATAACTTCAAATGTGCCTATGTCTTTTGTGTTTTTATTTATTTTAAATTTATTTGGGCATCCTTAGGGGATCTTTGAGAGATATGCGTCATTATTTAGATAAAGAAAGATTCCTGCTCCCCCTCCTTTAAAAGGCAGCACCGCAGCACAGTCAATGTGAATTAGATTAGATAACTTAAGTAAGCACAAACCTTTATTGTTTTGATCAGCCAGAGAAGAGATTGCAGAGATTCTTGTAGTGTTTGTTTCTTGTTGCGGAGTCCGGGCAGAGAGTGAGATGCGCGCCAAACAGTTGTGGAGAAAGAAATGGGAGGGAAGTGATGACGTCTAACCTGATGACGTGCGGGGTCCCAAAACTACCCAGCGCTGAGTAAAACAATGTAGGCCTATTTCATTTTACACAACCGATGGGTAATGTATGAGCTGTACAAAACAACCCAATATACATACAACTGCCATTATAATAACCCATAATGGGTAAACTATTTTTTACTCTGATTTTTGGGTAGATGAATCTACCCAGCAGTTTTTAGTGTGTATGTTCCTGCAGAAACTGTGTGGGCTCTCTGAAAACATGCCCAAAGTATATTATGTTCTGTAGAAAATTACACATCCTTCCTTCCATGGACTTTTTATCCAGTTCAAGCCCAAGCAGTAATATAAAAGGTAAAACAGAACCCATTTCCCAAAACAGTGTATTCCTCGCTGTTTTTGTTTAAAAAAAAGAAAAGAGGAACAGTACAAACAATAATATTGTACCTGTGTAAAGCTGAACAGCTTGTGTTAGAGCAAATGTAAATGTATGTATTATCATGTAGTATATGTTCCATTGCATCCTCCCATATTATTAAGGACATGCAGAATGATAGCATCAACCTTTAAAGAACATGGTTGTGTGTGTATTCCTTTATTGCTTTGTTAAATGTAAACAATGATTGGTAGAGATTGTGCAGTCACAAATAAAGACAACATTCAAGTCAATATATGTGTTTTGGGTGTTCTTTTGTTACAGGAGTGTGTGTGTGTGTGTGTGTGTGTGTGTGTGTGTGTGTGTGTGTGTGTGTGTGGTAAATATAACCACAGTAAATATAAATTGTAAGGCATTAACACACCTTATAATATCCTTTGGGATACACAAACATGTCAGTGTGTCCCAAAACATAGTTACTGCACTTTGGCTTTGTAAGGCAGAATAGGTGTTTCATTACTACACCTTTAATGTTTATATTTTAATTTACAGTCAAAGTCAGGGCTAGGTTGTGCGGTGCTCTCTCCTTACCCTTTGAGATATCACGTGTAGCCATGAAACAAATATAACAGATCAGTAACTTTGACTATGCCACCTTGGGAGTTTCACCCAAGCCAAGGCATCAATTAAAGTGCTAAAGTAACACACAGCGTAGCATGATATCCATTAAAACTTCTTGATTAGAATAAAAAGGAAACTGTGAACACAGGATATCTCTA
This sequence comes from Nannobrachium achirus, assembly GCF_963921795.1. Lineage (NCBI taxonomy): Eukaryota > Metazoa > Chordata > Actinopteri > Myctophiformes > Myctophidae > Nannobrachium > Nannobrachium achirus. The sequence continues at coordinate 68,758,410 of NC_137810.1, read as the reverse complement.
CTGTTGTGTTGACAGGAATCCCGGCAGCGTTGATCAGAATTAATTCAGTCTGTAGTGTGTGGTTAATTGGAGCTCAATTGGGTATGCTAGTTTTTAAACATTCCAATGAAAAATACATGGAGTGATCGATGCAGGCCTATCACGAACACAACAAAGCAGTTCTACATTCTAACATGTTGGATAATGTGTCCAATCTAACCTACTGTGTGTCTTTGTTTGCACGTCCTTCAACACACCAGGTTGTATTGTTCTGAAGGAATTCAGAGCAGTCATGTACAAATGAAGTTTGTAAATGGCCTTGAATGTTTCTCAATTGCTCTGCTTGAATAACAACACGAAGATAGATGTTATGTTTATGTCAGAACAATATGCAGAATGAATAGCAGGAATCATTACAAAGTCAAAGATAGTTTGCAAAGTGGCCCCCCATTACTTTTGTATAGTTTTCTAAGTGGTACATGAAAATTGTACATCTTGACCTGTAGTCAAGTTAGCCTAGCTACATCGCTTTAAATGATAAAATGTTTACAAAACAAAGGCTTCCGTAGATTAGACTTTCACTGTTAGATTTGACAAGGACATTCTTCTTAGTGTGTGGTTATAGGGGGCACCGAGTGCCGTGCTGCGTGTCTCTTCGCGGCCCGGTTCTCTAGCGAGGCACTGAGAAACACCAAGCCGAGATCGGCCAAATGCTGGAGTTGCCTCGGTGTTTGACTGTGGATGTTTTTTTTTTCTTTCTTTTTTTCCCTCTCTCTCTCCTCCCGTTGTTTCTCCTGCCTTTCCATTCATGTGTTCTCTACCTCTGGACCAAACAATGACACGAGATTGGATTAACTCACCCAAAAGAAGGTAGACAAATGTATTCCACTGGAATTAGTTATTAAAAGGTGCTTCACAAACGCGAGTGACGGGCCGTGGGCTGTGCGAGCCACGTGACGAGCTCGACTAGAAAAGATACTCATACTTAAGTAAAAGTACTCTCATATCATTCTCGCACGCATGGACAGTCACGCAGTGGCCAATCTACAGTACAAGCTCACAAGTGTGAGCTTGCAGATCGGCTAGTTTCAAACAAAGGTATAATAGGGCTAAAGTAGTTATTATCTGGTCCTTCACAAACGCGAGTGACTGGGCCGTCGGCCGTTCGAACTCGCAATGGTGGAAAAGATATTTTACTCAAGTAAAAGTACTCTCATATCATTCTCGCATGACAGTCGCCTAGGACGTGACGACGTGCAGCTTGCAGATCGGCTAGTTTAAAACAGCCAAGGTATAAAATAGGTAGTTAATATATGTTTTATATTATAATGTATTTCTGTTTTAATTGATTGAAGACTTTATTAGAAGTTTGCATAGGAAAAGGTACTGTAGTAACTAAAGCTTTCAAATCATTTTAATGGTGTAACCAGTATTTGCCTCAGAGATAGATGTAGTGTAGTAGAAGTGAAAGTATTGGAAATTGGAAATATCCAAGTACAAATACCTTAACATTAAACAATTATTTCACTAATCGTTCACTCTCTCAGTGCAGACTGGAGAGTCCTGCAGAAACAGGCAGAGGGGAGGGGGTGACTGTCTGTCTGTCTCCCAGTCCCTGCCTGTCTGTCTGCCTGTCTCACTGACTGAAACGAGCCTCCGCTGTGAGTCACGGAAGAGGCGTGGTCCCGAAGTCGAGGGAAGCAGAAGGAAGTAGAGGGTGTAGAGGGAGACACTGATTATAACTTCAAATGTGCCTATGTCTTTTGTGTTTTTATTTATTTTAAATTTATTTGGGCATCCTTAGGGGATCTTTGAGAGATATGCGTCATTATTTAGATAAAGAAAGATTCCTGCTCCCCCTCCTTTAAAAGGCAGCACCGCAGCACAGTCAATGTGAATTAGATTAGATAACTTAAGTAAGCACAAACCTTTATTGTTTTGATCAGCCAGAGAAGAGATTGCAGAGATTCTTGTAGTGTTTGTTTCTTGTTGCGGAGTCCGGGCAGAGAGTGAGATGCGCGCCAAACAGTTGTGGAGAAAGAAATGGGAGGGAAGTGATGACGTCTAACCTGATGACGTGCGGGGGGTCCCAAAACTACCCAGCGCTGAGTAAAACAATGTAGGCCTATTTCATTTTACACAACCGATGGGTAATGTATGAGCTGTACAAAACAACCCAATATACATACAACTGCCATTATAATAACCCATAATGGGTAAACTATTTTTTACTCTGATTTTTGGGTAGATGAATCTACCCAGCAGTTTTTAGTGTGTATGTTCCTGCAGAAACTGTGTGGGCTCTCTGAAAACGTGCCCAAAGTATATTATGTTCTGTAGAAAATTACACATCCTTCCTTCCATGGACTTTTTATCCAGTTCAAGCCCAAGCAGTAATATAAAAGGTAAAACAGAACCCATTTCCCAAAACAGTGTATTCCTCGCTGTTTTTGTTTAAAAAAAAGAAAAGAGGAACAGTACAAACAATAATATTGTACCTGTGTAAAGCTGAACAGCTTGTGTTAGAGCAAATGTAAATGTATGTATTATCATGTAGTATATGTTCCATTGCATCCTCCCATATTATTAAGGACATGCAGAATGATAGCATCAACCTTTAAAGAACATGGTTGTGTGTGTATTCCTTTATTGCTTTGTTAAATGTAAACAATGATTGGTAGAGATTGTGCAGTCACAAATAAAGACAACATTCAAGTCAATATATGTGTTTTGGGTGTTCTTTTGTTACAGGAGTGTGTGTGTGTGTGTGTGTGTGTGTGTGTGTGTGTGTGTGTGTGTGTGTGTGTGTGTGTGTGTGTGTGTGTGTGTGTGTGTGTGGTAAATATAACCACAGTAAATATAAATTGTAAGGCATTAACACACCTTATAATATCCTTTGGGATACACAAACATGTCAGTGTGTCCCAAAACATAGTTACTGCACTTTGGCTTTGTAAGGCAGAATAGGTGTTTCATTACTACACCTTTAATGTTTATATTTTAATTTACAGTCAAAGTCAGGGCTAGGTTGTGCGGTGCTCTCTCCTTACCCTTTGAGATATCACGTGTAGCCATGAAACAAATATAACAGATCAGTAACTTTGACTATGCCACCTTGGGAGTTTCACCCAAGCCAAGGCATCAATTAAAGTGCTAAAGTAACACACAGCGTAGCATGATATCCATTAAAACTTCTTGATTAGAATAAAAAGGAAACTGTGAACACAGGATATCTCTACTGTTGTGTTGACAGGAATCCCGGCAGCGTTGATCAGAATTAATTCAGTCTGTAGTGTGTGGTTAATTGGAGCTCAATTGGGTATGCTAGTTTTTAAACATTCCAATGAAAAATACATGGAGTGATCGATGCAGGCCTATCACGAACACAACAAAGCAGTTCTACATTCTAACATGTTGGATAATGTGTCCAATCTAACCTACTGTGTGTCTTTGTTTGCACGTCCTTCAACACACCAGGTTGTATTGTTCTGAAGGAATTCAGAGCAGTCATGTACAAATGAAGTTTGTAAATGGCCTTGAATGTTTCTCAATTGCTCTGCTTGAATAACAACACGAAGATAGATGTTATGTTTATGTCAGAACAATATGCAGAATGAATAGCAGGAATCATTACAAAGTCAAAGATAGTTTGCAAAGTGGCCCCCCATTACTTTTGTATAGTTTTCTAAGTGGTACATGAAAATTGTACATCTTGACCTGTAGTCAAGTTAGCCTAGCTACATCGCTTTAAATGATAAAATGTTTACAAAACAAAGGCTTCCGTAGATTAGACTTTCACTGTTAGATTTGACAAGGACATTCTTCTTAGTGTGTGGTTATAGGGGGCACCGAGTGCCGTGCTGCGTGTCTCTTCGCGGCCCGGTTCTCTAGCGAGGCACTGAGAAACACCAAGCCGAGATCGGCCAAATGCTGGAGTTGCCTCGGTGTTTGACTGTGGATGTTTTTTTTTTCTTTCTTTTTTTCCCTCTCTCTCTCCTCCCGTTGTTTCTCCTGCCTTTCCATTCATGTGTTCTCTACCTCTGGACCAAACAATGACACGAGATTGGATTAACTCACCCAAAAGAAGGTAGACAAATGTATTCCACTGGAATTAGTTATTAAAAGGTGCTTCACAAACGCGAGTGACGGGCCGTGGGCTGTGCGAGCCACGTGACGAGCTCGACTAGAAAAGATACTCATACTTAAGTAAAAGTACTCTCATATCATTCTCGCACGCATGGACAGTCACGCAGTGGCCAATCTACAGTACAAGCTCACAAGTGTGAGCTTGCAGATCGGCTAGTTTCAAACAAAGGTATAATAGGGCTAAAGTAGTTATTATCTGGTCCTTCACAAACGCGAGTGACTGGGCCGTCGGCCGTTCGAACTCGCAATGGTGGAAAAGATATTTTACTCAAGTAAAAGTACTCTCATATCATTCTCGCATGACAGTCGCCTAGGACGTGACGACGTGCAGCTTGCAGATCGGCTAGTTTAAAACAGCCAAGGTATAAAATAGGTAGTTAATATATGTTTTATATTATAATGTATTTCTGTTTTAATTGATTGAAGACTTTATTAGAAGTTTGCATAGGAAAAGGTACTGTAGTAACTAAAGCTTTCAAATCATTTTAATGGTGTAACCAGTATTTGCCTCAGAGATAGATGTAGTGTAGTAGAAGTGAAAGTATTGGAAATTGGAAATATCCAAGTACAAATACCTTAACATTAAACAATTATTTCACTAATCGTTCACTCTCTCAGTGCAGACTGGAGAGTCCTGCAGAAACAGGCAGAGGGGAGGGGGTGACTGTCTGTCTGTCTCCCAGTCCCTGCCTGTCTGTCTGCCTGTCTCACTGACTGAAACGAGCCTCCGCTGTGAGTCACGGAAGAGGCGTGGTCCCGAAGTCGAGGGAAGCAGAAGGAAGTAGAGGGTGTAGAGGGAGACACTGATTATAACTTCAAATGTGCCTATGTCTTTTGTGTTTTTATTTATTTTAAATTTATTTGGGCATCCTTAGGGGATCTTTGAGAGATATGCGTCATTATTTAGATAAAGAAAGATTCCTGCTCCCCCTCCTTTAAAAGGCAGCACCGCAGCACAGTCAATGTGAATTAGATTAGATAACTTAAGTAAGCACAAACCTTTATTGTTTTGATCAGCCAGAGAAGAGATTGCAGAGATTCTTGTAGTGTTTGTTTCTTGTTGCGGAGTCCGGGCAGAGAGTGAGATGCGCGCCAAACAGTTGTGGAGAAAGAAATGGGAGGGAAGTGATGACGTCTAACCTGATGACGTGCGGGGGGTCCCAAAACTACCCAGCGCTGAGTAAAACAATGTAGGCCTATTTCATTTTACACAACCGATGGGTAATGTATGAGCTGTACAAAACAACCCAATATACATACAACTGCCATTATAATAACCCATAATGGGTAAACTATTTTTTACTCTGATTTTTGGGTAGATGAATCTACCCAGCAGTTTTTAGTGTGTATGTTCCTGCAGAAACTGTGTGGGCTCTCTGAAAACATGCCCAAAGTATATTATGTTCTGTAGAAAATTACACATCCTTCCTTCCATGGACTTTTTATCCAGTTCAAGCCCAAGCAGTAATATAAAAGGTAAAACAGAACCCATTTCCCAAAACAGTGTATTCCTCGCTGTTTTTGTTTAAAAAAAAGAAAAGAGGAACAGTACAAACAATAATATTGTACCTGTGTAAAGCTGAACAGCTTGTGTTAGAGCAAATGTAAATGTATGTATTATCATGTAGTATATGTTCCATTGCATCCTCCCATATTATTAAGGACATGCAGAATGATAGCATCAACCTTTAAAGAACATGGTTGTGTGTGTATTCCTTTATTGCTTTGTTAAATGTAAACAATGATTGGTAGAGATTGTGCAGTCACAAATAAAGACAACATTCAAGTCAATATATGTGTTTTGGGTGTTCTTTTGTTACAGGAGTGTGTGTGTGTGTGTGTGTGTGTGTGTGTGTGTGTGTGTGTGTGTGTGTGTGGTAAATATAACCACAGTAAATATAAATTGTAAGGCATTAACACACCTTATAATATCCTTTGGGATACACAAACATGTCAGTGTGTCCCAAAACATAGTTACTGCACTTTGGCTTTGTAAGGCAGAATAGGTGTTTCATTACTACACCTTTAATGTTTATATTTTAATTTACAGTCAAAGTCAGGGCTAGGTTGTGCGGTGCTCTCTCCTTACCCTTTGAGATATCACGTGTAGCCATGAAACAAATATAACAGATCAGTAACTTTGACTATGCCACCTTGGGAGTTTCACCCAAGCCAAGGCATCAATTAAAGTGCTAAAGTAACACACAGCGTAGCATGATATCCATTAAAACTTCTTGATTAGAATAAAAAGGAAACTGTGAACACAGGATATCTCTACTGTTGTGTTGACAGGAATCCCGGCAGCGTTGATCAGAATTAATTCAGTCTGTAGTGTGTGGTTAATTGGAGCTCAATTGGGTATGCTAGTTTTTAAACATTCCAATGAAAAATACATGGAGTGATCGATGCAGGCCTATCACGAACACAACAAAGCAGTTCTACATTCTAACATGTTGGATAATGTGTCCAATCTAACCTACTGTGTGTCTTTGTTTGCACGTCCTTCAACACACCAGGTTGTATTGTTCTGAAGGAATTCAGAGCAGTCATGTACAAATGAAGTTTGTAAATGGCCTTGAATGTTTCTCAATTGCTCTGCTTGAATAACAACACGAAGATAGATGTTATGTTTATGTCAGAACAATATGCAGAATGAATAGCAGGAATCATTACAAAGTCAAAGATAGTTTGCAAAGTGGCCCCCCATTACTTTTGTATAGTTTTCTAAGTGGTACATGAAAATTGTACATCTTGACCTGTAGTCAAGTTAGCCTAGCTACATCGCTTTAAATGATAAAATGTTTACAAAACAAAGGCTTCCGTAGATTAGACTTTCACTGTTAGATTTGACAAGGACATTCTTCTTAGTGTGTGGTTATAGGGGGCACCGAGTGCCGTGCTGCGTGTCTCTTCGCGGCCCGGTTCTCTAGCGAGGCACTGAGAAACACCAAGCCGAGATGGGCGCTCGTTTCGGCCAAATGCTGGAGTTGCCTCGGTGTTTGACTGTGGATGTTTTTTTTTTCTTTCTTTTTTTCCCTCTCTCTCTCCTCCCGTTGTTTCTCCTGCCTTTCCATTCATGTGTTCTCTACCTCTGGACCAAACAATGACACGAGATTGGATTAACTCACCCAAAAGAAGGTAGACAAATGTATTCCACTGGAATTAGTTATTAAAAGGTGCTTCACAAACGCGAGTGACGGGCCGTGGGCTGTGCGAGCCACGTGACGAGCTCGACTAGAAAAGATACTCATACTTAAGTAAAAGTACTCTCATATCATTCTCGCACGCATGGACAGTCACGCAGTGGCCAATCTACAGTACAAGCTCACAAGTGTGAGCTTGCAGATCGGCTAGTTTCAAACAAAGGTATAATAGGGCTAAAGTAGTTATTATCTGGTCCTTCACAAACGCGAGTGACTGGGCCGTCGGCCGTTCGAACTCGCAATGGTGGAAAAGATATTTTACTCAAGTAAAAGTACTCTCATATCATTCTCGCATGACAGTCGCCTAGGACGTGACGACGTGCAGCTTGCAGATCGGCTAGTTTAAAACAGCCAAGGTATAAAATAGGTAGTTAATATATGTTTTATATTATAATGTATTTCTGTTTTAATTGATTGAAGACTTTATTAGAAGTTTGCATAGGAAAAGGTACTGTAGTAACTAAAGCTTTCAAATCATTTTAATGGTGTAACCAGTATTTGCCTCAGAGATAGATGTAGTGTAGTAGAAGTGAAAGTATTGGAAATTGGAAATATCCAAGTACAAATACCTTAACATTAAACAATTATTTCACTAATCGTTCACTCTCTCAGTGCAGACTGGAGAGTCCTGCAGAAACAGGCAGAGGGGAGGGGGTGACTGTCTGTCTGTCTCCCAGTCCCTGCCTGTCTGTCTGCCTGTCTCACTGACTGAAACGAGCCTCCGCTGTGAGTCACGGAAGAGGCGTGGTCCCGAAGTCGAGGGAAGCAGAAGGAAGTAGAGGGTGTAGAGGGAGACACTGATTATAACTTCAAATGTGCCTATGTCTTTTGTGTTTTTATTTATTTTAAATTTATTTGGGCATCCTTAGGGGATCTTTGAGAGATATGCGTCATTATTTAGATAAAGAAAGATTCCTGCTCCCCCTCCTTTAAAAGGCAGCACCGCAGCACAGTCAATGTGAATTAGATTAGATAACTTAAGTAAGCACAAACCTTTATTGTTTTGATCAGCCAGAGAAGAGATTGCAGAGATTCTTGTAGTGTTTGTTTCTTGTTGCGGAGTCCGGGCAGAGAGTGAGATGCGCGCCAAACAGTTGTGGAGAAAGAAATGGGAGGGAAGTGATGACGTCTAACCTGATGACGTGCGGGGTCCCAAAACTACCCAGCGCTGAGTAAAACAATGTAGGCCTATTTCATTTTACACAACCGATGGGTAATGTATGAGCTGTACAAAACAACCCAATATACATACAACTGCCATTATAATAACCCATAATGGGTAAACTATTTTTTACTCTGATTTTTGGGTAGATGAATCTACCCAGCAGTTTTTAGTGTGTATGTTCCTGCAGAAACTGTGTGGGCTCTCTGAAAACATGCCCAAAGTATATTATGTTCTGTAGAAAATTACACATCCTTCCTTCCATGGACTTTTTATCCAGTTCAAGCCCAAGCAGTAATATAAAAGGTAAAACAGAACCCATTTCCCAAAACAGTGTATTCCTCGCTGTTTTTGTTTAAAAAAAAGAAAAGAGGAACAGTACAAACAATAATATTGTACCTGTGTAAAGCTGAACAGCTTGTGTTAGAGCAAATGTAAATGTATGTATTATCATGTAGTATATGTTCCATTGCATCCTCCCATATTATTAAGGACATGCAGAATGATAGCATCAACCTTTAAAGAACATGGTTGTGTGTGTATTCCTTTATTGCTTTGTTAAATGTAAACAATGATTGGTAGAGATTGTGCAGTCACAAATAAAGACAACATTCAAGTCAATATATGTGTTTTGGGTGTTCTTTTGTTACAGGAGTGTGTGTGTGTGTGTGTGTGTGTGTGTGTGTGTGTGTGTGGTAAATATAACCACAGTAAATATAAATTGTAAGGCATTAACACACCTTATAATATCCTTTGGGATACACAAACATGTCAGTGTGTCCCAAAACATAGTTACTGCACTTTGGCTTTGTAAGGCAGAATAGGTGTTTCATTACTACACCTTTAATGTTTATATTTTAATTTACAGTCAAAGTCAGGGCTAGGTTGTGCGGTGCTCTCTCCTTACCCTTTGAGATATCACGTGTAGCCATGAAACAAATATAACAGATCAGTAACTTTGACTATGCCACCTTGGGAGTTTCACCCAAGCCAAGGCATCAATTAAAGTGCTAAAGTAACACACAGCGTAGCATGATATCCATTAAAACTTCTTGATTAGAATAAAAAGGAAACTGTGAACACAGGATATCTCTACTGTTGTGTTGACAGGAATCCCGGCAGCGTTGATCAGAATTAATTCAGTCTGTAGTGTGTGGTTAATTGGAGCTCAATTGGGTATGCTAGTTTTTAAACATTCCAATGAAAAATACATGGAGTGATCGATGCAGGCCTATCACGAACACAACAAAGCAGTTCTACATTCTAACATGTTGGATAATGTGTCCAATCTAACCTACTGTGTGTCTTTGTTTGCACGTCCTTCAACACACCAGGTTGTATTGTTCTGAAGGAATTCAGAGCAGTCATGTACAAATGAAGTTTGTAAATGGCCTTGAATGTTTCTCAATTGCTCTGCTTGAATAACAACACGAAGATAGATGTTATGTTTATGTCAGAACAATATGCAGAATGAATAGCAGGAATCATTACAAAGTCAAAGATAGTTTGCAAAGTGGCCCCCCATTACTTTTGTATAGTTTTCTAAGTGGTACATGAAAATTGTACATCTTGACCTGTAGTCAAGTTAGCCTAGCTACATCGCTTTAAATGATAAAATGTTTACAAAACAAAGGCTTCCGTAGATTAGACTTTCACTGTTAGATTTGACAAGGACATTCTTCTTAGTGTGTGGTTATAGGAGCTCTGTGGGTATGCTCATTTTACACCATCCATTGATGACATGCTGTGATGTAGGCCTATCAATCACACGCAGTTCTACAGTCTAACACATTGGATAATGTGTCCAATATATCCTACTGTGTGCCTTGATTCTTTTGCTCTGGCCAAGAGCCTGGTCATTAAAACTTCGCCAAGAACTGTTTAGTAAAAGCTGTGATGTTCTATAATGACACATATGATCCCAACATACCAATCATGTGTCCTTCACCACACCAGGTTGTATTGTTCTGAAGGAATTGTGTACAAATGAAGTTTCTATAGGGACTTGAATGGCCTTGAATGTGTCTTAATGGCTCTGCTTGGATAACAAGATGGAGATGAGAGACTCACACATGGGCACATCGATAGTTGTTTAACATATAAATGACAGAACAGATGCAGAATGAATAGCAGGGACCTTTACAAAGTCAAAGTAAGCAATTTACCCCGAGTGAGAGGACATTATGCTCTCATAATGTCCGCAGTGATGGTGTTATCGGACGAGGCGCAGCCGAGTCCGATAACACCATCACTCAGGACATTATGAGAGCATAATGTCCGACCCCGAGTGGTAAATAGCTTTTCTACCACTTTTTCCCTTATACATGAAAGAAAACACATAGTTGTAACTTGCAAGGATCTTAAGTTACAATCATTATTGCCTATAAAACTTCCGGAGACAGCAGATAGTTCCACTAACAACATCTTCTACTCACCAACAGATGGCGCCAACTCCATACTAATCCATGCGTGTAGCTTACAGCTAAGCTAACGTCAGTTAAAAGCACCGTTCCGGCCGTAAATAGAGGCTGTTCGCTTCCAGAAAGGCATAGGTTCAGAGAAAAGGGGCTTTAAAGTTGGCGGATTGCATTGGATCCAAATAAATCGGCGACGATAGTACGCACGTTAGTAAACATAGGACCGCTGCGACCTTCATTTGTTGGTTGGGGGAAAGTCCCCGGATGTACACTGAGGCGCATTGATCTCGGACACACAACTTTGCGGCATTTGTCCTCTCATAACCTCCGGAATTTAGCCAATCAGAATCCAGTATTTGAACACGTGACTAGAAAAAGTGGTAGAAGATAGTTTTTGAAGTGGTCAAAAAACATTACTTGTGTATAGATTTCCAAGTCTGTTAAGTGCTTTTTTCATGTGTCATACATACATTACAGTCAAGTTAAAGAAGCCATAGCCTAGTTATGTAACTTTTAGTAATAAATGGTTAAAAAAAAGAGGCTTTGGTAGATTAGACTTTCATTAGATCTGGACATGGTCTCCTCTGCACCACAAGGGTTAATAATGAGAACATACATCCCTTCTTCTTTAGGATTAGAGATTCCTGCTTTGAGCCTGAGAGTCAAAATTCACACTGGAGAGAAAACATTTGAATGTGTGATCAATTTGGACCACCAGAATTTGTTTTACAGTGAATAAACCCTTGTTATCACTGTGATATGTATGGAAAAGCTATTAGTCAATTGTAATTGTACACACAGGGTTTAAACTGTTCCCTTGTGGTCATTGTGTCATTATGTAACTTTTAGTAATAAATGGTTACAAAAAGAGGCTTTGGTAGATTAGACTTTCATTAGATCTGGATATGGTCTCCTCTCCACCACACAAGGGTTACAAGGGGACACTGTACATTATATTCATGTGATTGATTGCATTTGTCACATAGTTTATTTTCATGCATATATTCAAAGATATACACATATGTTATTGTTATAGAGATAGTTTAATGTATTGGTATTTTTGTCATAGAGTGATAGATGGTGTTGTTAGAATGTGATTGGTTAGTAGTCCATAAAGTGGAATGACCATGTGCCAAATACATTGTATATCTTCAATTGTACTATTGATGGAGTCCACAGAAGTTATATATATATATATATATATATATATATATATATATATATATATATATATATATATATATATATATATATGTGTGTGTGTGTTGTAATGACATGTAAACAAAACAACATGATTGGATAGACCAGGCTTCCTTTCTGTCTCCCTATTATAGGGATACTCTAATAGCTGAACCTGTGGGAAACATTACAACAATGGCAAGGGGGCAGTTGATAAAATGACAACATTAATGACACTTGATAACTTCTTTGTTTCATTGGCATCTTATATTGTTATTTTAACTGACACTGTTTTCTGACAAATTAAACATAGTGTTTAATATAACCTATTGATATCTTTGTCATATATAGATAATGTTGTTGTTTTGTAGAAGGTTGCATAGAGCATGTCTGGGGGGAGGAGGGAGGGGTGGAGCACAGTATGTTAGATTGTGATTGGTGGAGAGATGGTTCTATTGTTGTCTTTGGCTAATCATTCAGAGCAGTTAGTTTTTTCACCCCAGACTCTCTAGTATAAGAAGAGTTGGTCTGTGTCACTTCTCGACAAGTCTTCCAGGATATCAATAATTTCTTGTCAGATCTGACTGTGGACTCCAGACTTCAGGATAAGATGAACTCTGTCAAACTCAACTCTGCTGAACAAGAGGAAAACAAAGACCTTGGTATGTTACTTACTCTACCTCCATTTATTCAGTTGGTTTTCCTCAATATTCTTTTTATTCTCAATATGCCATTTGTTTCATTGTAATTCAACATTTAACTCTGTTGTAGATTAGATAGATTTTCATGAACAAGGGTCCTCACTAATGATAAAATAGCACAATAGTTGTCTATTCAGTCCGTGTGGAGGGATTCAGAGGGGTGTGGGCATTTCAGAAACATGCCTACTAGTGACATCATCAATAGGGAATTCAAGCTAATAGAAACTGCAGGCTTTCTTTTTATGAAAAGTTAACATGCTATACGGATGGATGCATGACATGGATGCAAACCATTTTTCTTACCTGCAGTAATATATTTTTGCCATTTTATTGTGAACTTGTGTCTGGACCAATTATATTAAGAAGAGGAAGAGGTTTAAAAGTGGCGAACCTGTCCTATAACAACTTTTCCTTTTTTTTCTTTTTTTTCAATCCAGTGTTGCATCATCAGTCTGGCCTCCCTGTCCTACCAGAGGTGGATGTAAAAAGAAGGTTGATTAAGCAAAAACAACACAGCTGTGATCAGTGTGGAAAACACTTCCCTAGCACCTCCAACCTTAAAAACCACCAGAGAATTCACACGGGAGAGAAACCCTATGGGTGTGATCATTGTGGACATACATTCTCAGAATTGTCGAATCTTAAAAAGCACCAGAGAATTCACACTGGAGAGAAACCCTATGGGTGTTATCAGTGTGGACAACATTTCTCTCAAATGTACAGCCTTAAAACCCACCAGAAAATTCACACTGGAGAGAAACCATATGGATGTGATGAGTGTGGGAAACACTTCTCTATAATGTCCAGCCTTAAAATCCACCAGAGAATTCACACGGGAGAGAAACCCTATGAGTGTGATCATTGTGAACATACATTCTCAGAATTGTCGAATTTTAAACACCACCAGAAAATTCACACAGGAGAGAAACCCTATGGATGTGATCATTGTGGAAAACACTTCTCTCAAATGGCCAACCTTAAAAGACATCAGAAAATTCACACTGAAGAGAAACCTTATGGATGTGATCAGTGTGGACAACGCTTTTCTCTAATGCACCACCTTAGAAGCCACCAGCGAATTCACACTGTAGAGAAACCCTATGGATGTGATCAGTGTGGACAACACTTCTCTACTTTGTTCGGCCTTAAAACCCACCAGAGAATTCACACAGGAGAGAAACCCTATGGGTGTGATCAGTGTGGATAACACTTCTCTCAAATGTCCAGGCTTAAAACCCACCAAAGAATTCACACAGGAGAGAAACCCTATGGATGTGATAATTGTGGACAACACTTTTCTGATATGTCCAACCTTAAAAAGCACCAGAGAATTCACGCTGGAGAGAAACCATATGGATGTGATGAGTGTGGACAGCACTTCTCTGTAATGTCCAGCCTTAAACAACACCAAAGAATTCACACTGGAGAGAAACCCTATGGATGTGATCAGTGTGGACAACACTTCTCTAGAATGTCCGGCCTTAAAAGCCACCAGAGAATTCACACTGGAGAGAAACCATATGGATGTGATCACTGTGGACAACACTTCTCCGTAAAGTCCAGCCTTAAAATCCACCAGAGAATTCACACGGGAGAGAAACCCTATGGATGTGATCAGTGTGGACAAACCTTCTCTCAAATATCAAACCTTAAAACACATCAGAAAATCCACACAGGGGAGAAACCCCATGAATGTGATCAGTGTGGATAACACTTCTCTAGATTCTCTAGTGTTAAACACCACCAGAGAATTCTCACCGGAGAGAAAGGATGCAAGATCAGTGTATCAATACTTCTCTGAAATGAAGGGCGTTAAAAGCTACCAGAAAATTCACACATGGGAGAAACCCTTTCTGAAATGCCCATAAACCTTAATTACTTTATAATGAACTAGAAAATATGTTCCTGCAGAAACTGTGGGCTCTCACATGCACAAAGTATATTATGTTCTGTAAAAAATTACACATCTTTCCTTCCATAGACTTTTTATCCAGTTCAAGCCCAAGCAGTGTGTGTATTCCTTTATTGCCTTGTTAAATGTTAAAATGACATGCTCTGATGTAGGCATATCATATATTCTGAACACAACAAGCAGTAGTTCTAATAGATTGGATAATGTGTCCAATATATCCGTTCTACATTCTAACAAAGCACACCCAACATAACCAAGTTCATAAACAGTGCACAGAGAACACATGCTATGTATACTGTTGCGTTGACTGGGATCCCAGCAGTGTTGATATTTGTTTACACGTTCCATTTATACCAACATGCTGTGATGTAGGCATATAAAATATTGAGAACACAACTTTTAGTGATACAATGTTTGTAAAACAAATGCTTCTGTAGATTAGAATTTCACGGTTAGATTTGACCTGGATTTGACCTTGTATAGTTTTCTAAGTGGTACATTATAATTGTACATCTTGACCTGTAGTCAAGTTAGCCTAGCTAAATCGCTTTAAATGATAAAATGTTTACAAAACAAAGGCTTCCGTAGATTAGACTTTCACTGTTAGATTTGACAAGGACATTCTTCTTAGTGTGTGGTTAATAGGAGCTCCGTGGGTATGCTCATTTTTACACCATCCATTTCAAATGACATGCTGTGATGTAGGCCTATCACACGCAGTTCTACATTCTAACACATTGGATAATGTGTCCAATATATCCTACTGTGTGTCTTGATTCTTTTGCTCTGGCCAAGAGCCTGGTCATTAAAACTTCGCCAAGAACTGTTTAGTAAAAGCTGTGATGTTCTATAATGACACATATGATCCCAACATACCAATCATGTGTCCTTCACCACACCAGGTTGTATTGTTCTGAAGGAATTTAGAACAATTGTGAACAAATGAAGTTTCTATAGGAACTTGAATGGCCTTGAATGTGTAATAGCTCTGCTTGAATAACAAGACGGAGATGAGAAACTCACACATGGGCACACCAATGTTTAACATACATGACAGAACAGATGCAAAATGAATAGCAGGGACCTTTACAAAGTCAAAGATAGTTTGTGAACTACACCATTATGATCATCACTCTCAACATTATTGTCCTCCTTCCTAGGATCACTCCTATGATTCTTTAGAGGGTCTAAAGGCTAAACTTATTGAAACCTTGGCTAGAGTGGATAGTCTGGAGCGAGAGCTGAGGAACTCCAAGTTAAGCGAATTGAGGGCAAAGAAAAAGGTGACAAATCTCCCGGAGGATTTACAGGAGAAGAACCTCATTAACGAAGAACTGAAAGAGAGGCTTGATTTTGACTCGGGTAAAATGAAAATGCTACTTTCAACCGTATGTTATGGTCAGATGTTCAGAAGGCATGGGGGAGTGTATGTTTTCCCGTACGTCTGTCTGCCCATAAAGTTTGAAGAATGCATTTCCCAGTGTATTCCATGCTGTTCGTGTTTAGAGGAAAAGTACAAACCATAACATTGTAACTGTAAAACAATGTAGGCCTATTTCATTTTACACAACCGATGGGTAATGTATGAGCTGTACAAAACAACCCAATATACATACAACTGCCATTATAATAACCCATAATGGGTAAACTATTTTTTACTCTGATTTTTGGGTAGATGAATCTACCCAGCAGTTTTTAGTGTGTATGTTCCTGCAGAAACTGTGTGGGCTCTCTGAAAACATGCCCAAAGTATATTATACATATATATATGTGTGTGTGTGTTGTAATGACATGTAAACAAAACAACATGATTGGATAGACCAGGCTTCCTTTCTGTCTCCCTATTATAGGGATACTCTAATAGCTGAACCTGTGGGAAACATTACAACAATGGCAAGGGGGCAGTTGATAAAATGACAACATTAATGACACTTGATAACTTCTTTGTTTCATTGGCATCTTATATTGTTATTTTAACTGACACTGTTTTCTGACAAATTAAACATAGTGTTTAATATAACCTATTGATATCTTTGTCATATATAGATAATGTTGTTGTTTTGTAGAAGGTTGCATAGAGCATGTCTGGGGGGAGGAGGGAGGGGTGGAGCACAGTATGTTAGATTGTGATTGGTGGAGAGATGGTTCTATTGTTGTCTTTGGCTAATCATTCAGAGCAGTTAGTTTTTTCACCCCAGACTCTCTAGTATAAGAAGAGTTGGTCTGTGTCACTTCTCGACAAGTCTTCCAGGATATCAATAATTTCTTGTCAGATCTGACTGTGGACTCCAGACTTCAGGATAAGATGAACTCTGTCAAACTCAACTCTGCTGAACAAGAGGAAAACAAAGACCTTGGTATGTTACTTACTCTACCTCCATTTATTCAGTTGGTTTTCCTCAATATTCTTTTTATTCTCAATATGCCATTTGTTTCATTGTAATTCAACATTTAACTCTGTTGTAGATTAGATAGATTTTCATGAACAAGGGTCCTCACTAATGATAAAATAGCACAATAGTTGTCTATTCAGTCCGTGTGGAGGGATTCAGAGGGGTGTGGGCATTTCAGAAACATGCCTACTAGTGACATCATCAATAGGGAATTCAAGCTAATAGAAACTGCAGGCTTTCTTTTTATGAAAAGTTAACATGCTATACGGATGGATGCATGACATGGATGCAAACCATTTTTCTTACCTGCAGTAATATATTTTTGCCATTTTATTGTGAACTTGTGTCTGGACCAATTATATTAAGAAGAGGAAGAGGTTTAAAAGTGGCGAACCTGTCCTATAACAACTTTTCCTTTTTTTTCTTTTTTTTCAATCCAGTGTTGCATCATCAGTCTGGCCTCCCTGTCCTACCAGAGGTGGATGTAAAAAGAAGGTTGATTAAGCAAAAACAACACAGCTGTGATCAGTGTGGAAAACACTTCCCTAGCACCTCCAACCTTAAAAACCACCAGAGAATTCACACGGGAGAGAAACCCTATGGGTGTGATCATTGTGGACATACATTCTCAGAATTGTCGAATCTTAAAAAGCACCAGAGAATTCACACTGGAGAGAAACCCTATGGGTGTTATCAGTGTGGACAACATTTCTCTCAAATGTACAGCCTTAAAACCCACCAGAAAATTCACACTGGAGAGAAACCATATGGATGTGATGAGTGTGGGAAACACTTCTCTATAATGTCCAGCCTTAAAATCCACCAGAGAATTCACACGGGAGAGAAACCCTATGAGTGTGATCATTGTGAACATACATTCTCAGAATTGTCGAATTTTAAACACCACCAGAAAATTCACACAGGAGAGAAACCCTATGGATGTGATCATTGTGGAAAACACTTCTCTCAAATGGCCAACCTTAAAAGACATCAGAAAATTCACACTGAAGAGAAACCTTATGGATGTGATCAGTGTGGACAACGCTTTTCTCTAATGCACCACCTTAGAAGCCACCAGCGAATTCACACTGTAGAGAAACCCTATGGATGTGATCAGTGTGGACAACACTTCTCTACTTTGTTCGGCCTTAAAACCCACCAGAGAATTCACACAGGAGAGAAACCCTATGGGTGTGATCAGTGTGGATAACACTTCTCTCAAATGTCCAGGCTTAAAACCCACCAAAGAATTCACACAGGAGAGAAACCCTATGGATGTGATAATTGTGGACAACACTTTTCTGATATGTCCAACCTTAAAAAGCACCAGAGAATTCACGCTGGAGAGAAACCATATGGATGTGATGAGTGTGGACAGCACTTCTCTGTAATGTCCAGCCTTAAACAACACCAAAGAATTCACACTGGAGAGAAACCCTATGGATGTGATCAGTGTGGACAACACTTCTCTAGAATGTCCGGCCTTAAAAGCCACCAGAGAATTCACACTGGAGAGAAACCATATGGATGTGATCACTGTGGACAACACTTCTCCGTAAAGTCCAGCCTTAAAATCCACCAGAGAATTCACACGGGAGAGAAACCCTATGGATGTGATCAGTGTGGACAAACCTTCTCTCAAATATCAAACCTTAAAACACATCAGAAAATCCACACAGGGGAGAAACCCCATGAATGTGATCAGTGTGGATAACACTTCTCTAGATTCTCTAGTGTTAAACACCACCAGAGAATTCTCACCGGAGAGAAAGGATGCAAGATCAGTGTATCAATACTTCTCTGAAATGAAGGGCGTTAAAAGCTACCAGAAAATTCACACAGGGGAGAAACCCTTTCTGAAATGCCCATAAACCTTAATTACTTTATAATGAACTAGAAAATATGTTCCTGCAGAAACTGTGGGCTCTCACATGCACAAAGTATATTATGTTCTGTAAAAAATTACACATCTTTCCTTCCATAGACTTTTTATCCAGTTCAAGCCCAAGCAGTGTGTGTATTCCTTTATTGCCTTGTTAAATGTTAAAATGACATGCTCTGATGTAGGCATATCATATATTCTGAACACAACAAGCAGTAGTTCTAATAGATTGGATAATGTGTCCAATATATCCGTTCTACATTCTAACAAAGCACACCCAACATAACCAAGTTCATAAACAGTGCACAGAGAACACATGCTATGTATACTGTTGCGTTGACTGGGATCCCAGCAGTGTTGATATTTGTTTACACGTTCCATTTATACCAACATGCTGTGATGTAGGCATATAAAATATTGAGAACACAACTTTTAGTGATACAATGTTTGTAAAACAAATGCTTCTGTAGATTAGAATTTCACGGTTAGATTTGACCTGGATTTGACCTTGTATAGTTTTCTAAGTGGTACATTATAATTGTACATCTTGACCTGTAGTCAAGTTAGCCTAGCTAAATCGCTTTAAATGATAAAATGTTTACAAAACAAAGGCTTCCGTAGATTAGACTTTCACTGTTAGATTTGACAAGGACATTCTTCTTAGTGTGTGGTTAATAGGAGCTCCGTGGGTATGCTCATTTTTACACCATCCATTTCAAATGACATGCTGTGATGTAGGCCTATCACACGCAGTTCTACATTCTAACACATTGGATAATGTGTCCAATATATCCTACTGTGTGTCTTGATTCTTTTGCTCTGGCCAAGAGCCTGGTCATTAAAACTTCGCCAAGAACTGTTTAGTAAAAGCTGTGATGTTCTATAATGACACATATGATCCCAACATACCAATCATGTGTCCTTCACCACACCAGGTTGTATTGTTCTGAAGGAATTTAGAACAATTGTGAACAAATGAAGTTTCTATAGGAACTTGAATGGCCTTGAATGTGTAATAGCTCTGCTTGAATAACAAGACGGAGATGAGAAACTCACACATGGGCACACCAATGTTTAACATACATGACAGAACAGATGCAAAATGAATAGCAGGGACCTTTACAAAGTCAAAGATAGTTTGTGAACTACACCATTATGATCATCACTCTCAACATTATTGTCCTCCTTCCTAGGATCACTCCTATGATTCTTTAGAGGGTCTAAAGGCTAAACTTATTGAAACCTTGGCTAGAGTGGATAGTCTGGAGCGAGAGCTGAGGAACTCCAAGTTAAGCGAATTGAGGGCAAAGAAAAAGGTGACAAATCTCCCGGAGGATTTACAGGAGAAGAACCTCATTAACGAAGAACTGAAAGAGAGGCTTGATTTTGACTCGGGTAAAATGAAAATGCTACTTTCAACCGTATGTTATGGTCAGATGTTCAGAAGGCATGGGGGAGTGTATGTTTTCCCGTACGTCTGTCTGCCCATAAAGTTTGAAGAATGCATTTCCCAGTGTATTCCATGCTGTTCGTGTTTAGAGGAAAAGTACAAACCATAACATTGTAACTGTAAAACAATGTAGGCCTATTTCATTTTACACAACCGATGGGTAATGTATGAGCTGTACAAAACAACCCAATATACATACAACTGCCATTATAATAACCCATAATGGGTAAACTATTTTTTACTCTGATTTTTGGGTAGATGAATCTACCCAGCAGTTTTTAGTGTGTATGTTCCTGCAGAAACTGTGTGGGCTCTCTGAAAACATGCCCAAAGTATATTATGTTCTGTAGAAAATTACACATCCTTCCTTCCATGGACTTTTTATCCAGTTCAAGCCCAAGCAGTAATATAAAAGGTAAAACAGAACCCATTTCCCAAAACAGTGTATTCCTCGCTGTTTTTGTTTAAAAAAAGAAAAGAGGAACAGTACAAACAATAATATTGTACCTGTGTAAAGCTGAACAGCTTGTGTTAGAGCAAATGTAAATGTATGTATTATCATGTAGTATATGTTCCATTGCATCCTCCCATATTATTAAGGACATGCAGAATGATAGCATCAACCTTTAAAGAACATGGTTGTGTGTGTATTCCTTTATTGCTTTGTTAAATGTAAACAATGATTGGTAGAGATTGTGCAGTCACAAATAAAGACAACATTCAAGTCAATATAGGTGTTTTGGGTGTTCTTTTGTTACAGGAGTGTGTGTGTGTGTGTGTGTGTGTGTGTGTGTGTGTGTGTGTGTGTGTGTGTGTGTGTGTGTGTGTGTGTGGTAAATATAACCACAGTAAATATAAATTGTAAGGCATTAACACACCTTATAATATCCTTTGGGATACACAAACATGTCAGTGTGTCCCAAAACATAGTTACTGCACTTTGGCTTTGTAAGGCAGAATAGGTGTTTCATTACTACACCTTTAATGTTTATATTTTAATTTACAGTCAAAGTCAGGGCTAGGTTGTGCGGTGCTCTCTCCTTACCCTTTGAGATATCACGTGTAGCCATGAAACAAATATAACAGATCAGTAACTTTGACTATGCCACCTTGGGAGTTTCACCCAAGCCAAGGCATCAATTAAAGTGCTAAAGTAACACACAGCGTAGCATGATATCCATTAAAACTTCTTGATTAGAATAAAAAGGAAACTGTGAAAACAGGATATCTCTACTGTTGTGTTGACAGGAATCCCGGCAGCGTTGATCAGAATTAATTCAGTCTGTAGTGTGTGGTTAATTGGAGCTCAATTGGGTATGCTAGTTTTTAAACATTCCAATGAAAAATACATGGAGTGATCGATGCAGGCCTATCACGAACACAACAAAGCAGTTCTACATTCTAACATGTTGGATAATGTGTCCAATCTAACCTACTGTGTGTCTTTGTTTGCACGTCCTTCAACACACCAGGTTGTGTTGTTATGAAGGAATTCAGAGCAGTCATGTACAAATGAAGTTTGTAAATGGCCTTGAATGTTTCTCAATTGCTCTGCTTGAATAACAACACGAAGATAGATGTTATGTTTATGTCAGAACAATATGCAGAATGAATAGCAGGAATCATTACAAAGTCAAAGATAGTTTGCAAAGTGGCCCCCCATTACTTTTGTATAGTTTTCTAAGTGGTACATGAAAATTGTACATCTTGACCTGTAGTCAAGTTAGCCTAGCTACATCGCTTTAAATGATAAAATGTTTACAAAACAAAGGCTTCCGTAGATTAGACTTTCACTGTTAGATTTGACAAGGACATTCTTCTTAGTGTGTGGTTATAGGAGCTCTGTGGGTATGCTCATTTTACACCATCCATTGATGACATGCTGTGATGTAGGCCTATCAATCACACGCAGTTCTACATTCTAACACATTGGATAATGTGTCCAATATATCCTACTGTGTGCCTTGATTCTTTTGCTCTGGCCAAGAGCCTGGTCATTAAAACTTCGCCAAGAACTGTTTAGTAAAAGCTGTGATGTTCTATAATGACACATATGATCCCAACATACCAATCATGTGTCCTTCACCACACCAGGTTGTATTGTTCTGAAGGAATTGTGTACAAATGAAGTTTCTATAGGGACTTGAATGGCCTTGAATGTGTCTTAATGGCTCTGCTTGGATAACAAGATGGAGATGAGAGACTCACACATGGGCACATCGATAGTTGTTTAACATATAAATGACAGAACAGATGCAGAATGAATAGCAGGGACCTTTACAAAGTCAAAGATAGTTTTTGAAGTGGTCAAAAAACATTACTTGTGTATAGATTTCCAAGTCTGTTAAGTGCTTTTTTCATGTGTCATACATACATTACAGTCAAGTTAAAGAAGCTATAGCCTAGTTATGTAACTTTTAGTAATAAATGGTTAAAAAAAGAGGCTTTGGTAGATTAGACTTTCATTAGATCTGGACATGGTCTCCTCTGCACCACAAGGGTTAATAATGAGAACATACATCCCTTCTTCTTTAGGATTAGAGATTCCTGCTTTGAGCCTGAGAGTCAAAATTCACACTGGAGAGAAAACATTTGAATGTGTGATCAATTTGGACCACCAGAATTTGTTTTACAGTGAATAAACCCTTGTTATCACTGTGATATGTATGGAAAAGCTATTAGTCAATTGTAATTGTACACACAGGGTTTAAACTGTTCCCTTGTGGTCATTGTGTCATTATGTAACTTTTAGTAATAAATGGTTACAAAAAGAGGCTTTGGTAGATTAGACTTTCATTAGATCTGGACATGGTCTCCTCTCCACCACACAAGGGTTACAAGGGGACACTGTACATTATATTCATGTGATTGATTGCATTTGTCACATAGTTTATTTTCATGCATATATTCAAAGATATACACATATGTTATTGTTATAGAGATAGTTTAATGTATTGGTATTTTTGTCATAGAGTGATAGATGGTGTTGTTAGAATGTGATTGGTTAGTAGTCCATAAAGTGGAATGACCATGTGCCAAATACATTGTATATCTTCAATTGTACTATTGATGGAGTCCACAGAAGTTATATATATATATATATATATATATATATATATATATATATATATATATATATATATATATATATATGTGTGTGTTGTAATGACATGTAAACAAAACAACATGATTGGATAGACCAGGCTTCCTTTCTGTCTCCCTATTATAGGGATACTCTAATAGCTGAACCTGTGGGAAACATTACAACAATGGCAAGGGGGCAGTTGATAAAATGACAACATTAATGACACTTGATAACTTCTTTGTTTCATTGGCATCTTATATTGTTATTTTAACTGACACTGTTTTCTGACAAATTAAACATAGTGTTTAATATAACCTATTGATATCTTTGTCATATATAGATAATGTTGTTGTTTTGTAGAAGGTTGCATAGAGCATGTCTGGGGGGAGGAGGGAGGGGTGGAGCACAGTATGTTAGATTGTGATTGGTGGAGAGATGGTTCTATTGTTGTCTTTGGCTAATCATTCAGAGCAGTTAGTTTTTTCACCCCAGACTCTCTAGTATAAGAAGAGTTGGTCTGTGTCACTTCTCGACAAGTCTTCCAGGATATCAATAATTTCTTGTCAGATCTGACTGTGGACTCCAGACTTCAGGATAAGATGAACTCTGTCAAACTCAACTCTGCTGAACAAGAGGAAAACAAAGACCTTGGTATGTTACTTACTCTACCTCCATTTATTCAGTTGGTTTTCCTCAATATTCTTTTTATTCTCAATATGCCATTTGTTTCATTGTAATTCAACATTTAACTCTGTTGTAGATTAGATAGATTTTCATGAACAAGGGTCCTCACTAATGATAAAATAGCACAATAGTTGTCTATTCAGTCCGTGTGGAGGGATTCAGAGGGGTGTGGGCATTTCAGAAACATGCCTACTAGTGAGACATCATCAATAGGGAATTCAAGCTAATAGAAACTGCAGGCTTTCTTTTTATGAAAAGTTAACATGCTATACGGATGGATGCATGACATGGATGCAAACCATTTTTCTTACCTGCAGTAATATATTTTTGCCATTTTATTGTGAACTTGTGTCTGGACCAATTATATTAAGAAGAGGAAGAGGTTTAAAAGTGGCGAACCTGTCCTATAACAACTTTTCCTTTTTTTTTCTTTTTTTTTCAATCCAGTGTTGCATCATCAGTCTGGCCTCCCTGTCCTACCAGAGGTGGATGTAAAAAGAAGGTTGGCTAAGCAAAAACAACACAGCTGTGATCAGTGTGGAAAACACTTCCCTAGCACCTCCAACCTTAAAAACCACCAGAGAATTCACACGGGAGAGAAACCCTATGGGTGTGATCATTGTGGACATACATTCTCAGAATTGTCGAATCTTAAAAAGCACCAGAGAATTCACACTGGAGAGAAACCCTATGGGTGTTATCAGTGTGGACAACATTTCTCTCAAATGTACAGCCTTAAAACCCACCAGAAAATTCACACTGGAGAGAAACCATATGGATGTGATGAGTGTGGGAAACACTTCTCTATAATGTCCAGCCTTAAAATCCACCAGAGAATTCACACGGGAGAGAAACCCTATGAGTGTGATCATTGTGAACATACATTCTCAGAATTGTCGAATTTTAAACACCACCAGAAAATTCACACAGGAGAGAAACCCTATGGATGTGATCATTGTGGAAAACACTTCTCTCAAATGGCCAACCTTAAAAGACATCAGAAAATTCACACTGAAGAGAAACCTTATGGATGTGATCAGTGTGGACAACGCTTTTCTCTAATGCACCACCTTAGAAGCCACCAGCGAATTCACATTGGAGAGAAACCCTATGGATGTGATCAGTGTGGACAACACTTCTCTACTTTGTTCGGCCTTAAAACCCACCAGAGAATTCACACAGGAGAGAAACCCTATGGGTGTGATCAGTGTGGACAACACTTCTCTCAAATGTCCAGGCTTAAAACCCACCAAAGAATTCACACAGGAGAGAAACCCTATGGATGTGATAATTGTGGACAACACTTTTCTGATATGTCCAACCTTAAAAAGCACCAGAGAATTCACGCTGGAGAGAAACCATATGGATGTGATGAGTGTGGACAGCACTTCTCTGTAATGTCCAGCCTTAAACAACACCAAAGAATTCACACTGGAGAGAAACCCTATGGATGTGATCAGTGTGGACAACACTTCTCTAGAATGTCCGGCCTTAAAAGCCACCAGAGAATTCACACTGGAGAGAAACCATATGGATGTGATCACTGTGGACAACACTTCTCCGTAAAGTCCAGCCTTAAAATCCACCAGAGAATTCACACGGGAGAGAAACCCTATGGATGTGATCAGTGTGGACAAACCTTCTCTCAAATATCAAACCTTAAAACACATCAGAAAATCCACACAGGGGAGAAACCCCATGAATGTGATCAGTGTGGATAACACTTCTCTAGATTCTCTAGTGTTAAACACCACCAGAGAATTCTCACCGGAGAGAAAGGATGCAAGATCAGTGTATCAATACTTCTCTGAAATGAAGGGCGTTAAAAGCTACCAGAAAATTCACACAGGGGAGAAACCCTTTCTGAAATGCCCATAAACCTTAATTACTTTATAATGAACTAGAAAATATGTTCCTGCAGAAACTGTGGGCTCTCACATGCACAAAGTATATTATGTTCTGTAAAAAATTACACATCTTTCCTTCCATAGACTTTTTATCCAGTTCAAGCCCAAGCAGTGTGTGTATTCCTTTATTGCCTTGTTAAATGTTAAAATGACATGCTCTGATGTAGGCATATCATATATTCTGAACACAACAAGCAGTAGTTCTAATAGATTGGATAATGTGTCCAATATATCCGTTCTACATTCTAACAAAGCACACCCAACATAACCAAGTTCATAAACAGTGCACAGAGAACACATGCTATGTATACTGTTGCGTTGACTGGGATCCCAGCAGTGTTGATATTTGTTTACACGGTCCATTTATACCAACATGCTGTGATGTAGGCATATAAAATATTGAGAACACAACTTTTAGTGATACAATGTTTGTAAAACAAATGCTTCTGTAGATTAGAATTTCACGGTTCGATTTGACCTGGATTTGACCTTGTATAGTTTTCTAAGTGGTACATTATAATTGTACATCTTGACCTGTAGTCAAGTTAGCCTAGCTAAATCGCTTTAAATGATAAAATGTTTACAAAACAAAGGCTTCCGTAGATTAGACTTTCACTGTTAGATTTGACAAGGACATTCTTCTTAGTGTGTGGTTAATAGGAGCTCCGTGGGTATGCTCATTTTTACACCATCCATTTCAAATGACATGCTGTGATGTAGGCCTATCACACGCAGTTCTACATTCTAACACATTGGATAATGTGTCCAATATATCCTACTGTGTGTCTTGATTCTTTTGCTCTGGCCAAGAGCCTGTCATTAAAACTTCGCCAAGAACTGTTTAGTAAAAGCTGTGATGTTCTATAATGACACATATGATCCCAACATACCAATCATGTGTCCTTCACCACACCAGGTTGTATTGTTTTTGTATTGGAATTTAGAACAATTGTGAACAAATGAAGTTTCTATAGGAACTTGAATGGCCTTGAATGTGTAATAGCTCTGCTTGAATAACAAGACGGAGATGAGAAACTCACACATGGGCACACCAATGTTTAACATACATGACAGAACAGATGCAAAATGAATAGCAGGGACCTTTACAAAGTCAAAGATAGTTTGTGAACTACACCATTATGATCATCACTCTCAACATTATTGTCCTCCTTCCTAGGATCACTCCTATGATTCTTTAGAGGGTCTAAAGGCTAAACTTATTGAAACCTTGGCTAGAGTGGATAGTCTGGAGCGAGAGCTGAGGAACTCCAAGTTAAGCGAATTGAGGGCAAAGAAAAAGGTGACAAATCTCCCGGAGGATTTACAGGAGAAGAACCTCATTAACGAAGAACTGAAAGAGAGGCTTGATTTTGACTCGGGTAAAATGAAAATGCTACTTTCAACCGTATGTTATGGTCAGATGTTCAGAAGGCATGGGGGAGTGTATGTTTTCCCGTACGTCTGTCTGCCCATAAAGTTTGAAGAATGCATTTCCCAGTGTATTCCATGCTGTTCGTGTTTAGAGGAAAAGTACAAACCATAACATTGTAACTGTGTAAAGCTGAACAGCTTGTGTTGTGTCAAACAAATGCAAGTATTATCATTTAGTATATGTCCCATTGCATCTACCTTTATAATGTTTTTTATTATGCTTCATACATCCAACCATATGACAGAAGGACATGCAAAATGATAGCAGCATCCTTTAGAGAACATATTGTGTGTGTATTCCTTTATTGCTTTGTTAAATGTAAATGATGGTTGGTAAAGATTGTGCAGTCACAAATAAAGACAACATTCAAAGTCAAAAGGCGTATTTGGAGTTTTTGTTTGTTTTTTGAGCTTTTGATTATAGGAGTTTTGTGTGTGTGTGTGTGTGTGTGTGTGTGTGTGTGTGTGTGTGTGTGTGTGTGTGTGTGTGTGTGTGGTGTGGTGATATCAGTCAACCACATGAAATACAAATTGGAAGGCAATGACAAGCCTTATAATATCCTTTGGGATACACAAACATGTCAGTGTGCCCAAAAACATAGTTACTGCACTTTGGCTTTGTAACGCAGAATATGCGTTTCATTACGTAACCTGTGGCATAATATGAATGGAATCCAGGCAGCGTTGGTCACAATTAATTGCAGTTATGCAGGCTTATCACATATTCTGAACACAACAAGCAGTTCTACATCCTAACATGTTGGATAATCTGTCCAATATAGTCTACGGTGTGTCTTTTTTTGCATGTGTCCTTCACTACACCAGTTGTTAGATTAGACCTGGAGTGGAGATGGTGGCCTCTCCACCACACAAATGTTAATAATGAGAACATAATTATACATCCCTTCTTAGTAAGTGATAGGAGCTCTGTGGGTATGCTCATTTCACACATTCCATTTAAAATGACATGCTCTGATGTAGGCATATCACATATTCTGAACACAACAAGCAGTAGTTCTAATACATTGGATAATGTGTCCAATATATCCGTTCTACATTCTAACACAGCACACCCACATAACCACGTTCATAAACAGTGCACAGAGAACACATGCTATGTATACTGTTGCGTTGACTGGGATCCCAGCAGTGTTGATCAGAATTAATTCAGTCTGTAGTGTGTGGTTAATAGGAGCTGTGGGTAGGTCGATTATTTGTTTACACTTTCCATTTATACCAACATGCTGTGATGTAAGCATATCAAATATTGAGAACACAACTTTTAGTGATAAAATGTTTGCAAAACAAATTATTCTGTAGATTAGAATTTCACTGTTAGATTTGACCTTGATATGGTAAATGTATGTATTGTATTCTCAAATCTAAATATCCGAGTGGTTGTTTAGACTAAAACTTGTATAACAAGCAGTTCTACATTCTAGCACGTTGGGTAATGTGTCCATTATAGCCGAATGTTTGTCTTGTTTTTTGCTCTGGCCAAGAGCCTGGTCATTAAAACATCTCCATGAACTGTTTAGTAACAGCTGTGATGTTCTACAATGACACACTATGAGTCCAATCATGTGTCCTTCTCCACACCAGGTTGTATTGTTCTGAAGGAATTAGAGTAATCATGTACAAATTAAGTTTCTATAGGAACTTGATGTGTCTTAATGGCTCTGCTTGAATAACTAGATGGAGATGAGACTCTCTTTCACACATGGGCACATTGATAGTTGTTTAACATGTAAATGACAGAACAGATGCAGAATGAATAGCAGGGACCACCACCATCTTTGACAAAGTCAAAGATGTGTGAAGTGGTGCCCCATTACTTGTGTATAGATTTCCAAGTCCAATCAAGTGCTTTTCCATGTGTCATATATACATTACATTCAATTTAAAGAAGCTAGCCCAGTTATGTCACTTTTTGTAATAAAATGTTTACAAAAAGAGGCTTTGGTAGATTAAGGTTTAACACTGAGACCACCCCTGACGGTGTCTTTACTTTTGGATTTCTACTGACTTCTGCTTTAATATTGTTGTATTGATATGTGCTTCCATGTAACTTCAAATGTGCCTATGTCTTTTGTGTTTTTATTTATTTTAAATTTATTTGGGCATCCTTAGGGGATCTTTGAGAGATATGCGTCATTATTTAGATAAAGAAAGATTCCTGCTCCCCCTCCTTTAAAAGGCAGCACCGCAGCACAGTCAATGTGAATTAGATTAGATAACTTAAGTAAGCACAAACCTTTATTGTTTTGATCAGCCAGAGAAGAGATTGCAGAGATTCTTGTAGTGTTTGTTTCTTGTTGCGGAGTCCGGGCAGAGAGTGAGATGCGCGCCAAACAGTTGTGGAGAAAGACATGGGAGGGAAGTGATGACGTCTGACCTGATGACGTGCGGGGTCCCAAAACTACCCAGCGCTGAGTAAAACAATGTAGGCCTATTTCATTTTACACAACCGATGGGTAATGTATGAGCTGTACAAAACAACCCAATATACATAAAACTGCCATTATAATAACCCATAATGGGTAAACTATGTTTTACTCTGATTTTTGGGTAGATGAATCTACCCAGCAGTTTTTAGTGTGTATGTTCCTGCAGAAACTGTGTGGGCTCTCTGAAAACATGCCCAAAGTATATTATGTTCTGTAGAAAATTACACATCCTTCCTTCCATGGACTTTTTATCCAGTTCAAGCCCAAGCAGTAATATAAAAGGTAAAACAGAACCCATTTCCCAAAACAGTGTATTCCTCGCTGTTTTTGTTTAAAAAAGAAAAGAGGAACAGTACAAACAATAATATTGTACCTGTGTAAAGCTGAACAGCTGTGTTAGAGCAAATGTAAATGTATGTATTATCATGTAGTATATGTTCCATTGCATCCTCCCATATTATTAAGGACATGCTGAATGATAGCATCAACCTTTAAAGAACATGGTTGTGTGTGTATTCCTTTATTACTTTGTTAAATGTAAACAATGATTGGTAGAGATTGTGCAGTCACAAATAAAGACAACATTCAAGTCAATATAGGTGTTTTGGGTGTTCTTTTGTTACAGGAGTGTGTGTGTGTGTGTGTGTGTGTGTGTGTGTGTGTGTGTGTGTGTGTGTGTGTGTGGTAAATATAACCACAGTAAATATAAATTGTAAGGCATTAACACACCTTATAATATCCTTTGGGATACACAAACATGTCAGTGTGTCCCAAAACACAGTTACTGCACTTTGGCTTTGTAAGGCAGAATAGGTGTTTCATTACTACACCTTTAATGTTTATATTTTAATTTACAGTCAAAGTCAGAGCTAGGTTGTGCGGTGCTCTCTCCTTACCCTTTGAGATATCACGTGTAGCCATGAAACAAATATAACAGATCAGTAACTTTGACTATGCCACCTTGGGAGTTTCACCCAAGCCAAGGCATCAATTAAAGTGCTAAAGTAACACACAGCGTAGCATGATATCCATTAAAACTTCTTGATTAGAATAAAAAGGAAACTGTGAACACAGGATATCTCTACTGTTGTGTTGACAGGAATCCCGGCAGCGTTGATCAGAATTAATTCAGTCTGTAAAATGACATGCTCTGATGTAGGCATATCACATATTCTGAACACAACAAGCAGTAGTTCTAATACATTGGATAATGTGTCCAATATATCCGTTCTACATTCTAACACAGCACACCCACATAACCACGTTCATAAACAGTGCACAGAGAACACATGCTATGTATACTGTTGCGTTGACTGGGATCCCAGCAGTGTTGATCAGAATTAATTCAGTCTGTAGTGTGTGGTTAATAGGAGCTGTGGGTAGGTCGATTATTTGTTTACACTTTCCATTTATACCAACATGCTGTGATGTAAGCATATCAAATATTGAGAACACAACTTTTAGTGATAAAATGTTTGCAAAACAAATTATTCTGTAGATTAGAATTTCACTGTTAGATTTGACCTTGATATGGTAAATGTATGTATTGTATTCTCAAATCTAAATATCCGAGTGGTTGTTTAGACTAAAACTTGTATAACAAGCAGTTCTACATTCTAGCACATTGGGTAATGTGTCCATTATAGCCGAATGTTTGTCTTGTTTTTTGCTCTGGCCAAGAGCCTGGTCATTAAAACATCTCCATGAACTGTTTAGTAACAGCTGTGATGTTCTACAATGACACACTATGAGTCCAATCATGTGTCCTTCTCCACACCAGGTTGTATTGTTCTGAAGGAATTAGAGTAATCATGTACAAATTAAGTTTCTATAGGAACTTGGATGTGTCTTAATGGCTCTGCTTGAATAACTAGATGGAGATGAGACTCTCTTTCACACATGGGCACATTGATAGTTGTTTAACATGTAAATGACAGAACAGATGCAGAATGAATAGCAGGGACCACCACCATCTTTGACAAAGTCAAAGATGTGTGAAGTGGTGCCCCATTACTTGTGTATAGATTTCCAAGTCCAATCAAGTGCTTTTCCATGTGTCATATACATTACATTCAATTTAAAGAAACTAGCCCAGTTATGTCACTTTTTGTAATAAAATGTTTACAAAAAGAGGCAGTTGATAAAATGACAACATTAATGACACTTGATAACTTCTGTGTTTCATTGGCGTCTTATATTGTTGATTTTAACAACTGACACTGTTTTCTGACACATTAAACATAGTGTTTAATATAGCCTATTGATATCTGTGTCATATATAGTTAATGTTGTTGTTTTGTAGAAGGTTGCATAGAGCATGTCTGGGGGGAGGAGGGAGGGGTGGAGCACAGTATGTTAGATTGTGATTGGTGGAGAGATGGTTCTATTGTTGTCTTTGGCCAATCATTCAGAGCAGTCAGTGTTTTCACCCCAGACTCTCTAGTATAAGAAGAGTTGGTCTGTGTCATTTCTCCACAAGTCTTCCAGGATATCAATCAGATCTGACTGTGGACTCCAGACTTCAGGATAAGATGAACTCTGTCAAACTCAACTCTGCTCAACAGGAGGAAAACAAAGACCTTGGTATGTTACTCTACCTCCATTTACCCTGTTGGTTTTCCTCAATATTCTTTTTATTCTCAATATGCCATTTGTTTCATTGTAATTCAACCTTTACCTCTGTTGTAGATTAGATAGATTTTCATAAACATGGTCCTCACTAATGATAAATAGCACAATAGTTGTCTATTCAGTCTGTGTGGAGGGATTCAGAGGGATGTGGTCATTTCAGAAACATGCCTACTAGTGACATCATCGATAGGGAATTCAAGCTAATAGAAACTGCAGGCTTTCTATTTATGACAAGTTAACATGCTATACGGATGGATGAATGACATGGATGCAAACCATTTTATATCACCTGCAGTGATATATTTTTGCCATTTTATTGTGAACTTTTGTCCAGACCAATTATATTAAGAAGTCTGGGGGGCCTCCCCCCGAAAAAATGTAACATAGTAGATGTAATTTCCTGTGTTCTGGTGAATTTTGTGCATGTTTTATACGCATGTATTGATGACTGAACCAAAGGACATCTTTAATGATTACTTCTAATTTTTAAGTAATTACTTAAGTGAATATGTGTCTGATTGTTCTTGCATTCATTGCCCCACCCCTAAAGCGGGGGGTCTGGGGGTCTTCCCCCAGAAAAAAAATTACATAGTAGATGTAATTTCCTGTGTTCTGGTGAATTTTGGGAGTTTGATACCAAATCCAGGAGAAATCCAGGAGATTTGCCAATCCAGGAGACTCCCAGGAGAGGGGTTCAAAATCCAGGAGACTCCTGGGAAATCCAGGAGAGTTGACAAGCCTGCTCTCTCTCACACACACACACACACACTCAGCGCATGCAATGAAAGTGAATGAATACAACGAGAAGTGGAAACAAAAACGTGGAGAGATTATTATTATTTTTTTTTACTATAATTCGTCCTGGGTCCGGTCGGCGGTGCCTCGCGGTCCGGACCTGGACCGCGGTCCGCCTATTGAGGACCCCTGCTATAGGGACTTGAATGGCCTTGAATGTGTCTTAATGGCTCTGCTTGGATAACAAGATGGAGATGAGAGACTCACACATGGGCACATCGATAGTTGTTTAACATATAAATGACAGAACAGATGCAGAATGAATAGCAGGGACCTTTACAAAGTCAAAGATAGTTTTTGAAGTGGTCAAAAAACATTACTTGTGTATAGATTTCCAAGTCTGTTAAGTGCTTTTTTCATGTGTCATACATACATTACAGTCAAGTTAAAGAAGCTATAGCCTAGTTATGTAACTTTTAGTAATAAATGGTTAAAAAAAGAGGCTTTGGTAGATTAGACTTTCATTAGATCTGGACATGGTCTCCTCTGCACCACAAGGGTTAATAATGAGAACATACATCCCTTCTTCTTTAGGATTAGAGATTCCTGCTTTGAGCCTGAGAGTCAAAATTCACACTGGAGAGAAAACATTTGAATGTGTGATCAATTTGGACCACCAGAATTTGTTTTACAGTGAATAAACCCTTGTTATCACTGTGATATGTATGGAAAAGCTATTAGTCAATTGTAATTGTACACACAGGGTTTAAACTGTTCCCTTGTGGTCATTGTGTCATTATGTAACTTTTAGTAATAAATGGTTACAAAAAGAGGCTTTGGTAGATTAGACTTTCATTAGATCTGGACATGGTCTCCTCTCCACCACACAAGGGTTACAAGGGGACACTGTACATTATATTCATGTGATTGATTGCATTTGTCACATAGTTTATTTTCATGCATATATTCAAAGATATACACATATGTTATTGTTATAGAGATAGTTTAATGTATTGGTATTTTTGTCATAGAGTGATAGATGGTGTTGTTAGAATGTGATTGGTTAGTAGTCCATAAAGTGGAATGACCATGTGCCAAATACATTGTATATCTTCAATTGTACTATTGATGGAGTCCACAGAAGTTATATATATATATATATATATATATATATATATATATATATATATATATATATATATATATATATATGGGTCAGTGACGTGACGCCCCAAAAAACATGTTTTTTAAAAAACTTTAAATAGCAGGCATAAAAATTATTTACTTTTGTTCTACTCACTCTCAACTTTATGGAAACACATTTTGTTTTTAGATATTTTATTGGAATCAGACTTTATTGAGCAGTTTGTTGTACTTGTGCCTAAAACCGTCATCTGGTGTGACATGACAATAATTGTTCATAAAATGAAAATGGAGTACACCTTTCTTAAGTTACTCACTTTATCAAAGTCCTTTATCATAACTAACCTGTGATCCACTATAGTTTTGTGAAAATTAATTGAATCTGTATATTTTTTTCATAATCAACACTCTGTGTGAGGCCCATGTTGTCGATCTTTCAACATATTTTAATTTTATTCTGACAAAAACTTTCTTTAAAATTACACAAATATTTGTGACTCTTCCTGATACTATTTTCTATGTAAACCATACACATTTTTTCGGTTTCATCATTAATAAAGGTATGATTTCTCACTATTTGGAATGTCACACCAGATGACTTAGTGTCACACCAGATGACCATATCTTCATGTGTCAAAGCAAACTGTGTTTTAACCTACCTATTAGTGAGTACTGAACTTTACTGATTGATTAAACAATTACCCAGGAAAAACAGCAACAGTAAAATTGCTTTAACATTAAATAACATGGCCTTAATATTTCTGAACAGGATAGTATTGTTGGGCCTTAACATAGGATAACAAAGAATTGTAGTAGTAGATGGATGATGAGGATGTGCACAGGAATGCTACGCACACCTAAGTCTTCTGCCGGCCCACGGCAGAAGGATCTTAAAGAGACAATAAGGTGCATAGCCACACTGGGAGCCAAGGCAACATTTTATTAACACCAATTATTGGAAACAACTCAGCATTCAGGTGTATTACTTTTTTCCGAAGTCTCCTGAACTTGAACACAGCATTTTGAGTTGAACAAATTTATTTACGAATCATGTCTTTACACCACATCTCCACTAGCTAAAGAGTGCTGGGTTGTGCAACTCCGAAAATAGCTGATCTACAAGCTCTCGCAGCACAATGCGTTGAGAGCTTGTAGATCAGCTATTTTCGCTATGTTTGTCTCGGGTCCTACCTTACCTCATTGTCCAGTCCAGTGAGTGAAAGTACAAAAGTATTAGATTAGATTAGAATAGACATTTAGACTGCATTGTACATCAGCCAGTCACATTTGGTGAGGGTATAGACATTTAGACTGTATTGTACATCAGCCAGTCACATTTGGTGAGGGTAGCAAACCGTTTGCCCTGTTGCGGTTCTGCTATGCCACAGACAACTTCCTGCTCTTTGTAGAAAATGCAGTCTCGCCCCTTTGGCCAGACAAAACCATTTTTCATTTTTCCAAGTTGATTCATGCAGTTTATCTCTAGCCCCTCCTTATTAATGGTAACAATCTGCCCCACATATGGCTTTCCCTCATATTTGATTATGACAAACTGTCCTTGTGTGTATTCATCTGAGGAGGTGTCTGAATCCTCAGCTTGGGCCTCTCCAATAGATGCACTTGTGTCCAGCACCTGAGTAGAAGACCTTCAGGAGGAGACATTTAAATGTAATTTATTTGTCAGGTAGATTGTTTTTAGTAGTAAAATGTAATTACTAGCAAGTCCTCAAGTTTGCCAAGTATGTTATACTCACTGAGCTCCGGAAGCTGTTTTGGGCCTGCAGCTGACCTGGGAAGGGGGCAGTTCCGCAGATGGGCCACCACTTAGTTAAGGAAGAAAAGGAATGAATGGATGACATAAGTTACTTTATTGTCATTAAACAGGTACAATTACAGGTATCATAAAATTGGCAAAGAGAATGATTTAGTTATACTTACTCATCACTTGTCTTGTCACCTGGCACCTCAGCCCTGGAGACTTGGTCGAACTGTAATTTCCGTGGGTTGTGACAGGTGCAGATCTGAGGAAACTGGCAGAAACAACTCAGGTCTCTGTAAACTATCTTTCCCGGGAAGATAGAAAGAACCTGGTGCGTAGTGCTGATGCCAGTCACTGGACGCACTGATGGAGGGACCATTTCATCCATGTTGGATATCTTCTCTTCTTCGATCCACATGACAGTGACTTTTTCAGAGGACTTCTGTAAATACTCACACAGATCCCTCGGTGTTTGTAGGTCACTGCCTCCGAGGACATACATGTCTGCCTTACGCTTCAGCACCCCTCCCACACCATCAGGTGCGCCCTTTCCATGGGAACGCTCTGAAAAGTTCCAGGTGACCCTCTTGAATCCCCATGTATAAGGAATGCTGCTCATGAGGAAGCAGTTTGTGCGATTCCGGTTACCACCCATTTTCTGTTGTCAAGTGTCTTATATTAACTGCTTATAACGGATAGTTATTATAAGGTGTTACCACAATATAAGGTTTAGGTTTCTGTGAAGGGGTTTCTGCTCTGTCTGATGAATTTGCTGTATCACCGAATGAAGCTAAATTAAATTATGTAAAAATGTTTAAAACGTTGTTTTAAACATGTTAAAATGTTTTAAATGGACAAAAGAAACATGGGACTTGTTATTTATTGTTATGTCTGTAGGAAAATACAGTATATATCATCTGGTGTGACAATCAAGTCATCTGGCGTGACAAGCAGATATGTCAGACCAGATGACGAAGTGTCACACCAGATGACGTTTTCTGCATTTAGGACTACCTTGAGGCTACCAGGTACACATTAGCATGCTAACAACATGCTAGCTATAACAAAACAACCTAGATTTACATGTAATTATGACGAAAGTTTCAAATAACTTTTGCTTTATTAATGAAAAAGGTGTCACACCAGATGACATCCAGAAGTGCCACACTTGTCAAAGTTTCAACAAGATGGCATTTCATGAAAATGTTAAAATCATAACTCACCTCAGACACCTGTCTTGCAGTTGTGCTGGGAGTGCTGAATAGCCTTACAGAAGAAGGACCTCTCTAGCCCAGTAGGTGTCCAAATTATTGCCTGTTTAATTTTTCCAAACTAGTGTCACACCAGATGATTTTGGTTTGGGGGACAAAATCTTTTTGATCAGAAATGACTGAAAACATTATGCTTGGACTTTGAAAAGATATAGGCTCACAAATAGACATTTTTTTTGCCTAAATTCATTTTTAAATGAATTTTAGCAATTCTTTTTCTTAGTTTTATTCAAGTTCCCACTTTGAGAAACAAGGTCGGGACAGTCACACCAGATGACATTTACCATGTTTGGTTGAAGATTCTGAAGAAATGAGGAATGAAATGTTTTAATCTTGAGTAAGTTCACATAAAGCTTAATGTCCTGCACAATATTCAGAAGGTTTTTGACAAATATATTTTTTATTTATACATGTTTGACACCGAGGACAGCGAAAACGCTACGTCACGTCACCCACCCATATATATATATATATATATGTGTGTGTTGTAATGACATGTAAACAAAACAACATGATTGGATAGACCAGGCTTCCTTTCTGTCTCCCTATTATAGGGATACTCTAATAGCTGAACCTGTGGGAAACATTACAACAATGGCAAGGGGGCAGTTGATAAAATGACAACATTAATGACACTTGATAACTTCTTTGTTTCATTGGCATCTTATATTGTTATTTTAACCGACACTGTTTTCTGACAAATTAAACATAGTGTTTAATATAACCTATTGATATCTTTGTCATATATAGATAATGTTGTTGTTTTGTAGAAGGTTGCATAGAGCATGTCTGGGGGGGGGGAGGGAGGGGTGGAGCACAGTATGTTAGATTGTGATTGGTGGAGAGATGGTTCTATTGTTGTCTTTGGCTAATCATTCAGAGCAGTTAGTTTTTTCACCCCAGACTCTCTAGTATAAGAAGAGTTGGTCTGTGTCACTTCTCGACAAGTCTTCCAGGATATCAATAATTTCTTGTCAGATCTGACTGTGGACTCCAGACTTCAGGATAAGATGAACTCTGTCAAACTCAACTCTGCTGAACAAGAGGAAAACAAAGACCTTGGTATGTTACTTACTCTACCTCCATTTATTCAGTTGGTTTTCCTCAATATTCTTTTTATTCTCAATATGCCATTTGTTTCATTGTAATTCAACATTTAACTCTGTTGTAGATTAGATAGATTTTCATGAACAAGGGTCCTCACTAATGATAAAATAGCACAATAGTTGTCTATTCAGTCCGTGTGGAGGGATTCAGAGGGGTGTGGGCATTTCAGAAACATGCCTACTAGTGACATCATCAATAGGGAATTCAAGCTAATAGAAACTGCAGGCTTTCTTTTTATGAAAAGTTAACATGCTATACGGATGGATGCATGACATGGATGCAAACCATTTTTCTTACCTGCAGTGATATATTTTTGCCATTTTATTGTGAACTTGTGTCTGGACCAATTATATTAAGAAGAGGAAGAGGTTTAAAAGTGGCGAACCTGTCCTATAACAACTTTTCCTTTTTTTTTTTCTTTTTTTTTTCAATCCAGTGTTGCATCATCAGTCTGGCCTCCCTGTCCTACCAGAGGTGGATGTAAAAAGAAGGTTGGCTAAGCAAAAACAACACAGCTGTGATCAGTGTGGAAAACACTTCCCTAGCACCTCCAACCTTAAAAACCACCAGAGAATTCACACGGGAGAGAAACCCTATGGGTGTGATCATTGTGGACATACATTCTCAGAATTGTCGAATCTTAAAAAGCACCAGAGAATTCACACTGGAGAGAAACCCTATGGGTGTTATCAGTGTGGACAACATTTCTCTCAAATGTACAGCCTTAAAACCCACCAGAAAATTCACACTGGAGAGAAACCATATGGATGTGATGAGTGTGGGAAACACTTCTCTATAATGTCCAGCCTTAAAATCCACCAGAGAATTCACACGGGAGAGAAACCCTATGAGTGTGATCATTGTGAACATACATTCTCAGAATTGTCGAATTTTAAACACCACCAGAAAATTCACACAGGAGAGAAACCCTATGGATGTGATCATTGTGGAAAACACTTCTCTCAAATGCAGTGCCGGCGGGCCCTACACGCACACTACGCACAATGCGTAGGGCCCCCGCCGTGAAAAGGCCCCCCACGATGCTGAAAAGAATGTACCAACCTTGATCAGAAACAGCGCAAAGCGCACTGAGTGTAGCGCAGGCAGTCTACTGCCATCTTTCCTGATTCAGACATCTCTGAATCAGAGACGTCTTCTGATTGGCTGTCACTGTGTCACAACACTGTGCTTTACTTGTACACTCTTTGGGAACCCGCCCCTCTCTGAGTGCAGTGCAGCAGGCAGCGTCTCACAGCTGTGACGTGACAGTTTGTTTGTTTTAGGTTTTAGCGTTTAACTTTTACACTTGACATAATGAAGCGTGTGTATCCATCTGGACACGAAAAGAAAAAGAAGAAAAAGCGTCAAACAGAACTGCGGCAGCAGCAATCAGGTAAATAAAGGTTCAACTTGCACTGTGTGTTGTTTCTCATCCACGTTGTTGCGTGCTGGCGTTTGTTGTGTAATCTGACCTTTCTCATCATCACTTGCTGCCTGTCTCGTCTGACTCGCTGCAGTTAGCGACTACAGTTGTGATTTTGTTTCTGATTTTGTTTGGTTGTATTTTTAGGTCCAGTTTGTTTGTTGTTGGTGCTGCAGCTGCTGCTGCTGCTGGTTCTTAATTGTGAATGTGAGATTGTGAGGTGTGTGTATGCACAGTGCACTGCAGACAGTGGTATAAAGTAACTAAGTACTTAAGTACAATTTTAGGTATTTGTAGCTACTTTACTTGTGTATTTTTCGTACTTCTACTTCTACTCCACTACATCTCTTGGATCCAAATATTGTACTTTTACTCCACCACTACACAATAATTTGAAAACTAGTTACTTTGTTTGAAGACATTAATTGTAATATTATATTAATATATTATATTATATTTAGCCCTATGTTTTACTTTGGGATTTGAGAATAGTTGATCTACAAGCTCGTAGATCTGCTATTTTCAAACATTTTGTACTTTTACTGTTGGTTTGGTACTTTTTGAAGTACATGTTGATGACAACACTTTCATACTTTTACTCAAGTACATTTTCAATTGTGGACTTTACTTGTAGCAGAGTATTTCTATATTGCAGTATTGATACTTTTATAAGTAATGCACTGATGCAAGATGGAAAGCAAGGTATTGGCATTGACTAATAGCTATTGATTAAATATCAAATAAAATAGTATGGGCATACTGGGCAGTATGGATACACATTGATCAATTGAATAATGACATTGTATAATGACCAAGTATTCGGCCAAGCCATAGTATACTTTTTAAAATGATTATTATTTTAGATGCTGACAGAACCCTCCCTAAAAAAACAGGTCAAAAGTCAACTTGTCCTAGAATAGACTGAGACTCCCTGTTGCACTAAGAACAACAGACTCACTCCTGTAACACACCCCTGTAACTGTCATGACTACCCTACGCCACTGGACATTACAACAGTCTAATCCTAATGTTAATATTCCTCTAATTCTACCTTCAAACAGCCCAAATTTTTCGCCGCAGCCCTATCGGGCGGCGGCACATACCACGCACCAAGGCCCCCCAAAAAAAATCGTGCTTAGGGCCCCCATGGGGCCAGAAACGGCTCTGCTCAAATGGCCAACCTTAAAAGACATCAGAAAATTCACACTGAAGAGAAACCTTATGGATGTGATCAGTGTGGACAACGCTTTTCTCTAATGCACCACCTTAGAAGCCACCAGCGAATTCACACTGGAGAGAAACCCTATGGATGTGATCAGTGTGGACAACACTTCTCTACTTTGTTCGGCCTTAAAACCCACCAGAGAATTCACACAGGAGAGAAATCCTATGGGTGTGATCAGTGTGGACAACACTTCTCTCAAATGTCCAGGCTTAAAACCCACCAAAGAATTCACACAGGAGAGAAACCCTATGGATGTGATAATTGTGGACAACACTTTTCTGATATGTCCAACCTTAAAAAGCACCAGAGAAT
This sequence comes from Nannobrachium achirus, assembly GCF_963921795.1. Taxonomy (NCBI): domain Eukaryota; kingdom Metazoa; phylum Chordata; class Actinopteri; order Myctophiformes; family Myctophidae; genus Nannobrachium; species Nannobrachium achirus. Next base: position 68,716,826 of record NC_137810.1, on the reverse strand, counting down.
TCACGCTGGAGAGAAACCATATGGATGTGATGAGTGTGGACAGCACTTCTCTGTAATGTCCAGCCTTAAACAACACCAAAGAATTCACACTGGAGAGAAACCCTATGGATGTGATCAGTGTGGACAACACTTCTCTAGAATGTCCGGCCTTAAAAGCCACCAGAGAATTCACACTGGAGAGAAACCATATGGATGTGATCACTGTGGACAACACTTCTCCGTAAAGTCCAGCCTTAAAATCCACCAGAGAATTCACACGGGAGAGAAACCCTATGGATGTGATCAGTGTGGACAAACCTTCTCTCAAATATCAAACCTTAAAACACATCAGAAAATCCACACAGGGGAGAAACCCCATGAATGTGATCAGTGTGGATAACACTTCTCTAGATTCTCTAGTGTTAAACACCACCAGAGAATTCTCACCGGAGAGAAAGGATGCAAGATCAGTGTATCAATACTTCTCTGAAATGAAGGGCGTTAAAAGCTACCAGAAAATTCACACAGGGGAGAAACCCTTTCTGAAATGCCCATAAACCTTAATTACTTTATAATGAACTAGAAAATATGTTCCTGCAGAAACTGTGGGCTCTCACATGCACAAAGTATATTATGTTCTGTAAAAAATTACACATCTTTCCTTCCATAGACTTTTTATCCAGTTCAAGCCCAAGCAGTGTGTGTATTCCTTTATTGCCTTGTTAAATGTTAAAATGACATGCTCTGATGTAGGCATATCATATATTCTGAACACAACAAGCAGTAGTTCTAATAGATTGGATAATGTGTCCAATATATCCGTTCTACATTCTAACAAAGCACACCCAACATAACCAAGTTCATAAACAGTGCACAGAGAACACATGCTATGTATACTGTTGCGTTGACTGGGATCCCAGCAGTGTTGATATTTGTTTACACGTTCCATTTATACCAACATGCTGTGATGTAGGCATATAAAATATTGAGAACACAACTTTTAGTGATACAATGTTTGTAAAACAAATGCTTCTGTAGATTAGAATTTCACGGTTAGATTTGACCTGGATTTGACCTTGTATAGTTTTCTAAGTGGTACATTATAATTGTACATCTTGACCTGTAGTCAAGTTAGCCTAGCTAAATCGCTTTAAATGATAAAATGTTTACAAAACAAAGGCTTCCGTAGATTAGTCTTTCACTGTTAGATTTGACAAGGACATTCTTCTTAGTGTGTGGTTAATAGGAGCTCCGTGGGTATGCTCATTTTTACACCATCCATTTCAAATGACATGCTGTGATGTAGGCCTATCACACGCAGTTCTACATTCTAACACATTGGATAATGTGTCCAATATATCCTACTGTGTGTCTTGATTCTTTTGCTCTGGCCAAGAGCCTGGTCATTAAAACTTCGCCAAGAACTGTTTAGTAAAAGCTGTGATGTTCTATAATGACACATATGATCCCAACATACCAATCATGTGTCCTTCACCACACCAGGTTGTATTGTTCTGAAGGAATTTAGAACAATTGTGAACAAATGAAGTTTCTATAGGAACTTGAATGGCCTTGAATGTGTAATAGCTCTGCTTGAATAACAAGACGGAGATGAGAAACTCACACATGGGCACACCAATGTTTAACATACATGACAGAACAGATGCAAAATGAATAGCAGGGACCTTTACAAAGTCAAAGATAGTTTGTGAACTACACCATTATGATCATCACTCTCAACATTATTGTCCTCCTTCCTAGGATCACTCCTATGGTTCTTTAGAGGGTCTAAAGGCTAAACTTATTGAAACCTTGGCTAGAGTGGATAGTCTGGAGCGAGAGCTGAGGAACTCCAAGTTAAGCGAATTGAGGGCAAAGAAAAAGGTGACAAATCTCCCGGAGGATTTACAGGAGAAGAACCTCATTAACGAAGAACTGAAAGAGAGGCTTGATTTTGACTCGGGTAAAATGAAAATGCTACTTTCAACCGTATGTTATGGTCAGATGTTCAGAAGGCATGGGGGAGTGTATGTTTTCCCGTACGTCTGTCTGCCCATAAAGTTTGAAGAATGCATTTCCCAGTGTATTCCATGCTGTTCGTGTTTAGAGGAAAAGTACAAACCATAACATTGTAACTGTGTAAAGCTGAACAGCTTGTGTTGTGTCAAACAAATGCAAGTATTATCATTTAGTATGTCCCATTGCATCTACCTTTATAATGTTTTTTATTATGTTTCATACATCCAACCATATGACAGAAGGACATGCAAAATGATAGCAGCATCCTTTAGAGAACATATTGTGTGTGTATTCCTTTATTGCTTTGTTAAATGTAAATGATGGTTGGTAAAGATTGTGCAGTCACAAATAAAGACAACATTCAAAGTCAAAAGGCGTATTTGGAGTTTTTGTTTGTTTTTTGAGCTTTTGATTATAGGAGTTTTGTGTGTGTGTGTGTGTGTGTGTGTGTGTGTGTGTGTGCGTGTGTGTGTGTGTGTGTGTGTGTGTGTGTGTGTGGTGTGGTGATATCAGTCAACCACATGAAATACAAATTGGAAGGCAATGACAAGCCTTATAATATCCTTTGGGATACACAAACATGTCAGTGTGCCCAAAAACATAGTTACTGCACTTTGGCTTTGTAACGCAGAATATGCGTTTCATTACGTAACCTGTGACATAATATGAATGGAATCCAGGCAGCGTTGGTCACAATTAATTGCAGTTATGCAGGCTTATCACATATTCTGAACACAACAAGCAGTTCTACATTCTAGCACATTGGGTAATGTGTCCATTATAGTCGAATGTTTGTCTTGTTTTTTGCTCTGGCCAAGAGCCTGGTCATTAAAACATCTCCATGAACTGTTTAGTAACAGCTGTGATGTTCTACAATGACACACTATGAGTCCAATCATGTGTCCTTCTCCACACCAGGTTGTATTGTTCTGAAGGAATTAGAGTAATCATGTACAAATTAAGTTTCTATAGGAACTTGAATGTGTCTTAATGGCTCTGCTTGAATAACTAGATGGAGATGAGACTCTCTTTCACACATGGGCACATTGATAGTTGTTTAACATGTAAATGACAGAACAGATGCAGAATGAATAGCAGGGACCACCACCATCTTTGACAAAGTCAAAGATGTGTGAAGTGGTGCCCCATTACTTGTGTATAGATTTCCAAGTCCAATCAAGTGCTTTTCCACGTGTCATATACATTACATTCAATTTAAAGAAACTAGCCCAGTTATGTCACTTTTTGTAATAAAATGTTTACAAAAAGAGGCAGTTGATAAAATGACAACATTAATGACACTTGATAACTTCTGTGTTTCATTGGCGTCTTATATTGTTGATTTTAACAACTGACACTGTTTTCTGACACATTAAACATAGTGTTTAATATAGCCTATTGATATCTGTGTCATATATAGTTAATGTTGTTGTTTTGTAGAAGGTTGCATAGAGCATGTCTGGGGGGAGGAGGGAGGGGTGGAGCACAGTATGTTAGATTGTGATTGGTGGAGAGATGGTTCTATTGTTGTCTTTGGCCAATCATTCAGAGCAGTCAGTGTTTTCACCCCAGACTCTCTAGTATAAGAAGAGTTGGTCTGTGTCATTTCTCCACAAGTCTTCCAGGATATCAATCAGATCTGACTGTGGACTCCAGACTTCAGGATAAGATGAACTCTGTCAAACTCAACTCTGCTCAACAGGAGGAAAACAAAGACCTTGGTATGTTACTCTACCTCCATTTACCCTGTTGGTTTTCCTCAATATTCTTTTTATTCTCAATATGCCATTTGTTTCATTGTAATTCAACCTTTACCTCTGTTGTAGATTAGATAGATTTTCATAAACATGGTCCTCACTAATGATAAATAGCACAATAGTTGTCTATTCAGTCTGTGTGGAGGGATTCAGAGGGATGTGGTCATTTCAGAAACATGCCTACTAGTGACATCATCGATAGGGAATTCAAGCTAATAGAAACTGCAGGCTTTCTATTTATGACAAGTTAACATGCTATACGGATGGATGAATGACATGGATGCAAACCATTTTATATCACCTGCAGTGATATATTTTTGCCATTTTATTGTGAACTTTTGTCCAGACCAATTATATTAAGAAGTCTGGGGGGCCTCCCCCCGAAAAAATGTAACATAGTAGATGTAATTTCCTGTGTTCTGGTGAATTTTGTGCATGTTTTATACGCATGTATTGATGACTGAACCAAAGGACATCTTTAATGATTACTTCTAATTTTTAAGTAATTACTTAAGTGAATATGTGTCTGATTGTTCTTGCATTCATTGCCCCACCCCTAAAGCGGGGGGTCTGGGGGTCTTCCCCCAGAAAAAAAATTACATAGTAGATGTAATTTCCTGTGTTCTGGTGAATTTTGGGAGTTTGATACCAAATCCAGGAGAAATCCAGGAGATTTGCCAATCCAGGAGACTCCCAGGAGAGGGGTTCAAAATCCAGGAGACTCCTGGGAAATCCAGGAGAGTTGACAAGCCTGCTCTCTCTCACACACACACACACACACTCAGCGCATGCAATGAAAGTGAATGAATACAACGAGAAGTGGAAACAAAAACGTGGAGAGATTATTATTATTTTTTTTTACTATAATTCGTCCTGGGTCCGGTCTGCGGTGCCTCGCGGTCCGGACCTGGACCGCGGTCCGCCTATTGAGGACCCCTGCTATAGGGACTTGAATGGCCTTGAATGTGTCTTAATGGCTCTGCTTGGATAACAAGATGGAGATGAGAGACTCACACATGGGCACATCGATAGTTGTTTAACATATAAATGACAGAACAGATGCAGAATGAATAGCAGGGACCTTTACAAAGTCAAAGATAGTTTTTGAAGTGGTCAAAAAACATTACTTGTGTATAGATTTCCAAGTCTGTTAAGTGCTTTTTTCATGTGTCATACATACATTACAGTCAAGTTAAAGAAGCTATAGCCTAGTTATGTAACTTTTAGTAATAAATGGTTAAAAAAAGAGGCTTTGGTAGATTAGACTTTCATTAGATCTGGACATGGTCTCCTCTGCACCACAAGGGTTAATAATGAGAACATACATCCCTTCTTCTTTAGGATTAGAGATTCCTGCTTTGAGCCTGAGAGTCAAAATTCACACTGGAGAGAAAACATTTGAATGTGTGATCAATTTGGACCACCAGAATTTGTTTTACAGTGAATAAACCCTTGTTATCACTGTGATATGTATGGAAAAGCTATTAGTCAATTGTAATTGTACACACAGGGTTTAAACTGTTCCCTTGTGGTCATTGTGTCATTATGTAACTTTTAGTAATAAATGGTTACAAAAAGAGGCTTTGGTAGATTAGACTTTCATTAGATCTGGACATGGTCTCCTCTCCACCACACAAGGGTTACAAGGGGACACTGTACATTATATTCATGTGATTGATTGCATTTGTCACATAGTTTATTTTCATGCATATATTCAAAGATATACACATATGTTATTGTTATAGAGATAGTTTAATGTATTGGTATTTTTGTCATAGAGTGATAGATGGTGTTGTTAGAATGTGATTGGTTAGTAGTCCATAAAGTGGAATGACCATGTGCCAAATACATTGTATATCTTCAATTGTACTATTGATGGAGTCCACAGAAGTTATATATATATATATATATATATATATATATATATATATATATATATATATATATATGTGTGTGTGTTGTAATGACATGTAAACAAAACAACATGATTGGATAGACCAGGCTTCCTTTCTGTCTCCCTATTATAGGGATACTCTAATAGCTGAACCTGTGGGAAACATTACAACAATGGCAAGGGGGCAGTTGATAAAATGACAACATTAATGACACTTGATAACTTCTTTGTTTCATTGGCATCTTATATTGTTATTTTAACCGACACTGTTTTCTGACAAATTAAACATAGTGTTTAATATAACCTATTGATATCTTTGTCATATATAGATAATGTTGTTGTTTTGTAGAAGGTTGCATAGAGCATGTCTGGGGGGGGGGAGGGAGGGGTGGAGCACAGTATGTTAGATTGTGATTGGTGGAGAGATGGTTCTATTGTTGTCTTTGGCTAATCATTCAGAGCAGTTAGTTTTTTCACCCCAGACTCTCTAGTATAAGAAGAGTTGGTCTGTGTCACTTCTCGACAAGTCTTCCAGGATATCAATAATTTCTTGTCAGATCTGACTGTGGACTCCAGACTTCAGGATAAGATGAACTCTGTCAAACTCAACTCTGCTGAACAAGAGGAAAACAAAGACCTTGGTATGTTACTTACTCTACCTCCATTTATTCAGTTGGTTTTCCTCAATATTCTTTTTATTCTCAATATGCCATTTGTTTCATTGTAATTCAACATTTAACTCTGTTGTAGATTAGATAGATTTTCATGAACAAGGGTCCTCACTAATGATAAAATAGCACAATAGTTGTCTATTCAGTCCGTGTGGAGGGATTCAGAGGGGTGTGGGCATTTCAGAAACATGCCTACTAGTGACATCATCAATAGGGAATTCAAGCTAATAGAAACTGCAGGCTTTCTTTTTATGAAAAGTTAACATGCTATATGGATGGATGCATGACATGGATGCAAACCATTTTTCTTACCTGCAGTGATATATTTTTGCCATTTTATTGTGAACTTGTGTCTGGACCAATTATATTAAGAAGAGGAAGAGGTTTAAAAGTGGCGAACCTGTCCTATAACAACTTTTCCTTTTTTTTTTTCTTTTTTTTTTCAATCCAGTGTTGCATCATCAGTCTGGCCTCCCTGTCCTACCAGAGGTGGATGTAAAAAGAAGGTTGGCTAAGCAAAAACAACACAGCTGTGATCAGTGTGGAAAACACTTCCCTAGCACCTCCAACCTTAAAAACCACCAGAGAATTCACACGGGAGAGAAACCCTATGGGTGTGATCATTGTGGACATACATTCTCAGAATTGTCGAATCTTAAAAAGCACCAGAGAATTCACACTGGAGAGAAACCCTATGGGTGTTATCAGTGTGGACAACATTTCTCTCAAATGTACAGCCTTAAAACCCACCAGAAAATTCACACTGGAGAGAAACCATATGGATGTGATGAGTGTGGGAAACACTTCTCTATAATGTCCAGCCTTAAAATCCACCAGAGAATTCACACGGGAGAGAAACCCTATGAGTGTGATCATTGTGAACATACATTCTCAGAATTGTCGAATTTTAAACACCACCAGAAAATTCACACAGGAGAGAAACCCTATGGATGTGATCATTGTGGAAAACACTTCTCTCAAATGGCCAACCTTAAAAGACATCAGAAAATTCACACTGAAGAGAAACCTTATGGATGTGATCAGTGTGGACAACGCTTTTCTCTAATGCACCACCTTAGAAGCCACCAGCGAATTCACACTGGAGAGAAACCCTATGGATGTGATCAGTGTGGACAACACTTCTCTACTTTGTTCGGCCTTAAAACCCACCAGGGAATTCACACAGGAGAGAAACCCTATGGGTGTGATCAGTGTGGACAACACTTCTCTCAAATGTCCAGGCTTAAAACCCACCAAAGAATTCACACAGGAGAGAAACCCTATGGATGTGATAATTGTGGACAACACTTTTCTGATATGTCCAACCTTAAAAAGCACCAGAGAATTCACGCTGGAGAGAAACCATATGGATGTGATGAGTGTGGACAGCACTTCTCTGTAATGTCCAGCCTTAAACAACACCAAAGAATTCACACTGGAGAGAAACCCTATGGATGTGATCAGTGTGGACAACACTTCTCTAGAATGTCCGGCCTTAAAAGCCACCAGAGAATTCACACTGGAGAGAAACCATATGGATGTGATCACTGTGGACAACACTTCTCCGTAAAGTCCAGCCTTAAAATCCACCAGAGAATTCACACGGGAGAGAAACCCTATGGATGTGATCAGTGTGGACAAACCTTCTCTCAAATATCAAACCTTAAAACACATCAGAAAATCCACACAGGGGAGAAACCCCATGAATGTGATCAGTGTGGATAACACTTCTCTAGATTCTCTAGTGTTAAACACCACCAGAGAATTCTCACCGGAGAGAAAGGATGCAAGATCAGTGTATCAATACTTCTCTGAAATGAAGGGCGTTAAAAGCTACCAGAAAATTCACACAGGGGAGAAACCCTTTCTGAAATGCCCATAAACCTTAATTACTTTATAATGAACTAGAAAATATGTTCCTGCAGAAACTGTGGGCTCTCACATGCACAAAGTATATTATGTTCTGTAAAAAATTACACATCTTTCCTTCCATAGACTTTTTATCCAGTTCAAGCCCAAGCAGTGTGTGTATTCCTTTATTGCCTTGTTAAATGTTAAAATGACATGCTCTGATGTAGGCATATCATATATTCTGAACACAACAAGCAGTAGTTCTAATAGATTGGATAATGTGTCCAATATATCCGTTCTACATTCTAACAAAGCACACCCAACATAACCAAGTTCATAAACAGTGCACAGAGAACACATGCTATGTATACTGTTGCGTTGACTGGGATCCCAGCAGTGTTGATATTTGTTTACACGTTCCATTTATACCAACATGCTGTGATGTAGGCATATAAAATATTGAGAACACAACTTTTAGTGATACAATGTTTGTAAAACAAATGCTTCTGTAGATTAGAATTTCACGGTTAGATTTGACCTGGATTTGACCTTGTATAGTTTTCTAAGTGGTACATTATAATTGTACATCTTGACCTGTAGTCAAGTTAGCCTAGCTAAATCGCTTTAAATGATAAAATGTTTACAAAACAAAGGCTTCCGTAGATTAGTCTTTCACTGTTAGATTTGACAAGGACATTCTTCTTAGTGTGTGGTTAATATGAGCTCCGTGGGTATGCTCATTTTTACACCATCCATTTCAAATGACATGCTGTGATGTAGGCCTATCACACGCAGTTCTACATTCTAACACATTGGATAATGTGTCCAATATATCCTACTGTGTGTCTTGATTCTTTTGCTCTGGCCAAGAGCCTGGTCATTAAAACTTCGCCAAGAACTGTTTAGTAAAAGCTGTGATGTTCTATAATGACACATATGATCCCAACATACCAATCATGTGTCCTTCACCACACCAGGTTGTATTGTTCTGAAGGAATTTAGAACAATTGTGAACAAATGAAGTTTCTATAGGAACTTGAATGGCCTTGAATGTGTAATAGCTCTGCTTGAATAACAAGACGGAGATGAGAAACTCACACATGGGCACACCAATGTTTAACATACATGACAGAACAGATGCAAAATGAATAGCAGGGACCTTTACAAAGTCAAAGATAGTTTGTGAACTACACCATTATGATCATCACTCTCAACATTATTGTCCTCCTTCCTAGGATCACTCCTATGATTCTTTAGAGGGTCTAAAGGCTAAACTTATTGAAACCTTGGCTAGAGTGGATAGTCTGGAGCGAGAGCTGAGGAACTCCAAGTTAAGCGAATTGAGGGCAAAGAAAAAGGTGACAAATCTCCCGGAGGATTTACAGGAGAAGAACCTCATTAACGAAGAACTGAAAGAGAGGCTTGATTTTGACTCGGGTAAAATGAAAATGCTACTTTCAACCGTATGTTATGGTCAGATGTTCAGAAGGCATGGGGGAGTGTATGTTTTCCCGTACGTCTGTCTGCCCATAAAGTTTGAAGAATGCATTTCCCAGTGTATTCCATGCTGTTCGTGTTTAGAGGAAAAGTACAAACCATAACATTGTAACTGTGTAAAGCTGAACAGCTTGTGTTGTGTCAAACAAATGCAAGTATTATCATTTAGTATGTCCCATTGCATCTACCTTTATAATGTTTTTTATTATGTTTCATACATCCAACCATATGACAGAAGGACATGCAAAATGATAGCAGCATCCTTTAGAGAACATATTGTGTGTGTATTCCTTTATTGCTTTGTTAAATGTAAATGATGGTTGGTAAAGATTGTGCAGTCACAAATAAAGACAACATTCAAAGTCAAAAGGCGTATTTGGAGTTTTTGTTTGTTTTTTGAGCTTTTGATTATAGGAGTTTTGTGTGTGTGTGTGTGTGTGTGTGTGTGTGTGTGTGTGTGTGTGTGTGTGTGTGTGTGTGTGTGGTGTGGTGATATCAGTCAACCACATGAAATACAAATTGGAAGGCAATGACAAGCCTTATAATATCCTTTGGGATACACAAACATGTCAGTGTGCCCAAAAACATAGTTACTGCACTTTGGCTTTGTAACGCAGAATATGCGTTTCATTACGTAACCTGTGACATAATATGAATGGAATCCAGGCAGCGTTGGTCACAATTAATTGCAGTTATGCAGGCTTATCACATATTCTGAACACAACAAGCAGTTCTACATTCTAGCACATTGGGTAATGTGTCCATTATAGTCGAATGTTTGTCTTGTTTTTTGCTCTGGCCAAGAGCCTGGTCATTAAAACATCTCCATGAACTGTTTAGTAACAGCTGTGATGTTCTACAATGACACACTATGAGTCCAATCATGTGTCCTTCTCCACACCAGGTTGTATTGTTCTGAAGGAATTAGAGTAATCATGTACAAATTAAGTTTCTATAGGAACTTGAATGTGTCTTAATGGCTCTGCTTGAATAACTAGATGGAGATGAGACTCTCTTTCACACATGGGCACATTGATAGTTGTTTAACATGTAAATGACAGAACAGATGCAGAATGAATAGCAGGGACCACCACCATCTTTGACAAAGTCAAAGATGTGTGAAGTGGTGCCCCATTACTTGTGTATAGATTTCCAAGTCCAATCAAGTGCTTTTCCATGTGTCATATACATTACATTCAATTTAAAGAAACTAGCCCAGTTATGTCACTTTTTGTAATAAAATGTTTACAAAAAGAGGCAGTTGATAAAATGACAACATTAATGACACTTGATAACTTCTGTGTTTCATTGGCGTCTTATATTGTTGATTTTAACAACTGACACTGTTTTCTGACACATTAAACATAGTGTTTAATATAGCCTATTGATATCTGTGTCATATATAGTTAATGTTGTTGTTTTGTAGAAGGTTGCATAGAGCATGTCTGGGGGGAGGAGGGAGGGGTGGAGCACAGTATGTTAGATTGTGATTGGTGGAGAGATGGTTCTATTGTTGTCTTTGGCCAATCATTCAGAGCAGTCAGTGTTTTCACCCCAGACTCTCTAGTATAAGAAGAGTTGGTCTGTGTCATTTCTCCACAAGTCTTCCAGGATATCAATCAGATCTGACTGTGGACTCCAGACTTCAGGATAAGATGAACTCTGTCAAACTCAACTCTGCTCAACAGGAGGAAAACAAAGACCTTGGTATGTTACTCTACCTCCATTTACCCTGTTGGTTTTCCTCAATATTCTTTTTATTCTCAATATGCCATTTGTTTCATTGTAATTCAACCTTTACCTCTGTTGTAGATTAGATAGATTTTCATAAACATGGTCCTCACTAATGATAAATAGCACAATAGTTGTCTATTCAGTCTGTGTGGAGGGATTCAGAGGGATGTGGTCATTTCAGAAACATGCCTACTAGTGACATCATCGATAGGGAATTCAAGCTAATAGAAACTGCAGGCTTTCTATTTATGACAAGTTAACATGCTATACGGATGGATGAATGACATGGATGCAAACCATTTTATATCACCTGCAGTGATATATTTTTGCCATTTTATTGTGAACTTTTGTCCAGACCAATTATATTAAGAAGTCTGGGGGGCCTCCCCCCGAAAAAATGTAACATAGTAGATGTAATTTCCTGTGTTCTGGTGAATTTTGTGCATGTTTTATACGCATGTATTGATGACTGAACCAAAGGACATCTTTAATGATTACTTCTAATTTTTAAGTAATTACTTAAGTGAATATGTGTCTGATTGTTTTCCAAGTCCAATCAAGTGCTTTTCCATGTGTCATATACATTACATTCAATTTAAAGAAACTAGCCCAGTTATGTCACTTTTTGTAATAAAATGTTTACAAAAAGAGGCAGTTGATAAAATGACAACATTAATGACACTTGATAACTTCTGTGTTTCATTGGCGTCTTATATTGTTGATTTTAACAACTGACACTGTTTTCTGACACATTAAACATAGTGTTTAATATAGCCTATTGATATCTGTGTCATATATAGTTAATGTTGTTGTTTTGTAGAAGGTTGCATAGAGCATGTCTGGGGGGAGGAGGGAGGGGTGGAGCACAGTATGTTAGATTGTGATTGGTGGAGAGATGGTTCTATTGTTGTCTTTGGCCAATCATTCAGAGCAGTCAGTGTTTTCACCCCAGACTCTCTAGTATAAGAAGAGTTGGTCTGTGTCATTTCTCCACAAGTCTTCCAGGATATCAATCAGATCTGACTGTGGACTCCAGACTTCAGGATAAGATGAACTCTGTCAAACTCAACTCTGCTCAACAGGAGGAAAACAAAGACCTTGGTATGTTACTCTACCTCCATTTACCCTGTTGGTTTTCCTCAATATTCTTTTTATTCTCAATATGCCATTTGTTTCATTGTAATTCAACCTTTACCTCTGTTGTAGATTAGATAGATTTTCATAAACATGGTCCTCACTAATGATAAATAGCACAATAGTTGTCTATTCAGTCTGTGTGGAGGGATTCAGAGGGATGTGGTCATTTCAGAAACATGCCTACTAGTGACATCATCGATAGGGAATTCAAGCTAATAGAAACTGCAGGCTTTCTATTTATGACAAGTTAACATGCTATACGGATGGATGAATGACATGGATGCAAACCATTTTATATCACCTGCAGTGATATATTTTTGCCATTTTATTGTGAACTTTTGTCCAGACCAATTATATTAAGAAGTCTGGGGGGCCTCCCCCCGAAAAAATGTAACATAGTAGATGTAATTTCCTGTGTTCTGGTGAATTTTGTGCATGTTTTATACGCATGTATTGATGACTGAACCAAAGGACATCTTTAATGATTACTTCTAATTTTTAAGTAATTACTTAAGTGAATATGTGTCTGATTGTTCTTGCATTCATTGCCCCACCCCTAAAGCGGGGGGTCTGGGGGTCTTCCCCCAGAAAAAAAATTACATAGTAGATGTAATTTCCTGTGTTCTGGTGAATTTTGGGAGTTTGATACCAAATCCAGGAGAAATCCAGGAGATTTGCCAATCCAGGAGACTCCCAGGAGAGGGGTTCAAAATCCAGGAGACTCCTGGGAAATCCAGGAGAGTTGACAAGCCTGCTCTCTCTCACACACACACACACACACTCAGCGCATGCAATGAAAGTGAATGAATACAACGAGAAGTGGAAACAAAAACGTGGAGAGATTATTATTATTTTTTTTTACTATAATTCGTCCTGGGTCCGGTCGGCGGTGCCTCGCGGTCCGGACCTGGACCGCGGTCCGCCTATTGAGGACCCCTGCTATAGGGACTTGAATGGCCTTGAATGTGTCTTAATGGCTCTGCTTGGATAACAAGATGGAGATGAGAGACTCACACATGGGCACATCGATAGTTGTTTAACATATAAATGACAGAACAGATGCAGAATGAATAGCAGGGACCTTTACAAAGTCAAAGATAGTTTTTGAAGTGGTCAAAAAACATTACTTGTGTATAGATTTCCAAGTCTGTTAAGTGCTTTTTTCATGTGTCATACATACATTACAGTCAAGTTAAAGAAGCTATAGCCTAGTTATGTAACTTTTAGTAATAAATGGTTAAAAAAAGAGGCTTTGGTAGATTAGACTTTCATTAGATCTGGACATGGTCTCCTCTGCACCACAAGGGTTAATAATGAGAACATACATCCCTTCTTCTTTAGGATTAGAGATTCCTGCTTTGAGCCTGAGAGTCAAAATTCACACTGGAGAGAAAACATTTGAATGTGTGATCAATTTGGACCACCAGAATTTGTTTTACAGTGAATAAACCCTTGTTATCACTGTGATATGTATGGAAAAGCTATTAGTCAATTGTAATTGTACACACAGGGTTTAAACTGTTCCCTTGTGGTCATTGTGTCATTATGTAACTTTTAGTAATAAATGGTTACAAAAAGAGGCTTTGGTAGATTAGACTTTCATTAGATCTGGACATGGTCTCCTCTCCACCACACAAGGGTTACAAGGGGACACTGTACATTATATTCATGTGATTGATTGCATTTGTCACATAGTTTATTTTCATGCATATATTCAAAGATATACACATATGTTATTGTTATAGAGATAGTTTAATGTATTGGTATTTTTGTCATAGAGTGATAGATGGTGTTGTTAGAATGTGATTGGTTAGTAGTCCATAAAGTGGAATGACCATGTGCCAAATACATTGTATATCTTCAATTGTACTATTGATGGAGTCCACAGAAGTTATATATATATATATATATATATATATATATATATATATATATATGTGTGTGTGTTGTAATGACATGTAAACAAAACAACATGATTGGATAGACCAGGCTTCCTTTCTGTCTCCCTATTATAGGGATACTCTAATAGCTGAACCTGTGGGAAACATTACAACAATGGCAAGGGGGCAGTTGATAAAATGACAACATTAATGACACTTGATAACTTCTTTGTTTCATTGGCATCTTATATTGTTATTTTAACCGACACTGTTTTCTGACAAATTAAACATAGTGTTTAATATAACCTATTGATATCTTTGTCATATATAGATAATGTTGTTGTTTTGTAGAAGGTTGCATAGAGCATGTCTGGGGGGGGGGAGGGAGGGGTGGAGCACAGTATGTTAGATTGTGATTGGTGGAGAGATGGTTCTATTGTTGTCTTTGGCTAATCATTCAGAGCAGTTAGTTTTTTCACCCCAGACTCTCTAGTATAAGAAGAGTTGGTCTGTGTCACTTCTCGACAAGTCTTCCAGGATATCAATAATTTCTTGTCAGATCTGACTGTGGACTCCAGACTTCAGGATAAGATGAACTCTGTCAAACTCAACTCTGCTGAACAAGAGGAAAACAAAGACCTTGGTATGTTACTTACTCTACCTCCATTTATTCAGTTGGTTTTCCTCAATATTCTTTTTATTCTCAATATGCCATTTGTTTCATTGTAATTCAACATTTAACTCTGTTGTAGATTAGATAGATTTTCATGAACAAGGGTCCTCACTAATGATAAAATAGCACAATAGTTGTCTATTCAGTCCGTGTGGAGGGATTCAGAGGGGTGTGGGCATTTCAGAAACATGCCTACTAGTGACATCATCAATAGGGAATTCAAGCTAATAGAAACTGCAGGCTTTCTTTTTATGAAAAGTTAACATGCTATACGGATGGATGCATGACATGGATGCAAACCATTTTTCTTACCTGCAGTGATATATTTTTGCCATTTTATTGTGAACTTGTGTCTGGACCAATTATATTAAGAAGAGGAAGAGGTTTAAAAGTGGCGAACCTGTCCTATAACAACTTTTCCTTTTTTTTTTCTTTTTTTTTTCAATCCAGTGTTGCATCATCAGTCTGGCCTCCCTGTCCTACCAGAGGTGGATGTAAAAAGAAGGTTGGCTAAGCAAAAACAACACAGCTGTGATCAGTGTGGAAAACACTTCCCTAGCACCTCCAACCTTAAAAACCACCAGAGAATTCACACGGGAGAGAAACCCTATGGGTGTGATCATTGTGGACATACATTCTCAGAATTGTCGAATCTTAAAAAGCACCAGAGAATTCACACTGGAGAGAAACCCTATGGGTGTTATCAGTGTGGACAACATTTCTCTCAAATGTACAGCCTTAAAACCCACCAGAAAATTCACACTGGAGAGAAACCATATGGATGTGATGAGTGTGGGAAACACTTCTCTATAATGTCCAGCCTTAAAATCCACCAGAGAATTCACACGGGAGAGAAACCCTATGAGTGTGATCATTGTGAACATACATTCTCAGAATTGTCGAATTTTAAACACCACCAGAAAATTCACACAGGAGAGAAACCCTATGGATGTGATCATTGTGGAAAACACTTCTCTCAAATGGCCAACCTTAAAAGACATCAGAAAATTCACACTGAAGAGAAACCTTATGGATGTGATCAGTGTGGACAACGCTTTTCTCTAATGCACCACCTTAGAAGCCACCAGCAAATTCACACTGGAGAGAAACCCTATGGATGTGATCAGTGTGGACAACACTTCTCTACTTTGTTCGGCCTTAAAACCCACCAGGGAATTCACACAGGAGAGAAACCCTATGGGTGTGATCAGTGTGGACAACACTTCTCTCAAATGTCCAGGCTTAAAACCCACCAAAGAATTCACACAGGAGAGAAACCCTATGGATGTGATAATTGTGGACAACACTTTTCTGATATGTCCAACCTTAAAAAGCACCAGAGAATTCACGCTGGAGAGAAACCATATGGATGTGATGAGTGTGGACAGCACTTCTCTGTAATGTCCAGCCTTAAACAACACCAAAGAATTCACACTGGAGAGAAACCCTATGGATGTGATCAGTGTGGACAACACTTCTCTAGAATGTCCGGCCTTAAAAGCCACCAGAGAATTCACACTGGAGAGAAACCATATGGATGTGATCACTGTGGACAACACTTCTCCGTAAAGTCCAGCCTTAAAATCCACCAGAGAATTCACACGGGAGAGAAACCCTATGGATGTGATCAGTGTGGACAAACCTTCTCTCAAATATCAAACCTTAAAACACATCAGAAAATCCACACAGGGGAGAAACCCCATGAATGTGATCAGTGTGGATAACACTTCTCTAGATTCTCTAGTGTTAAACACCACCAGAGAATTCTCACCGGAGAGAAAGGAT
Source organism: Nannobrachium achirus (assembly GCF_963921795.1). Classification (NCBI taxonomy): domain Eukaryota; kingdom Metazoa; phylum Chordata; class Actinopteri; order Myctophiformes; family Myctophidae; genus Nannobrachium; species Nannobrachium achirus. Next base: position 68,699,949 of record NC_137810.1, on the reverse strand, counting down.
GCAAGATCAGTGTATCAATACTTCTCTGAAATGAAGGGCGTTAAAAGCTACCAGAAAATTCACACAGGGGAGAAACCCTTTCTGAAATGCCCATAAACCTTAATTACTTTATAATGAACTAGAAAATATGTTCCTGCAGAAACTGTGGGCTCTCACATGCACAAAGTATATTATGTTCTGTAAAAAATTACACATCTTTCCTTCCATAGACTTTTTATCCAGTTCAAGCCCAAGCAGTGTGTGTATTCCTTTATTGCCTTGTTAAATGTTAAAATGACATGCTCTGATGTAGGCATATCATATATTCTGAACACAACAAGCAGTAGTTCTAATAGATTGGATAATGTGTCCAATATATCCGTTCTACATTCTAACAAAGCACACCCAACATAACCAAGTTCATAAACAGTGCACAGAGAACACATGCTATGTATACTGTTGCGTTGACTGGGATCCCAGCAGTGTTGATATTTGTTTACACGTTCCATTTATACCAACATGCTGTGATGTAGGCATATAAAATATTGAGAACACAACTTTTAGTGATACAATGTTTGTAAAACAAATGCTTCTGTAGATTAGAATTTCACGGTTAGATTTGACCTGGATTTGACCTTGTATAGTTTTCTAAGTGGTACATTATAATTGTACATCTTGACCTGTAGTCAAGTTAGCCTAGCTAAATCGCTTTAAATGATAAAATGTTTACAAAACAAAGGCTTCCGTAGATTAGTCTTTCACTGTTAGATTTGACAAGGACATTCTTCTTAGTGTGTGGTTAATAGGAGCTCCGTGGGTATGCTCATTTTTACACCATCCATTTCAAATGACATGCTGTGATGTAGGCCTATCACACGCAGTTCTACATTCTAACACATTGGATAATGTGTCCAATATATCCTACTGTGTGTCTTGATTCTTTTGCTCTGGCCAAGAGCCTGGTCATTAAAACTTCGCCAAGAACTGTTTAGTAAAAGCTGTGATGTTCTATAATGACACATATGATCCCAACATACCAATCATGTGTCCTTCACCACACCAGGTTGTATTGTTCTGAAGGAATTTAGAACAATTGTGAACAAATGAAGTTTCTATAGGAACTTGAATGGCCTTGAATGTGTAATAGCTCTGCTTGAATAACAAGACGGAGATGAGAAACTCACACATGGGCACACCAATGTTTAACATACATGACAGAACAGATGCAAAATGAATAGCAGGGACCTTTACAAAGTCAAAGATAGTTTGTGAACTACACCATTATGATCATCACTCTCAACATTATTGTCCTCCTTCCTAGGATCACTCCTATGATTCTTTAGAGGGTCTAAAGGCTAAACTTATTGAAACCTTGGCTAGAGTGGATAGTCTGGAGCGAGAGCTGAGGAACTCCAAGTTAAGCGAATTGAGGGCAAAGAAAAAGGTGACAAATCTCCCGGAGGATTTACAGGAGAAGAACCTCATTAACGAAGAACTGAAAGAGAGGCTTGATTTTGACTCGGGTAAAATGAAAATGCTACTTTCAACCGTATGTTATGGTCAGATGTTCAGAAGGCATGGGGGAGTGTATGTTTTCCCGTACGTCTGTCTGCCCATAAAGTTTGAAGAATGCATTTCCCAGTGTATTCCATGCTGTTCGTGTTTAGAGGAAAAGTACAAACCATAACATTGTAACTGTGTAAAGCTGAACAGCTTGTGTTGTGTCAAACAAATGCAAGTATTATCATTTAGTATGTCCCATTGCATCTACCTTTATAATGTTTTTTATTATGTTTCATACATCCAACCATATGACAGAAGGACATGCAAAATGATAGCAGCATCCTTTAGAGAACATATTGTGTGTGTATTCCTTTATTGCTTTGTTAAATGTAAATGATGGTTGGTAAAGATTGTGCAGTCACAAATAAAGACAACATTCAAAGTCAAAAGGCGTATTTGGAGTTTTTGTTTGTTTTTTGAGCTTTTGATTATAGGAGTTTGTGTGTGTGTGTGTGTGTGTGTGTGTGTGTGTGTGTGTGTGTGTGTGTGTGTGTGTGTGTGTGTGTGTGTGTGTGTGGTGTGGTGATATCAGTCAACCACATGAAATACAAAGTGGAAGGCAATGACAAGCCTTATAATATCCTTTGGGATACACAAACATGTCAGTGTGCCCAAAAACATAGTTACTGCACTTTGGCTTTGTAACGCAGAATATGCGTTTCATTACGTAACCTGTGACATATATGAATGGAATCCAGGCAGCGTTGGTCACAATTAATTGCAGTTATGCAGGCTTATCACATATTCTGAACACAACAAGCAGTTCTACATTCTAGCACATTGGGTAATGTGTCCATTATAGTCGAATGTTTGTCTTGTTTTTTGCTCTGGCCAAGAGCCTGGTCATTAAAACATCTCCATGAACTGTTTAGTAACAGCTGTGATGTTCTACAATGACACACTATGAGTCCAATCATGTGTCCTTCTCCACACCAGGTTGTATTGTTCTGAAGGAATTAGAGTAATCATGTACAAATTAAGTTTCTATAGGAACTTGAATGTGTCTTAATGGCTCTGCTTGAATAACTAGATGGAGATGAGACTCTCTTTCACACATGGGCACATTGATAGTTGTTTAACATGTAAATGACAGAACAGATGCAGAATGAATAGCAGGGACCACCACCATCTTTGACAAAGTCAAAGATGTGTGAAGTGGTGCCCCATTACTTGTGTATAGATTTCCAAGTCCAATCAAGTGCTTTTCCATGTGTCATATACATTAACATTCAATTTAAAGAAACTAGCCCAGTTATGTCACTTTTTGTAATAAAATGTTTACAAAAAGAGGCAGTTGATAAAATGACAACATTAATGACACTTGATAACTTCTGTGTTTCATTGGCGTCTTATATTGTTGATTTTAACAACTGACACTGTTTTCTGACACATTAAACATAGTGTTTAATATAGCCTATTGATATCTGTGTCATATATAGTTAATGTTGTTGTTTTGTAGAAGGTTGCATAGAGCATGTCTGGGGGGAGGAGGGAGGGGTGGAGCACAGTATGTTAGATTGTGATTGGTGGAGAGATGGTTCTATTGTTGTCTTTGGCCAATCATTCAGAGCAGTCAGTGTTTTCACCCCAGACTCTCTAGTATAAGAAGAGTTGGTCTGTGTCATTTCTCCACAAGTCTTCCAGGATATCAATCAGATCTGACTGTGGACTCCAGACTTCAGGATAAGATGAACTCTGTCAAACTCAACTCTGCTCAACAGGAGGAAAACAAAGACCTTGGTATGTTACTCTACCTCCATTTACCCTGTTGGTTTTCCTCAATATTCTTTTTATTCTCAATATGCCATTTGTTTCATTGTAATTCAACCTTTACCTCTGTTGTAGATTAGATAGATTTTCATAAACATGGTCCTCACTAATGATAAATAGCACAATAGTTGTCTATTCAGTCTGTGTGGAGGGATTCAGAGGGATGTGGTCATTTCAGAAACATGCCTACTAGTGACATCATCGATAGGGAATTCAAGCTAATAGAAACTGCAGGCTTTCTATTTATGACAAGTTAACATGCTATACGGATGGATGAATGACATGGATGCAAACCATTTTATATCACCTGCAGTGATATATTTTTGCCATTTTATTGTGAACTTTTGTCCAGACCAATTATATTAAGAAGTCTGGGGGGCCTCCCCCCGAAAAAATGTAACATAGTAGATGTAATTTCCTGTGTTCTGGTGAATTTTGTGCATGTTTTATACGCATGTATTGATGACTGAACCAAAGGACATCTTTAATGATTACTTCTAATTTTTAAGTAATTACTTAAGTGAATATGTGTCTGATTGTTCTTGCATTCATTGCCCCACCCCTAAAGCGGGGGGTCTGGGGGTCTTCCCCCAGAAAAAAAATTACATAGTAGATGTAATTTCCTGTGTTCTGGTGAATTTTGGGAGTTTGATACCAAATCCAGGAGAAATCCAGGAGATTTGCCAATCCAGGAGACTCCCAGGAGAGGGGTTCAAAATCCAGGAGACTCCTGGGAAATCCAGGAGAGTTGACAAGCCTGCTCTCTCTCACACACACACACACACACTCAGCGCATGCAATGAAAGTGAATGAATACAACGAGAAGTGGAAACAAAAACGTGGAGAGATTATTATTATTTTTTTTTTACTATAATTCGTCCTGGGTCCGGTCGGCGGTGCCTCGCGGTCCGGACCTGGACCGCGGTCCGCCTATTGAGGACCCCTGCTATAGGGACTTGAATGGCCTTGAATGTGTCTTAATGGCTCTGCTTGGATAACAAGATGGAGATGAGAGACTCACACATGGGCACATCGATAGTTGTTTAACATATAAATGACAGAACAGATGCAGAATGAATAGCAGGGACCTTTACAAAGTCAAAGATAGTTTTTGAAGTGGTCAAAAAACATTACTTGTGTATAGATTTCCAAGTCTGTTAAGTGCTTTTTTCATGTGTCATACATACATTACAGTCAAGTTAAAGAAGCTATAGCCTAGTTATGTAACTTTTAGTAATAAATGGTTAAAAAAAGAGGCTTTGGTAGATTAGACTTTCATTAGATCTGGACATGGTCTCCTCTGCACCACAAGGGTTAATAATGAGAACATACATCCCTTCTTCTTTAGGATTAGAGATTCCTGCTTTGAGCCTGAGAGTCAAAATTCACACTGGAGAGAAAACATTTGAATGTGTGATCAATTTGGACCACCAGAATTTGTTTTACAGTGAATAAACCCTTGTTATCACTGTGATATGTATGGAAAAGCTATTAGTCAATTGTAATTGTACACACAGGGTTTAAACTGTTCCCTTGTGGTCATTGTGTCATTATGTAACTTTTAGTAATAAATGGTTACAAAAAGAGGCTTTGGTAGATTAGACTTTCATTAGATCTGGACATGGTCTCCTCTCCACCACACAAGGGTTACAAGGGGACACTGTACATTATATTCATGTGATTGATTGCATTTGTCACATAGTTTATTTTCATGCATATATTCAAAGATATACACATATGTTATTGTTATAGAGATAGTTTAATGTATTGGTATTTTTGTCATAGAGTGATAGATGGTGTTGTTAGAATGTGATTGGTTAGTAGTCCATAAAGTGGAATGACCATGTGCCAAATACATTGTATATCTTCAATTGTACTATTGATGGAGTCCACAGAAGTTATATATATATATATATATATATATATATTTTTTTTTTTTTTTTTTTAACCTTTATTTAACCAGATAAAAACACATTGAGACATGATCTCTTTTACGAGTGTGACCTGGCCAAGAGGCAGAAATAAAAAATTACACAATCCTTGCTTATTTACAAGACATCACAACAAAAATAGAACATCCATGATACACAAACAGATATCTAAGAAATACAAAAAATACAAAATGTACACTAAATAATAAAACTAGTTTGCAATTTACAGGTAGCAGTACACGGCACGCACAGTGTACCCAATGTACCCAAAGGAAGAGATCACAGAGCAAATTTATTACAGATCTGAACAAGTACAAGCGTTTGTAGATCTATCTAGAGTGATTCTCTTAAAACTTCTCAAGGGAATTAACACAGCCAATTTGAGACTGGACTGAAGGTCATTCCATGACCAGGGGCCAAAAAAGGAGAGGCTTTTTTTGCCTCCCTCAGATGTAAATGTAGGTACTACACATCGTAACCAGGCATTTGATCTGAGATTTAGCCCATTCTTAACCAGTACAAATTTGGAGGAAATATAGAAAGGAATCTCCCCAAGTAACGCTTTGTATACAAAATTCAACCAATGTTGTAACCTGCGAGATGTCAATGAAGACCAATCAACTGCAGCATACAACATGCAGTGATGAGTCCTGAAAGGCGAATTTGTTATGAATCTCAGAGCTGCGTGATAAAGAGGATCTAATTTGGCCAAAGTGGAGGCACAAGCAAACCTATAAATGGTGTCCCCATAATCCAGCTGGGACAAGAACAAACCATTTACCAATCGTTTACGGGAGGAGCGAGCAAAACAGGCCTTCAGCCTGTAGAAAAAACCTAAAGTGAATTTAAGCTTCTTTCCTAGAGCATCAATATGAAATTTAAAGTTGAGATGTTTATCCAACCAGAAACCTAGATATTTATAACGCTCCACCCATTCAATGGGGGTACCATCTAGAGTGGAGATATTTACTGTTATTGGATACTCTCTTGGAGTGAACAACACAGCCTTTGTTTTGTTACCATTTAACAACAATTTCTTTCTTCTCAATTCATGCTGCAGTGAGATGAAATCAGACGACAAATCATTTACAGCCAACTCAAGCGTAGGCGCACAGGTGTACAGAACCGTGTCGTCCGCATACATATGGTACCTAGAGTGCTTTGACTTACTGCAGATATTGTTAATGTACAAAAGAAAGAGTAAAGGACCCAATATAGAGCCCTGAGGGACACCCTTCTCCAGAGCAACTTTATCCGACACGATATCACCCAGTTTAACACATTGCGAGCGACCAACCAATCAACTAGTGCCAAATCATGCACAAAAGCTTGCTCAGAGAAATGTTTAAAACAACGCCTGGTTACAGTCAAGCTTTTTGATTTGGGCAATTTTGTGCTTCTAACACAGGCAATAGCACAGTGGTCGCTCATATCATTTGCAAAGACACCAACAGAGATATATTTATGTACAGCGTTTGTCAAAATGATGTCAATCAGAGTGTCACTAGCTGGTCTAGTGGGGCTGTTTATAATCTGGGTTAGATTTAGGGAGTCACAGTTCTGTTTAAAACCTGAAGATTTTTCAGAATCCCAGTCCCAATTTAGATCCCCCAAAAGCACAATTTCTGTGTGCGAATATTTTGCAATTAAATCAGTAAGATTTCCCAGAGTTTCAGCTATAGCTGCAGGAGGCCTGTAACAGCAGACAATAGTAAGTGGTGCATTTGCCACCATTATCTGAACTGCTAAAAATTCAAACTGTCTCGGGACAGAGACAGAGTGAAGAACAGACCCTTGAAATCTGTTTGAGATGTAGAGCGCAACGCCTCCGCATCTACCTTTCCGATCAGATCTAAACAGATTAAAACCAGGAAACTGCAAATTATCTGGTGTGGTGGGTTTAAGCCACGTCTCAGAGATAGCCACAACATCAGGTTTAGCTATTTTAAACCAATTACTGAGAGTATCAAGTTTGGTCACCATACTCCTAGCATTGAAATGCAGGAAACCCAACCCATTTCTGCAGCTGAAGTCATAAGGAGTGGACAGAACAGGTAAAGAAGTAGACAAGATAGGTACATTATCTAGGGTGGAGACCGGGCCTGGATTTAATTGAACATTGCCTGAGATGAACAACATCAATAATATCAGAAGCCTGGATATCACTCTTTTAGGCATTTGTTTTGAAACATGAGACTTGGAAGAGGAAATGTCCTTTAATCCCTTACATAGGGGACCAAAAGCTATATTCTCCAAAAGAATTAAGGCACATGGGAGGACTCTTTTCAAACAGTCAGGTATTTTTGGTCCCTGCGGCTGAAAGTCTATCCATTGTGCAGACGTGGCATAACCAAGAAAATCAGAATGGTGCAGATTAGGACTCAGTAGTGGTGGCACTTCACCTTTAGGGCTTTTAGTATGGGATATAACACCCAGTAGAAACCATACAGTGCATGATGCCTTGAAAAACATGATTGATACACTTAAGTACAAGGCCAAGAAGTAATGATTATTACCCTATTGTCCTCCGGCTATCACACCGCGGTGCCGCGACCAGGGCAGCGAGGAACGAGCGATGAATAACGTGACACAGTACGGGACAAGACCATCGGCAGGAGGTGAAGGGAAAGAACACACAGCCGTCCTCCAGTGAAACAGCCCATAGACGTCGACCACAAACACACCGCACGACCGCAGCTTAGACCTTCTTCACAGAAGCAGCGAAGAATCAGGACATATAGAGCCGCTGGTTATCAGGACCGGTACGCCGTCTAGACGGCAGAATAGATCCGTGGAACCCCCGCTAGCCGCCGGGAGGAGAAGAGACAGGACGCCGCCGCTGGCCAGCAACAGGCACGCCGTCTGGACGGCAGCGTAGATCCGTGAAATCCCCGCAGGAAACCGGTTAGAGAAGAGACTGCACGCAGCCACTGGTTTGCCGGACAGGCACGCCGACTGAGTAGATCCGTGGTGCCCCGGCTGGAAGCAGTGTCACGGCAGTAGTGAACAGGGGCAGAAGGAGACGATCACAGCCAAAACGTAGACAAACACTGTATCTAGTGAGCAGCACTATAGCTTCGGTGAGCTAGAATTGCCATCCAGGGTGTTCCCAGCACATCAGCCACCCGGACGGGAACGTAGCACGCCGTCCAGGGGACACCCCAGCCTCACAGACACAGAAACACAGCTCAGCTGGTGAGATGCAGCGTCCCACGCCGAATCCAAACCGGCAAACACACCGGGCAGTCCAAGCAACGATTTAATCCAGTGAAACAGTCCCAAACGTACAAAAAAGTTTAAAAGCTAAGATATAATGTCCTTAAAAACGAAGCAGCGGTAGAAAGAGTGAATCATGGATGATATATATATATATATATATATATATATATATATATATATATATATATATATATATGTGTGTGTTGTAATGACATGTAAACAAAACAACATGATTGGATAGACCAGGCTTCCTTTCTGTCTCCCTATTATAGGGATACTCTAATAGCTGAACCTGTGGGAAACATTACAACAATGGCAAGGGGGCAGTTGATAAAATGACAACATTAATGACACTTGATAACTTCTTTGTTTCATTGGCATCTTATATTGTTATTTTAACCGACACTGTTTTCTGACAAATTAAACATAGTGTTTAATATAACCTATTGATATCTTTGTCATATATAGATAATGTTGTTGTTTTGTAGAAGGTTGCATAGAGCATGTCTGGGGGGGGGGAGGGAGGGGTGGAGCACAGTATGTTAGATTGTGATTGGTGGAGAGATGGTTCTATTGTTGTCTTTGGCTAATCATTCAGAGCAGTTAGTTTTTTCACCCCAGACTCTCTAGTATAAGAAGAGTTGGTCTGTGTCACTTCTCGACAAGTCTTCCAGGATATCAATAATTTCTTGTCAGATCTGACTGTGGACTCCAGACTTCAGGATAAGATGAACTCTGTCAAACTCAACTCTGCTGAACAAGAGGAAAACAAAGACCTTGGTATGTTACTTACTCTACCTCCATTTATTCAGTTGGTTTTCCTCAATATTCTTTTTATTCTCAATATGCCATTTGTTTCATTGTAATTCAACATTTAACTCTGTTGTAGATTAGATAGATTTTCATGAACAAGGGTCCTCACTAATGATAAAATAGCACAATAGTTGTCTATTCAGTCCGTGTGGAGGGATTCAGAGGGGTGTGGGCATTTCAGAAACATGCCTACTAGTGACATCATCAATAGGGAATTCAAGCTAATAGAAACTGCAGGCTTTCTTTTTATGAAAAGTTAACATGCTATACGGATGGATGCATGACATGGATGCAAACCATTTTTCTTACCTGCAGTGATATATTTTTGCCATTTTATTGTGAACTTGTGTCTGGACCAATTATATTAAGAAGAGGAAGAGGTTTAAAAGTGGCGAACCTGTCCTATAACAACTTTTCCTTTTTTTTTTTCTTTTTTTTTTCAATCCAGTGTTGCATCATCAGTCTGGCCTCCCTGTCCTACCAGAGGTGGATGTAAAAAGAAGGTTGGCTAAGCAAAAACAACACAGCTGTGATCAGTGTGGAAAACACTTCCCTAGCACCTCCAACCTTAAAAACCACCAGAGAATTCACACGGGAGAGAAACCCTATGGGTGTGATCATTGTGGACATACATTCTCAGAATTGTCGAATCTTAAAAAGCACCAGAGAATTCACACTGGAGAGAAACCCTATGGGTGTTATCAGTGTGGACAACATTTCTCTCAAATGTACAGCCTTAAAACCCACCAGAAAATTCACACTGGAGAGAAACCATATGGATGTGATGAGTGTGGGAAACACTTCTCTATAATGTCCAGCCTTAAAATCCACCAGAGAATTCACACGGGAGAGAAACCCTATGAGTGTGATCATTGTGAACATACATTCTCAGAATTGTCGAATTTTAAACACCACCAGAAAATTCACACAGGAGAGAAACCCTATGGATGTGATCATTGTGGAAAACACTTCTCTCAAATGGCCAACCTTAAAAGACATCAGAAAATTCACACTGAAGAGAAACCTTATGGATGTGATCAGTGTGGACAACGCTTTTCTCTAATGCACCACCTTAGAAGCCACCAGCGAATTCACACTGGAGAGAAACCCTATGGATGTGATCAGTGTGGACAACACTTCTCTACTTTGTTCGGCCTTAAAACCCACCAGAGAATTCACACAGGAGAGAAACCCTATGGGTGTGATCAGTGTGGACAACACTTCTCTCAAATGTCCAGGCTTAAAACCCACCAAAGAATTCACACAGGAGAGAAACCCTATGGATGTGATAATTGTGGACAACACTTTTCTGATATGTCCAACCTTAAAAAGCACCAGAGAATTCACGCTGGAGAGAAACCATATGGATGTGATGAGTGTGGACAGCACTTCTCTGTAATGTCCAGCCTTAAACAACACCAAAGAATTCACACTGGAGAGAAACCCTATGGATGTGATCAGTGTGGACAACACTTCTCTAGAATGTCCGGCCTTAAAAGCCACCAGAGAATTCACACTGGAGAGAAACCATATGGATGTGATCACTGTGGACAACACTTCTCCGTAAAGTCCAGCCTTAAAATCCACCAGAGAATTCACACGGGAGAGAAACCCTATGGATGTGATCAGTGTGGACAAACCTTCTCTCAAATATCAAACCTTAAAACACATCAGAAAATCCACACAGGGGAGAAACCCCATGAATGTGATCAGTGTGGATAACACTTCTCTAGATTCTCTAGTGTTAAACACCACCAGAGAATTCTCACCGGAGAGAAAGGATGCAAGATCAGTGTATCAATACTTCTCTGAAATGAAGGGCGTTAAAAGCTACCAGAAAATTCACACAGGGGAGAAACCCTTTCTGAAATGCCCATAAACCTTAATTACTTTATAATGAACTAGAAAATATGTTCCTGCAGAAACTGTGGGCTCTCACATGCACAAAGTATATTATGTTCTGTAAAAAATTACACATCTTTCCTTCCATAGACTTTTTATCCAGTTCAAGCCCAAGCAGTGTGTGTATTCCTTTATTGCCTTGTTAAATGTTAAAATGACATGCTCTGATTTAGGCATATCATATATTCTGAACACAACAAGCAGTAGTTCTAATAGATTGGATAATGTGTCCAATATATCCGTTCTACATTCTAACAAAGCACACCCAACATAACCAAGTTCATAAACAGTGCACAGAGAACACATGCTATGTATACTGTTGCGTTGACTGGGATCCCAGCAGTGTTGATATTTGTTTACACGTTCCATTTATACCAACATGCTGTGATGTAGGCATATAAAATATTGAGAACACAACTTTTAGTGATACAATGTTTGTAAAACAAATGCTTCTGTAGATTAGAATTTCACGGTTCGATTTGACCTGGATTTGACCTTGTATAGTTTTCTAAGTGGTACATTATAATTGTACATCTTGACCTGTAGTCAAGTTAGCCTAGCTAAATCGCTTTAAATGATAAAATGTTTACAAAACAAAGGCTTCCGTAGATTAGACTTTCACTGTTAGATTTGACAAGGACATTCTTCTTAGTGTGTGGTTAATAGGAGCTCCGTGGGTATGCTCATTTTTACACCATCCATTTCAAATGACATGCTGTGATGTAGGCCTATCACACGCAGTTCTACATTCTAACACATTGGATAATGTGTCCAATATATCCTACTGTGTGTCTTGATTCTTTTGCTCTGACCAAGAGCCTGGTCATTAAAACTTCGCCAAGAACTGTTTAGTAAAAGCTGTGATGTTCTATAATGACACATATGATCCCAACATACCAATCATGTGTCCTTCACCACACCAGGTTGTATTGTTCTGAAGGAATTTAGAACAATTGTGAACAAATGAAGTTTCTATAGGAACTTGAATGGCCTTGAATGTGTAATAGCTCTGCTTGAATAACAAGACGGAGATGAGAAACTCACACATGGGCACACCAATGTTTAACATACATGACAGAACAGATGCAAAATGAATAGCAGGGACCTTTACAAAGTCAAAGATAGTTTGTGAACTACACCATTATGATCATCACTCTCAACATTATTGTCCTCCTTCCTAGGATCACTCCTATGATTCTTTAGAGGGTCTAAAGGCTAAACTTATTGAAACCTTGGCTAGAGTGGATAGTCTGGAGCGAGAGCTGAGGAACTCCAAGTTAAGCGAATTGAGGGCAAAGAAAAAGGTGACAAATCTCCCGGAGGATTTACAGGAGAAGAACCTCATTAACGAAGAACTGAAAGAGAGGCTTGATTTTGACTCGGGTAAAATGAAAATGCTACTTTCAACCGTATGTTATGGTCAGATGTTCAGAAGGCATGGGGGAGTGTATGTTTTCCTGTACGTCTGTCTGCCCATAAAGTTTGAAGAATGCATTTCCCAGTGTATTCCATGCTGTTCGTGTTTAGAGGAAAAGTACAAACCATAACATTGTAACTGTGTAAAGCTGAACAGCTTGTGTTGTGTCAAACAAATGCAAGTATTATCATTTAGTATGTCCCATTGCATCTACCTTTATAATGTTTTTTATTATGTTTCATACATCCAACCATATGACAGAAGGACATGCAAAATGATAGCAGCATCCTTTAGAGAACATATTGTGTGTGTATTCCTTTATTGCTTTGTTAAATGTAAATGATGGTTGGTAAAGATTGTGCAGTCACAAATAAAGACAACATTCAAAGTCAAAAGGCGTATTTGGAGTTTTTGTTTGTTTTTTGAGCTTTTGATTATAGGAGTTTTGTGTGTGTGTGTGTGTGTGTGTGTGTGTGTGTGTGTGTGTGTGTGTGTGTGTGTGTGTGTGTGTGGTGTGGTGATATCAGTCAACCACATGAAATACAAATTGGAAGGCAATGACAAGCCTTATAATATCCTTTGGGATACACAAACATGTCAGTGTGCCCAAAAACATAGTTACTGCACTTTGGCTTTGTAACGCAGAATATGCGTTTCATTACGTAACCTGTGACATAATATGAATGGAATCCAGGCAGCGTTGGTCACAATTAATTGCAGTTATGCAGGCTTATCACATATTCTGAACACAACAAGCAGTTCTACATCCTAACATGTTGGATAATCTGTCCAATATAGTCTACGGTGTGTCTTTTTTTGCATGTGTCCTTCACTACACCAGTTGTTAGATTAGACCTGGAGTGGAGATGGTGGCCTCTCCACCACACAAATGTTAATAATGAGAACATAATTATACATCCCTTCTTAGTAAGTGATAGGAGCTCTGTGGGTATGCTCATTTCACACATTCCATTTAAAATGACATGCTCTGATGTAGGCATGTCACATATTCTGAACACAACAAGCAGTAGTTCTAATACATTGGATAAGGTGTCCAATATATCCGTTTTACATTCTAACACAGCACACCCACATAACCACGTTCATAAACAGTGCACAGAGAACACATGCTATGTATACTGTTGCGTTGACTGGGATCCCAGCAGTGTTGATCAGAATTAATTCAGTCTGTAGTGTGTAGTTAATAGGAGCTGTGGGTAGGTCGATTATTTGTTTACACTTTCCATTTATACCAACATGCTGTGATGTAAGCATATCAAATATTGAGAACACAACTTTTAGTGATAAAATGTTTGCAAAACAAATTATTCTGTAGATTAGAATTTCACTGTTCGATTTGACCTGGATATGGTAAATGTATGTATTGTATTCTCAAATCTAACTATCCGAGTGGTTGTTTAGACTAAAACTTGTATAACAAGCAGTTCTACATTCTAGCACATTGGGTAATGTGTCCATTATAGCCGAATGTTTGTCTTGTTTTTTGCTCTGGCCAAGAGCCTGGTCATTAAAACATCTCCATGAACTGTTTAGTAACAGCTGTGATGTTCTACAATGACACACTATGAGTCCAATCATGTGTCCTTCTCCACACCAGGTTGTATTGTTCTGAAGGAATTAGAGTAATCATGTACAAATTAAGTTTCTATACGAACTTGAATATGTCTTAATGGCTCTGCTTGAATAACTAGATGGAGATGAGACTCTCTTTCACACATGGGCACATTGATAGTTGTTTAACATGTAAATGACAGAACAGATGCAGAATGAATAGCAGGGACCACCACCATCTTTGACAAAGTCAAAGATGTGTGAAGTGGTGCCCCATTACTTGTGTATAGATTTCCAAGTCCAATCAAGTGCTTTTCCATGTGTCATATACATTACATTCAATTTAAAGAAACTAGCCCAGTTATGTCACTTTTTGTAATAAAATGTTTACAAAAAGAGGCAGTTGATAAAATGACAACATTAATGACACTTGATAACTTCTGTGTTTCATTGGCGTCTTATATTGTTGATTTTAACAACTGACACTGTTTTCTGACACATTAAACATAGTGTTTAATATAGCCTATTGATATCTGTGTCATATATAGTTAATGTTGTTGTTTTGTAGAAGGTTGCATAGAGCATGTCTGGGGGGAGGAGAGAGGGGTGGAGCACAGTATGTTAGATTGTGATTGGTGGAGAGATGGTTCTATTGTTGTCTTTGGCCAATCATTCAGAGCAGTCAGTGTTTTCACCCCAGACTCTCTAGTATAAGAAGAGTTGGTCTGTGTCATTTCTCCACAAGTCTTCCAGGATATCAATCAGATCTGACTGTGGACTCCAGACTTCAGGATAAGATGAACTCTGTCAAACTCAACTCTGCTGAACAGGAGGAAAACAAAGACCTTGGTATGTTACTCTACCTCCATTTACCCTGTTGGTTTTCCTCAATATTCTTTTTATTCTCAATATGCCATTTGTTTCATTGTAATTCAACCTTTACCTCTGTTGTAAATTAGATAGATTTTCATAAACATGGTCCTCACTAATGATAAATAGCACAATAGTTGTCTATTCAGTCTGTGTGGAGGGAGTCATTTCAGAAACATGCCTACTAGTGACATCATCGATAGGGAATTCAAGCTAATAGAAACTGCAGGCTTTCTATTTATGACAAGTTAACATGCTATACGGATGGATGAATGACATGGATGCAAACCATTTTATATCACCTGCAGTGATATATTTTTGCCATTTTATTGTGAACTTTTGTCCAGACCAATTATATTAAGAAGAGGAAGAGGTTTAAAAATGGCGAACTTGTCCTAAACCAACTTTTCTTTTTTTTCCAATCCAGTGTTGCATCATCAGTCTGGCCTCCCTGTCCTACCAGAGGTGAATGTAAAAAGAAGGTTGGCTAAGCAAAAACAACACAGCTGTGATCAGTGTGGAAAACACTTCCTTAGCATCTCCAAACTTAAAACACACCAAAGAATTCACACTGGAGAGAAACAATATGGCTGTGATCAGTGTGGAAAACACTTCTCTCAAATGTCCAGTCTTAAAAAGCACCAGAGAATTCACACAGGAGAGAAACCCTATGGATGTGATCATTGTGGACAACACTTCTCTGATATGTCCAACCTTAAAGGCCACCGAAAACCCATGGATGTGATCAGTGTGGACAACACTTCTCTGAAATGTCCAGCCTTAAACAACACCAGAGAATTCACACTGGAGAGAAACCGTATGGGTGTGATCATTGTGGAAAACACTTCTCTCAAATGTCCAGCCTTAAAAAGCACAAGAGAATTCACACTGGAGAGAAACCCTATGGGTGTGATCAGTGTGGACAACACTTCTCTGATATGTCCAACCTTAAAACACATCAGAAAATTCACACTGGAGAGAAACCCTATGGATGTGATCAGTGTGGACAACACTTCCCTAGCATCTCCAAACTTAAAACACACCAAAGAATTCACACTGGGGAGAAACAATATGGCTGTGATCAGTGTGGACAACACTTCTCTGAAATGTCCAGCCTTAAACAACACCAGAGAATTCACACTGGAGAGAAACCGTATGGGTGTGATCATTGTGGAAAACACTTCTCTCAAATGTCCAGCCTTAAAAAGCACCAGAGAATTCACACTGGAGAGAAACCCTATGGGTGTGATCAGTGTGGACAACACTTCCCTAGCATCTCCAAACTTAAAACACACCAAAGAATTCACACTGGAGAGAAACAATATGGCTGTGATCAGTGTGGACAACACTTCTCTAAAATGTCCAACCTTAAAATCCACCAGAGAATTCACACTGGAGAGAAACCCTATGGATGTGATCATTGTGGAAAACGCTTCTCTCAAATGTCCAACCTTAAAAAGCACCAGAGCATTCACACAGGAGAGAAACCCTATGGATGTGATCATTGTGGACAACACTTCTCTGATATGTCCAACCTTAAAACACACCAGAGAATTCACACTGGGGAGAAACCCACTTAACTTAATTACTTTATAATGAACTAGAAAAGTCGTTCCTTCAGAAACTGTGTGGGCTCTCTGAAAACATGGACTTTTTATGCAGTTCAAGCCCAAGCAGTAAAATAAATGGTAAAACAGAATCCATTTCCCAGTGTATTCCACGTTGTTTGTGTTTAAAATAAAGAGTAAACGTACAAACCATAATATTGGGTATAAATCTGAACAGCTTGCGTTAGAGCAAATTAATGCATTTATTACCATATTGTATATGTCCCATTGCATCTACCTTCATTATGTTTTTTATTATGCTTCATACATCCAACCATATGACAGAAGGACATGCAAAATGATAGCAGCAATCTTTAGAGAACATTATTCTGTGTGTATTCCTTTATTGTTTTGTTAAATGTAAATGATGGTTGGTAAAGATTGTGCAGTCACAAATAAATACAGCATTCAAAGTCAATAGGCGTTTTTTGAGGTTTTGTTTATGTTTTTGGAGTTTTTGATTATAGGAGCATTGCGTGTGTGTGGTAATAACAGTCAACCACATGAAATACAAATAATATCCTTTTGTATACACAAACATGTCAGTGTGTCCAGAGTGTGCAGTCACAAATAAAGACAACATTCAAGTCAATATAGGTGTGTTGGGTGTTCTTTTGTTACAGGAGTGTGTGTGTGTGTGTGTGTGTGTGTGTGTGTGTGTGTGTGTGTGTGTGTGTGTGTGTGTGTGTGTGTGTGTGTGTGTGTGTGTGTGGTAAATATAACCACAGTAAATATAAATTGTAAGGCAAACACAAACACAGTTACTGCACTGTGGCTTTGTAAGGCAGAATAGGTGTTTCATTACTACACCTTTAATGTTTATATTTTAATTTCCTGTCAAAGTCAGAGCTAGGTTGTGCGGTGGTCTCTCCTTACCTTTTGAGATATCACTTGTAGCCATGAAACACATATAACAGATCAGTAACTTTGACTATGCCACCTTGGGAGTTTCACCCAAGCCAAGGCATCAAGTAACACACAGCGTAGCATGATATCCATTAACACTTCTTGATTAGAATAAAAAGGAAACTGTGAACACAGGATATCTCTACTGTTGTGTTGACAGGAATCCCGGCAGCGTTGATCAGAATTAATTCAGTCTGTAGAGTGTGGTTAATTGGAGCTCCTCGGGTATGCTCATTTTTGAATATTCCAATGAAAAAGACATGCAGTGATGCAGGCCTATCACGAACACAACAAGCAGTTCTACATTCTAACATGTTGAATAATGTGTCCAATATAGCCTACTGTGTGTCTTTGTTTGCACGTCCTTCAACACACCAGGTTGTATTGTTCTGAAGGAATTCAGAGCAGTCATGTACAAATGAAGTTTGTATAGGAACTTAAATGGCCTTGAATGTTTCTCAATTGCTCTGCTTGAATAACAACAAAAAGATAGATGTTATGTAAATGTCAGTAGGCAGTACGAATGGCAGGAATCATTACAAAGTCAAATATAGTTTGCAAAGTGGCCACCCATTACTTTTCTATAGTTTTCTAAGTGGTACATTAAAAGTGTACATCTTGACCTGTAGTCAAGTTAGCCTAGCTAAATCACCTTAAATGATACATTGTTTACAAAACAAAGGCTTCAGTAGATTAGACTTTGACTGTTAGATTTGACAAGGACATGGTGTCCTCTCCACCACACAAGGGTTAACAAGGTGAACATATACATCCCTTCTTACTGTGTGGTTAATAGGAGCTCTGTGGGTATGCTCATTTTTACACCATCCATTTCAAATGACATGCTGTGATGTAGGCCTATCGCATATTGTCTTTGTCTTTGTTTTTGTTTTTTTCCCTCTTATCTATCTTTCTTACGTCTCTGTAACTTTGTAAATAACTGTATACTGCTGTGCTACTACAGGACAACTAAATTTCCCCCTTGGGATAATAAAGGTATCTATCTATCTATCTATCTATCTATCTATCTATCTATCTATCTATCTATCTATCATATTCTGAACCTAACGTGCAGTTCTATATTCTAACACATTGGATAATATGTCCAATATATCCTACTGTATGTCTTGATTCTTTTGCTCTGGCCAAGAGCCTGGTCATTAAAACATATCCAAGAACTGTTTAGTAACAGCTGTGATGTTCTACAATGACACATATGAGCCCAAAATGGAATTGTGTACAAATGAAGTTTCTATAGGGACTTGAATGGCCTTCAATGTGTCTTAATGGCTCTGCTTGAATAACAATGGAGATGAGAGACTCACACATGGGCACATCAATAGTTGTTTAACATATAAATGACAGAACAGATGCAGAATGAATAGCAGGGACCTTTACAAAGTCAAAGATAGTTTTTGAAGTGGTCAAAAAACATTACTTGTGTATAGATTTCCAAGTCTGTTAAGTGCTTTTTTCATGCGACATACATACATTACAGTCAAGTTAAAGTTATGTAACTTTTAGTAATACATGGTTACCCATTAGATCTTGACATGGTCTCCTCTCCACCACACACAGGTTAATAATGAGAACATACATCCCTTCTTCTTTAGGTTTAGAGATTCCTGCTTTGAGCCTGAGAGTCAAAATTCACACTGGAGAGAAAACATTTGAATGTGTGATCAATTTGGACCACCAGAATTTGTTTTACAGTGAATAAACCCTTGTTATCATAGTGATATGTGTGGAAAAGCTTTTAGTCAATTAAATTGTTCAGCCATTCACAAGGTTTTACACACAGGGTTTAAACTGTTCCCTTGTGGTCAGTGTGTCATTATGTCACTTTTAGTAATAAATGGTTACAAAAAGAGGCTTTGGTAGATTAGACTTTCATTAGATCTGGACATGGTCTCCTCTCCACCACACAAGGGTTACAAGGGGACACTGTACATTATATTCATGTAATTGCATGATTGCATTTGTCACATAGTATATTTTCATGCATATATTCAAAGATATACACATATGTTATTGTTATAGAGATATTTCATGTATTGGTATTTTTGTCATAGAGAGATAGACGGTGTTGTTAGAACGTGATTGGTTAGTAGTCCATAAAGTGGAATGACCATGTGCCAAATATATTGTATATCTTCAATTGTACTATTGATGGAGTCCACAGAAGTTATCATAATATATATATATATATATATATATATATATATATATATATATATATATATATATATATATATATATATATTGTAATGACATGTAAACAAAACAACATGATTGGATAGACCAGGCTTCCTTTCTGTCTCCCTATTATAAGGATACTCTAATAGCTGAACCTGTGGGAAACATTACAATAATGGCAAGGGGGCAGTTGATAAAATGACAACATTAATGACACTTGATAACTTCTGTGTTTCATTGGCACCTTATATTGTTGATCTCAACAACTGACACTGTTTTCTGACAAGTTGGTATCTTTGTCATATATAGATAATGCTGTTGCCACTTTTGTAGAAGGAGTTTTGTAGAAGGATGCATAGAGCATGTCTGGGGGGGGGGAGGTAGGGGTGGAGCACAGTATGTTAGATTGTGATTGGTGGAGAGATGGTTCTATTGTTCTCTTTGGCCAATCATTCAGAGCAGTCTGTGTTTGCCAGACCCAGAGGGTCGGCCTACAAAAGGCTTTGTCGGTCGGTCGGTCCCTCTTTTCCTCAGTGTGCACACACGCACACACGCACGCACGCACACACACACACGCGCACACGCACACCCACACACACACACACACTCACACTCACACTCACACACACACTCATACACACACACGCACGCACCCACACGCACGCACGCACACACACACACACACACTCACACACACACACACACACACTCATACACACACACGCATCTGCCCCTCCCTTCCCTTGCTCGGCTGATTGCCTTGAGTGCCGTCACCTGTACGGGACCAGCTGAGTTGAGTTGGCTGACGAGCTGCTGAGACTATAAATTCCTGTGTGTTCATGTGTTAGTTCAGTGCTGCACCCCTTCCTTGCATTCTGATTTTCATTGCGGGTCTGGCAGAACCAGGTGACCTGGTCTAGTTTCACCCCAGACTCTCTAGTATAAGAAGAGTTGGTCTGTGTCATTTCTCCACAAGTCTTCCAGGATATCAATCAGATCTGACTGTGGACTCCAGACTTCAGGATAAGATGAACTCTGTCAAACTCAACTCTGCTGAACAGGAGGAAAACAAAGACCTTGGTATGTTACTTACTCTACCTCCATTTACCCTGTTGGTTTCCTCAATATTCTTTGTATTCTCAATATGCCATTTGTTTCATTGTAATTCAACATTTAACTCTGTTGTAGATTAGATAGATTTTCATAAACATGGTCCTCAGTAATGATAAAATAGCACAATATTTGTCTATTCGGCCTGTGGGGAGGGATGTGCGCATTTCAGAAAGCTAATAGAAACGGCAGACTTTCTAATTCTGGTTAACATGCTATTAGTGCAGTGGCTTAGCGCACATTTATGAGCGTACCGATACGGAGCGGATAAAAGCGCCAATTTTTTTATGGGCCTTCTTTATGACCTACTGAAGGATTTTAGATGGGTAAACAAACATACATATTCAAAATACCCCTATAGTGCACAAAAGTTATCTCGATCAAAAACAGCAAAAAACGCCTATACTAAAAGAGGGTTAATTCTTGCCATGTGTCCTCCTGCTGCTAGTTTTTACATCATACTTGCACAGGGTGTCTACAGGTAGTGTCTTGACATCCCAGAACAGCTAGAATGCCAATATTTGATTCCATTATGAATCATTTGGCTTTTAAATAAGGCCTCATTATAGGTGGAAATAGCAAAAAAATAGATGATGGATTTTGGATGATGATTCCAAACACAGCACATGAAGTATTATCCATCAAACCTTTAATACAATCATACTGTTCAAACTCTACTGATTGAGGCCTAAACTAAAATAAATTAAAGGGGAGAAGGATCGGGACAGGTCAGCCGGGGCGTGCGAACAGCCTGACATCAGGGTTGAGGACCAAGGGCCTGGATTGCTCTCCTTACTCCACTAAGAAGCAATCTGCAAGAGAGACAGGCAAGAAAGAGTGTGTTGTCACAATTTGGACATGTATATTTATGTGAACACTTGGTGTATTGGTGTACCTTACTGTATCTGCATGGTGTCTATTTGCAGCAGTTGCATTTGCAAAGTCCAGAACAGTCAAGATTTGCGTTGCTGTATTTACAACTGGAACAGTTCCCTTTACACACACATTTTATCTAACCTGACTGCACCCGATGATGGCAGCAGTGCGTATGCCTGGCTGCATATCGCTCTGCTTATCATCATCTGGGATCGCTCAGGCAGACCCGATGTAAGGTGCAGGCCATTTTTTCAAATTATTTAGCCGTCTCTCTATCACAGTCTGGGAGTGCCAACTCCAACCACTCATATTGGCCTGTCTGCATCCACGTGGTCTGCAATCAGACTCTATTGGCTCAGAGCCGCTCAGAGCCCGCCCGTAGCTGCCGCTGATTCGTCCGGCCCGGGACTTTACAAGCGTTATCAACTCCCCCCGAGAGATCTCAGATGGTAAAGTAGGGCGGTAGCCAACGCACTACTGCTACCATCTGGCTCAGTCAGGTTACATTTTATCAGCTCTCTGCAGGCAATGGAAACCTCAGGAATGCTTATCCACACTGGCACCCATGACCCTGATGCATCCTTGGTCCAGCCAAAGTCCTTTGGAGAAGGAATCGCTTGCTGTTTGTCTGTGCTGGTTGCCCAGATTCCTGTCTGAAACACAGCCCTTTTTACTGTGTCACAGCCTGAATATGCATGGAACATAAGCAGACCTCGAGATTTGGGTTCCCCCAGGCTTTTTCAGATGTGGTTTATGTGATAAAGCCGGAATCTTTTTCCCATGCCAAAATCCACCCAGATGTCAGTCAAGGGTTGAAGCACCACCAAATCGTTTAACATCTAAGATCAAAGAGTTCAGCTGGCCACCAACCAAAGCTGTATATGTAACATCAGGCCAAGCGGTGTCAGGACAAGCTTTCGGTTCCAGTAGCATGATGGAATGTTGCAACCATGATGAGGTAGAGACAAGGATTGTGGTTCATCTACAACATGCACTGAAGCATGGAGCAAAGACGGATCTTGTGCGAACTGTGGACACTGATGTCATCGTGATCCTTGCTGGCTTGTTGATGCTGCTGCTACAGAAGCATTTGTGTACCTGGCAAAGCATCCATTCCAGGAACTAAATGTTGACCCTGAGCATTTCCAGACGCTTGAAAACTGACTGTGATCATGTACAATAAAGCCAGTCCTTTGAATTCCATCAATCAAACAAGGAAGGAACTCTTCTGTCAAGAGAGTCGGCCGATGGAGAGATCCTCCCACGCAGGATGCACTTCTCCAGCATGTAAAAAGGGCTGTGTTTCAGACAGGAATCTGGGCAACCAGCACAGACAAACAGCAATCGATTCCTTCTCCAAAGGACTTTGGCTGGACCAAGGATGCATCAAGGGCATGGGTGCCAGTGTGGATAAGCATTCCTGATGTCTCCATTGCCTGCAGAGAGCTGATAAAATGTGTGTGTAAAGGGGACTGTTCCAGTTGTAAATGCAGCAACGCAAATCTCGACTGTTCTGGACTTTGAAAATGCAACTGCTGCAAATAGACACCATGCAGATACAGTAAAGTACACCAATACACCAAGTGTTCACATAAATATACATGTCCATTTGTTAAAATGTTACAACACACTCTTTCTTGCCTGTCTCCCTTGCAGATTGCTTCTTAGTGGAGTAAGGAGAGTCATCCAGGCCCTTGGTCCTCAACCCTGATGTCAGGCTGTTCGCGCGCCCCAGCTGACCTGTCCCGATCCTTCTCCCCTTTCATTTGTTTTAGTTTATGCCTCAATCAGTAGAGTTTGAACAGTATGATTGTATTAAAGGTTTGATGGATAATACTTCATGTGCTGTGTTTGGAATCACCATCCAAAATTAATTTTACTATTTCCGCCTATAATGAGGCCTTATTTAAAAGCCAAATGATTAATAATGGAATCAAATATTGGCATTCTAGCTATTCTGGTATGTCAAGACACTTCTGTAGACAACCTGTGCAAGTATGATGTAAAAACTAGCAGCAGGAGGACACATGGCAAGAATTAACCCTCTTTTAGTATAGGCGTTTTTTGCTGTTTTTGATCAAGATAACTTTTGTGCACTATAGGGGTATTTTGAATAATGTATGTTTGTTTACCCTTCTGAAATCCTTCAGTAGGTCATAAAGAAGGCCCATGCAAAATTTGGCGCTTTTATCCGCTCCGTAACGGTAATGTCACTAAGCCACTGAGCTATATACGGATGGATGAATGACATGGATGCAGGCAATTTTTCTTGTGATAATAACTTATATTGATAATAACTAAAATATTGTTAAAAATTGCCTAACAGTGATATATTTTTGCAATTTTATTGGGAACATTTGTTTGGACCAATTATATCAAGATATGTTTAAAAGTGATGAACTTCTCCTTTAACATTTTTTTTCTTTGTTTCCAATCCAGTGATGCATCATCAGTCTGGCCTCCCTGTCCTACCAGAGGTGAATGTAAAGAGAAGGTTGGCTAAGCAAAAACAACACTGCTGTGATCAGTGTGGAAAACACTTCCCTAGCATCTCCAAACTTCAAGCACACCAAAGAGTTCACACTGGAGAGAAACCTTATGGCTGTGATCTGTGTGGGCAAAATTTCTCTCACATGTCCAGCCTTAAAAGCCACCAGAGAATTCACACTGGAGGGAAACCATATGGATGTGATGAGTGTGGACAGCACTTCTCTGTAATGTCCAGCCTTAAAATCCACCAGCGAATTCACACTGGAGAGAAACCATATGGATGTGATCAGTGTGGACAACGCTTTTCTCGAGTGCACCACCTTAGAAGCCACCAGCGAATTCACACTGGAGAGAAACCTTATGGATGTGATCAGTGTGCACAACGCTTTTCTCAAATGCACCACCTTAGAAGCCACCAGCGAATTCACACTGGAGAGAAACCTTATGTATGTGATCAGTGTGGACAACACTTCTCTACTTTGTTCGGCCTTAAAACCCACCAGATAATTCACACTGGAGAGAAACCCTATGGATGTGATCAGTGTGCACAACACTTCTCTCAAATGTCCCACCTTAAAAGCCACCAGAGAATTCACACAGGAGAGAAACTCTATGGATGTGATCATTGTGGAAAACACTTCTCTCAAATGTCCAACCTTAACACTTGGGTGACTAACCGGTCCTTTAGGCCGATTTTGAGATTTCAAAGTGCAATAACTCTCCCCTTGAATGTCTCAGAAATTTCCCCTTCCATGACTTTTCCTAAATACTCAAGATATATGTTCTCGTTTTTTTTCCACTTCTGAAACGTTTCCTAATTATGAAATAAAATACAATTATACCACTCTGACGGCACTTATCGGCAGAAAAGACCGCTCTCCCCCATTTCTCCCTTTCCAGAAGAAGCAGCAAGAGACTTCACACCTACAGCCCCCCTGGAGTGCGCCTTTGTTCCTTCTAATAGAACATTTACATGTCCCTGTCAGCAAAGATAACATGACTAAATACACTATCTCTAATGTTGTATTTTATAATTGAAAATAATAATGATAATATCAATGTATCAATTGTATTGTTATCGCACATTATCGCACCACGTAACAGTTCTTCATTTCGTTGCGATACAGAATGCAGATATGCGGTGGTGTAAAGTAACGTTACGTAGGCCTACAGTTTTGAGGTATTTGTAGTACTTGAGAGTATAATATATACAGTATACCATATATAATGAGCCAAATGAAACCAAATGGAACCGTCCGGGTCCATTTGGTTTCATTCTACAGACACACGTTTGGCGAGGCTGTTTTTTCCCCCCAGCTGTAGCCTATCATTATCGCCTAATTCTTCTCTGTCCTGCGATGGTGTTTGCGTTCGTCAATCATATCTGATCATTTGAGTTATAAATGTCCATAACGTTGTACACTCTGTCTCTTCTCTTTCTCTCTCTCTCTCTCTCTCTTTCAAAGGTGAACTGTAAAAACTATTGTGTAGCGACATTATTATTATGTACATTTCCATTTGTTAACTTCAAATAAATGTTTCAATCCATTGATCAGTGGCTGCATTCCTTACTGATAGCTGTGTAATTTGAATAGCCAATGTGTTAGTATTGTTTTGAAATAGGCCAGTCTGTTAGTTTCGAAACAATTCACACAGTACTGTGTGAATTAAAGTGGTTTATGTATAGGCCTATTTTATATTATAATTTGTAAATACGTTTTGAAATAAATGTGGCCTAGTGGAGTAGAAGTTAAAATGTTATACCAAGGCTATTTGAAAATAGCCGATCTACAAGCCCACAACGCCCACAAACATGTTGTACTTTTACTTTTGGTACTTTGAGTACATTTGGTTACCAATACTTTTGTACTTTTACTCAAGTACATTTTAAATTCTGGACTTTTACTTGTAACAGAGTGATTCTACATTGCAGTATTGATACTTTTACTTAATTATAAAAATTCCACCACTGTGTAAACGTTTGTGTTCTCATCATATTATGACAACATGAATGAAACAAAATGTATTGTCGTTCTCTCAGGTGGAAACCTTGTATGTCCACTTCAAAACCAGACTTTGGCTTATGTGCATAGCATTGTGCTGTGTTGGCCTTGAATCTCCCAGACCATAAATAAAACAAAGCCATAAAAGATATGTTTCTGGATAAACAAACGTGTCTATAACCACTCAAACTGCATGGCGCACTGTGCGCAAAGACGCTGATCATTGATTTATTCCTGCATGCAAAACTGAACTGTTTTAAAATGACTTTCAAAACTCAACAATCTGTTATAATACAAAGGCCTCGGCGGATGCTGGGCTGCGCTGCGAAGCGATACGAAATTAAACCAGTGACATTAAAAGTAAGATCATGATACAAACTTTAAATGGTAGTAGGCCTAGGTCATTTTCTCAAGCCTGTTCCCAAACCATGAAGTTAACATTGAAAGCGAGAGTGTTTGAGAGGTCAATTGAAATGCTAATTCAAATTCGGAAGACAATAGAACCCCCGCTGGCAGCAGGGGGAGGAAGTGTTGCGCTCCTGGGCAAAAAGGGAGAGAAAATAACGGTCAAAATGAACGATAAATGCAGGCGTAGTGGTAGTTTTTTTATTTTCAGTCACCCAAGTGTTAAAAGCCACCAGAGAATTCACACTGGAGAGAAACCCTATGGTTGTGACCATTGTGGAAAACACTTCGCTGAAATGTCCAACCTTAAAAAGCACCAGAGAATTCACACTGGGGAGAAACCCACTTAACTTAATTACTTCATAATGAACTAGAACATACACTCCTGCAGAAACTGTGTGGACTCTCTGAAAACCTTCACAAAGTATATTATGTGCTGTAGAAAATGTACACATCCTTCCTTCAATGGACTTTTTATTCAGTTCAAGCCCAAGCAGTAAAATAAATGGTAAAACAATGCATCTCCCAGTGTATTCCACACTGTTTGTGTTAAAAACAAAGAGGGAAAGTACAAACCATAACATTGTAACTGTGTAAAGCTGAACAGCTTGTGTTAGAGCAAACAAATGCAAGTATTATCATTTAGTATATGTCCCATTGCATCTACCTTTATTATGGTTTTTATTATGCTTCATACATCCAACCATATGACAGAAGGACATGCAAAATGATAGCAGCAATCTTTAGAGAACATTATTGTGTGTGTATTCCTTTATTGCTTTTTTAAATGTAAATGGTGGTTGGTAAGGATTGTGCAGTCACAAATAAAGACAGCATTCAAAGCCAATAGGCGTTTTTTGAGGTTTTGTTTATGTTTTTGGAGCTTTTGATTATAGGAGCATTGCGTGTGTGTGTGGTAATATCAGTCAACCACATGAAATACAAATTGGAAGGCAATGACAAGCCTTATAATATCCTTTTGGATACACAAACGTGTCAATAGTTACTGCACTATGGCTTTGTAACTTAGAATATGCGTTTCATTACGTCACCTGTGACATAATGTGAATGGAATCCAGGCAGCGTTGGTCAGAATTAATTCAGTTTGTAGTGTGTGGTTAATTGGAGCTCCTTGGGTATGCTCATTTTTAAACATTCCAATGAAAATGACATGCAGTTATGCAGGCTTATCACAGATTCTGAACACAACAAGCAGTTCTACATTCTAACACGTTGGATAATCTGTCCAAGTCTACTGTGTGTCTTTTTTGCATGTGTCCTTCAGTACAAATGTATCACTGAATGTAACTAAAACTAAGTTCATGATATTTGGCACAAGAAAAATAAACCAACAAGCAATAATTAAAATAAGTGGTATGGAGATAGAAAGAGTACGAGAATATAAATTCCTGGGAGTAATGATAGATGATAAATTATGCTGGAAATCTCATATAAATAGTGTAAAATTAAAAATGTCTAAAATTATAGCAATTCTATATGAAACTAAATATATCCTTTGCCAAAAATCACTGTATTTGATTTATTGTTCCCTCATAGTTCCTTACATTACTTATTGTGTGGAGATATGGGGTAACGCTTATAAAACAAATACCAATCCTATCTATATATTGCAGAAGAGAGCTATAAGAATAATAAATAGATCTGATTATTATGAATCGACAAATAAACTCTTTATTAAACATAATATTTTAAAATTCTATGACCTAGTAAACCAGAAAACAGTTTTGATAGCCTATAAAGCACGAAATAATTCACTTCCATGCAGCATTCAGAGACTGTTCCAAATTAAAGAGACCAAATATGAGCTGAGGGGTACACTTAACTTTGAAATGACGACACCAAGAACTAATATCAAGAAGAAATGTACATCAGTCAGGGCACAGGAAATATGGAATAGTTGTGAAAACGACCTAAAAATGTGCAGTTCATTGTACCAGTTCAAGAAAACTTTTAAAAATAATATAGTAAATACATATAAAACGTTGAATTCATAAAATACTTGTTCAAGTTGGATATGCATAGCATTCTTTTCTTTTTATACATATTATATATATATATATATATATGTGTATATATATATATATATATATATATATATATATATATATATATATATATTCTTTTTTATATATTTAGTTTTGTCCTTGTATTGTTTGTTTGAAAGTATCAGATATTTCGTTTCTGATGTAAGATGAAGAAACATAAAGGGTAGGCACCATAAGCTGCGGCTTCAGCCTAAATCCTTTTCGGCAACATTGTTGCATATTTATTTTAAATTGTTATTGTTTGAAATGTTTCTTTTTAAACATTGTATTTTGAAAAACGAAATCAAATTATACCATACCATACCATACACCAGTTGTAAGATTTTACCTGGACATGGTGTCCTCTCCACCACACAAGGGTTAATAATGAGAACATATACATCCCTTCTTAGTAAGTGGTTAATAGGAGCTCTGTGGGTATGCTCATTTCACACATTCCATTTAAAATGACATGCTCTGATGTAGGCATATCACATATTCTGAACACAACAAGCAGTAGTTCTAATACATTGGATAATGTGTCCAATATATCTGTTCTAAATTCTAACAAAGCACACCCAACATAACCAAGTTCATAAACAGTGCACAGAGAACACATGCTATGTATACTGTAGCGTTGACTGGGATCCCAGCAGTGTTGATCAGAATTAATTCAGTCTGTAGTGTGTGGTTAATAGGAGCTCTGTGGGTATGTCGATTATTTGTTTACACTTTCCATTTATACCAACATGCTGTGATGTAGGCATAACAAATATTGAGAACACAACTTTTAGTGATACAATGTTTGCAAAACAAATGCTTCTGTAGATTAGAATTTCACTGTTAGATTTGACCTGGATATGGTAATGTATGTATTGTATTCTCAAATCTAAATATCTGAGTGGTTGTTTGGGCTAAAACTTGTATAACAAGCAGTTCTACATTCTAGCACATTGGGTAATGTGTCCATTATAGCCAAATGTTTGTCTTGTCTTTTGCTCTGGCCAAGAGCCTGGTCATTAAAACATCTCCATGAACCATAATTGAGGTGGAGGTGCCGAGCGGAGGTGCCGAAAGTCGGGGGGACGGAGATACAACTAATGTCGCCACGCTGAATGACTCTTGAACCGAACCTTGACATGAAATGACAAAAAGATGTCAGGCCCAAAGCAAAAGAATCCTAAAGTCCATAAACTGAGAAGCACAACACCAGGAGAAAACAAAATGGAAGAAGAAATGGCAACAGCAAGCAATGAGGAGATCCAGAGATCCCTGAACTTCATGTCGGGTGAGCTCAGCAGAGTGGCCAAACAACAGAACATGCTGATGGATCTGATGAAAGAAGTGAAACAACTCCACATTCTGGTCAAAGAAAAAGAGACTCTCTGCCCTAGAGCAGAGAGTCGACAGTTTGGAGCAGTACACCAGAATGGAAGGCGTAATTATTAGCGGTCTGAATGTGAAGCCACAGTCATATGCCAAGGCCGTGGCCGCAGACAACAATGGAGAGGAGCTCTCGCCAGAGGAGGAACAAACAATTGAAACGCAAGTTATACAATTCTTAAAAAAACACAACATCCAGCTGGATGCCGAGAATATCGTTGCCTGTCACACTCTACCTCGAAAAGATCGCAATGCCAAATCCGCAGCACCCGCCATCATTGTTCGCTTTGCTAATCGCAAACAAAAAGTGCGTCTAATGAAACAAGGAAAGAAATTAAAGGGCACTGATGTCTATGTAAACGACCACCTAACGAAAAGGAACGCCGACCTAGCCAGAGAGGCCCGCATCCTAAAGAAAAACAAGAAGATACAATCCACCTGGACCTGGAACTGCAGAGTTTTTATAAAACTCAACGGTGACTCGCCAGAACAAGCCATGGTCCTACCGGTAAGAGAGATGAAAGACTTAATCCAATATCGTTAAGCACAAACCAGTAGTGCTTTGGCTGGCCCAAGCAAGCAACTACTGTCTCTGGTGAAGTTTCAGGAAGGAATATCTTTTTTAAACTAATGTTTTTTCCTTTTGGTTTTGATTTTTTCCAATTTTTTTGGGAGGTTAACGTTTTTTATAATCATTCTTCAAGCATTCGCGTTTGCGCTTTGTTCCTATTTTTAATTATCCTTTTTTCTCTAACATGGATACTGCATGGATTTGAACTTAAAACAATCTGTCTTTTTGTTTCCCCTGCATGGATGTTTCATTATAATTTCGATTATTTGAAAAGACCTTTTAGCATGCATGGCTTCTTTTTTTGGGGTCATTTTTTCCCGTCTCTTGGAAGAACATTTTTGCTCTCTTTGGGACTACATGTTTTTGTGAGGATGCAAATATCGCGCAAATCTCAAAAACAATTGCTATATTATATAAAATAAAATACCTTGTTAATAATAACTTGTTGCATATACTGTATTGTTCCCTCATACTTCCATACCTAACTTATTGTGTGGAGGTGTGGGGGAACACATACAAAACAATCATAAACCCAATAGTCATGCTGCAAAAAAAGGCCATAAGAATTATAAATAAAGCAGAATATCTTGCAGCTACAAATCCACTCTTCATCTGTAACATTGCAATAAAATTTGAAGATTTAGTTAACCTAAACACTGCAGTATTTATGTACAAGGTATACAATAAAACACTACCACCATGTATCCAGGAGATGTTTAAAAAAAGAGAGACCCAGTACAACCTGAGGGGGACATGTGTAATGGAGGGTAAGGGGGCAAGGACCAACACGCAAGGAAGATGTTTATCTGTAATAGGGGTTGATTTATGAAACAGCCTGGATAAAAAACTAAAACTATGCACTTCGATTATACAATTTAAGAAAATGTTTAAATATGACATATTTAACAGGTATAGGACAATATTGTGAAATGTAATTGATTCTATTAATTATCTAATGTTTAGCGAGAAGTTACATTTTTGTGACTTTCATGTTTTTCTTTTGTTTTTTGTTATTGGTTTTGTTTTTTGTTTTTTGTTTTTTGTTTTGTTTGTTTTGTGTTGTTTTGTCCTCGAAAGGGTAGGCACAACAAGCTTCGGCTTCAGCCCTACGCCTTTTTTTGGAGCCCTCAAAATGTGTGCAAACAAAGTGATTTGTTGTGTTCTGTAATGATACAAGGCACCGAAAAATAAAACTATTCATTCATTCAAAACTGTTTAGTAACAGCTGTGATGTTCTACAATGACACACTATGAGCCCAATCATGTGTCCTTCACCACACCAGGTTGTATTGTTCTGAAGGAATTAGAGTAATCATGTACAAATTAATTTTCTATAGGAACTTGAATGTGTCTTAATGGCTCTGCTTGAATAACAAGATGGAGATGAGACTCTCTTTCACACATGGGCACATTCAGGGCCGGCTCCTCAATATGGGCTAGTGGGGCTTAGCCCCTCCTATCTTATGGGGAAAAAATAAAATAAAATCTTAAAAATAAAATTATTATTATTTTTTATTTTTATTTTTATTTTTTTGGACAAGATATTTTTATATGCTGGTGGAACCTAAAGCGGTAACAGCATCAAAAAGTAAAAAAAAAAAACACCAAATATGTCCAAATGGGCTGAGTTATTTTAGCCCAAGCCAGCTCATTGACTATCATTGGGGAATGATTGACAGCTTAGTGAGCTTACATGCCACGCCTGCTTCATATTCTTTTCCATTGTGGGGCTGATTTCTCTAAGCCCAAAGAACACGCCCAGGCCTGTGACATCACTGTATGGCTATCATTGAGCTGTGTGATTGACAGCTGGTATGTCACGCCTGCACTATATACTTGCCATTAGGGCTAATTTGTTTTAGCCCGAGGGCAAACCCACTGCAGGCAAGCAACGTCACTGGGCATTTGACCAATACCTGTCTACCTTTCATTGTTGTTCTGTGTGCTGAGGTGAAAAGAAACAATGGCGGATGCTCCAGGCGCAAGTATTAAAATGAATGAAGTGGATTAACTACTTAAAAATAAGTTTTCTCTCATGTCCACGGGAGAAAAATTAGAAGTAAAGAGACTAGGGCCACATCGCCCAAAGGACATAAAAATAACGCAAAAAGAAAAGCGTCAAAATCGTACATTTTGTGTGAGCTGGTTTGAAAAAAAAGACTGGTTGACAGCAAGTGTTTCCAAAAAAGCACTGTTTTGTTTTCCATGCTTGCTATTTGGGGGAGAGACGGCATGGACCGAGATGGGTATTGTGGATTTGAAACACTTTAGAAAAAATTAGGAAACATGATAACTGCTCGAATCACATTGGAAACTGCCTAAAGTTGTCAATGTTGGGGAAAGTCAACATCGCAAGTCAACTTGATGAGGGGCACCGAATTGGAATACAGAGACACAATGAGCAGGTGAAGAAAAACAGGCATGCATTAACACGTATTGTGGACGCTGTAGATTTTTGTGGGACACATGAGCTTGCTCTACGGGGATCAGATGAAACAGCTGGCTCACTCCATAAAGGAGTGTTTCTGGACCTTGTGGATCGATACTCCTGTTTAGACAGCCAGTTAGCTGAACACCTGTTGTTGCAAAGTACACGTCTAAGACCAGCCAAAATGAGCTACTTGAGTGTATGCTATTAGTTTATGAACAAAAACTGGCTGATGATATTTCCCATGCACCGTTTGTGGCCGTGCAAGCTGACGAGACCACGGATGTGGCTTGTAAATGTCAGTGCGTTATTGTGCTCCGCTTCATCAGTGAAGGCTCCGTTGTGGAGCGATTTTTGGGTTTTTTCCCGTTAGTGGACAGAACTGCGGTGGGACTTGAACAACTCATAAAAGAGAAGCTTCAGCCATATAAATTGGAAAATAAACTGATCGCACAGACGTACGATGGGCGGCTGTAATGAGCGGCGCAATATCAGGCTTACAGACCAGGCTGAAAGAAACCTTCCCTCACGCGCACTTTGTGCACTGCTATGCGCACCAGTTAAACCTCATAATGCAGCAGGCTTGCTCAAGTTTCACTCCCGTCAGGGTCTTCTTTGCGAACTTAACTGCTTTTACAACATTTTTTTCCAAGTCCACCAAGAGAACGGAGGTCCTGGATGCAGTGTGTGGGAGGAGGATCCCAGCCGCAGGGCAAACACGGTGGAATTTTAAAAGCCGCACAGTCCATACCGTGTTTGAAAATAAAGACACGTTGAAAAGGTGTTTTGATAAAATATGGAATGATCCGTCTTCGGACGATATTTCAATCCAGCAAGCCCACTGTCTGCAATGCTAGAGGATGCTGGCTTTCTTTTCTTTTTATCATTCTTCCACGAAGCGCTCTATCATGTTGACATACTGTACAGCCTGCTTCAAAAGCGAACCACAGATCCCATCAAAACAAAAAAAGCCCTAGATCATTTTTCCCTGGCGATAACTGGAATAAAGGGCACTGTGGCCACACATTACGCACAGCCAGACGCACACCCCGACGCACAGCCAGACGCACGGCACGACGCACAGACCAGCGCACAGCCAGCTGCTGCAGCAGCACGGCCGCGCAGGGGGCAGCCTGCGAATCATGTCCCAATAGCCCAAAACTGCTGTGACATTATGATCCAACAAGCAAATGTCCGCTTTTCGAAAGCACAGCATTTAGTGGCATTTGATTTAATTGACACTGGAAAGTTTGTGGAGTATAAGACCAGTTTCCCCCAGAAATAGCTGGACATCGCATGCGAGCATTTCCCTATGCTCTACAAAGACAAAATGAAAGGCGAGCTGGTGGCGATGTACAGTAGTGCCGACTTTGAGGAGATAAATTCTACAATGGCACTTCTGAAGATGCTGACTGAGAATGAGCTTGAGAAGACTTTTTCTGAAACATTGAAATTAACCCAAATTGCCATCACAACTCCCATGGTCACAGCTGAGTCAGAGAGATGTTTCAGCACACTGAAGAGGATCAAAACATTTCTTCGGAGTACAATGGGACAGGATAGGCTGAATGCCTTGGCTATGCTGTCTATTGAAAGGGAGTGTATCCAAAAGACACCAGGCTTCTATGATAAGGTGATTGATACGTTTGCATCCCAGAAAGACCGTCGATGTGCGCTTTTCTTCAGATGAGGTAAGCCCCAGCTGAGCACTTATTTCCCCTCCTGTATCATTGTGCAATAATATTGCATAATTTACACATTTATAGGCCTATTATATTATAATTCGTTTTTGTCCGTGTGTTTGACAATCTGTTGCAGTTGTAATACAAACAACTAATAGTAGGAAGGCCTAATTTGTGTGAATCTGAGGGGACACTCCAGTCCTCTTTCAGTCCTCTGGAATTCACATGCTGGTCTCACAGACTATACACTGACACATTGAAAGACATTCAGAGACAATTAAGGACTGATGATGTTCAGGATTCATGTTCAGCAGTAGCACAGTAGCATGACAAATCAATATTTCTGTATCTGAGTTTCTTCATCTGTGACAAGAGATGAACAGAGTGAAATAAAGCTCAATGTGAAGTATTTTTGTGTGTGTGTGTGTGTGTGTGTGTGTGTGTGTGTGTGTGTGAGAGAGAGAGAGAGAGAGAGTACATGTGTTTTTTGCATCATCAGGTTGACTGGTTGTTGTGGAACATTTGCTACAGTGGTTAGCAGTTAAGATTGGCAGTGTCACCAGTTGGCTGCCTCTGTGGCACCACTGTAGTGCCACTGAGTAAATGTGAGTAAATGTGGTACCACCTTTTTTAGAGGTGTTACAGCATGTAATGTGGCTTATCTGCCACAGGGAGGCACATGTGAGTCCATGAACCCTACATTACAGTGTTGGCAACACAGCAAGGGTGAACAGATTCATTGTGATTGTTATTAATTAAAGAAAACTTAGACGACAATGCAGAGTTCAGGTTGAATTGAAATGCAATTGTTGCTTTATACACAACTGTGTTTATTATAC
This sequence comes from Nannobrachium achirus, assembly GCF_963921795.1. Lineage (NCBI taxonomy): Eukaryota > Metazoa > Chordata > Actinopteri > Myctophiformes > Myctophidae > Nannobrachium > Nannobrachium achirus. The sequence continues at coordinate 68,664,372 of NC_137810.1, read as the reverse complement.
TTAAAAGCATTTGACAAAAGAAAAACTAGATGTGCCTAGAACTCAACTAGATTTGTAATAATAAGTATGCTAATGAATTCTAATTTCCCCATGACCCATGACAGGAAAATAATAATAATAATAATAATAGTACATAAAATATTCAGTCAACAATTAGAAAAATACGGTTTAAATAAAACAAATTGAAACAGTTTGAATGGACAACATTTTAGAGGCTAAATGAACAATTTATGAGTTTTCATTCTGTAGTGCTAGTCTAGTGGATAGTGTCATGGAATGGCATATGGGAGAACAGAGTTTAATCCCCTGCTGAGGAATCTATTTTTCAAGAACTTCGTAAGAGTAATGCTGCATTCACACTACGAAAAGCCAAGCTAATGGTTTGCTTGGTAATTCAATGTATTCTCTATGCAAACCAGCTTAAAACATTTCCAGCTTTTTTCCAGCTTGGAAATTTTTAAAGCTGGTTTGCATAGAGAATACATTGTATTACCAAGCATTGAAGACTTTATTAGAAGATTGCATAGGAAAAGGTACAGTTTCATGACGGTACAGTTCACTGGTACAAGGTCTACTACAAGGAGATCCATGAAAAGACTAAGCTTATTTCCACTGGAAACCATTAAAGTATCTCATATAACATTGAATGACAGACAAATAGAACACAGTACTATGCAGTAGATATGTAAAGAAACATTTTACCAGTTGCGAACGGCTGCTGCCTGATTTTCATTACACCTTGGCACCAAGGTACATAATACATTATTATTATAATGTTTTTTTTTTATTAGAGAAATAATGTAAAGTTCTTCGAATGACCACAACTCCCAAGCTACAAGTCCCAACCCCCCATGTGACACAGTTTAGCAAACAAACTCACAGAGAGAGTCAGACACACACAGTGGGGGGTTGGGGGGTTGGGGGTTTGGGAGTACACAGGTACGAATTCTGGCCAGGCCACCTACTTGCTGAAGTGTCCCTGAGCAAGACTTTTAAATCCCTAAATTAAGAAACAATCTCTATTGAAAGAATACTAATGACTTATTTTATTATCGTTTTAACTTTGTCTCTTCTGCAATCATCATAGGGATATACAAAATAGCCGTAAAGTGATTACTAACTTCTAATTGTTGAATGGAAGATTTTATTGTATTGTTTTTTCAAACCATTAGCTTGGCTTTTCATAGTGTGAATAAGGCAAAATATTTTTTAACATGATGAACATACAGTTAGTGGCCGTTGAGCTTGTCACATTTTCTGGGGCATTTTTCTACGATCTGTCCATAGACTCTACACATGTAAATGCAGAAACTCATTGATCAATAGCAGGTTTCACTTTTATATGATATTTTATATACGATTGAGGGGCTAAATACATGTGATAGAAGCTCACAACACAGCGAGACGTGTTGTGAGCTTGTAGATCTTCTATTTTCTCACACAGAAACAAATAAATTCTACTGGTTTCTATAGTGCTTTCTGTAATAACCATGTGAGTGATGTGTTGCAGTAGCAATCTACTCTTTGTTACTGATTTATTTTTATTTTTATCCCCTCCAACTGTAGCCTACTTTTCCCCACGTTCATATTTTATATTTTTACACTTGCTTTGGCAATGTAAACTTGGACCTAGGCTTTCTCAAGCCAAGAGCACCTTTGAATTATTTTTAATGTTTTTTTTAAGAAATAAAATAGCAAAACCAAATAATATATTAGGCTATATGGTGAGAGAGAGAGAGAGAGAGAGAGAGAGAGAGAGAGAGAGAGAGAGAGAGAGAGAGAGATTTCATATTCCGATTATGCTTGGATAATTATTCCTTTGACAGTGGTAAAATAGTACAGTCAGAGTGTAGCCTCGTCATCGCAACCATGATACAACAAGCATAATGTTTTGCACAAGGGGATAAACTGATCTTTCAGTCTCACTCTCTAGTTGACTGTGAAACTGAACACTACACCTCTTGACATGCAAATTAACCCAATATTCTATCAATGGTCCTGGCAGCATGAGGTGTGAAGCTTACTTACTTTTCATTCTCATGATGCACACACAGCAAAAATAACTTCTCTTGCACTCTCTCTTTCGTTGATATAAGTTAAATGAAGTCAGTGAAGTTTATAGAATATAGTCTATCTAGACCGGGAAGTTGAGCGTAGCCTGGTCCAACAAAATACATCTCTGCAGTCTGCACATAACATCTCTGCACAAACACATGCACCTCAAATGAAACTATAGGTCCATGCTACTTAAAGTTAACTCTTAAGGTAAAGTATTGACATCAAAATGTACTTAAAGTATCAAAAGTAAAAGTACTCATTATGCAGAATGTCCCATTTCACAAGTTTACAATGTATACAAATATTTTGCAGATCTAGCCTACAAGCTCACAATTCGTGGCATCGCAAGACATTGTGAGATTAATTGTAGATCATCTGACGTTTTGGCTGAGTGAAGTGGGTAATTTATGTTTTGTAATAATAATCCAAATCTACAAATGAATTTAGTAACATTTCTTTAGTAATTGGAAACACTCAAGTTAAGTACTTAAAGAAGAAATTATATTTAAGTACAATACTTAATTAAATCAAATGTACTAGTTAGGCTACTTTCCACCGGTGGTGTTTGTTTTCTCCAATGTGAGAGAGTGTTACCACATTTGCTATATTCTGTGAGTGAAACAAGCGACCAGGTCTATGAAAACAAGCCCAAAAGAAGCAACCATTTCACCACTTGAACTCTATTACATCAGCTATTTTAACAAACAATAAATTTAAAAAAATTATCTTGAAATTAAGGACAAATAAGCCACTACACTTAAGAAACTAGCCCTAACAAAAGCAACCCACAACTATGAATCTTTACAAGCGACTTTACAGGAAAACAGGACCAAAGTCACTTAAAATAAGCAGACCCAGCAACACTGGCAGGCTAGAGTTGTTAAGACATGTTGCATGCTGAAAGATAACTGATCTGCAAACCTTTGGGGGAAGGGAAGGTTGTGTCTAGGGCTTCTTTGATTCACATGCAAATTATCCCAATATTCTATCAATGGTCCTGGCAGCCTGAGGTGTGAAGCTACCTACAGTTTACTTTTCATTCTCATGATGCACACACAGCAACAGCCACTGAGTCATCAAAACTAATGTCTAATCAATGTCCCGTATACAATGCGTGTCAGATGTGATGCATGTTGTTGATAAAAGTTTGTTCATAGAATATATCTATCCACCATAAAACTATACCATCAGATGGGAAATCTCTCTCTCTGGCTTTAAAGGGATCCCTGGCTAATACGACAAATACGCCTTAATACATTATAATTGCCCTGTATAAATACAATGTAAAATCAAAAACACCTTAATTATTTTATTTCTTCTAGAAATAGCTAATCTTTCACTCAATAGGGGAAATGCCCGTCGCAAGTTGATGATGATCAGATTCCAAACTGTTCCCTTTCCTCCTTTAAAAAAAAATTCAAATTTATGATCGCCAGTGGTGTAAAGCAACTAAGCCTACATTAGTACAGTTGTGAGATATTTGTACTTTACTTGAGTATTTCCAATTTCAAATACTTTCATTTCTACTTCATTATATATTGGATCCAAATATTGTACTAAAATATACATTTATCCACTTTACACCTATTTATACCATGGCTGTTTGAAAATAGCCGATCTACAGTCCATTGCAGAGATTTGAATGTTTTCACTTAAAATGTGTTTGGTTCTAACTTCTGTACTGTCATTGATTATGATAGATTTCAAATCTTTTGTGTTTGTTTTGTCTAACATTGTTTAGTGTAAGAAACATAGTTGTTTTTTTAAAGTAGCAATCTTTAAAAAAGAAAATACTCACAATTACTTATTGTATTTAATTACTTATTGTGATAATCAACTTCTAATGGTTGGCTGGAGGATTTTATTGAATTATTTTATTTATTCTTTATTTTTACTTTCCTGGAGACTTTGAAATTAGAATAATTAATTTGTTTAATGTTGTTAAATATGATAAACAGTTGTGAATAAAGCAATAATTGCTTTTCAGTTCATTAGAACTCTGCATGTAAATTCACCCTTTCCCCTGGATTCCAGAGTTTAGTAATACATCTTTTTAATACAATTGCCAACAAGTCATTGCTGTTGACTGAAAGATTGTTTTTGGCTCAAAATCTACTCTTAGGCTATATGGTGAGAGAGAGAGAGAGAGAGAGAGAGAGAGAGAGAGAGAGAGAGAGAGAGAGAGAGAGATTTCATATTCCGATTATGCTTGGATAATTATTCCTTTGACAGTGGTAAAATAGTACAGTCAGAGTGTAGCCTCGTCATCGCAACCATGATACAACAAGCATAATGTTTTGCACAAGGGGATAAACTGATCTTTCAGTCTCACTCTCTAGTTGACTGTGAAACTGAACACTACACCTCTTGACATGCAAATTAACCCAATATTCTATCAATGGTCCTGGCAGCATGAGGTGTGAAGCTTACTTACTTTTCATTCTCATGATGCACACACAGCAAAAATAACTTCTCTTGCACTCTCTCTTTCGTTGATATAAGTTAAATGAAGTCAGTGAAGTTTATAGAATATAGTCTATCTAGACCGGGAAGTTGAGCGTAGCCTGGTCCAACAAAATACATCTCTGCAGTCTGCACATAACATCTCTGCACAAACACATGCACCTCAAATGAAACTATAGGTCCATGCTACTTAAAGTTAACTCTTAAGGTAAAGTATTGACATCAAAATGTACTTAAAGTATCAAAAGTAAAAGTACTCATTATGCAGAATGTCCCATTTCACAAGTTTACAATGTATACAAATATTTTGCAGATCTAGCCTACAAGCTCACAATTCGTGGCATCGCAAGACATTGTGAGATTAATTGTAGATCATCTGACGTTTTGGCTGAGTGAAGTGGGTAATTTATGTTTTGTAATAATAATCCAAATCTACAAATGAATTTAGTAACATTTCTTTAGTAATTGGAAACACTCAAGTTAAGTACTTAAAGAAGAAATTATATTTAAGTACAATACTTAATTAAATCAAATGTACTAGTTAGGCTACTTTCCACCGGTGGTGTTTGTTTTCTCCAATGTGAGAGAGTGTTACCACATTTGCTATATTCTGTGAGTGAAACAAGCGACCAGGTCTATGAAAACAAGCCCAAAAGAAGCAACCATTTCACCACTTGAACTCTATTACATCAGCTATTTTAACAAACAATAATTTTAAAAAAATTATCTTGAAATTAAGGACAAATAAGCCACTACACTTAAGAAACTAGCCCTAACAAAAGCAACCCACAACTATGAATCTTTACAAGCGACTTTACAGGAAAACAGGACCAAAGTCACTTAAAATAAGCAGACCCAGCAACACTGGCAGGCTAGAGTTGTTAAGACATGTTGCATGCTGAAAGATAACTGATCTGCAAACCTTTGGGGGAAGGGAAGGTTGTGTCTAGGGCTTCTTTGATTCACATGCAAATTATCCCAATATTCTATCAATGGTCCTGGCAGCCTGAGGTGTGAAGCTACCTACAGTTTACTTTTCATTCTCATGATGCACACACAGCAACAGCCACTGAGTCATCAAAACTAATGTCTAATCAATGTCCCGTATACAATGCGTGTCAGATGTGATGCATGTTGTTGATAAAAGTTTGTTCATAGAATATATCTATCCACCATAAAACTATACCAGAGTATCAGATGGGAAATCTCTCTCTCTGGCTTTAAAGGGATCCCTGGCTAATACGACAAATACGCCTTAATACATTATAATTGCCATGTATAAATACAATGTAAAATCAAAAACACCTTAATTATTTTATTTCTTCTAGAAATAGCTAATCTTTCACTCAATAGGGGAAATGCCCGTCGCAAGTTGATGATGATCAGATTCCAAACTGTTCCCTTTCCTCCTTTAAAAAAAAATTCAAATTTATGATCGCCAGTGGTGTAAAGCAACTAAGCCTACATTAGTACAGTTGTGAGATATTTGTACTTTACTTGAGTATTTCCAATTTCAAATACTTTCATTTCTACTTCATTATATATTGGATCCAAATATTGTACTAAAATATACATTTATCCACTTTACACCTATTTATACCATGGCTGTTTGAAAATAGCCGATCTACAGTCCATTGCAGAGATTTGAATGTTTTCACTTAAAATGTGTTTGGTTCTAACTTCTGTACTGTCATTGATTATGATAGATTTCAAATCTTTTGTGTTTGTTTTGTCTAACATTGTTTAGTGTAAGAAACATAGTTGTTTTTTTAAAGTAGCAATCTTTAAAAAAGAAAATACTCACAATTACTTATTGTATTTAATTACTTATTGTGATAATCAACTTCTAATGGTTGGCTGGAGGATTTTATTGAATTATTTTATTTATTCTTTATTTTTACTTTTTACTTTTTACTTTGAAATTAGAATAATTAACTTGTTTAATGTTGTTAAATATGATAAACAGTTGTGAATAAAGCAATAATTGCTTTTCAGTTCATTAGAACTCTGCATGTAAATTCACCCTTTCCCCTGGATTCCAGAGTTTAGTAATACATCTTTTTAATACAATTGCCAACAAGTCATTGCTGTTGACTGAAAGATTGTTTTTGGCTCAAAATCTACTCATTCTTGAAAATTAAATTAACTACCCAGTTAAGCAACAAACCTGTCTCGTATGCCTTTATCTGGGCATTAGTTGCTCTCTAACCCCACCTAGTGGTTGTGGCATGTAACAACGTGGTGCCTCAACTGATCTGGCTGCCATGGTGGTACCACATCAGTGCCACGACCAGCACTTTCAAGGTACAACCACTGTATATAACTAATTATAAGCCTACAGTAGTGTCATTAGTAGCCTGGTATCTCAAATGTGTTGCTGTACGCTGTAGGGTGAAGTTGGTGAACAATCGGTAGCATAGGCCTATAGTATAAAATATATTTCTTGGCTAGCCCCACCACCCAACAAGTCCAAGAGCCGCTACTGGGCACATTGATAGTTGTTTAACATGTAAATGACAGAACAGATGCAGAATGAATAGCAGGGACCTTTACAAAGTCAAAGATTTGTGAAGTGGTCCCCCATTACTTGTGTATAGATTTCCAAGTCCAATCAAGTGCTTTTCCATGTGTCATACATTCATACGTTACAGTCAATTTAAAGAAGCTAGCCTAGTTATGTCACTTTTAGTAATAAAATGGTTATAAAAAGAGGCTTTGGTAGATTAGACTTTCATTAAGGGTTAACACTGCTTCTTTATAGGATTAGAGATTCCTGCTTTGAGCCTGACAGTGTCTTTTCGATTTCTACTGACTCCTGCTTTAATATTGTTGCATTGATATGTGCTTCCATGTAACTCAGGTTGTTGAATCCTGTTGATACTACATTATATTCACGTCATTGATTGCATTTGTCCCATAGTTTATTTACATGCATGTAAAGATAGGGACATGTTATATACAGATAGGTTAATGTATTGGTATTTTCTGTCATAGAGAGATTGATGATGCTGTTAGAATGTGATTGGTTAGTGGTCTCCCATTACCTTTTGAGCTCTTGCTGGTCAATACAGTGGAATGACCATGTGCCAAATAAAATGCATATCTTCAATTATCGATGGAGTCCACAGATGCTATATATATATATATATATATATATATATATATATATATATATACTTATTTGATATGACAAAACAAAAAAATATTAGATAGAGCAGGCTTCCTTTCTGTCTCCCTCCCTATTATAGGGATACTCTAATAGCTGGACCTGTGGGAAACATTACAACAATGGCAAGGGGGCAGTTGATAAAATGACAACATTAATGACACTTGATAACTTATTTGTTTCATTGGCATCTCATATTGTTGATTTTAACTGACACTGTTTTCTGACAAATTAAACATAGTCTTTAATATAGCCTATTGATATCTGTGTCATATATAGATAATGTTGTTGTTTTGTAGAAGGTTGCATAGAGCATGTCTGGGGGGAGGAGGGATGGGTGGAGCACAGTAAGTTAGATTGTGATTGGTGAAGAGATGGTTCTATTGTTGTTTTTGGCCAATCATTCAGAGCAGTCAGTGTGTTCACCCCACACTCTCTAGTATAAGAAGAATTGGTCTGTGTCATTTCTCCACAAGTCTTCCAGGATATCAACCATTTCTGATCAGATCTGACTGTGGACTCCAGACATCAGGATAAGATGAACTCTGTTAAACTCAACTCTGCTGAACAGGAGGAAAACAAAGACCTTGGTATGTTGCTTACTCTACCTCCATTTACCCTCTTGGGTTTCCTCAATATTTTTTACTCTCAATATGCCATTTGTTTCATTGTCATTCAACCTTTAACTCTGTTGTAGATTAGATAGATTTTCATAAACATGGTCCTCACTAATGATAAAATAGCACAATAATTGTCTATTCAGTCTGTGTGGAGGGATTCCTCGATTCAGAGGGATGTGGTCATTTCAGAAACATGCCTACTAATGACATCATCGATAGGGAATCCAATAATAATAGAAACTGCAGGCTTTCTATTTATGAAAAGATAACATGCTATATGGATGGATGAATGACATGCAAACCATTTTTTCATACCTGACCGTGATATATTTTTGCCATTTTATTGTGAACTGTTGTTTGGACCAATTATATTAAGACTAGAAGCTCGGCCGCCCTTCGGGCGGCCGAACGTCTAGTCGGCGACCTGGCCAACTCGGGAACAATGTAAATAGGGAATGAATGCCCCGCCCTTTAATGCAAACCCCATTATACCTGTTGTCATAGGATCCGTTTTGACCATCTGTTTGCGTGTGTCCATTTATGCCCATATATGGAGAGATATGTCTGTCTACGTCCATTTTCTGCCCATATATGGAGATCTCTGTAGGACCTGGTTTGACCATCTGTTTGCCTGTGCCCATTTATGCCCATATATGGAGTTTGCAACCTGGCCAACTCGGGAATGATGTAAATAGGGAATGAATGCCCCACCCTTTAATGCAAACCCCATTATATGGAGATCTCGGTATCTGGCTGTGTCCCTTTTTATGCCCATATACTCTATCTGTGTCCATATTTTATGCCCATATGCCCATATATGGAGATCTCTGTATCTGCCCATATGCCCATATATGGAGATCTCAGTCTGTGTCCCTTTTATGCCCATATATCTGCGTCCATTTTATGCCCATATGCCCATATATGGAGATCTCTGTATCTGCCCATATGCCCATTCTCTGTATCAGTCTGTGTCCCTTTTATGCCCATATACGGAGATATCTGTCATAGAGATCTCAGTCTGTGTCCCTTTTATGCCCATATATCTGTCTGTGTCCCTTTTATGCCCATATATGGAGATATCTGTCGGGTCGAGGCGCCCATATACGGAGATATCTGTCATGGAGATCTCAGTCTGTGTCCCTTTTATGCCCATATATCTGTCTGTGTCCCTTTTATGCCCATATACGGAGATATCTGTCGGGTCGAGGCAAGGCCCCTGTATTGCCCATATATGGAGATCTCTGTATCTGCCCATATGCCCATATATGGAGATCTCAGTCTGTCGGGTCGAGGCTAGGCCCCTGTATCTGCCTGCAGTGATGTCACAATGACTCAGCGCTTGCGCCCGGCACTGCAGTGATGTCACAATGAGTCAGCGCTTGCGCCGATTTTGCGCCGATTTCCGCATAAGGAGATTCCGAACGTTTCGCGCCGGTTAGGGAAAACCGCGCGTCGGGTCGGGTCGAGGCCCGGCACTGCACTCCGTGCCGCGGCGGGGAACGCGCGTGCCGAATCTGAAGCCGGTGGGACGAACGGTTCTCGAGATACGCGGATTACAAACACACACGCAGAGACTTCTCGCATTTATAGATAGATAGGTTTAAAAGTTGTGAACTTGTCCTTTAACACATTTTCTTTCTTTCCAATTCAGTGTTGCATCACCAGTCTGGCCTCCCTGTCCTACAAGAGGTGAATGTAAAAAGAAGGTTGGTTAAGCAAAAACAACACAGCTGTGATCAGTGTGGAAAACATTTCCTTAGCATCTCCAGACTTAAAAGCCACCAGAGAATTCACACTGGAGAGAAACCCTATGGATGTGATCAGTGTGGACACCACTTCTCTGAAATGTCCAGCCTTAAAAAACACCAGAGAATTCACACTGGAGAGAAACCATATGGATGTGATCACTGTGGACACCACTTCTCTAACATGTCCAGCCTTAAAAAACACCAGAGAATTCACACTGGAGAGAAACCATATGGATGTGATCACTGTGGACAACACTTCTCTAAAATGTACAACCTTAAAACCCACAAAAGAATTCACACTGGAGAGAAACCATATGGATGTGATCACTATGGAAAACACTTCTGTCAAATGTCCAAGCTTAAAATACACCAGCGAATTCACACTGGAGAGAAACCCTATGGATGTGATCAGTGTGGACAACACTTCTCTCAAATGTCCAGCCTTAAAACCCACCAGAGAATTCACACAGGAGAGAAACCCTATGGATGTGATCAGTGTGGACAACACTTCTCTCAGATGTCCCACCTTAAAAATCACCAGAGAATTCACACTTTATAATGAACTAGAAAATACATTCCTGCAGAAATTGCGTGGGCTGCTGGGCTCTCTGAAAACATGCACAAAGTATATTATGTGCTGTAGAACATGTACACATCCTTCCTTCGATGGACGTTTTATTCGGTTCAAGCCCAAGCAGTAAAATAAATGGTAAAACAGAATCCATTACCCAGTGTATTCCATACTGTTCGTGTTTAAAACAAAGAGGGAAAGTACAAACCATAACATTGTAACGGTGTTCTACAATGACACACTATGAGCCCAATCATGTGTCCTTCACCACACCAGGTTGTATTGTTCTGAAGGAATTAGAGTAATCATGTACAAATTAATTTTCTATAGGAACTTGAATGTGTCTTAATGGCTCTGCTTGAATAACAAGATGGAGATGAGACTCTCTTTCACACATGGGCACATTCAGGGCCGGCTCCTCAATATGGGCTAGTGGGGCTTAGCCCCTCCTATCTTATGGGGAAAAAATAAAATAAAATCTTAAAAATAAAATTATTATTATTTTTTATTTTTATTTTTATTTTTTTGGACAAGATATTTTTATATGCTGGTGGAACCTAAAGCGGTAACAGCATCAAAAAGTAAAAAAAAAAAAGAAAGAAACAATGGCGGATGCTCCAGGCGCAAGTATTAAAATGAATGAAGTGGATTAACTACTTAAAAATAAGTTTTCTCTCATGTCCACGGGAGAAAAATTAGAAGTAAAGAGACTAGGGCCACATCGCCCAAAGGACATAAAAATAACGCAAAAAGAAAAGCGTCAAAATCGTACATTTTGTGTGAGCTGGTTTGAAAAAAAAGACTGGTTGACAGCAAGTGTTTCCAAAAAAGCACTGTTTTGTTTTCCATGCTTGCTATTTGGGGGAGAGACGGCATGGACCGAGATGGGTATTGTGGATTTGAAACACTTAACAGAAAAAATTAGGAAACATGATAACTGCTCGAATCACATTGGAAACTGCCTAAAGTTGTCAATGTTGGGGAAAGTCAACATCGCAAGTCAACTTGATGAGGGGCACCGAATTGGAATACAGAGACACAATGAGCAGGTGAAGAAAAACAGGCATGCATTAACACGTATTGTGGACGCTGTAGATTTTTGTGGGACACATGAGCTTGCTCTACGGGGATCAGATGAAACAGCTGGCTCACTCCATAAAGGAGTGTTTCTGGACCTTGTGGATCGATACTCCTGTTTAGACAGCCAGTTAGCTGAACACCTGTCAAGCACAAATGTTGCAAAGTACACGTCTAAGACCAGCCAAAATGAGCTACTTGAGTGTATGCTATTAGTTTATGAACAAAAACTGGCTGATGATATTTCCCATGCACCGTTTGTGGCCGTGCAAGCTGACGAGACCACGGATGTGGCTTGTAAATGTCAGTGCGTTATTGTGCTCCGCTTCATCAGTGAAGGCTCCGTTGTGGAGCGATTTTTGGGTTTTTTCCCGTTAGTGGACAGAACTGCGGTGGGACTTGAACAACTCATAAAAGAGAAGCTTCAGCCATATAAATTGGAAAATAAACTGATCGCACAGACGTACGATGGGGCGGCTGTAATGAGCGGCGCAATATCAGGCTTACAGACCAGGCTGAAAGAAACCTTCCCTCACGCGCACTTTGTGCACTGCTATGCGCACCAGTTAAACCTCATAATGCAGCAGGCTTGCTCAAGTTTCACTCCCGTCAGGGTCTTCTTTGCGAACTTAACTGCTTTTACAACATTTTTTTCCAAGTCCACCAAGAGAACGGAGGTCCTGGATGCAGTGTGTGGGAGGAGGATCCCAGCCGCAGGGCAAACACGGTGGAATTTTAAAAGCCGCACAGTCCATACCGTGTTTGAAAATAAAGACACGTTGAAAAGGTGTTTTGATAAAATATGGAATGATCCGTCTTCGGACGATATTTCAATCCAGCAAGCCCACGGACTGTCTGCAATGCTAGAGGATGCTGGCTTTCTTTTCTTTTTATCATTCTTCCACGAAGCGCTCTATCATGTTGACATACTGTACAGCCTGCTTCAAAAGCGAACCACAGATCCCATCAAAACAAAAAAAGCCCTAGATCATTTTCCCCTGGCGATAACTGGAATAAAGGGCACTGTGGCCACACATTACGCACAGCCAGACGCACACCCCGACGCACAGCCAGACGCACGGCACGACGCACAGACCAGCGCACAGCCAGCTGCTGCAGCAGCACGGCCGCGCAGGGGGCAGCCTGCGAATCATGTCCCAATAGCCCAAAACTGCTGTGACATTATGATCCAACAAGCAAATGTCCGCTTTTCGAAAGCACAGCATTTAGTGGCATTTGATTTAATTGACACTGGAAAGTTTGTGGAGTATAAGACCAGTTTCCCCCAGAAACAGCTGGACATCGCATGCGAGCATTTCCCTATGCTCTACAAAGACAAAATGAAAGGCGAGCTGGTGGCGATGTACAGTAGTGCCGACTTTGAGGAGATAAATTCTACAATGGCACTTCTGAAGATGCTGACTGAGAATGAGCTTGAGAAGACTTTTTCTGAAACATTGAAATTAACCCAAATTGCCATCACAACTCCCATGGTCACAGCTGAGTCAGAGAGATGTTTCAGCACACTGAAGAGGATCAAAACATTTCTTCGGAGTACAATGGGACAGGATAGGCTGAATGCCTTGGCTATGCTGTCTATTGAAAGGGAGTGTATCCAAAAGACACCAGGCTTCTATGATAAGGTGATTGATACGTTTGCATCCCAGAAAGACCGTCGATGTGCGCTTTTCTTCAGATGAGGTAAGCCCCAGCTGAGCACTTATTTCCCCTCCTGTATCATTGTGCAATAATATTGCATAATTTACACATTTATATTATATTATAATTCGTTTTTGTCCGTGTGTTTGACAATCTGTTGCAGTTGTAATACAAACAACTAATAGTTGTGTGTGTGTGTGTGTGTGTGTGTGTGTGTGTGTGTGTGTGTGTGTGTGTGTGTGTGTGTGTGTGTGTGTGTGTGTTTTGTGTAGATCCTCTGGGAAAGAGAGAGAGGGAGGAAGGCCTAATTTGTGTGAATCTGAGGGGACACTCCAGTCCTCTTTCAGTCCTCTGGAATTCACATCTCACAGACTATACACTGACACATTGAAAGACATTCAGAGACAATTAAGGACTGATGATGTTCAGGATTCATGTTCAGCAGTAGCACAGTAGCATGACAAATCAATATTTCTGTATCTGAGTTTCTTCATCGGTGACAAGAGATGAACAGAGTGAAATAAAGCTCAATGTGAAGTATTGTTGTGTGTGTGTGTGTGTGTGTGTGTGTGTGTGTGTGTGTGTGTGTGTGTGTGTGTGTGTGTGTGTGTGTGTGTGTGTGTGTGTGTGTGAGAGAGAGAGAGAGAGAGTACATGTGTTTTTTGCATCATCAGGTTGACTGGTTGTTGTGGAACATTTGCTATATAACTAATTATAAGCCTACAGTAGTGTCATTAGTAGCCTGGTATCTCAAATGTGTTGCTGTACGCTGTAGGGTGAAGTTGGTGAACAATCGGTAGCATAGGCCTATAGTATAAAATATATTTCTTGGCTAGCCCCACCACCCAACAAGTCCAAGAGCCGCTACTGGGCACATTGATAGTTGTTTAACATGTAAATGACAGAACAGATGCAGAATGAATAGCAGGGACCTTTACAAAGTGTATAGATTATACATTACTTGTGTATAGATTTCCAAGTCCAATCAAGTGCTTTTCCATGTGTCATACATTCATACGTTACAGTCAATTTAAAGAAGCTAGCCTAATTATGTCACTTTTAGTAATAAAATGGTTATAAAAAGAGGCTTTGGTAGATTAGACTTTCATTAAGGGTTAACACTGCTTCTTTATAGGATTAGAGATTCCTGCTTTGAGCCTGACAGTGTCTTTTCTTTTGGATTTCTACTGACTCCTGCTTTAATATTGTTGCATTGATATGTGCTTCCATGTAACTCAGGTTGTTGAATCCTGTTGATACTACATTATATTCACGTCATTGATTGCATTTGTCCCATAGTTTATTTACATGCATGTAAAGATAGGGACATGTTATATACAGATAGGTTAATGTATTGGTATTTTCTGTCATAGAGAGATTGATGATGCTGTTAGAATGTGATTGGTTAGTGGTCTCCCATTACCTTTTGAGCTCTTGCTGGTCAATACAGTGGAATGACCATGTGCCAAATAAAATGCATATCTTCAATTATCGATGGAGTCCACAGATGCTATATATATATATATATATATATATATATATACTTATTTGATATGACAAAACAAAAAAATATTAGATAGAGCAGGCTTCCTTTCTGTCTCCCTCCCTATTATAGGGATACTCTAATAGCTGGACCTGTGGGAAACATTACAACAATGGCAAGGGGGCAGTTGATAAAATGACAACATTAATGACACTTGATAACTTATTTGTTTCATTGGCATCTCATATTGTTGATTTTAACTGACACTGTTTTCTGACAAATTAAACATAGTCTTTAATATAGCCTATTGATATCTGTGTCATATATAGATAATGTTGTTGTTTTGTAGAAGGTTGCATAGAGCATGTCTGGGGGGAGGAGGGATGGGTGGAGCACAGTAAGTTAGATTGTGATTGGTGAAGAGATGGTTCTATTGTTGTTTTTGGCCAATCATTCAGAGCAGTCAGTGTGTTCACCCCACACTCTCTATAAGAAGAATTGGTCTGTGTCATTTCTCCACAAGTCTTCCAGGATATCAACCATTTCTGATCAGATCTGACTGTGGACTCCAGACATCAGGATAAGATGAACTCTGTTAAACTCAACTCTGCTGAACAGGAGGAAAACAAAGACTTTGGTATGTTGCTTACTCTACCTCCATTTACCCTCTTGGGTTTCCTCAATATTTTTTACTCTCAATATGCCATTTGTTTCATTGTCATTCAACCTTTAACTCTGTTGTAGATTAGATAGATTTTCATAAACATGGTCCTCGCTAATGATAAAATAGCACAATAATTGTCTATTCAGTCTGTGTGGAGGGATTCCTCGATTCAGAGGGATGTGGTCATTTCAGAAACATGCCTACTAATGACATCATCGATAGGGAATCCAATAATAATAGAAACTGCAGGCTTTCTATTTATGAAAAGATAACATGCTATATGGATGGATGAATGACATGCAAACCATTTTTTCATACCTGACCGTGATATATTTTTGCCATTTTATTGTGAACTGTTGTTTGGACCAATTATATTAAGATAGGTTTAAAAGTTGTGAACTTGTCCTTTAACACATTTTCTTTCTTTCCAATTCAGTGTTGCATTACCAGTCTGGCCTCCCTGTCCTACAAGAGGTGAATGTAAAAAGAAGGTTGGTTAAGCAAAAACAACACAGCTGTGATCAGTGTGGAAAACATTTCCTTAGCATCTCCAGACTTAAAAGCCACCAGAGAATTCACACTGGAGAGAAACCCTATGGATGTGATCAGTGTGGACACCACTTCTCTGAAATGTCCAGCCTTAAAAAACACCAGAGAATTCACACTGGAGAGAAACCATATGGATGTGATCACTGTGGACACCACTTCTCTAACATGTCCAGCCTTAAAAAACACCAGAGAATTCACACTGGAGAGAAACCATATGGATGTGATCACTGTGGACAACACTTCTCTAAAATGTACAACCTTAAAACCCACAAAAGAATTCACACTGGAGAGAAACCATATGGATGTGATCACTGTGGAAAACACTTCTGTCAAATGTCCAAGCTTAAAATACACCAGCGAATTCACACTGGAGAGAAACCCTATGGATGTGATCAGTGTGGACAACACTTCTCTCAAATGTCCAGCCTTAAAACCCACCAGAGAATTCACACAGGAGAGAAACCCTATGGATGTGATCAGTGTGGACAACACTTCTCTCAGATGTCCCACCTTAAAAATCACCAGAGAATTCACACTTTATAATGAACTAGAAAATACATTCCTGCAGAAATTGCGTGGGCTCTCTGAAAACATGCACAAAGTATATTATGTGCTGTAGAACATGTACACATCCTTCCTTCGATGGACGTTTTATTCGGTTCAAGCCCAAGCAGTAAAATAAATGGTAAAACAGAATCCATTACCCAGTGTATTCCATACTGTTCGTGTTTAAAACAAAGAGGGAAAGTACAAACCATAACATTGTAACGGTGTAAAGCTGAACAGCCTGCATTAGAGCAAATGAATGCATGTATTATCATTTAGTATAAGTCTCATTGCATCTACCTTTGTTATGTTGTATTATGCTTCATACATCCAGCCATATGACAGAAGGACATGCAACATGATAACAGCAGCCTTTAGAGAACATTATTGTGTGTATTCCTTTATTGCTTTGTTAAATGTAAATGATGGTTGGTAAAGATTGTGCAGACAATACCCTCACTGTTTGTATTTCAAATAGAGGGAAAGTACAAACAATAATATTGTAACTGTGTAAAGCTGAACAGCTTGAATTAGAGCAAATGTGATGTATGTATTATCATTTAGTATATGTCCAATTGCATCTACCTACATTATTATAACCATCTAGAATGATAGCAGCAACATTTAGAGAATATTGTGTGTGTATTCCTTTATTGCTTTGTTAAATGTAAATGATAGTTGGTACAGATTCTGCAGTCACAAATAAAGACAACATTAAAAGTCTGTGTTTGTGGAGCTTTTGTTTGTGCTTTTGGTACTTTTGATAATAGGAGTAGTGTGTGTTTGGTAATATCAGTCAACCACAGGAAATACAAATTGGAAGGTAATAACTAATAACACACATTATAATATCCTTTGGGATACACAAACATGTCTGTGTGTCCAAAAACATAGTTACTGCACTTTGTCTTTGTAAGGCAGAACAGGTGTTTCATTAAAAGCTAAAACAGCTCTCCTCTGGACTAAAGGTGAATTCACTCAGCTATAGATTTTGTTTGGTTCTCCTCCTGTAGTGAGCTAGCTTTAATTGGGACATGGCTTTATTACATAGTTTAAACATAGTAGCAGCAACTCTTGACAGTAAATGGATCAGTAGCACTGCAGCGGTGGAAAAATATCCTAAATGTCATAAAGGTTTCAACACTAATGTCACATAATGACTGTGCAGCAAGAAGTTGTCACATACTTAATGCTGCCATGTGGGACACAGACCCGGACCTTTGTTACCATGATAAGCTGCGTATTTGCCACGATTCCCATTCCAGAGAAGTCACACTGGAGAGAAGCCCTATGGCTGTGATCATTGTGGAAAACACTTCTCTCAAATGTCCAACCTTAAAGGACACCAGAGAATTCACACTGGGGAGAAACCCACTTAACTTAATTACTTTATAATGAACTAGAACATACACTCCTGCAGAAACTGTGTGGACTCTCTGAAAACCTTCACAAAGTATAGTATGTGCTGTAGAAAATGTACACATCCTTCCTTCAATGGACTTTTTATTCAGTTCAAGCCCAAGCAGTAAAATAAATGGTAAAACGGAATGCATCTCCCAGTGTATTCCACACTGTTCGTGTTAAAAACAAAGAAGCTGAACAGCTTGTGTTAGAGCAAACAAATGCAAGTATTATCATTTAGTATATGTCCCATTGCATCTACTGTTATGTTTTTTATTATGCTTCATACATCCAACCATTATGACAGAAGGACATGCAAAATGATAGCAGCAACCTTTAGAGAACATCATTGTGTGTGTATTCCTTTATTGCTTTGTTAAATGTAAATGATGGTTGGTAAAGATTGTGCAGTCACAAATAAAGACAACATTCAAAGTCAATGGGCGTATTTGGAGTTTTTGTTTATGTTTTTGGAGCTTTTGATTATAGGAGTTTTGCGTGTGTGTGTGGTAATATCAGTCAACCACATGATATACATATTGGAAGGCAATGACACACCTTATAATATCCTTTTGGATACACACACATGTCAGTGTGCCCAAAAACATAGTTACTGCACTTTGGCTTTGTAACGCAGAATATGTGTGTCATTACACCACCTGTGACATAATATGAATGGAATCCAGGCAGCGTTGGTCAGAATTAATTCAGTCTGTAGTGTGTGGTTATTTGGAGCTCTGTGGGTATGCTCATTTTTAAACATTACAATGAAAATGACATGCAGTTATGCAGGCTTATCACATATTCTGAACACAACAAGCAGTTCTACATTCTAACACGTTTGATAATCTGTCCAATATTAGCCTACTGTGTGCATTTTTTGCATGTGTCCTTCACCACACCAGTTGTTAGATTTTACAAGGAGGTGGTGTCCTCTCCACCACACAAGGGTTAATAATGAGAACATATACATCCCTTCTTAGTAAGTGGTTAATAGGAGCTCTGTGGCCATGCTCATTTCACACATTCCATTTAAAATGGCATGCTCTGATGTAGGCATATCACATATTCTGAACACAACAAGCAGTAGTTCTAATACATTGGATAATGTGTCCAATATATCCGTTCTAAATTCTAACAAAGCACACCCAACATAACCAAGTTCATAAACAGTGCACAGAGAACACATGCTATGTATACTGTAGCGTTGAATGGGATCCCAGCAGTGTTGATCAGAATTAATTCAGTCTGTAGTGTGTGGTTAATAGGAGCTCTGTGGGTATGTCGATTATTTGTTTACACTTTCCATTTATACCAACATGCTGTGATGTAGACATATCAAATATTGAGAACACAGCTTTTAGTGATACAATGTTTGCAAAACAAATGCTTCTGTAGATTAGTATTTCACTGTTAGATTTGACCTGGATATGGTAAATGTATGTATTGTATTCTCAAATCGAAATATCTGAGTGGTTGTTTAGGCTAAAACTTGTATAACAAGCAGCTCTACATTCTAACACATTGGGTAATGTGTCCATTATAGCCTAATGTTTGTCTTGTCTTTTGCTCTGGCCAAGAGCCTGGTCATTAAAACATCTCCAAGAACTGTTTAGTAACAGCTGTGATGTTCTACAATGATACACTATGAGCCCAATCATGTGTACTTCACCACACCAGGTTGTATTGTTCTGAAGGAATTAGAGTAATCATGTACAAATTAAGTTTCTATAGGAACTCGAATGTGTCTTAATGGCTCTGCTTGAATAACAAAAACATTTTTTTTTTTCAAAAAAATTTTTTGGACCTCCAGAAATGTATTAGGCATGATCGCGATCTCGAAATTGCATGTTTAACCCCCATACCAACCCATTCTTTCAAACATGGCAGCCATGTTTGTTTACATCTGAAGAAAACATAATGGCTGATAACCCAGAGGAAAGCAGAATCCATGATTGAGCCCTCATCTATTGCTCGTTTGTTTCTCAAGCCACAAATGAGACCAAGGTGATACAAAAAGGAGATCTCAGCTATTGCTCCTGTTTCTCCTCTATTTCTGGGGAGCAACATGCCTCAGATGGAAGCTCTGATGAGCTTTACAGGAGATCTCAATAATTTCTCAAATGTTGCTCAATTTAGCAGAATTGTTGCATCTCAAATTTAGCTCAGAGTTACATAAAAAGGAGCTCTCAATATAATCTCATTTAAAGCTCATTTAAGCCTTTTAGATACATCTCAGATTTGTCTCAGAATGATCTGTAAAAGAGCTCTCAACATAATCTCATTTAAATCACATTTAAGGCTCAGATTGGCCAGTTAATCTATAGCTGTAAATTAGATGCAGTATTCAATCATTCTCATTTGATCAGCCACATGCATGCGTGTTCAATTTGTGTTTAAGTTTACCTAATGTGTTGTCTTATGTAAAACACATTTTCTTATATTACTCCTTCAGATTTTATCCAAATTTCATGCAAATCGGTACACATCTCTATGGTCGGATCAGTTAAGATTTTTTTGTCCATCCCAATTGGCTAAGATTTACATAAGATTGACAGGAGTGGCCCGAACAAAATGCTGCCAAGATGCTGATAATACCATGGATACTTCTGTTGGATACTTCTTAGGGCTGTTCTATCGATACATCGATTTTGATATGAGACTAGATATCATCTGGGATCTTACTTATGCTCATTTTGATTTGGTAATAAGTTATTACTAATAACTTAAGATTTACATTATACGTTCAAAAGTAGCAGATCGACGACAAGCTCACAACCAGTGGCTCTCGTCCTTTTCAGGCGGTGACCCCTCAAAATAATCATATTTGAACTGGAGACCCCCGAAAATAATCATGGAATTTAGGAGGGTTAAGGTGTTACATTTAGTTTGACTCGGTTTCACAGATACATGTGAAAACAGCAGATCTACAAGCTTACAATGGCATTGGTGCCATTTTTGAGAGACTATTAGATTAGATATCTTCATTATCCACAAGGGAAATTTGTTTTGCTCGGGTCAATGCATATCAAACATAAATATACAATACAATAAAACACCCAGCAAAGTACTTCAGTTCTATATAAAAAAGTATAAAATGATTATAAATATTAAAAGGTATTTAAAAGAAAGCAAAGTCCTCCATCCAGTGATGATCCTGGTGGCCAAAAGAAAAAAGTCAGTGAGTAATTATAATCATGAAGCATTATGAGTGCTTATGCTGTAACTATAGTGCAAGCATTATTACATTGCATGTACAGTGTGTGATCATAGAATGCTTTCTAATGGGACTTTGTTATTGTTATAATGTTGAGTATTTATCCAAAACCATTAAATGTGGCTTTGAGAGTAATTTCTGTAATATGGGTCTGAAAGAGCTAGGCGGGGTGCCCAAGACAACAGCCAATGGAGAAACCTGACCATTAAATGGTTCTCATAATATGCGAACAAGTCTTGGTTTAATGTTTGCCCTGAATCTCAAATAAACAAAACTGTGAAAAAAAAGAAAGTGAGAAGTGAGTGAAACTAGCCAATGAGGGAGCAGCATTCTCGGTGAAGTTACCACCAACAAGTGTGACCTAATATAAATAACAAGGCGCAAGTTGGCACCTCGACAGAGTGTCAACTTGCCCACCCACATACATATGTACAGCACCGATCATGCATGAATGTATGTGAAATCAACATTGTAAGCTAGCATGATATACTTTTCTGAACATGCTATAAATAAAGCAAGCAAACAAGTCAGCATTCCAAAGTAAAGAGGCTACACCAAGTGTCGTGCAGTAACACATCAGCGAATAAAGCCTGCACAACCCTCTGACTCAGTGTAAAGTATAAAGTATAAAGTATAAACTTACTACTACAACAACTGATAGAGTTACACAAATGGAGTTCATATTTCATTGAGGTTCTAGTTGAAGCACAGTTGAAGCTTGAAACACACTTCACAAGCTGGACAATATACTCTCAAGACTCACTAGAACAGTGAATGCAAACCAGCACTCGTAAGTTGCTAGTAAGATGCATATCTAAAAAACAACTGACTCAATATATTGGGAGATTTACGAAACCATATGTTATGTTATTCATGTCATATTATGTTTTGATACCGAATGTTGCAGTTAGCTATGAAAACGTCACATATTTTCCTTCTGTAATACCTTAATTTGTTGACATTGTGATATAACGTGACATCACCTCATCAAAGATCAAATCCTGGATATCCATACAGTACATGGAGATGATTGGATCATCACCTAGATCTCCATATAGAGCTGACCTACATCTGATTCCCAGATGATTCCCTGTTAGGGCAACCAGCAACCACACTAATAGAATCCCTTTTATGCCCATAAAAAGGGACAAGGACTGAGAGACAGATACTGACACGCACAGATGCATGTCTGGGGTCTCACAGCACACGGTTGGTTCTACAGAAAGGGATCTCCATATTGGCATAAAGGGGATTGTATGTATGATTTCAGACGTCATAGACGTCATACGACTTTCACATAACGAGTGACAGAGTAAGCATGTCTGGGGTCTTACAGCACATGGTTGGTTCTACAGATGCCTCAATGTCTATAGCTGACCTCAGCTGACCTGACCTCAGGTCAGGTCAGCCCATATGGAGATCCCTGATGTCATGGATCTCTATATATGGGGCTGACCAACACTGACATCATCAACTCTACATCACCTGGATTGGTAGTAAATCTCCTGTTCTCCCATATGCCCAAACAGATGGCAAGGGCGAGGTCGCTTTTTGTCCATAGGCGTCTTACTAGTGTTGATTATTGTAGAAATACTGACAGTATCCATAGAATACCACTGTGTTTAAGGGTCCAGAACAGGTCCTACTTATTAAGAGTCCCTGGATTCTCTACAGAATGTTGATCAATGCTGATGTATGTTCTTAGTTTTGCTTATTACGCTATCTGCCTTGTGCCATATGATATGTAGTCAAATAGTTACATCTTATTTTTATCATACGTGTTCTAAATATGATCTTATAATAGCTCAATATCTTTTATATCTAACTATTCATTTACTGAATGTCTGTCCGTCTGACCGTCTCTGTGCATGCTGACATCACTGATACTAACAGTGTCGCCACAATGGTAACAATGCCCAACTGACATCACTGACTGACATCACTACAGTGCCCACATTTGGAGATTACATTACAGACTGGCCTGGACACTGAACACCAGGGACGTGCAGAGAATGTTAGAGAGGTAGGGGCTGACATTTCTAAAAGGGCCTTTTGGTGAAAATATTGAAAATAGCAGACCTGCAAGCTCACAACGCGTCGCAGCGTCGTGCAATTCTCTTGAATGCTGCCTGCAGGTATAGAATGGAAAGAGAGCATTTGCATTTCTTTCACCATAGTAAAAATTGCATTCTTGGTCTGGAGAGGGCACTTTTTACAGATAAGGGCAGGGGCTCAAGCCCCCTTTGATGTCAATGTGTGCACGTGCCTGCTGAACACTATACAGTATATGGGCATAAAAGAGAGCTTGTAATTGTACATGTCCTTACTGCTGTATGCATTGCAAAGGTGGTAGATAAAAAACAGAACATCTCTGTGTAAAGACCCCAGAATTGCGGCCTAAACTCAGGCGGCAATGGCAACAGACAGACGGACAGACAGACAGTGTGTGCGTGCACAAAACACGTACAATACACCGTATGACGCTTATCTAACAGTACACAGCAGCATGCTGCTTTGATAATGACCTCTGAATCTTGAATCTAGCCCCTCTAGAAGGGTTAGAAATCGACCAAAGCATTTTCACGCAACAGGACCTCATTGGACTCAGCGTCAAAAAGTAAGTCAGAATGACTGTCTTTTATCTGAAAAATAAAATAATAATAATTGATGCCGTCTGAATTTTGTCTTTTCCTCGAAATATAAAAAAAAATGTCTGATTTTGATTGATTTTAAGGACTCTACAGAGCCGAGAGAGTGTTTTCTACTGGTGATTCAGTCAGAGTGTATCAAAGGGTGCGCTTGTTTTATTGTCCACGACATTGCAAGCGGCGCGAAGTTCAGCGGCGCGAGTGCCCGCGAAGAGCGGGCCAGGGCCGCGCGGCGCTCCGCCGGCCGCGCGGAGTTACGAAGCCGTGGTGAATGCAATCGTTATATTTATGCCCAGGCCGTAAGGCCTGGGCAAGCCCACGATAAACGCCCGCGCAGTCCGGTGCGCATTTCCGAACGCACCATTTGATACACTCGGACTGAAACACCAGAGGAAAACACCATCCCCTACAGAGCCAGCACAACATGCAGTACAATTAAGTTACAGATAAGGACCAGAAGGGTGACTGCTCTCCATTCTGACATGCTGCCATTTCGACATCAACTTCTTATTGTCGGAGTGGCAGCACTTCCATAGAGGTTAAGTTTAGGGTTAGGGTTAGAGATAGGGTTAGTGTCGGAATGGAGACATGTCGGAATGGAGACATGTAACCGGACAAGAAGTACTGTACAATACAGTAGGTACAGAATAATACGATCACAATAAACACACCTTTAACAAATATAAATAAATTGTACAGATGTATACAGTACACCCTATACAATCATCTGGCCTGGTACAGAGCAAGAGACAATGTCAATATATATTTAAGTGTACAGGCATACGTGTACAGTCTATATGTCCAGGATGGAATGAACAGAATTCACTGAGGTACAACTTAGGAGCCTTCCTTAAGTTGAGGGAATTCCTGAACCTCCTTTTGAAGAGAATGATCTTAAAGTTCCTGAGTTGATAAAAGAATATAATCTTTGAGAATAAATACTTAGAGATTACTTAAGAACAGTTGGATACTTGCAAGCTATTAGAACCAATCGGGCCAATCTGTCTGTTCACAGACTTAAACAGACTCAATGAAAGAGAATTGCGTAATGATTAAATAAACTTGACGTCAATGTCATCCACAGTATAGTCTTTACAATCATACTGTCTGATGCAGAACGTGAGAAAATAAGTACCAGCAATTGATTTAAGCCATAGATATGATATCAGCACAGACAACAGGTAACGTTACAGGTGACAGATTGAATAGTCACACACCGTCTAACTCCTACTGCTTACTGCAAGGTTGTGCCATGTCTTGGCCATCTGGCCAGTGATGTATATCGGACCAGTTACCCATTTATAGACCCCTGGACTGGTACACATAATGGAGATCCATGGAGATATGCTGTGAGACCCCAAATATGCTTACTCAATTATTCGGTATGTAAAAGTCCTATGACGACTATCACATCTGACATAATACATACAATCCCTTTTATTCCCAAACATGGAGATCCCTGTCTGACCCAGTCACACAAATATGGGCTGTCTTCCTCCATATATGGGCATTCCCACAAGAAGTCCTGTTAGATATGTGCTTAATATTGATGACATCAGGGATCTCTATATGGTCACCAGTAAGACTCCCGAAGATAAGCGAGATAAGCGACAGTCAGGTCACATGTAAAAATCGGCCTGATGGTGGTGCTAAATGGGACAGATCCATGTTGATGACATGACTCTAACCCCGCCTTGGAGTTCACCTGTGATGTCACAGTGATGTGTCACAGTGACATCAGAGCATGATGTCAGAGCGGCAAACCCATAGACCGTAAAAATGTGTACACATGTACACGACTACACATGGACATCTGTGACATTTCTCATGGTAAACTGCGACTAATTAACAACACATTTTAGGAGTTCAAATAAACATATGTCTATAAGAGTTCATATATATATACCAGTAAGACTCCCTAATCAGGAGATAAATGACTGCCAGGCCCCGGCTCTCCCGGTCGCTCCTAGCCCGAGTTACGACCACTTTTGCATCCGTTCTGGAGCAGCAGGAGTCGGTGGTCCCTGGGAATTCCCTGTGAACAGCCCTGTTGGGGTGTCATTTGGTCATTTTTGGCGGCGGCGCCAGGGGGTCACTGGGGGTCCCTGGATCTCCGGGGGTCCCTGGGAGGGTGGAGGTTGTGCTTTGGCAGGCAAGGACTGTGTGTGCAAAGTGTGACATGGATTGGGGCAACGGTGGCTGAGATATGAGTTGGGGAAAAGTGTGATGTGACGGACAGACTGACTGCCGGTGGAGGTTTTCATTGTAACTGCGACCTGACGGTTGCAATGAGTTCATAAACAGAGCCACTAACATTAATTCCAGTGGTGTAAAGTACATTTACTTAAGTACTGTACAGTTTTGAGGTATTTTTACTTTACTTAAGTATTTCCAATTTTCAGTACACTTCTACTCCATTATCTCAAAGGCAAATATTGTACTTTTACTCTACTACAATAATTTTGAAAACTTTAGTTACTATTACTTTGCAGATATAAATGAGTATATTATAAAACATACATCCACTTTAACCTATTCTAAACTTGGCTATTTGAAAATAGCAGATCTACAAGCTCACAACGCGTCGCGATTCGACGTGTTGTGAGCTTGTAGATCACAATGAGAGGAGAGAACGAGAGAGCTAGAGAGAGAGAGAGAGAGAGAGAGAGAGAGAGAGAGAGAGAGAGAGAGAGAGAGAGACTCTGATTGGCTGAAGCATACGTCATCATCTATTTCCAGCTATGGAGACACGCTACGTCATGCCGTTCTCAAGTTTGAAAATAGCCGCCTCCCCTTCCCCAAGCGAGAGAGAACAGAGTGAGAGACGGTCCGTCGCCCGTTGTTATTAATTAATATGGATTGGGAATCATATCCTCCTCTGAATACAGCATGTACAAGGAGCGAAAGTCCAAAAAAGGTAAGATAATTTCATTATGTTTATAAATGTCAACACAGTCGTGGCTGTGGGAACTTGGCTGGTAGCTAGCTGCTACAGGCTAGCCTATATGGCTAGCCCAGGCAGATAGGATAGCATGGCTCGTTTTTTGGAAGCTTAGCTGTTAGATAATTAAAGCTGCAAATCTGTCTATTGAGGGTCCATTCCTTGTAGAAGGAGTGACAGTGGAAAAAAATGTAAGATAATCTTATGTTTATAAATTTCAACACAGTAGTAGGCCTAGGTAGGGTTGCCACCTTTCAGAAATTGAAATAAGGAACACCTCTTCCGGGCACGCGGTGCGTGCGTTCTGTGCGTTCCGTGCGCGTGGCACAGCCGCCGGCCGGCGAAGAAATGCAGTCCCAAACCCATGAAATGCATAGAATAGTTATAACTATAACACACAACATGATATAACCTATATTGTATTTTTGCTATGTTTGATTTGTTCTTTTCTTATTTAAATAAAAAATGAGAACTTCCCCATAGGGGTGCTGTAACACCTGCAGCATCCCTAGTTCCCATGCTGTTCACATGCTCCTGCACAGTGACCACTGTGCCAAAAAATCACATTCACTTTGTCTTTCAGCAGTGTGCTGTGGAGATGCGTGGAAGCAAAGAAAGTCATCACAGTTTGATTTGATCATTGATAATTAAAACGTCTCCATGTTGCTTGGGAAGACTACTTCGCAGAGAAACCGTGGCCTTTGCGATTCGCTAATCGCGGGATTTCACATCGCGATTTTGGTTTGAAAACGATTAACCATAGAGCACTAATTCTTTTCTGCTTTTAAAGCGTGCGGTGTGCATCTGCCTGGTGGAAGGAGGAAGTTCAGTGATCACTGACTGTAACTAGGTAACGGTGATTGACAGCGACATGCAGCGCATTATGCAGACAGGGGCCGGGCAGCCCGGGCAGAGAGGAGAGGAGAGGACGAGGCAGAGCGCAGAGCGCAGCCACTGCGAGCCTCTCTCTCCTTTTGCTGTCTTTTCCTGTGTTTTATTTCATTCATTATTGTTAAATGCTGTGTTGAGGTTTGTGTGACAGGCCCTTATGGGGCATTTGGTTAAATACGGAACAAACCGCGTTCCGTATTGGTTCAATACGGAACGCATCTTTTAATTGTCCAATACGGAACGATTCCGTATTATACGGTACGGGTGGCAACCCTAGTAGTAGGCTATGCTCTTGGGTCTGGGCTAGCAGCTAGCTAACATGCTATATACAGTAGCCTAGCTGTAGGCTGTAGCTGTATATGGCTCGTTTTCAATAGCAACTGAGAAACACACCAAGCTAACATTTGAGCTAAAGAGGGGGTCCACGTCGACCCCCTGGAATCCGGACTTTAGGGGGTCCGTGAAATTGCTTGTTTAAACAGTGTAAAAAAAAGGGGGGAAAAAAACATAGCCTACATTATGCATAGCATTATTTTAGGGTCATTATGTTCTGTATAGTAGGCTCTTATTAGTTGTGTATGGTTGATATTATTTACAGGGGTGTCACAAGGGAGGGAAAGTGGGACTGAGTTACTAGGGCCCAAGGTGGAGGAGCCTTAATTATTTTATACTTTAGCTATTGAAACAGCAGATCTACAAGCTCACAGCACTGCAAGCTTGTAGATCTGCTTTTTTTTTTAAACGTGGGGTCCCTGAAACAAAATATTTTGAGATGGGGGTCCGTGGCCAAATACATATAATTTTGGGGGTCCTTCACATGAAAAGGTTTGAGCACCACTGACATAGAAAATATTCAAAGGCACACATTTTTATGATTTTTCAAAAAATGCAGATCTACAAGCTTGCAGCGCGTGCTGTGAGCTTGTATATCTGCTATTTTTCAATAGTTAAGCACAAACTGAGTGAATCATTGTATCCAGGGCTCATAATTGTGCGACACCCCTGATTATATAGAAATTATGATCTGTGATTAGTTGGCTCAGTGGTCTTTAACGATTTTTAGTCCAAGAACCACTAGCTGAGAGATGAAGGCCGAAAATAGCCGATCTAGAAGGTCACAACATGTCAGTTATTTTCGTCTAAGGGGTTTGGTGTACAGGGGAAAAAGTTTAAGTATTGAAGGTTAAAATTCAGAAAATAAAACATCAACATGAATCCAATATGGGGGTCCATGATGATTACTTGGTGCAGCAGTAGCCTACTCTATAGAAACAGAATAAGTGTATCCAGCGTATCTGCACACTTCTAAACTGTCAATTTAAAATATGGGGTGCTGTGATTGATTAAAGGGATATTCCACTTTCAAAAAAACTTTTTGTCATTGTATGGTCTAATCAGGCTTGTATGAACACCCTGAACAGTTTTTAATTTTCTTCATTCAGTATTTAGATATTTGATGTAAATGTTACCAGGCCCTCCAGGCTCAGGGCCTCTCCCCACACATACTCATTGTAATTATTTGGGAAAATGGAAAAGATTAAATACAATAAAAACATATAAAAAATAAATGAAAAACGTTATGGAAAAATCACGTCCTGCTCACGTATTAGGAGGGTAGTATGAGTCACCAGAAAAAAATAATGGGTGTTTTTAAATAATCTTTCGTGGTTAAAATGGAGTTTGAAGTTACAATGAGTGTGTGTGGGTAGAGGCACTGAGCCTACACTTTTTTACCATACAGCAACACTGTGGGTGGCTAACTTCAGCTTGGTGTGTCCAACCACCTGACAACCAGGTATACTTAATGAGTTTTCTTTCTTTTTTTGGTGGTGGTGAAGGATGGGGGAGCCTTGGGAATCCTGCCCGTCTAAGGTCCTGAAGTTACAGCCTCAGCTCCAGAAGATGAAGAATGTAATTTCCAGTATCAGTAAGTTGATTCACACATGTTTTTTTTCTTTTTTTGTAATGTAACTTCAATTTGATAGTGTTGCAGTTGTCAATTATGTCAGCTACTTTCTTTGTCTCACTTGAAACTTTACTTAATCCACGTGCCCTGTGTGAGTTCTGTGATGATTGGACAAATATTGGTTGCGACCGTCAAGTCGCAGTTACTACCTCCACAGTCTGTCTGTCAGTCAGTCACAGACGTCACGTGACATCACTTAACACTTTTCCTCTACTCATATCTCCGCCACTGTTGCCCCTATACATGCCAAACATTGCACACACACCCCTTGGCTGCCAAACCACAACCTCCACCCATTTCTCACTCTTCTAGCACCACCATGAGGCCCATTCTTGCAAAACAAATTTTTGGACACTACTCCTAACAGAATTTGCCCTAAAATCACGCAAAGCCGTACAGTCATAGCACAACTTCTCCCCTCATTTCTCTCTAGCGCCACAATCAGGCTGATTTTTTTCAAACACATTTCTGGACACTGCTCCTACAGATTCTGCCCTAAAATCACGCAAAGCGGTACACAGTATATCTAGACTCATGTCATCAACATGAATCTGTCCCATTTCCCATATTCCCTCCTGATTGGTTACCATTGCCTACTAAAGTTTGTGCATGCAACCTGACGGTCGCTTATCTCCCGGTTTTAGGGAGTCTTACTGGTAATATGTCTTGTATGTGTCTATAGAGTTAACATTACTCTAATAGACCCTCAGGTGAGGTTAAAATATGCACATGTCTTCCCGCCCTGTGTATCTTTGGTTTCTTCCTGAAAGCTGAAAGCCTCTGAGTTAAAAAGGCCCAATTGAAATACACACATTAATTACATAAAATCATCCCCTACACTTTTTACCATACAGCAACACTGTGGGTGGCTAACTTCAGCTTGGTCACCAGTCCACCCACCTGACAACCAGGTATACTTAATGAGTTTTATTTTCTTTCTTTCTTTTTTTGGTGGTGGTGAAGGATGGGGGAGCTTTGTGAATCCTGCCCGTCTGAGGTCCTGAAGTTACAGCCTCAGCTCCAGAAGATGAAGAATGTAATTTCCAGTATCAGTAAGTTGATTCACATGTTTTTTCTTTTTTTGTAAACTTCAATTTGATAGTGTTGCAGTTGTCAATTATGTCAGCTACTTTCTTTGTCTCACTTGAAACTTTACTTAATCCACGTGCCCTGTGTGAGTTCTGTGATGATTGGACAAATATTGGTTGCGACCGTCAAGTCGCCGTTACTACCTCCACAGTCTGTCTGTCAGTCAGTCACAGACGTCACGTGACATCACTTAACACTTTTCCTCTACTCATATCTCTGCCACCGTTGCCCCTATACATACCAAACTTTGCACACACACCCCTTGGCTGCCAAACCACAACCTCCACCCATTTCTCAATCTTCTAGCACCACCATGAGGCCCATTCTTGCAAAACACATTTTTGGACACTACTCCTAACAGAATTTGCCCTAAAATCACTGTTGACAATCACGCAAAGCCGCACAGTCATACCACAACTTCACCCCTCATTTCTCTCTAGCGCCACAATCAAGCTGATTTTTTCAAACACATTTCTGGACACTGCTCCTACAGATTCTGCCCTAAAATCACGCAAAGCGGTACACAGTATATCTAGACTCATGTCATCAACATGGATCTGTCCCATTTAGCGCCACTATCAGGCCAATTTTTTCAAACACATTTTTGGACACTGCTGACCTTACGGTCACTTATCTCTCGACTAGGGAGTCTTACTGGTATCCCAACTTGAAAAAGCATTTTCTGTTTACTGGAGAGATGGAGAGTTCGCAAGTTACTATGAAAAGCTCCTCCGCCCCTGATTTCTCACATGCCCTCTTCTAGCGCCACCACGAGGTTGCTTTTTGCAAACAACATTAATGGCATCAATGGCATAGTTTTACTGAGGTTAGGATCCCTTGCTTTTGTTGCATTGCTAAGACAAAAATTTATAAAAATAAATCTACCCCCCATTGATTCGGGGACCCGAATACATTTGGGTCCCCATCCAGAATCAATGGGAGGTAAATTCACTATAATAAAATGTGTTTCTTAGGAATGCGACAAATACAAAAACAATTGTTGAACTTAAAGTTAAGTCTCCATAGCGTGAGTAATCAATAGAAAAAAAGTCATTTTGGGGGTGAACTATTCCTTTAAGGTTAGGTTTAGGCATAGTTTTACTGACGTTAAGATTAGGGTTAGGTTTAGGCATAGTAGCATTCACCAGCGTGGCCAGATGGTCACTTATCTCCCAATTAGGGAGTCATGGTTTTACAAATACGCACTAGAAACATGTTTTTGCGCTTCATTCCAGGCATTGAGCACCTGCCAGATCTACAGGGGCTTGTTGAGATGGTTGGGGACATTGAGACGAGCGGATCCAAGGTGTTGGCTGTTGGGGTGCAAGAGCTATCCAGGTATGTATAAATTAATTATGGATTTTACATTTTTGATGGTACGATTAGTCTGTCTCTGAGTAAAAATCTAGGTTCCACAAATGTTTTGGTATGCATTCATTTATTTATTTTTCACGACACTACAGATGCTTCACAGCGACCTCACACTTGTTTGTATGTTCAACATACATTTCACACTACAGTGAGAATATTAACTATCTTAACTATATCCCATACTACGTTTTGTGATCTGCTAGAGTTAGGAAGTGAATAGTCTCGCGTGGCCAGACGGTTGCCTCCGCAATTTGGTCAAATGCTCCCAGCATACAGTCTGGCAGACCGGGGAAGAAATGATGAGTGCGGAGATGAAGCGGAAGTGGAGCCCCCTCGTCACTTCCGTTTCCGTCTCACATCACACACATTTATCATTATATAAATAAAAATCTTATAAGCATGTTTAGCTTGCTGCTTAGCAGAAATGACATTTTAAAATTAAAATATATTTTATTGAACGGTAATGCCCGTTTCCGATACTCGCCGTTCGGGAGCTGCTGTTCCAGACTCTATATAGCATTCAGAGATTGTGGAATAGTTGTCTGGCTACGCGAGACTAGGAAGTGAAGGTCTCACAGTGGTCTGTTTCCGTGGTCCACTTGAAGAACAGAAACATTGTGAAATGTGTTAATCATGGCATCTCTATTCACAGGCTGTGGACTCTGTGTCCTCGGAACTGGCAGCCATTCAGCACAGTGCTAAGGAGGACTACAGTCACCTGTTCCACCAGCTGTTTGACAAATTCTTCATGACTGAAGAACTGGAAGGGTGCAGTAGTCACAGGGAGGCATAGAGCTCGAGTGCAAA
The DNA here is from genome assembly GCF_963921795.1 of Nannobrachium achirus. Classification (NCBI taxonomy): domain Eukaryota; kingdom Metazoa; phylum Chordata; class Actinopteri; order Myctophiformes; family Myctophidae; genus Nannobrachium; species Nannobrachium achirus. Next base: position 68,631,437 of record NC_137810.1, on the reverse strand, counting down.
CATATGCTGTACCCCACCAAAGTGGAAGCAATTCAAAGTAAGTTTACCTCACACTTGTGGGTTTTGTAAAGTATATTCAGATATATGATGTAACCAATGGATTTGTTATATATGGGAAATGTGTGTCTGATACATTGTGCAGTAGATGGTAAAGAAATGCAGCCAACAACATGATGTTGCAGTGGTGGGACAGTCTCTCTGAGCCATATTGGCCATGTATGTGGCTATGCTGTGTCTCAGAGTCTGTGCAGAGCCAATACTTTTTATTTTTATTTTTTCTCCTACTGACTGAGTGAAGGATCGAACGTGGGGAAAACATGTTGAATGTGCTTAGCTCATTACATCTTCTCTGTCTGCAGTCTTACGGTATGGCACCGAAGCTGGATGGAAGGCAGTGTCCGTGGAAAGCATCAAGACTGGTTGGACAACGCCGAGGTGATTCACAGCGAGGGAAAGAGCGGGCTGTTCTTCCTGAGAAGACTGAGATCGTTTGGCGAGTGCAACAGGATGCTACAGATGTTCTACCAATCTCTTATGGCAAGTTTTCTTTTCTGGAATAACGTGCTGCGGGAACAACAGAGTGGGTGACACCTTCAACCTCAACAGACTGGTGAGGAAGGACTCTGTTTTTGGGTTCTCCTTGCAGGGGTGGAGGAATTGGCCAGGGTTCAGGAAACTGGATACAATCTTGAACTCCTCCCACCCCCTCCACCTTGAGATACTCGGATACTGGAGTAAGAGACAGAGGAACCGATAGATTCATGGGAGAGACTGGGATAGTCCTTTGTGAATGTTGTTCTCACAAGGACAACTTAACTTGTAACTGGAATAGTTGTTACTGTTTGTTCTTGTCCGGTTTAGCTGGGAGCACATGTCACTTCTGCTTTTTGCACTGACCAATGGCCACTTTGCACTCTCAAGTCAACTTTTAAGCTCTGCGCTTGTAAGTAGTGAAGTATTATTGCATGTGTTTTATTGCATGTGTTTGACTTAACGGTGAGACACTTATGTAGCAGTGACTATTTTGGACACATTTGATTAGAGTTACTTTTTCTTGTTTGGCACTGCATTCATGTTCAAGTTTGTTTTTATTTTAATTGGAATAAAGACCACTTTGGCCGTAGTTTGGGTTGTATAACTAAAATTGATCGTACTGTTAAAAGCACTTCATCCTCAGCCACCCTACAGAAAATAAAGTTTTATTGAAGGAAATTATTGTTTTTATATCAATATCTGCATGTATACTGTATCTCATTTACAGCTCCAAGTAAATTATTGCTCATTAATGGCTCAAAGTATATAGCCATTAGAGCTCTCACCTAGGTCTCATTTATAGCCATTATAGAGCTCTCACCTAGGTCTCATTTATCGCTCCTATCATCTCAAATGAAGCTACTCAATTATTGCTCATTAATGGATCCAAGTGAGATCTCACCTATTGATCCTAAGGAATTTTAAGAGCAATAAATGAGACTTAAAATGATCTTCAAATGAAACTCAAAGGAGAAACAAATGAGTAGCTTAGGAGCAATAAATGAGACTTAAAATGATCTTCAAATGAAACTCAAAGGAGAAACAAAGGAGAAACAAATGAGTAGCTTAGGAGCAATACATGAGACTTAAAATGATCTTCAAATGAAACTCAAAGGAGAAACAAATGAGTAGCTCCTTTCTGTCTCAAAGAGCAATAGATGAGCTAAAAATGAGCAGCACATTTTTCCTCTGGGAAATCATGAATGCCTGAATGGATTTCCAAGCGGATTTTTTTGTTTGAAAGCTGTGAACAGCATCTACACACGTGGTGCATCATCTAGGCATGGGTGTGCACTTTTTACACACTTGCACAATTACATGGAAGTCTATGGTAACCATGGCAACGCGAGACATTGAAGAGAAAAAATCATTGCAACTTAATACAGAGAACAATGGAATGGAATGTTTGAACATTTACAATGCAACAATGTATTATTAATATGGTAGCCTAACTTATCATTAGTGCAGATATCATCTAAGACTCTAATAACACACTAGACGAGGTTTCTTAAGGCAACTCAAAATATACAAGACCCGCCTGCAACATTTCAGGCCAACTGAGACTGCTTACGAAAGGGCACATCAAAATTAAACTATGTCATAATTCTTTTGATGTATTGTTACTTATTAAACTGCCAACTAACTAACCACAAATACAAATTGGAAGGCAATGACACACCTTATAATATCCATTGGTATACAGAAACATGTTAGTGTGTTCAAAAACACAGTTACTGCACTTTGGCTTTTATAAGGCAGAATAGGCGTAATATTACGTCACCTTCACTGTTTATATTTTACTTTCCAAAGTCAGAGATAGGTTGTGCAGTGGTCTCTCCTTCGAGATATCACGTGTAACTTTGACTATGCCACCTTGGGAGTTTCACCCAAGGAATCAATTAATGTGCTAAAGTAAACACCCTTAATTGCCACAGAGGTTTGTCTGAAGAGAAACCTCAGCACACCCAAATAACCAAGTGTAGCATGCTAATCCATGATGTGTGTTGATTAGAATAAATAGGAAACAATGTAGAGTGAACACAGGATATTTATATCCTGTGTTTTGTTGACTGGGATCCCGGCAGCGTTGATCAGAATTAATTCAGCCTGTAGTGCGTGGTTAATTGGAGCTCTGTGGGTATGCATATTTTTAAACATTATATTTAAAATGACATGCAATGACAGTTATGCAGGCCTATCACATATTCTGAACACAACAAGCAGTTCTACATTCTAACCTGTTGGATAATGTGTCCAATATGTGTCTTTTTTGCACGTGCACGTGTTGTATTGTTCTGAAGGAGCAATTGTGTACAAGTTACGTTTGTATAGGAACTTAAATGGCCTTGAATGTGTCTCAATGGCTCTGCTTGAATAACAACATGAAGATAGATGTTATGTAAATGTCAGAACAATATGCAGAATGAATAGCAGGAATCATTACACAGTCAAAGATAGTTTGCGAAGTGGCCCCACATTACTTTTGTATATAGATTTCTAAGTGGTACATAGGGTTACCAACCGTCCCGTAAAATACGGGATCGTCCCTTTTTTGGAAACTAAAAGACGTGTCCCGTATTGAACTGAAACGGGACGCTCTTTGTCCCGTATTTTAAGGTTGGGGGATAAATATGAATGACGGGATGATTTAATTGAGAAATGACAGCGATTCTGCCTGTCAGAGAGCTTCCACTTCCACTCTGCTCTCCTCTGAGACGATAAGTGCTGCATCCCATTGCTGTGAGAGGCGCTGCGCTGTTTGTAAGCAGCTGATTGGCTTATTAACATACGGCTCTGAGTGTTGCTAAGACACAGTCTCCGCCCCCTACACACTCCCTTCCCAAGCATGGGCTGTAGGTTCACTCCACAAGTTGCCTGCGAGAGACGAAACGAGTGCGTGCGAGCGACCATACGACAGTGCTCGGCTCAGAACATTGTTTAATGTCTTAAAAAAACGTGTGACAGAAGATTGTGTACAAACATATTAGACATGAATCCATGATAGGTGATAGGCTAAACAAAAAGGTGAAAAAGCAGGCAAGCAACAGAAAATAAGCCATGGATATTGGTATTCCTGGGAACACTACAGTAATCTTGTCTGCCAACTAAAGCGACCCCAGACAGGCTGGTATGTGAAATAACATAAGCATGCGTTGATTTTGTTTTTAAAACCTAATGGTTATTGCTGTATGCCAATATGATTAAACTAGTGTTGGGTACCAGAGAGTGGGCACATAAGGACCAGGTAGACCTAGGCGATATGTTTTGGACAATTGAGAGACACCCGAATTAATATTGTGAAACGAAACATATGATTTAATAGAGGAAAATACCCATTTTAGCCAACTTTATAACCGAAAATATCAGATTTTTCGGCCCAAAGACACCCGAATTAATATTGTGTAAGGAAAAATATGATTTAATATAGGAAAATGCCCGTTTTAGCCAACTTTATAACCGAAAATATGCGATTTTTCGGCGCCGCCTTAGGCGGCGCATGTTTCCTTAGAAAGTGTCCCGTATTTGAAACTCTGGGAGTTGGCAACCCTAGTGGTACATGAAAATTGTAGATCTTAAAGTTGTACCATGTAACTTTTTTTATAAAACAAATCTTAAAATTGTCCTAACTGTTAAATCGCTAAAGTTTTAGAACACCCACTCCGTGAATTTCAGCCTGTAAAGCCTTCTCTATATATGTAAACTGCGATCCTGCCGTGGACCGGATCTCGCGCGAAAATTGCGTCATCACACTACCGGCCAATCACAGCGAGGGTTATACAACTGCCGGCCAATCACAGCGCATCTTGAAGTGGGGTCGCTATGGCAGCCATATTTGTTGTCGCCCGTTTGTACCATCCCTTCTCTAGGTAATTTCGCCTACCAGGCAGGGTGAAGGAGTCCGTATCTCTGGAATTACTGAACGCACAGGAACAAGGGACCCCTCAAAAGATAGATCTCAGCGAGGTGGAGGCAGACGCGGGGGTCTGAAGGTACGAAAAACGGCCGAAAGACGCGGACGCGACCGCGGTTTGCTATAGGGCTAATGACCACTAGTTGGGCATCTTACACAGTATAGCTTTAAGTTAGCCTAGCTAAATCACAAACAAAGGCTTTGGTAGATTAAACTTTCACTGTTAGATTTGACATGGACATGATATCCTCTCCACCACACAAGGGTTAATAATAAGAACTTCTACATTATTATACCTTCTGTGTGTGTGGTTAATAGGAGCTCTGTGGGTATGCTCATTTTTACACATTCCATTTAAAATGACATGCTCTTGTAGGCCTATCACATATTCTGAACTTAACAAGCAGTTCTACATTCTAACACATTGGATAATCATCCAATATAGCCTACTGTGTGTCTTGATTATTTTGCTCTGGCCAAGAGCCTGGTCATTAAACATCTGCATTAACTGTTTAGTAACAGCTGTGATGTTCTACAGTAACACATATGAGCCCAAAATACCAATCATGTGTCCTTCACCACACCAGGTTGTATTGTTCTGAAGGAATTTAGAGCAATTGTGTACAAATTAAGTTTCTATAGGAACTTGAATGGCCTTAATGGCTCTGCTTGAATAACAAGATGGAGATGAGAGACTCTTTCATACATGGGTACATTGATAGTTGTTTAACATATAAATGACAGATGCAGAATGAATAGCAGGGACCTTTACAAAGTCAAAGATAGTTTGTGAACTACACCATTACTTCCAAGTCCATAAAGTGCTTTTCCATCTGTCATACATACGTACATTACAGTCAATTTAAATAAGCTAGTCTAGTTATGTCACTTTTAGTAATAACATGGTTACAACAAGAGGCTTTTGTAGATTAGACTTTCATTAAGTCTAATAATTCACTGAGACCACCCCTTCTTCTTTATAGGATTAGAGATTCCTGCTTTGAGCCTGACAGTGTCTTTACTTTTAGATTTCTACTGACTCCTGCTTTAATATTGTTGTATTGATATGTGCTTCCATGTAACTCAGATTGTTGAATCATGTTGACACTACATTATATTCATGTAATTGATTGCATTTGTCCCATAGTTTATTTACATGCATATATTCAAAGATAGGGACATGTTATAGAGATAGGTTAATGTATTGGTATTTTTTGTCATAGAGAGATTGATGATGTTGTTAGAATGTGATTGGTTAGTGGTCTCCCATTACCTTTTGAGCTCTTGCTGGTCAATACAGTGGAATGACCATGTGCCAAATAAATATCTTCAATTATTGATAGAGTCCACAGAAGTTATATATATATATATATATATATATATATATATATATATATATATATATATATATATATATATATGTGTGTGTGTGTGTGTGTGTGTGTGTGTGTGTGTGTGTGTGTGTGTGTGTGTGTGTGTGTGTGTGTGTGTGTGTGTGTGTATGTATATATATATATATATATATGTATATATGTGTGTGTGTATATATAGTAATGACAAAACAAAACATTAGATAGAGCAGGCTTCTTTTCTGTCTCCCTATTATAGGGATACTCTAATAGCTGAACCTGTGGGAAACATTACAACAATGGCAAGAAGGCAGTTGATAAAATGACAACATTAATGACACTTAATAACTTATTTGTTTCATTGGCATCTTATATTGTTATTTTAACTGACACTGTTTTCTGACAAATTAAACATAGTGTTTAATATAGCCTATTGATATCGTTGTCTTAGATAATGTTGTTGTTTTGTAGAAGGTTGCATAGAGCATGTCTGGGGGGAGGAGGGAGGGTGGAGCACAATATGTTAGATTGTGATTGGTGGAGAGATGGTTCTATTGTTGTCTTTGGACAATCATTCAGAGCAGTCAGTGTTTTCACCCCAGACTCTCTAGTATAAGAAGAGTTGGTCTGTGTCATTTCTCCACAAGTCTTCCAGGATATCAATCAGATCTGACTGTGGACTCCAGACTTCAGGATAAGATGAACTCTGTCAAACTCAACTCTGCTGAACAGGAGGAAAACAAAGACCTTGGTATGTTACTTACTCTGCCTCCATTTACCCTGTTGGTTTTCCTCAATATTATTTTTATTCTCAATATGCCATTTGTTTCATTGTAATTCATCCTTTAACTCTGTCGTAGATTAGATAGATTGTATGGATTCAGAGGGATGTGCACATTTCAGAAAGCTAGTAGAAACTGCAGACTTTCTATTTCTGGTTAACATGCTATACGGATGGACGAATGACATGGATGCAGGCAATTTTTCTTGTGATAATAATAACTTAAAATAGTCTATTGTTAGACTTTTAAACAGTTTAAAAGTGATGAACTTGTCCTTTAACATTTATTTTCTTTGTTTCCAATCCAGTGTTGCATCATCAGTCTGGCTTCCCTGTCCTACCAGAGGTGAATGTAAAGAGAAGGTTGGCTAAGCAAAAACAACACTGCTGTGATCAGTGTGGAAAATGTTTCCTTATAATCTCCAAACTTAAATCACACCAGATAATTCACACTGGAGAGAAACCTTATGGTTGTGATCTGTGTGGGCAAAATTTCTCTCACATGTCCAGCCTTAAAAGCCACCAGAGAATTCACACAGGAGAGAAACCCTATGGATGTGATCATTGTGGAAAACACTTCTCTCAAATGTCCAACCTTAAAACGCACCAGAGAATTCACACTGGAGAGAAATCCTATGGGTGTGATCAGTGTGGACAAAACTTCTCTCTAATGTCCAACCTTAAAACACATCAGAAAATTCACACTGGAGAGAAACCATATGGATGTGATCAGTGTGGACAACACTTCTCTACTTTGATCGGCCTTAAAAACCACCAGAGAATTCACACAGGAGAGAAACCCTATGGGTGTGATCATTGTGGACAACACTTCTCTGAAATGTCCAACCTTAGAAAGCACCGGAGAATTCACACTGGAGAGAAACCATATGGATGTGATGAGTGTGGTCAGCACTTCTCTTTAATGTCCAGCCTTAAAAAACACCAGAGAATTCACACTGGAGAGAAACCCTATGGATGTGATCAGTGTGGACAACACTTTTCTCAAATGCCCAGCCTTAAAACACACCAGAGAATTCACACAGGAGAGAAACCCTATGGATGTGATCATTGTGGACAACACTTTTCTGATATGTCCAACCTTAAAACACATCAGAAAATTCACACTGGAGAGAAATCCTATAGATGTGATCATTGTGGAAAACACTTCTCTCGAATGTCCAACCTTACAAAGCACCAGAGAATTCACATTGGGGAGAAACCCACTTAACTTAAATACTTTATAATGAACTAGAGCATACACTCCTGCGGAAACAGTGTGGGCTCTCTGAAAACCTGCACAAAGTATATTATGTGCTGTAGAAAATGTACACATCCTTCCTTCGATGGACTTTTTATTCAGTTCAAGCCCAAGCAGTAATATAAATGGTAAAACAGAATGTATTTCCCAGTGTATTCCACGCTGTTCGTGTTTAGAGGAAAAGTACAAACCATAACATTGTAACTGCGTAAAGCTGAACAGCTTGTGTTGTGTCAAACAAATGCAAGTATTATCATTTAGTATATGTCCCATTGCATCTACTGTTATGTTTTTTATTATGCTTCATACATCCAACCATTATGACAGAAGGACATGCAAAATGATAGCAGCAACCTTTAGAGAACATCATTGTGTGTGTATTCCTTTATTGCTTTGTTAAATGTAAATGATGGTTGGTAAAGATTGTGCAGTCACAAATAAAGACAACATTCAAAGTCAATAGGCGTATTTGGAGTTTTTGTTTATGTTTTTGGAGCTTTTGATTATAGGAGTTTTGCATCTCCCTTAGAGATAGGGTGAGAAGTTCAATCACCCGAGAGAGACTTGGAGTAGAACCGCTGCTCCTTCACTTGGAAAGGAGCCAGCTTAGGTGGTTCGGGCATCTAGTACGGATGCCCCCCGAGCGCCTTCCTAGGAAGGTCCTCGATGCACGTCCCACTGGGAGGAGACCCCGTGGCAGACCAAAGACCAGATGGAAGGATTATATCTCCAGACTGGCCTGGGAACGTCTCGGTATACTCCCAGAGGGAGTGGAGGAAGTTGCACAGGATAAGGAAATCTGGAAGTCTCAGTTGGAACTGTTACTCCCGCGACCCGATTCCGGATAAGCGGTTGAAGATGGATGGATGGATGGATGCGTGTGTGTGTGGTAATATCAGTCAACCACATGATATACAAATTGGAAGGCAATGACACACCCTATAATATCCTTTTGGATACACACACATGTCAGTGTGCCCAAAAACATAGTTACTGCACTTTGGCTTTGTAACGCAGAATATGTGTGTCATTACACCACCTGTGACATAATATGAATGGAATCCAGGCAGCGTTGGTCAGAATTAATTCAGTCTGTAGTGTGTGGTTATTTGGAGCTCTGTGGGTATGCTCATTTTTAAACATTCCAATGAAAATGACATGCAGTTATGCAGGCTTATCACATATTCTGAACACAACAAGCAGTTCTACATTCTAACACGTTTGATAATCTGTCCAATATTAGCCTACTGTGTGCATTTTTTGCATGTGTCCTTCACCACACCAGTTGTTAGATTTTACAAGGAGGTGGTGTCCTCTCCACCACACAAGGGTTAATAATGAGAACATATACATCCCTTCTTAGTAAGTGGTTAATAGGAGCTCTGTGGCCATGCTCATTTCACACATTCCATTTAAAATGGCATGCTCTGATGTAGGCATAGGCTATCACATATTCTGAACACAACAAGCAGTAGTTCTAATACATTGGATAATGTGTCCAATATATCCGTTCTAAATTCTAACAAAGCACACCCAACATAACCAAGTTCATAAACAGTGCACAGAGAACACATGCTATGTATACTGTAGCGTTGAATGGGATCCCAGCAGTGTTGATCAGAATTAATTCAGTCTGTAGTTTGTGGTTAATAGGAGCTCTGTGGGTATGTCGATTATTTGTTTACACTTTCCATTTATACCAACATGCTGTGATGTAGACATATCAAATATTGAGAACACAGCTTTTAGTGATACAATGTTTGCAAAACAAATGCTTCTGTAGATTAGTATTTCACTGTTAGATTTGACCTGGATATGGTAAATGTATGTATTGTATTCTCAAATCGAAATATCTGAGTGGTTGTTTAGGCTAAAACTTGTATAACAAGCAGCTCTACATTCTAACACATTGGGTAATGTGTCCATTATAGCCTAATGTTTGTCTTGTCTTTTGCTCTGGCCAAGAGTCAACACAGTCGTGGCTGTGGGAACTTGGCTGGTAGCTAGCTGCTACAGGCTAGCCTATATGGCTAGCCCAGGCAGATAGGATAGCATGGCTCGTTTTTTGGAAGCTTAGCTGTTAGATAATTAAAGCTGCAAATCTGTCTATTGAGGGTCCATTCCTTGTAGAAGGAGTGACAGTGGAAAAAAATGTAAGATAATCTTATGTTTATAAATTTCAACACAGTAGTAGGCTATGCTCTTGGGTCTGGGCTAGCAGCTAGCTAACATGCTATATACACCCAGCCAGCACGCCCACATGGGTCCCGCATGGGTACAGGGTGGGCTTCCCTACATGGGCCCCATGTGGGAATGTCCGCGGTTTCCACAAGGGTCCCTCGTGGGTTAGCCCACGTGGGCTCTGTGTGGGTTCTACATGGGCCCTGGGTCGGCCCCACCTCGGCTAATTTATATGGGACCCAGGTGGGAACCACTTGGGCTAGCCCACGTGGGCTCAACGTGGGTTCTACATGGGTGCTGGGTGGGCCCCACCTCGGCAAATTTATATGGGACCCATGTGGGAACCGCCTGGGCTAGCCCACGTGGGTTCTATGTGGGAATGTCCGCGGTTTCCACAAGGGTCCCTCGTGGGTTAGCCCACGTGGGCTCTGTGTGGGTTCTATATGGGCTCTGGGTGGGCCCCACCTCGGCTAATTTATATGGGACCCAGGTGGGAACCACTTGGGCTAGCCCACGTGGGAACAACGTGGGTTCTGCAGGGGCCCTGGGTGGGCCCCACATCTGCAAATTTATATGGGACCCAGGTGGGAACCACTTGGGCTAGCCCACGTGGGCTCTGGGTGGGTTCTGCATGGGTCCTGGGTGGGCCCCACCTCGTTAAATGTATATGGGACCCAGGTGGGAACCGCTTGGGCTAGCCTGTGTGGGCTCTAGGTGGGTTCTACATGGGCCCTGGTTGGGCCCCACCTAGGCAATTCTATGCGGGAACCATAGGGGATAAACGTGGGATCCAAGTGGGCTCAACCTTGCTCCTAGGAAGATTTTAATGGTAGACTAAAACAGTGTTTGACATGAACTGTGTTAATTATTGAAACACCTAAAATACATTTTGGATGAAATAGACAATATACTGTATATTTGACAACGTTTATTACAAAAATAAACAAGATAATAAAATACAATATAAATAAAGATAGCAGCAGCATGAAGGCAAACAGATCAAATGTGCAAGTGTACATACAGTACATTTAAAAAAACACTTGAAATGCAAAAAGAGATATTCCCATAATGCTCCACAGACTGCTAACAGAACAAAATAAAGGATAAGAAATGTCCAAAAACATAAATTGTGTAAGAGGTGCATCAAAATCTTGAATTTTGTAACAAAACTGTTTTAGGGCATAGGTTTTCTGGAATCCAGTGTTCATTCATGTTGCATTCATCAATCTGGGTCTGCTGTGCTTGTGGGTGTTTTTTTTAGCCAACCACAGGGGAGAGAGAGAGAGAGAGAGTTTGTCTATTGGGGTGGCACATCATCCAGTTCTTTTTCTGTTGTATGTCCTTACACTCCGTTGCAGCAATCCAGTCGAGTGTGTCATTGTCTAGGTCATGATCATTCTCGGCCACGATCACCATTCAGTGGCTTGTATATAGGGCAGCTGGTCATCACATGCTACACAGTCTGTGATGGATCCTGTGCTGCACTGAAACGTCCCACACCTGTCCTCAGGTGATTGAGGGTTGTCCACTCCTTATGGGGGAGGTGCTGGTCAGGAACATCTGTGAGATCCTTGATGAATTGGTGAAGCCTGGACGGTTCTGCTGCCTTCCACTGGTCTGTCCATCTTGCCTTCACCCAGGAAGCCTTAACCTTAGTTATCTCCGACATGGCAATTCCTGAGTTTATGGCAAAAGTCAAAGAAAGGATTAGCCACAAGATATGAATGTAAAGTAGTCATTCTATCTTTAAACACAGTTACACTGGCGTCACCAGGAATGAGATTTTAGTAGGCGAAATGCCAGTGAAGTGCATTGCGACGCATTGTGAGCTTGAAGATCGGCTATTTTCAAATAGACAAAATGTATAGGGCTGAAGAGTTTAATGTAGGCCTATGTTTTATAGCCTAATAATATTCTAAATAAGTAACTAGTAACTAAAGTCCAATAGTGTAGTACACAGGAGACATTTGGCAAGCGTGTGCACATTTGATTCTTTGTAAAGCCAGGTGACGATGACCCAAAGTAAACCCCCACAATAGCAAAAATTTGCATCTCTATAAGCAAGTTGAGTAGGCCCATGCTATCAGCTGCCTACTGTCTACGTGCCTGCTGACTGTGGACAAACTGGTTTTGAATGCTCAATGTTTTCAGGCCACAGACCCCTTAGTTGAGAGAGATGAAGCAGGGACCACCAAAACCTTTACATAGATTCCATATAGTTTCATCATGACAGGAAAATCATCATTGTATTTTGGATCCATGTCGATTTGTGTTTCAGATATTTAACCACTTGAACAGTCAATACTTAATAAAGTTGACATTTCACTCAATACTTGGTCTGCTCTTTTCCCTCTCTACAAAACCTCTTTGCCCAAATGTCTGATCTACAAGTTCACAACGCCTCGCAGTGCAAGGCGTTGTGAGCTTGTAGATCTGCTATTTTTGGCTCAAGTTCTCAGAATATGGACGCTAGGGTTCAAGTGGTTAATATAAAAAATTAGAAAATAAGGTTTCTATCACACAAAGATTTGGAGGACCCCCTTTAGTGACTCTGAGGACCCCATCAAAAGTTAAAGCAATGTACATGTCAATGTAGGCCTACACATCTTTGAGGAGGGAAAAAGTTATGTTCTGGCCCACCTTTAAGCATCTGGCTGTACTAAATAATTAAATAATAATAATAATTGAAATAATTGGTTACAATGTGATAACAAAATTAAATCTAGAGCTAAAACATGCAACTTGTTTAAGATAATGTCCTTGGTTAAGCTGACAAAAACAACAAACTTTGAGTTAAAACCAGCCTGTCTCTGGGCTAGTTTGAGAACATTTTAGAATATAGAGTAGACAATGAGGCTACTTACCATACTTTTAGATGTTTTAAGGTCCATCCGTGGGTTAAGCCAAATCGCAAGACAGTACAGTACAGTAGCATAGTGGAAAATGTGTTCCTAATTCTATCAGTTACTTTTCAAAATCTGAGAAGGAAAGTGATTGGTTAGATGGACTTCACAGTGACGTGTGAACTCACCCTGTATTCAAATGGTAAAGAGATTCTGTCCCTGGTTGGTCTGTCTGCCCTCTCTCTCTCTCTCTCTCTTTCTCTGTGTGTGTGTGTGTGTGTGTGTGTGTGTGTGTGTGTGTGTGTGTGTGTGTGTGTGTGTGTGTGTGTGTGTGTGTGTGTGTGTGTGTGTGTGCGCGTGCGTGCGTGCGTGCGTGCGTGCAATGTGCCTGTCTGTCTGTCTGTCTGTCCAAAATGCATCAAGTATAATCAGCTACTGACTTTTAAATAATGTGTATTATGTATTATTATATTGTAAAAGTACCTATCAGCACATAAAGCAGACATGTCACAACACACAGACATGTCACAACACGCACGCACGCACACGCACACACACACACACACACACAAGCACGCACGCACGCACGCACGCACGCACGCACGCCCGCACGCACGCACGCACACGCACATACACCACCAGTGGTTTTTGGGAGCGTTCCAGGTGGTCCCTAGCTAAATGATGGCGAGTTGGTGACCAAATGGACCCTCATATATCTACAGTTTCATTTTACACTAAATTATTGTTAAACATCTTCATTACTTAATTTACAACAAGTCTACACAATTAGAGAAAGTAGAAGTGTTATTTTGGTCAACATTTTGCCTGTTATCTCTCCTACTGGTACCGGTACAGCATGGAATTGATATAGCATTAAAGTCATGGATGTTTTTCTTTATTATTATTTTTCTTCTTTATACATAACCCCCTGAATAGATATGTTGGTCAAGCTGTTGTTAATAACTAGGCTAGACTTCGTAAGTCCATATGGAAACATTCAAAGGAAATAGTTTTCCCCACTCATTGCCTAGGCCAATTCACAGCCAAAAAATAACTGAAATAAAATAAAAAATAAAAACTCGGTTCGAAGTGGAGTGGTGAATCTGAGCAGCTATACCATGTGTGTGCGTGCGTGCGTGCGTGTTGAGTGTGCCTGGCCTGCTAAACAGCACCCCTCCTTTAACATGTGTGTTGTGTGTGGCCACTAGAGGTATTGCCAGGCTACAGACATAGCCAGCCAGCCACATAGCCAGCCACCCACAGACATACCTGTCTATTGGGAGTGCTTTCACCACTCCAAAAATACATTTAAAAATAGGCCGATGTGGGAACCAGTGATTGACGCTTGAAGTTGAAAAATCAATGTAGACCAATGTGGGAACCATGTGGTCCTGCCCACTTCCAACCCATGCCCAGTTAGCCCACATGTAGCCCATGCGGGAACCACGTGGGCCAGCCCATGTCCATCCCATGCCCAGTTAGCCCACATGTAGCCCATGCGGGAACCACGTGGGCCAACCCACTTCCATCCCATGCCCAGTTAGCCCACATGTAGCCCACGCGGGAACCACCTGGGCCAGCCCACTTCCATCCCATGCCCACTTAGCCCACATGTAGCCCATGCGGGAACCACGTGGGCCAGCCCACGTCCATCCCATGCCCAGTTAGCACACATGTAGCCCATGCAGGAACCTCGTGCCCCAGCCCACTTCCATCCCATGCCCAGTTAGCCCACATGTAGCCCATGCGGGAACCACGTGGGCCAGCCCACTTCCATCCCATGCCCAGTTAGCCCACATGTAGCCCACGCGGGAACCACCTGGGCCAGCCCACTTCCATCCCATGCCCACTTAGCCCACATGTAGCCCATGCGGGAACCACGTGGGCCAGCCCACTTCCATCCCATGCCCAGTTAGCCCACATGTAGCCCATGCGGGAACCACGTGGGCCAGCCCACTTCCATCCCATGCCCAGTTAGCCCACATGTAGCCCATGTGGGAACCACTTGGGCCAGCCCACCTCCATCCCATGCCCAGTTATCCCACATGTAGCCCACGTGGGAACCACTTGGGCCAGCCCACTTCAATCCCATGCCCAGTTAGCCCACATGTAGCCCATGTGGGAACCATGTGGGAAAGCCCACTTCCAACCCATGCCCAGGTATCCCACATGTATCCCACGTGGGACCCATGTAATTTGCCCACATCAAGCCCATGCCCACGTGGTACCCAAGTAGCCCAACTCGTACCCATGTGGGACCCATGTGGGCGTGCTGGCTGGGCAGTAGCCTAGCTGTAGGCTGTAGCTGTATATGGCTCGTTTTCAATAGCAACTGAGAAACACACCAAGCTAACATTTGAGCTAAAGAGGGGGTCCACGTCGACCCCCTGGAATCCGGACTTTAGGGGGTCCGTGAAATTGCTTGTTTAAACAGTGTAAAAAAAAAGGGGGGAAAAAAACATAGCCTACATTATGCATAGCATTATTTTAGGGTCATTATGTTCTGTATAGTAGGCTCTTATTAGTTGTGTATGGTTGATATTATTTACAGGGGTGTCACAAGGGAGGGAAAGTGGGACTGAGTTACTAGGGCCCAAGGTGGAGGAGCCTTAATTATTTTATACTTTAGCTATTGAAACAGCAGATCTACAAGCTCACAGCACTGCAAGCTTGTAGATCTGCTTTTTTTTTTAAACGTGGGGTCCCTGAAACAAAATATTTTGAGATGGGGGTCCGTGGCCAAATACATATAATTTTGGGGGTCCTTCACATGAAAAGGTTTGAGCACCACTGACATAGAAAATATTCAAAGGCACACATTTTTATGATTTTTCAAAAAATGCAGATCTACAAGCTTGCAGCGCGTGCTGTGAGCTTGTATATCTGCTATTTTTCAATAGTTAAGCACAAACTGAGTGAATCATTGTATCCAGGGCTCATAATTGTGCGACACCCCTGATTATATAGAAATTATGATCTGTGATTAGTTGGCTCAGTGGTCTTTAACGATTTTTAGTCCAAGAACCACTAGCTGAGAGATGAAGGCCGAAAATAGCCGATCTAGAAGGTCACAACATGTCAGTTATTTTCGTCTAAGGGGTTTGGTGTACAGGGGAAAAAGTTTAAGTATTGAAGGTTAAAATTCAGAAAATAAAACATCAACATGAATCCAATATGGGGGTCCATGATGATTACTTGGTGCAGCAGTAGCCTACTCTATAGAAACAGAATAAGTGTATCCAGCGTATCTGCACACTTCTAAACTGTCAATTTAAAATATGGGGTGCTGTGATTGATTAAAGGGATATTCCACTTTCAAAAAAACTTTTTGTCATTGTATGGTCTAATCAGGCTTGTATGAACACCCTGAACAGTTTTTAATTTTCTTCATTCAGTATTTAGATATTTGATGTAAATGTTACCAGGCCCTCCAGGCTCAGGGCCTCTCCCCACACATACTCATTGTAATTATTTGGGAAAATGGAAAAGATTAAATACAATAAAAACATATAAAAAATAAATGAAAAACGTTATGGAAAAATCACGTCCTGCTCACGTATTAGGAGGGTAGTATGAGTCACCAGAAAAAAATAATGGGTGTTTTTAAATAATCTTTCGTGGTTAAAATGGAGTTTGAAGTTACAATGAGTGTGTGTGGGTAGAGGCACTGAGCCTACACTTTTTTACCATACAGCAACACTGTGGGTGGCTAACTTCAGCTTGGTGTGTCCAACCACCTGACAACCAGGTATACTTAATGAGTTTTCTTTCTTTTTTTGGTGGTGGTGAAGGATGGGGGAGCCTTGGGAATCCTGCCCGTCTAAGGTCCTGAAGTTACAGCCTCAGCTCCAGAAGATGAAGAATGTAATTTCCAGTATCAGTAAGTTGATTCACACGTGTTTTTTTTCTTTTTTTGTAATGTAACTTCAATTTGATAGTGTTGCAGTTGTCAATTATGTCAGCTACTTTCTTTGTCTCACTTGAAACTTTACTTAATCCACGTGCCCTGTGTGAGTTCTGTGATGATTGGACAAATATTGGTTGCGACCGTCAAGTCGCAGTTACTACCTCCACAGTCTGTCTGTCAGTCAGTCACAGACGTCACGTGACATCACTTAACACTTTTCCTCTACTCATATCTCCGCCACTGTTGCCCCTATACATGCCAAACATTGCACACACACCCCTTGGCTGCCAAACCACAACCTCCACCCATTTCTCACTCTTCTAGCACCACCATGAGGCCCATTCTTGCAAAACAAATTTTTGGACACTACTCCTAACAGAATTTGCCCTAAAATCACGCAAAGCCGTACAGTCATAGCACAACTTCTCCCCTCATTTCTCTCTAGCGCCACAATCAGGCTGATTTTTTTCAAACACATTTCTGGACACTGCTCCTACAGATTCTGCCCTAAAATCACGCAAAGCGGTACGCAGTATATCTAGACTCATGTCATCAACATGAATCTGTCCCATTTCCCATATTCCCTCCTGATTGGTTACCATTGCCTACTAAAGTTTGTGCATGCAACCTGACGGTCGCTTATCTCCCGGTTTTAGGGAGTCTTACTGGTAATATGTCTTGTATGTGTCTATAGAGTTAACATTACTCTAATAGACCCTCAGGTGAGGTTAAAATATGCACATGTCTTCCCGCCCTGTGTATCTTTGGTTTCTTCCTGAAAGCTGAAAGCCTCTGAGTTAAAAAGGCCCAATTGAAATACACACATTAATTACATAAAATCATCCCCTACACTTTTTACCATACAGCAACACTGTGGGTGGCTAACTTCAGCTTGGTCACCAGTCCACCCACCTGACAACCAGGTATACTTAATGAGTTTTATTTTCTTTCTTTCTTTTTTTGGTGGTGGTGAAGGATGGGGGAGCTTTGTGAATCCTGCCCGTCTGAGGTCCTGAAGTTACAGCCTCAGCTCCAGAAGATGAAGAATGTAATTTCCAGTATCAGTAAGTTGATTCACATGTTTTTTCTTTTTTTGTAAACTTCAATTTGATAGTGTTGCAGTTGTCAATTATGTCAGCTACTTTCTTTGTCTCACTTGAAACTTTACTTAATCCACGTGCCCTGTGTGAGTTCTGTGATGATTGGACAAATATTGGTTGCGACCGTCAAGTCGCCGTTACTACCTCCACAGTCTGTCTGTCAGTCACTCACAGACGTCACGTGACATCACTTAACACTTTTCCTCTACTCATATCTCTGCCACCGTTGCCCCTATACATACCAAACTTTGCACACACACCCCTTGGCTGCCAAACCACAACCTCCACCCATTTCTCAATCTTCTAGCACCACCATGAGGCCCATTCTTGCAAAACACATTTTTGGACACTACTCCTAACAGAATTTGCCCTAAAATCACTGTTGACAATCACGCAAAGCCGCACAGTCATACCACAACTTCACCCCTCATTTCTCTCTAGCGCCACAATCAAGCTGATTTTTTCAAACACATTTCTGGACACTGCTCCTACAGATTCTGCCCTAAAATCACGCAAAGCGGTACACAGTATATCTAGACTCATGTCATCAACATGGATCTGTCCCATTTAGCGCCACTATCAGGCCAATTTTTTCAAACACATTTTTGGACACTGCTGACCTTACGGTCACTTATCTCTCGACTAGGGAGTCTTACTGGTATCCCAACTTGAAAAAGCATTTTCTGTTTACTGGAGAGATGGAGAGTTCGCAAGTTACTATGAAAAGCTCCTCCGCCCCTGATTTCTCACATGCCCTCTTCTAGCGCCACCACGAGGTTGCTTTTTGCAAACAACATTAATGGCATCAATGGCATAGTTTTACTGAGGTTAGGATCCCTTGCTTTTGTTGCATTGCTAAGACAAAAATTTATAAAAATAAATCTACCCCCCATTGATTCGGGGACCCGAATACATTTGGGTCCCCATCCAGAATCAATGGGAGGTAAATTCACTATAATAAAATGTGTTTCTTAGGAATGCGACAAATACAAAAACAATTGTTGAACTTAAAGTTAAGTCTCCATAGCGTGAGTAATCAATAGAAAAAAAGTTATTTTGGGGGTGAACTATTCCTTTAAGGTTAGGTTTAGGCATAGTTTTACTGACGTTAAGATTAGGGTTAGGTTTAGGCATAGTAGCATTCACCAGCGTGGCCAGATGGTCACTTATCTCCCAATTAGGGAGTCATGGTTTTACAAATACGCACTAGAAACATGTTTTTGCGCTTCATTCCAGGCATTGAGCACCTGCCAGATCTACAGGGGCTTGTTGAGATGGTTGGGGACATTGAGACGAGCGGATCCAAGGTGTTGGCTGTTGGGGTGCAAGAGCTATCCAGGTATGTATAAATTAATTATGGATTTTACATTTTTGATGGTACGATTAGTCTGTCTCTGAGTAAAAATCTAGGTTCCACAAATGTTTTGGTATGCATTCATTTATTTATTTTTCACGACACTACAGATGCTTCACAGCGACCTCACACTTGTTTGTATGTTCAACATACATTTCACACTACAGTGAGAATATTAACTATCTTAACTATATCCCATACTACGTTTTGTGATCTGCTAGAGTTAGGAAGTGAATAGTCTCGCGTGGCCAGACGGTTGCCTCCGCAATTTGGTCAAATGCTCCCAGCATACAGTCTGGCAGACCGGGGAAGAAATGATGAGTGCGGAGATGAAGCGGAAGTGGAGCCCCCTCGTCACTTCCGTTTCCGTCTCACATCACACACATTTATCATTATATAAATAAAAATCTTATAAGCATGTTTAGCTTGCTGCTTAGCAGAAATGACATTTTAAAATTAAAATATATTTTATTGAACGGTAATGCCCGTTTCCGATACTCGCCGTTCGGGAGCTGCTGTTCCAGACTCTATATAGCATTCAGAGATTGTGGAATAGTTGTCTGGCTACGCGAGACTAGGAAGTGAAGGTCTCACAGTGGTCTGTTTCCGTGGTCCACTTGAAGAACAGAAACATTGTGAAATGTGTTAATCATGGCATCTCTATTCACAGGCTGTGGACTCTGTGTCCTCGGAACTGGCAGCCATTCAGCACAGTGCTAAGGAGGACTACAGTCACCTGTTCCACCAGCTGTTTGACAAATTCTTCATGACTGAAGAACTGGAAGGGTGCAGTAGTCACAGGGAGGCATAGAGCTCGAGTGCAAACATATGCTGTACCCCACCAAAGTGGAAGCAATTCAAAGTAAGTTTACCTCACACTTGTGGGTTTTGTAAAGTATATTCAGATATATGATGTAACCAATGGATTTGTTATATATGGGAAATGTGTGTCTGATACATTGTGCAGTAGATGGTAAAGAAATGCAGCCAACAACATGATGTTGCAGTGGTGGGACAGTCTCTCTGAGCCATATTGGCCATGTATGTGGCTATGCTGTGTCTCAGAGTCTGTGCAGAGCCAATACTTTTTATTTTTATTTTTTCTCCTACTGACTGAGTGAAGGATCGAACGTGGGGAAAACATGTTGAATGTGCTTAGCTCATTACATCTTCTCTGTCTGCAGTCTTACGGTATGGCACCGAAGCTGGATGGAAGGCAGTGTCCGTGGAAAGCATCAAGACTGGTTGGACAACGCCGAGGTGATTCACAGCGAGGGAAAGAGCGGGCTGTTCTTCCTGAGAAGACTGAGATCGTTTGGCGAGTGCAACAGGATGCTACAGATGTTCTACCAATCTCTTATGGCAAGTTTTCTTTTCTGGAATAACGTGCTGCGGGAACAACAGAGTGGGTGACACCTTCAACCTCAACAGACTGGTGAGGAAGGACTCTGTTTTTGGGTTCTCCTTGCAGGGGTGGAGGAATTGGCCAGGGTTCAGGAAACTGGATACAATCTTGAACTCCTCCCACCCCCTCCACCTTGAGATACTCGGATACTGGAGTAAGAGACAGAGGAACCGATAGATTCATGGGAGAGACTGGGATAGTCCTTTGTGAATGTTGTTCTCACAAGGACAACTTAACTTGTAACTGGAATAGTTGTTACTGTTTGTTCTTGTCCGGTTTAGCTGGGAGCACATGTCACTTCTGCTTTTTGCACTGACCAATGGCCACTTTGCACTCTCAAGTCAACTTTTAAGCTCTGCGCTTGTAAGTAGTGAAGTATTATTGCATGTGTTTTATTGCATGTGTTTGACTTAACGGTGAGACACTTATGTAGCAGTGACTATTTTGGACACATTTGATTAGAGTTACTTTTTCTTGTTTGGCACTGCATTCATGTTCAAGTTTGTTTTTATTTTAATTGGAATAAAGACCACTTTGGACGTAGTTTGGGTTGTATAACTAAAATTGATCGTACTGTTAAAAGCACTTCATCCTCAGCCACCCTACAGAAAATAAAGTTTTATTGAAGGAAATTATTGTTTTTATATCAATATCTGCATGTATACTGTATCTCATTTACAGCTCCAAGTGAGAAGAAGGTTCTGGAAAATTAAATCACAATTATTGCTCATTAATGGCTCAAAGTATATAGCCATTAGAGCTCTCACCTAGGTCTCATTTATAGCCATTATAGAGCTCTCACCTAGGTCTCATTTATCGCTCCTATCATCTCAAATGAAGCTACTCAATTATTGCTCATTAATGGATCCAAGTGAGATCTCACCTATTGATCCTAAGGAATTTTAAGAGCAATAAATGAGACTTAAAATGATCTTCAAATGAAACTCAAAGGAGAAACAAAGGAGAAACAAATGAGTAGCTTAGGAGCAATAAATGAGACTTAAAATGATCTTCAAATGAAACTCAAAGGAGAAACAAAGGAGAAACAAATGAGTAGCTTAGGAGCAATACATGAGACTTAAAATGATCTTCAAATGAAACTCAAAGGAGAAACAAATGAGTAGCTCCTTTCTGTCTCAAAGAGCAATAGATGAGCTAAAAATGAGCAGCAAATTTTTCCTCTGGGAAATCATGAATGCCTGAACGGATTTCCAAGCGGATTTTTTTGTTTGAAAGCTGTGAACAGCATCTACACACGTGGTGCATCATCTAGGCATGGGTGTGCACTTTTTACACACTTGCACAATTACATGGAAGTCTATGGTAACCATGGCAACGCGAGACATTGAAGAGAAAAAATCATTGCAACTTAATACAGAGAACAATGGAATGGAATGTTTGAACATTTACAATGCAACAATGTATTATTAATATGGTATCCTAACTTATCATTAGTGCAGATATCATCTAAGACTCTAATAACACACTAGACGAGGTTTCTTAAGGCAACTCAAAATATACAAGACCCGCCTGCAACATTTCAGGCCAACTGAGACTGCTTACGAAAGGGCACATCAAAATTAAACTATGTCATAATTCTTTTGATGTATTGTTACTTATTAAACTGCCAACTAACTAACCACAAATACAAATTGGAAGGCAATGACACACCTTATAATATCCATTGGTATACAGAAACATGTTAGTGTGTTCAAAAACACAGTTACTGCACTTTGGCTTTTATAAGGCAGAATAGGCGTAATATTACGTCACCTTCACTGTTTATATTTTACTTTCCAAAGTCAGAGATAGGTTGTGCAGTGGTCTCTCCTTCGAGATATCACGTGTAACTTTGACTATGCCACCTTGGGAGTTTCACCCAAGGAATCAATTAATGTGCTAAAGTAAACACCCTTAATTGCCACAGAGGTTTGTCTGAAGAGAAACCTCAGCACACCCAAATAACCAAGTGTAGCATGCTAATCCATGATGTGTGTTGATTAGAATAAATAGGAAACAATGTAGAGTGAACACAGGATATTTATATCCTGTGTTTTGTTGACTGGGATCCCAGCAGCGTTGATCAGAATTAATTCAGCCTGTAGTGCGTGGTTAATTGGAGCTCTGTGGGTATGCATATTTTTAAACATTATATTTAAAATGACATGCAATGACAGTTATGCAGGCCTATCACATATTCTGAACACAACAAGCAGTTCTACATTCTAACCTGTTGGATAATGTGTCCAATATGTGTCTTTTTTGCACGTGCACGTGTTGTATTGTTCTGAAGGAGCAATTGTGTACAAGTTACGTTTGTATAGGAACTTAAATGGCCTTGAATGTGTCTCAATGGCTCTGCTTGAATAACAACATGAAGATAGATGTTATGTAAATGTCAGAACAATATGCAGAATGAATAGCAGGAATCATTACACAGTCAAAGATAGTTTGCGAAGTGGCCCCACATTACTTTTGTATATAGATTTCTAAGTGGTACATGAAAATTGTAGATCTTAAGTTAGCCTAGCTAAATCACAAACAAAGGCTTTGGTAGATTAAACTTTCACTGTTAGATTTGACATGGACATGATATCCTCTCCACCACACAAGGGTTAATAATAAGAACTTCTACATTATTATACCTTCTGTGTGTGTGGTTAATAGGAGCTCTGTGGGTATGCTCATTTTTACACATTCCATTTAAAATGACATGCTCTTGTAGGCCTATCACATATTCTGAACTTAACAAGCAGTTCTACATTCTAACACATTGGATAATCATCCAATATAGCCTACTGTGTGTCTTGATTATTTTGCTCTGGCCAAGAGCCTGGTCATTAAACATCTGCATTAACTGTTTAGTAACAGCTGTGATGTTCTACAGTAACACATATGAGCCCAAAATACCAATCATGTGTCCTTCACCACACCAGGTTGTATTGTTCTGAAGGAATTTAGAGCAATTGTGTACAAATTAAGTTTCTATAGGAACTTGAATGGCCTTAATGGCTCTGCTTGAATAACAAGATGGAGATGAGAGACTCTTTCATACATGGGTACATTGATAGTTGTTTAACATATAAATGACAGATGCAGAATGAATAGCAGGGACCTTTACAAAGTCAAAGATAGTTTGTGAACTACACCATTACTTCCAAGTCCATAAAGTGCTTTTCCATCTGTCATACATACGTACATTACAGTCAATTTAAAATTTAAAATTTAAAGCTAGTCTAGTTATGTCACTTTTAGTAATAACATGGTTACAACAAGAGGCTTTTGTAGATTAGACTTTC
The DNA here is from genome assembly GCF_963921795.1 of Nannobrachium achirus. Lineage (NCBI taxonomy): Eukaryota > Metazoa > Chordata > Actinopteri > Myctophiformes > Myctophidae > Nannobrachium > Nannobrachium achirus. Next base: position 68,607,516 of record NC_137810.1, on the reverse strand, counting down.
ATTAAGTCTAATAATTCACTGAGACCACCCCTTCTTCTTTATAGGATTAGAGATTCCTGCTTTGAGCCTGACAGTGTCTTTACTTTTAGATTTCTACTGACTCCTGCTTTAATATTGTTGTATTGATATGTGCTTCCATGTAACTCGATTGTTGAATCATGTTGACACTACATTATATTCATGTAATTGATTGCATTTGTCCCATAGTTTATTTACATGCATATATTCAAAGATAGGGACATGTTATAGAGATAGGTTAATGTATTGGTATTTTTTGTCATAGAGAGATTGATGATGTTGTTAGAATGTGATTGGTTAGTGGTCTCCCATTACCTTTTGAGCTCTTGCTGGTCAATACAGTGGAATGACCATGTGCCAAATAAATATCTTCAATTATTGATAGAGTCCACAGAAGTTATATATATATATATATATATATATATATATATATATATATATGTGTGTGTGTGTGTGTGTGTGTGTGTGTGTGTGTGTGTGTGTGTGTGTGTGTGTGTGTGTGTGTGTGTGTGTGTGTGTATGTATATATATATGTATATATGTGTGTGTGTGTGTGTATATATAGTAATGACAAAACAAAACATTAGATAGAGCAGGCTTCTTTTCTGTCTCCCTATTATAGGGATACTCTAATAGCTGAACCTGTGGGAAACATTACAACAATGGCAAGAAGGCAGTTGATAAAATGACAACATTAATGACACTTAATAACTTCTTTGTTTCATTGGCATCTTATATTGTTATTTTAACTGACACTGTTTTCTGACAAATTAAACATAGTGTTTAATATAGCCTATTGATATCGTTGTCTTAGATAATGTTGTTGTTTTGTAGAAGGTTGCATAGAGCATGTCTGGGGGGAGGAGGGAGGGTGGAGCACAATATGTTAGATTGTGATTGGTGGAGAGATGGTTCTATTGTTGTCTTTGGACAATCATTCAGAGCAGTCAGTGTTTTCACCCCAGACTCTCTAGTATAAGAAGAGTTGGTCTGTGTCATTTCTCCACAAGTCTTCCAGGATATCAATCAGATCTGACTGTGGACTCCAGACTTCAGGATAAGATGAACTCTGTCAAACGCAACTCTGCTGAACAGGAGGAAAACAAAGACCTTGGTATGTTACTTACTCTGCCTCCATTTACCCTGTTGGTTTTCCTCAATATTATTTTTATTCTCAATATGCCATTTGTTTCATTGTAATTCATCCTTTAACTCTGTCGTAGATTAGATAGATTGTATGGATTCAGAGGGATGTGCACATTTCAGAAAGCTAGTAGAAACTGCAGACTTTCTATTTCTGGTTAACATGCTATACGGATGGACGAATGACATGGATGCAGGCAATTTTTCTTGTGATAATAATAACTTAAAATAGTCTATTGTTAGACTTTTAAACAGTTTAAAAGTGATGAACTTGTCCTTTAACATTTATTTTCTTTGTTTCCAATCCAGTGTTGCATCATCAGTCTGGCTTCCCTGTCCTACCAGAGGTGAATGTAAAGAGAAGGTTGGCTAAGCAAAAACAACACTGCTGTGATCAGTGTGGAAAATGTTTCCTTATAATCTCCAAACTTAAATCACACCAGATAATTCACACTGGAGAGAAACCTTATGGTTGTGATCTGTGTGGGCAAAATTTCTCTCACATGTCCAGCCTTAAAAGCCACCAGAGAATTCACACAGGAGAGAAACCCTATGGATGTGATCATTGTGGAAAACACTTCTCTCAAATGTCCAACCTTAAAACGCACCAGAGAATTCACACTGGAGAGAAATCCTATGGGTGTGATCAGTGTGGACAAAACTTCTCTCTAATGTCCAACCTTAAAACACATCAGAAAATTCACACTGGAGAGAAACCATATGGATGTGATCAGTGTGGACAACACTTCTCTACTTTGATCGGCCTTAAAAACCACCAGAGAATTCACACAGGAGAGAAACCCTATGGGTGTGATCATTGTGGACAACACTTCTCTGAAATGTCCAACCTTAGAAAGCACCGGAGAATTCACACTGGAGAGAAACCATATGGATGTGATGAGTGTGGTCAGCACTTCTCTTTAATGTCCAGCCTTAAAAAACACCAGAGAATTCACACTGGAGAGAAACCCTATGGATGTGATCAGTGTGGACAACACTTTTCTCAAATGCCCAGCCTTAAAACACACCAGAGAATTCACACAGGAGAGAAACCCTATGGATGTGATCATTGTGGACAACACTTTTCTGATATGTCCAACCTTAAAACACATCAGAAAATTCACACTGGAGAGAAATCCTATAGATGTGATCATTGTGGAAAACACTTCTCTCGAATGTCCAACCTTACAAAGCACCAGAGAATTCACATTGGGGAGAAACCCACTTAACTTAAATACTTTATAATGAACTAGAGCATACACTCCTGCGGAAACAGTGTGGGCTCTCTGAAAACCTGCACAAAGTATATTATGTGCTGTAGAAAATGTACACATCCTTCCTTCGATGGACTTTTTATTCAGTTCAAGCCCAAGCAGTAATATAAATGGTAAAACAGAATGTATTTCCCAGTGTATTCCACGCTGTTCGTGTTTAGAGGAAAAGTACAAACCATAACATTGTAACTGCGTAAAGCTGAACAGCTTGTGTTGTGTCAAACAAATGCAAGTATTATCATTTAGTATATGTCCCATTGCATCTACTGTTATGTTTTTTATTATGCTTCATACATCCAACCATTATGACAGAAGGACATGCAAAATGATAGCAGCAACCTTTAGAGAACATCATTGTGTGTGTATTCCTTTATTGCTTTGTTAAATGTAAATGATGGTTGGTAAAGATTGTGCAGTCACAAATAAAGACAACATTCAAAGTCAATAGGCGTATTTGGAGTTTTTGTTTATGTTTTTGGAGCTTTTGATTATAGGAGTTTTGCATCTCCCTTAGAGATAGGGTGAGAAGTTCAATCACCCGAGAGAGACTTGGAGTAGAACCGCTGCTCCTTCACTTGGAAAGGAGCCAGCTTAGGTGGTTCGGGCATCTAGTACGGATGCCCCCCGAGCGCCTTCCTAGGAAGGTCCTCGATGCACGTCCCACTGGGAGGAGACCCCGTGGCAGACCAAAGACCAGATGGAAGGATTATATCTCCAGACTGGCCTGGGAACGTCTCGGTATACTCCCAGAGGGAGTGGAGGAAGTTGCACAGGATAAGGAAATCTGGACGTCTCAGTTGGAACTGTTACTCCCGCGACCCGATTCCGGATAAGCGGTTGAAGATGGATGGATGGATGGATGCGTGTGTGTGTGGTAATATCAGTCAACCACATGATATACAAATTGGAAGGCAATGACACACCCTATAATATCCTTTTGGATACACACACATGTCAGTGTGCCCAAAAACATAGTTACTGCACTTTGGCTTTGTAACGCAGAATATGTGTGTCATTACACCACCTGTGACATAATATGAATGGAATCCAGGCAGCGTTGGTCAGAATTAATTCAGTCTGTAGTGTGTGGTTATTTGGAGCTCTGTGGGTATGCTCATTTTTAAACATTCCAATGAAAATGACATGCAGTTATGCAGGCTTATCACATATACTGAACACAACAAGCAGTTCTACATTCTAACACGTTTGATAATCTGTCCAATATTAGCCTACTGTGTGCATTTTTTGCATGTGTCCTTCACCACACCAGTTGTTAGATTTTACAAGGAGGTGGTGTCCTCTCCACCACACAAGGGTTAATAATGAGAACATATACATCCCTTCTTAGTAAGTGGTTAATAGGAGCTCTGTGGCCATGCTCATTTCACACATTCCATTTAAAATGGCATGCTCTGATGTAGGCATAGGCTATCACATATTCTGAACACAACAAGCAGTAGTTCTAATACATTGGATAATGTGTCCAATATATCCGTTCTAAATTCTAACAAAGCACACCCAACATAACCAAGTTCATAAACAGTGCACAGAGAACACATGCTATGTATACTGTAGCGTTGAATGGGATCCTAGCAGTGTTGATCAGAATTAATTCAGTCTGTAGTTTGTGGTTAATAGGAGCTCTGTGGGTATGTCGATTATTTGTTTACACTTTCCATTTATACCAACATGCTGTGATGTAGACATATCAAATATTGAGAACACAGCTTTTAGTGATACAATGTTTGCAAAACAAATGCTTCTGTAGATTAGTATTTCACTGTTAGATTTGACCTGGATATGGTAAATGTATGTATTGTATTCTCAAATCGAAATATCTGAGTGGTTGTTTAGGCTAAAACTTGTATAACAAGCAGCTCTACATTCTAACACATTGGGTAATGTGTCCATTATAGCCTAATGTTTGTCTTGTCTTTTGCTCTGGCCAAGAGCCTGGTCATTAAAACATCTCCAAGAACTGTTTAGTAACAGCTGTGATGTTCTACAATGATACACTATGAGCCCAATCATGTGTCCTTCACCACACCAGGTTGTATTGTTCTGAAGGAATTAGAGTAATCATGTACAAATTAAGTTTCTATAAGAACTTGAATGTGTCTTAATGGCTCTGCTTGAATAACAAAAACATTTTTTTTTTCAAAAACATTTTTTGGACCTCCAGAAATGTATTAGGCATGATCGCGATCTCGAAATTGCATGTTTAACCCCCATACCAACCCATTCTTTCAAACATGGCAGCCATGTTTGTTTACATCTGAAGAAAACATAATGGCTGATAAATCATGAATGCCTGAACGGATTTCCAAGCGGATTTTTTTGTTTGAAAGCTGTGAACAGCATCTACACACGTGGTGCATCATCTAGGCATGGGCGTGCACTTTTTACACACTTGCACAATTACATGGAAGTCTATGGTAACCATGGCAACGCGAGACATTGAAGAGAAAAAATCATTGCAACTTAATACAGAGAACAATGGAATGGAATGTTTGAACATTTACAATGCAACAATGTATTATTAATATGGTAGCCTAACTTATCATTAGTGCAGATATCATCTAAGACTCTAATAACACACTAGACGAGGTTTCTTAAGGCAACTCAAAATATACAAGACCCGCCTGCAACATTTCAGGCCAACTGAGACTGCTTACGAAAGGGCACATCAAAATTAAACTATGTCATAATTCTTTTGATGTATTGTTACTTATTAAACTGCCAACTAACTAACCACAAATACAAATTGGAAGGCAATGACACACCTTATAATATCCATTGGTATACAGAAACATGTTAGTGTGTTCAAAAACACAGTTACATGCACTTTGGCTTTTATAAGGCAGAATAGGCGTAATATTACGTCACCTTCACTGTTTATATTTTACTTTCCAAAGTCAGAGATAGGTTGTGCAGTGGTCTCTCCTTCGAGATATCACGTGTAACTTTGACTATGCCACCTTGGGAGTTTCACCCAAGGAATCAATTAATGTGCTAAAGTAAACACCCTTAATTGCCACAGAGGTTTGTCTGAAGAGAAACCTCAGCACACCCAAATAACCAAGTGTAGCATGCTAATCCATGATGTGTGTTGATTAGTATAAATAGGAAACAATGTAGAGTGAACACAGGATATTTATATCCTGTGTTTTGTTGACTGGGATCCCGGCAGCGTTGATCAGAATTAATTCAGCCTGTAGTGTGTGGTTAATTGGAGCTCTGTGGGTATGCATATTTTTTAAACATATGTGACTAGGTCTGGTACTTTGTTCCTTATTCCTAGATTATCCAAGTACAGAGTCTAAGCTTTCATATGATGTATCATTTGTTGGAATTGGAGCATATTTGAAGAAGTTATGGACATTTTAAACTTGTTGCACCATAAACCCCAAAGTGCTTAAAAGGCCATTTGAATCCAAGGAACATTTTTACACCTCTAAGTAGCCAGAAGTGGGTGTGACAATGGGAGGGACAATAGGTACTTACCTACACCCCTAAATCACTCCCCCCAAGTCAAACCACACCCACAGTGGTATAGCTGTCAACTTCAAATGTACTTTTATTCCACTACAATTATTTAAAACTACTATTTAGTAGTAGACCTGTGGTAATATATTGTGCTATAGTGCTTGCAGCCATGTCAGAAATAGTGGCCAGTGGTCTTTTCTACCTCCTCCCCTCCTTATATGCTCATCCTGTCATTTTCTTCTTTTTGTAGTTTTTATTTTTCACTAAAATAGTGTATTACAAAAGTACCTACATTTTATAATTAAGTAAAAGTATCAATACTGCAATGTAGAATCACTCTGTTACAAGTAAAAGTCCAGAATTAAAAAATGTACTTGAGTAAAAGTACAAAAGTATTGGTATCCAAATGTACTTAAAGTACCAAAAGTAAAAGTACAAAAATGTTTGAAAATAGCAGATCTACAAGCTCACAACGCGTCGCACCGCAATGCGTTGTGAGCTTGTAGATTGGCTATTTTCAAATAGCCTTGGTATAACATAGGGCTAAAGTGGTTCATGTATGTTTTAAACTTAGTTATTGTGATTTAGCATTATTGGGCTAAATGTAAAGACGCTACGCTGCGCCAACCGTGAATTCAACACAATCTGCTGTTGAGCAGTTTAACCAATTTGCTACGTACGTCTACACAAACGGTCAGATCACAAAGATAAATTGCTTAGTGAAGGCTCACGGATGTCACCATAGGGTACGCTCCAGCAGAATGTCCCGTAATGATCGTATTATTTAACGAGGAGCATTTTAATCCGATCGGTCGGCGTTTCCTTAAAAAGGTATTAACTCTCCTACTGCCAGATTATTTATTTATTTATTGGGTCTGGCGCCATCAAAAAGCGGCTTACCTTTGCGACGTTATAGTAGATAGACAGACAGACATTTATTTATTTTTTTTTATTTTTTTTGGTTGTGCAATAGTGCACTTTGGTCTGCCAGGCAGCAGAGGGCGGCGTCATGCGAGAATGAATGTGAATTTGCCTGTTATGTGTTGAAGAAGAAGAAGACCAGTCACTGGCCACAGAGCCTCAGAGCCAGAGAAAATCAACAAGGAAGTGAATTGTTCTCCGTTGATGTTAACGCATAATGGATTTTTTACACCATCACCGCGGAAAATGTGTTTACAGTAGACGGCCGCGCGACGCCTCATCAGCTTACAGTCATCAGACGAACGAACCGAACGAGCGCCGTATTGGCATCGAGGTTCTGTAAAAAATGGGGCGAACGTGAACGTTCGAAGCGGCGGGAGAGTTAATGTATCTAAGTGCAGTACACCTCGCAACCGATGGGGTCGCATGGCTGAAAAACAACAGAAAATGGCATCTGATCGGATTAAAATGCTGTTTATTAAACAATACGAAAGATACGGGTAATTCTGCTTGAGCGTACCATACTGTGACATCTGTGAGACTTCAGTAAGCACTTTATCTTTGAAATATGAACGTTTTTGTAGACGTACGTAGCAAATAGGATTAACTGCTCCACACCAGGTTGAAGTGAAGGGTTATTACGTGAGCAACACCGTAACTCGAGCCCTATCTAAATTGGTCGGGCTAACTGTGCCAAATGTAGCATAATCAGTGTTTGTGTAACTTCAGTCAGAACCATAATCTGATGGTTCTGACAGACTTAAACTCCTCGCGTTGTGAGCTTGTAGAAGAGCAACAATTCCAGTTGTGTATACGATGCCTGCAGTTAGCGCTAGCTAACGTTAGCGTTTGCCGTTAGCCACTGCTTCTCATAATAAACAGCCAGCGTTAGCGTGTAGCTAACGTTAGCTTCCCATTAGCGCCGGCTGTTCCATTACGAGAAGACATCATCGCTGCGTCTCTGTGTGCCCGATAGCGACTCGGAGAGTCGGATCACGACGTATAAATCAAAAAATAAATCCTTCCAGAATACTGTCTTCTGCAAACCAATAACATTAGCGAGATGAAGTTAGTCACTGAGATGTGTTTACACACTAGAGAACCAGATGCACCACTGTATGGGCGGTGCTCAAAGCGTGAAATACGAGACAATTACTTTTCAGAGCGCTATCTCTCCTCCCCCAAAAACCACGTACAGTTTCTTCCAAAAGCAGCCTAGTTTAACAAATAAAACTAGCCATTGTAATACCTCAAAACAACTATCTTTTGACACGAAACCCTTGTTATAAATTCGAACTTGTGTGAATTTGAAAAAAACGAAAAATACAAAAAACGACTTTGACTTCATTTTCTCACTTTTCTGCCGTTTTAAAATTGGCGACATTAGGACGGTTTCACCAGCCTGGGACACATATATATTTAAAATGACATGCAATGACAGTTATGCAGGCCTATCACATATTCTGAACACAACAAGCAGTTCTACATTCTAACACGTTGGATAATGTGTCCAATATGTGTATTTTTTGCACGTGGACGTGTTGTATTGTTCTGAAGGAGCAATTGTGTACAAGTTACGTTTGTACTTACTTACGCCTATTACCCCTTCTGGGGTTTAGGCCGCCAACAAGAGTTCTCCAAGCATCTCGGTCCTGAGCCAACATCTCAAGCTGTCCCCAAGTGTGGCCCATTTTCTTGGCATCTGCCTCCTCGGCGCCAGGTGTTTTGTGGCCGACCTCTCTTTCTTTTCCCTTGGGGGTTCCAAGTTACATTTGTATAGGAACTGAAGTAGATCATTACACATTATATGTATGATAATACATTTGGACACAAACAAAAACATAGTCAGGGCGAGGCCAGACATTCCACTAGGAGTGCAGGGTGAAAGGTCGACCTGGGCCTCAATGTATAAACATGTGAAGGGAGTCAGGACATCTGGATTTCATCCAGCGTGCGTGCACACACACACACACACACACCCCCTGGTACAGCTCTCTCATCCACGTTCACACACGTTAACACACACACCTCATGCACAAACTTAGAAGAAGCAGGCATGTGCATAGACACTGGGTATAGACACTGTATAAAAGCTAGCCCAAATCTCCGTACTTTTGTAGCGTATGAGCCGGTTATGGACACGAAAAGTTATGAATTGTATTCATAACTCATATTCAACCAAATGGACCCTTTGTGTTAGGACCGGTTGAATGTACCCTTCTTCCCCCCCAAAAAGATATTGACTCTCTATTCCATGGTGTCACCCAACACCACATTCCAAAGTGCCAGTATAGTGTTTTATTACCCTGCCGATCAGATAAGGGACATCCTGCCAGGGTCTCTTCTCTTCATGTGCACACAGTATTAACCACATAGACAAGATGTGGAAGACAATGAAACGATGGAATGTGAGGATAAATGCTTGATGCAATGACATTTTATAACATAAAACTACATGGTTGTATTCCAATATGATGTACAGCAACTATATATATTGAATTTAATGTGTACAATATGTTTTTCTGTGGTTATTCGACTTTTTAACCCATATGCCCTCTGTATGATATAAAGTGGTCAGGTTTCATATCTATACGTTTGCACAAGTCCAATGTTTACAATTATCTGGTCACATGTAGGAAAATGATGTTCCCCAACATTTTATCAGAAAGTATAGTATTTTCATCTTTTTCAAGGTGGGATGGACAATGAGCCTGTCCTCTACAACCGCCTTCTGCGGGGCTAGCATACTAAGCCCTCCCACTCACTACATAAGGAGACTTCCTGTTTCTCCCTCTCTCTCTTGAAAAAAAATCACTGAACCAACAACACACAAGGAGGGCTAAAGACTACTCAGCCACCAAGGGCTGCCACGCCCTGGTGACCACGACTCTCTCTCATCATAGAGTCCTGCCGGACTCATCATCAGGACGGCAAATACTCTGCCAGTCCGTGGGATTGAGGCACGCTATCTCTCCCACTCCGACGACAACATTATCAACGACAGAGTGGACAAGCCTGTCCTCTGTACTCCATCTCTCCCTCCATCGGAAGGCCAGATACCCAGACAGGGAGATTTGGAGCACGCGCGCTCTCTCCTCCAACCAGACGGTTCCAAGAGGGGTGTGGAGCTGAGACAGCAGCAGGGCAGGAAACTTCCTGTGTCCCCTCTCCAGCCCGAGGGGGGGTGCACGCCTCACTTCCTGTCCCACCAGCTCTCATCCAAGAAGATGGCTGCCTCCATCCAAGCCGCATGGTCAGACCTCATGGCGATGACACAGCCAACGCCCTGCTGCAATGGCCGACCTTCCAGCACATGCTAGGCTGCTACGCTAGCAACCAACCCTCTCTCTTTCTCCTCCTACTCCCAAACACGTGACGCAGACGGACCCTCTAAAGTAAGGCAGTGTGTGTTTACATGTGTCATTGGCAACGCAGAGTAGGATTAGATATCGAATGTTTAATGATCTTCTATTATTTCATTTCTTTTATTTCTTTTCTTTTGGTAATTGTTTGATTTATATGTTTTGGGGAACGCTATGCAAAACTGAATAATACTGTACAGTAGTCTGCCATCTATTTTGTACAACAATTTGACAGTTTTTAAATACCATGCCTACTACTTCCCTAGGAACCTATTATCTATCTTTTGCTTGAAGAATCAGACATAGTTATGCTAGTCTGAATGTACATTTTATGATTTTTATAATAAATCACTTTTTCATATTTTATTTTAAGTAACCAGTGTGGACATTGACATTCTTTCTGTGTGTTTTGAATCGATGTGATTGGTACTGGAATCTTAAATGCTTAGGCATTCTATTAAAAGGTAATTTGTCATTTTTAGTAAATATTCATATTTTACAGTATGTATGCACAGTAATGAACATTTATTGCAACTCTGCCAAGAACTCACGCTTGTAAACAATAGCGTGATAGAAAAATTATGTTTCATAATTATTTTATGAAATATTATTTTTAATATTACGATATATATTAATACTGTATCCATATTCAGTATTCATATGTGCACTACATATTTGGCGCCCAACGTGGGGCAGAGTCTTGTTCCATTACTGTACATACTGTAGATATGAATTTATGAAAATTCATAAATTTCATATTTCTGAAAAAAATGATTTTTGGTCTAAAAATCGTCCGGGATTTTAGCTGATTTCCAGTATTAATCATATTTTGTTCAAAATGAGCAGAAAGTAATTTTCCATTTTCTGTGTCTGTCGAGGCTATTACATATACGCTGGACGTACTGTAGTAGTATCGCACCGAGCCACAGCAAATGCACTAATTGTCAGTGTCATACTGTACTTTATCTTTACTTTATGGATTAGACAGAGTCGCGGCCGCGGTTCTGAATAATTCATACTGTACATGTACAGTACTCATATTGAGTACAGTATATGTGTGTGGGGTGGGTCGAAACGCCTGAAAGTCAGTGGTAACCATTTGTAATGATAGCTACATTCCATACATGTACCCTGATTTAAGCATAAGTAGTCGGTATTCCGGGCCACTTTCCACTTTAAGTTAAATTAAAGTGAGTGTGCGCCCGTCAAAATTAAACTATCGTTTAAACTGACTGGAAGAAAACTACTGTGTGTTCCGACAAAGTAGGATTTTTAGAATTGGTCCTACTTTCAGCGCTTCATAACAGCCAAATCGTTCGTTGTGTATGAAGGGGAATTATTTAATAGCGTATCTGATAAACTCTACGAAACAGTAAAGTAACCGGAGCGTTGTGCCTTGTAAATCCCAACACAATTCTTAAATTAAAGCAGGTTATATACAGCTGCGGGACGTTGGACACGGGACTCCGTGGACAACTGCGTGCGTGTGTGTGTGTGTGTGTGTGTGTGTGTGGGCGTGTTCGCCCTGTGATCAAGTGCTGTGTGTCTGTGCGTGTGTGTGTGTGTGTGTGTGTGTGTGTGTGTGTGTCTGTGCGCGCGTGTGTGGGTGTACGTGCTTAGTGGGTGTTACTTTCACTAGGCTCTCCAAGAGCCAGGCAAAATAGACCCATTTGAGTCCCATTTTGGCTAAGAAGCCATCTTGAATAGAGGGTGGAGTCTCACATGCTTTGGGACTTCCCTCTCTCTCACACTCAGCGTTACGTGCAGCTATCACTTCTCTGGTGAGAATTAAACACCTCCCATACACAATACACAGACCAGAGGACAATTAAAAGGTTTCTCTGTGTGACAGTCTTAACATCACCTCAGATCTTTGGGTTTTCAACCTGTTTTCGACTTTGTACCACGTTGTAACATTAAGGATATCCCAACCATAATTTACAACTCCACGCACCTATATAGCTATCAAGCTGTAACTGTGAGCTTTGTTTTAAAACGTTTAAAGTGTTTGTTTTCTTATCTTATCTACTCTCTCCCTATTCAGTTTGGCTGTATTCTCCCAGCCTCGAGGACTTAGTGAATTCTATAAATTGGCACGACTGTTTGATTGATAACTGAATCGGTCTCACATGAACCGGTTCAGCTTTGTCAGGCAAACACTCTTCCAACTACTGGATGAATTAATTGGATTAATCAAGTTTAATCCAAGTTAATTTGTTTTAATTACTTATTCACTTTGGTCATCGACGCTTGAAAAATATTTTTTTGCCAAACCTATCAATAGGTCTAATGGTTTACGCCCTTTGTGTTTCATCAGTTATCAAGGACAATTATTTTAATTAAGTTTCAAATTTCATTGAAAATTGAAAAGATTGAAATTTAAATGTCACTTTCTGGATGAAATACAAGGGTGTTCTTTATTACTTGAAGAAGAATGATGAAAGCCTAGAGCAAACACTTAAAGCCTACTAGGTTTATTTAATATCAAGTTCCCAAACTAGGATATTTGGTCTGACTACAAGTCAGACATTTTTGGCATATTCCCTAACCTCGGAGACCTATAGAAATTATATAGCTGACACGGTTGATTGATTGATCACTGATTTGGGCTCTTTCATGCTCCAGTTTAGTCAATCAAACAAACAATCGTTCCAGCCAATAAAGACAAATTGGATTAACCTATTGTAATCCGGTTTAGTGTATTGATTACTTCATTATCTCGGTCACCGTGGTTTGAAAATATCTTTGTCAAATCCTACAATTACGCCAATCAATTGTTTTTATTTCTTTTATCCTTCATTTATCTATTAAGGACACTTTGTGTCCGCATACTGTCAGATCAGCCAGTCGTTTTCATTTCGTCTGGACCATCTGACGAAAACGCTTTAGCCATAACTCAGAAGGAACCCATCTCTCTCGCTCATTCGTCCAACTTCCATCAAAACACGCACGCTTGGCTGCGTATGAGTTTTGACAAACACTGGACCTACAGTACATCTTTGTTATTTGATTACCTGTTTTAAAACTTTTCCCCATCAGGCCAAGGCACCTCCCTACTCCAGGCATAAACAACACTACAAAACAGAGAGACAATAAAACTGTCTCTCCTGCGTCCTTCGCACGCAGGCCTGTAAGTTTATGACGGTGAGGGCTATATGGTCTGCTTGCATGCTGAGCATTGTCCAGCCATTTGCACTAGATTTGTTTTAACAGTGGGTAATCTACATAACAAACAAACTATAGCGAGCGTTCCATCAGTTAGCTAGAAGCAGTATTTCATTTTCTTTAAGCGTCTGACCAACCAGTGTTCTGCTGAACACTGGTAAGCGATCATTGATTCTGAGTTTGTAGTTCTTTTCCCCAAAACTGTACCTTGCATTTTGTGTGTTTCCGAACTTAGGTTTCTATAACTTCTATCTGACACGCTTGAGTGATTGATTAACTGGATGGGACTCTTCCATTGAGTCCAGTCTAGTCTGTTCAGTCAAACAACCGTCCCAGTCAAAGAGGATTACATTGGATTAATCTCTTTTAACCCAGTTTAATCTGTTCTATTATTTAATAGTTTTGTTCTCGAGGTTTGGAGACACCTATCTTGCTATTGGGTCGTTAGTAAGCTCTGTTTACTTTGTGCTTCATCCAGTATTTGAAAACAATTATTCTAATTAAGATCTAAATTTCAATTAAATTCTTTAAATTTTTCTTTTTGAAAGAAAAGGGAATTTTTACTTATAAGCCCCGTTAGTCATATGGATTATTAATTTAATTTATAAGACTAACTGAGGAATTTTTATTTAAACTCATAATTTACAGAACTTATTAGTTTTCACAGTTTGCATCGTAAGAAACAGCTGTTGAATTTGATTTAACTTTCTGGATGAACCTAGAGGAATTGTTGTGCTATTAGTTTGGAAAAGAATATAAACCCAAAAACAACGCTTGGAAAAAACATTTTTATTTTAAATATCAGGGTTCGATTTTATTTCTACTTGATATTCCAGCTGTAGTTGGTCAAACTAACGCCTATCTTGTACTCATGGAGGTTTTTGTCTCGATGATCAAGTCCTTAGCGACGACTGCTAACTTTAACGGTCCACTCATTTTGGGGCCTTACTCCAGGACGGTTCACCCGGTTCTAAAAAAACTGGCTTGCCAGGGTTTTAAGACGGAGCGTCCAAGGCCCAGCAACAAGCTTGAATTGTTTGCTTTAGAACTCATAGCGAAAGGTGATATAACTTTTCAAGAGAGACAGAGCGATCCTGATCGAGAGAGGAGAAGATGCCGCAGGCCCTCCTCTCACAATCACAACTGCTTTTCCTTGCCTGACGGCGAGGTCTCTCGTGACTGTAGTCTAAGCCCGTTCCACGAACTGAGTCTCAGTGACGGAAGTACGAACGAGGCCAATTTACTTCGGTCGGGAAGCTTGTCAACCCGTCCTACGACACGGGAAAGCCCTTTGCCTAGTGATAAAAGCCTAATTCAATCCTTTGATATTGGACAACTGTCCATGCTTTCTGCAACAGCTTTGTTGTCAGAGCTTGCTGCCAAAGTGAATGACCCTAAATCTCAGCAGGTAACAGATGCTAAGTGTCCCTTGAAAGAGGTTCTGTGTCTCTCCGGAGACGACACTGCGTTTGGAACGCACAACAATCCAGCCCAGATGGCCACTCACTGCCCAGGAGCTGAGAACCACGAAAATGTGCCACCAGTACAGGACACACCATGCACAGAACACATTCTGTGCACTGATTACAATGCATGCACTCTTACAGTGATTGACAGGTACGGATGCATACACATCACAGCTGTTACAGCCTCGTTAATAGCACAAACCAGTGGTTTGTCACTCGCAACGCAATGCGAATGGGCCCACGAGTCGCTGTTGGACAGAGCAGTTGACAGTAGTGTGATGTCTCAAAGTTTGTTCCTTGACTTGCAATACCGGGCACAGCGTGCCCACCTAGAGGGTGACGGGTTGTATCAATCCCCCAGTGTTCGGCCTTATACTAAGGCTAGTACTCAGATGGTTCATGCCTTCTCGTGTCCTTTTCAGATAAGACACATGGCTCCAATCCGCCCAATGTATGCATCTGAAATGGAATACCTCCCACTTCTCTTGGGCTATGTCCTGTTACTTCTGCAACTACTATCTGTACTTGCCTTCTCAGAGGAGAAATCCTCCTTCTCTACTGAAAAACCCGCGCAAGACTCGTTAAATCTAACTGACTTTGTGGAGTGTGACGCTCTGACGTGGAAACACCCACCCGTAGTCAAGCCAATGCCACCGTTGAACGAGGGGGGGTGTCCTCCAACAGCAACAAATTCTTGTGTGCCCCTTTCTCCAGGGCCCCCTCGCAGACACTGCGTGTAACGGCGTGACTGACACCCTAGCAGACGATGGGGCAAACAATGTCACCCAAAAGGACCGGAGTTTGAAAGGCAACACGTGCACAGACTCGCCTACGGTGTGTGTTGACATCTGTTCATACAGCAAACCTCCTCGCCAAGCGAAGGTAGAATTGGTATGGATAGATAACACGCCGGCGAGACCTTTGTGTTTCAAACTTGTTGCGGTGATTTCCAGCATACTGATCGCTCTTTGGTGCGCTTCCGCGCACGGCAATAAGGGAGTAATGTTTTGCACCGATTCACACTACACCCGTCTCGACTACACTCATCACTTGCCCAACGGGCGTAAAAACGGTTTTCGAACAGCCGAGTTAAAACCCGTCAAGCATAAGGAGTTGGTTCTTGCCCGCAATCACAACGCGAACAAGCAAGACATGCAGGTATACGGTAAAAAGGTCAGAAACCACTCAAACCTTCTGGGACCTGCCATAGTTTTCAATGACGAGGCAAGTGCCCTTACTAAAGCAGGGGCTGTCAACAACTCAGCATGGGACTTCGTCCCTGGGGTCCTTCTTTCTGATCTCACCCTTTCCGTCTGCGTTGTCTTAGCCTCGTCGATGGCTCAAAGTGTTACACTCGCAACACAACGTGACCCGGTCGTCCGTGAGACGAAACAGCTCCCGCGTAGAGCTCGCAGGCCCCACGTGCCCTCTGCGGACACTAGGCAGACCCAAAGGTTAGCCAAAGTCCAGCGAAAGAGCGCATATAGGAAGCTATTCCCCCCGGTGAAGTTACAACATGAAGTAACCCACGTAGCGCTGTTGGACACGACAGCGGACATTAGTGTGATGTCACAGAGTTTGTTCCTTGACCTGCAACACCGGGCACAAAGTGCCACCCGTGAAGTGCACATGTTGTCTCACCCCATTCAACTGTACGCTGAAACTGGTACTCAAATGCATCAGGCCTTATTGTCTCTCATTCAGGTAGGGCACATGGCTGTGAAGCACCTGATATATGTGTCTGAACTGGAACACGTCCCATTGCTCTTAGGACGCGACTTTTTACGGAGACTGCGTCCTATACTCAAACTTTCAGAGGGGGGTTTCGCCCTATCCACTAGCCTACTCAGGCCAAATCCTGTGGATTTGACTGACTTTGTTAAGTGTGTTTCTCTAAAGGGAGGACGTCGACACATGGTCGAGACAGTACCTACGTTGGACAGGGAGGTCTCCCTCCAACGACTACAGGCTTGTGCGTGTCAGGGTGACACCAATACCCCTGCCAAGGCTAGGGCGACCGATCTCGCCACGGAATGTGTTATTTTGGAACCCACCCAATATGTCTGTCTGTTCACAAACCCTGACGTTAGTTCTCTGCAGACCCCACCCCTTTTTGGGAGGCGCCTTATGTCAACGCTCATCTATTTGAGTGTGCTGCTGCTGCCTATTCTGCTCTGCGTTTGCTACGCAGTAGCCGCACAGGGGGGGTCCACGACTCACTGTAGAACATCAACGCCTTGCAAAAAGGGGGGTTTGGTTGGTCATTCAAACCACAGCGGTAATTTCAAAATGATAGCTCAACCCAATAAAGCACATGTAGTATTGTTGCGCATTCACTGTGCATTAAGTTGCATTAGGTTTGCCCCACCTGGGCAATACTAAGTGTGCCCTGTTCTCTTTATGTTTTTTTCTTGCATCAGGAAGAATACCATAAATCTGTTTGCTCCCTTGATAATTAGGAAGCGGTGTCTGGATCTGATCCATCCAGACCCGAGCCAAAATGTTCATGGAAGCAAATCCCACGGGATTGTAGTTAGAATCTAGCCGGTTTGCTGATCACAAACTTCCTAGGCCACTATTTACAAAACCACCTCTCATTGATATGCTTGTGTGCTTGTGTTTTTTCCTAATCCATCATGGGACATTCCTATACCTGTTCTGTTCATTTCTGACGCTAAATACTCAGAACCCGATGCCCTCCCTTGATAAACTCAAGTTCAAGGGAGTGAGCTCCACTGATATTTGTACTTAGAAAGCAGGCTAGGATCACTAAAACCAATTACAGAACGTATACTCAGACGGTCAAACCCAATCAAAACTTCATATATTACATGACTATATCCTTAACAGGCCGCAACGGAGGTGGCCAGCAGTTAAACTACTAATATTTGCTAAGGCATTTAGGACGAAGAGAATTATAATGACAAACACATTTAAAGAACGATATAGATAAGCATGATTGCCTTCCCTCTTAGGAAAGTGGGAATGACCTCCACCTATATACCGTGTGATTGCAACTTTTTGTTTTATTTTCTTGTTTGTTTGTTATCTAATATTTTCATTTTTTTTTTTTATATAATTTTTGAAACACCTTTAGGAACCTTTAGCTCCCAATGAGAAAATCATACACTATGTAATGCCTGATAACTATCTCTCTCCGGAGAAACCTGTTGAATGTACACACTTTTTCCACAGGCATTTCGAGTAGGCTTGTTTATGATTTTGGTTTGATTGTTTTTCTTGTTTTTGTTTTTCCTGTCTTTCCTGTCTTCACTGGGTGATACAAAAACCTCCTTATTTGAACTAGGTGTTATTACTGTTATCCATGTTCAGGGGTTTTACTTTATGTTCTATGATTTATGGTTTTCATTTCATGAATTGTTAATCCATGATGTAGAACTATCTTTTCCAGTTGTACCCAGTGTTGCTAGATCAGTTAGTGAAGATCATTTAAAGTTGCCATCTGATATGTGTAAATACTACTGCCATCCGTGTCCTACTGCTCTCATCTTTGTTTTGTCATCCAAAGGTCGTGACTTCAACCTTCCGTTTCGTCAGACTTTAATGACAAAAGGGGGGATCTGTAGCGTATGAGCCGGTTATGGACACGAAAAGTTATGAATTGTATTCATAACTCATATTCAACCAAATGGACCCTTTGTGTTAGGACCGGTTGAATGTACCCTTCTTCCCCCCCAAAAAGATATTGACTCTCTATTCCATGGTGTCACCCAACACCACATTCCAAAGTGCCAGTATAGTGTTTTATTACCCTGCCGATCAGATAAGGGACATCCTGCCAGGGTCTCTTCTCTTCATGTGCACACAGTATTAACCACATAGACAAGATGTGGAAGACAATGAAACGATGGAATGTGAGGATAAATGCTTGATGCAATGACATTTTATAACATAAAACTACATGGTTGTATTCCAATATGATGTACAGCAACTATATATATTGAATTTAATGTGTACAATATGTTTTTCTGTGGTTATTCGACTTTTTAACCCATATGCCCTCTGTATGATATAAAGTGGTCAGGTTTCATATCTATACGTTTGCACAAGTCCAATGTTTACAATTATCTGGTCACATGTAGGAAAATGATGTTCCCCAACATTTTATCAGAAAGTATAGTATTTTCATCTTTTTCAAGGTGGGATGGACAATGAGCCTGTCCTCTACAACCGCCTTCTGCGGGGCTAGCATACTAAGCCCTCCCACTCACTACATAAGGAGACTTCCTGTTTCTCCATCTCTCTCTTGAAAAAAATCACTGAACCAACAACACACAAGGAGGGCTAAAGACTACTCAGCCACCAAGGGCTGCCACGCCCTGGTGACCACGACTCTCTCTCATCATAGAGTCCTGCCGGACTCATCATCAGGACGGCAAATACTCTGCCAGTCCGTGGGATTGAGGCACGCTATCTCTCCCACTCCGACGACAACATTATCAACGACAGAGTGGACAAGCCTGTCCTCTGTACTCCATCTCTCCCTCCATCGGAAGGCCAGATACCCAGACAGGGAGATTTGGAGCACGCGCGCTCTCTCCTCCAACCAGACGGTTCCAAGAGGGGTGTGGAGCTGAGACAGCAGCAGGGCAGGAAACTTCCTGTGTCCCCTCTCCAGCCCGAGGGGGGGTGCACGCCTCACTTCCTGTCCCACCAGCTCTCATCCAAGAAGATGGCTGCCTCCATCCAAGCCGCATGGTCAGACCTCATGGCGATGACACAGCCAACGCCCTGCTGCAATGGCCGACCTTCCAGCACATGCTAGGCTGCTACGCTAGCAACCAACCCTCTCTCTTTCTCCTCCTACTCCCAAACACGTGACGCAGACGGACCCTCTAAAGTAAGGCAGTGTGTGTTTACATGTGTCATTGGCAACGCAGAGTAGGATTAGATATCGAATGTTTAATGATCTTCTATTATTTCATTTCTTTTATTTCTTTTCTTTTGGTAATTGTTTGATTTATATGTTTTGGGGAACGCTATGCAAAACTGAATAATACTGTACAGTAGTCTGCCATCTATTTTGTACAACAATTTGACAGTTTTTAAATACCATGCCTACTACTTCCCTAGGAACCTATTATCTATCTTTTGCTTGAAGAATCAGACATAGTTATGCTAGTCTGAATGTACATTTTATGATTTTTATAATAAATCACTTTTTCATATTTTATTTTAAGTAACCAGTGTGGACATTGACATTCTTTCTGTGTGTTTTGAATCGATGTGATTGGTACTGGAATCTTAAATGCTTAGGCATTCTATTAAAAGGTAATTTGTCATTTTTAGTAAATATTCATATTTTACAGTATGTATGCACAGTAATGAACATTTATTGCAACTCTGCCAAGAACTCACGCTTGTAAACAATAGCGTGATAGAAAAATTATGTTTCATAATTATTTTATGAAATATTATTTTTAATATTACGATATATATTAATACTGTATCCATATTCAGTATTCATATGTGCACTACACTTTGGTCTGTTGTAGTCGGCTCTCATGTGGAGCTGGGTTCTGTTGGAGTCAGCCCTCTGTTGGAGCTGGGGTCTGTTGGAGGGCTCACAATACGCTACATCTGTCTAACCTGAACTCCCCGTCTCTACAATAAAATCAACTATTGATGGACAAAGGACTGGACTTTTATATCTGTTTCCGTGGGCACAGGGAGCCCCAAGATCCACAAGATTGAAACCTCACAGCACCATCTCTGTGATGACACTAAGAACTCAGCCTCACAGCACCATCCCTGTGATGACATGGAAGAAGAAACAAAGAAAAGGGGAAAAAAAGGAGGAAGGAAAAAAAGGAAAAAGGGGGGTACAGGCAAACTTCAGAGAAAATGGACAATCCTGCAGCGAGGGTGCCAGCAAGGAGAACTGCATGAAGTACTATGGGGTGAAAACTGACATTTTGCAAAATGACTCTACAGCAGCATTATCGAAGGAGATCAACTATTCAAGACCAGATGGAAGAGTTAACATGTTTCATTCTAATATCAGTATTTGTATGTCTTTTCATTATCTTATGTGTTTTGTTGATTTCTAGCTGAACAAATTAACATGAGGACTATTAGAGAAAGTTGACATTAGGGGAATGTTTGATTGTCAACAAGGGTTTGCCACGTATGTGAAGATTATTTGTTTTTTATGGCATAAACTCTGTCATTTCAACATAGTAAGAGTAGTCAGACGGCCCTGGAACGTGACTAAGAGTAGTCAGACAGCCCTGGGACGTGACTGTCACAGAATGACTGAGTCAGGCAGAGGTTTGTGAACTAGCTCTTCACTTTGGAAAACAGAGTTTTAAAGTACAAACAGATATTTGATCTCACATATCCTAAATTCTGAAAATTTGAGACACGCAAAAGCAGATGTATTTTGGACACTATTATTAGGCTTACGGCAGGTACAGTGATTTGCCTTCTGCAGTCAGTCGAATTAACGCATCAGATGTAAGTCGTCACGTCCTGCTTCCTGATATTTATGTCTGAATGATCTTAAGTGTTGTATTTGAATGTGTGGTGATTATTTAAGCCAAAGCTGTATCAACAAATGCATTGTTTAAATCTCTGTACATTTTAGGTCATACAGTATATTTGTGATGATTGTGATTTAGACTACAAGGCAATTGACAGCCAATATGTTTCAGTGTTGTGAAGGAGGTTTTTTCACTCTCTGGTCTCTTGGTTGTAATGTGGATTTTGAGTTTTGAAGTTTTTATGAACATGGTGACTAGAAAGGGCAGAAAGGTCCCTAGAGAGTACATGGTTCATTTTGATATTGTGTTTCTGATGTTTAACATTTTAGCTCAGAGTTTAAAGACAAACAGAGAGATCCTGCACACTGATGGAAAATGAATGATGCATAGACGTGGGTCTGGCATAGTTTATGTGAATGTAATGTAAATCACCTTACGACTGCTGTATAGTCTTTAATGCCTGTTTGTATGTCGATTATGTTGTTGGTATTGAGTATCATGTTTGACCAACTACCAAGGGTGAGCTCCTGTCGTTCGCTCAAAGGGGGGAAATGAAGTAGATCATTACACATTATATGTATGATAATACATTTGGACACAAACAAAAACATAGTCAGGGCGAGGCCAGACATTCCACTAGGAGTGCAGGGTGAAAGGTCGACCTGGGCCTCAATGTATAAACATGTGAAGGGAGTCAGGACATCTGGATTTCATCCAGCGTGCGTGCACACACACACACACACACACACACACCCTGGTACAGCTCTCTCATCCACGTTCACACACGTTAACACACACACCTCATGCACAAACTTAGAAGAAGCAGGCATGTGCATAGACACTGGGTATAGACACTGTATAAAAGCTAGCCCAAATCTCCGTACTTTGGTCTGTTGTAGTCGGCTCTCATGTGGAGCTGGGTTCTGTTGGAGTCAGCCCTCTGTTGGAGCTGGGGTCTGTTGGAGGGCTCACAATACGCTACATCTGTCTAACCTGAACTCCCCGTCTCTACAATAAAATCAACTATTGATGGACAAACTGGACTTTTATATCTGTTTCCGTGGGCACAGGGAGCCCCAAAACCCCCTACAATACACAACAGAACTTAAATGGCCTTGAATGTGTCTCAATGGCTCTGTTTGAATAACAACACGAAGATAGATGTTATGTAAATATCAGAACAATATGCAGAATGAATAGCAGGAATCATTAGACAGTCAAAGATAGTTTGCAAAGTGGCCCCACCCACATTACATTTGTATATAGATTTCTAAGTGGTACAAATTGTACATCTTAAGTTAGCCTAGCTAAATCACAAACAAACGCTTCGGTAGATTAAACTTTCACTGTTAGATTTGACATGGACATAATGTCCTCTCCACCACACAAGGGTCAAAGTCAAAGATAGTTAGTGAACTACACCATTACTTGTGTATAGATTTCCAAGTCCATAAAGTGCTTTTCCATGTGTCATACATACATACATACATTACAGTCAATTTAAAGAAGCTAGTCTAGTTATGTCACTTTTAGTAATAACATGGTTACAAAAAGAGGCTTTGGTAGATTAGACTTTCATTAAGGGTTAACAGTGTTAACCTAACACTGAGACCACCCCTTCTTTATAGGATTAGAGATTCCTGCTTTGAGCCTGACAGTGTCTTTTCTTTTGGATTTCTAGTGACTCCTGCTTTAATATTGTTGTATTGATATGTGCTTCCATGTAACTCAGGTTGTTGAATCCTGTTGACACTGTACATTATATTCATGTCATTGATTTGTCCAATGGTTTATTTTCATGCATTTATTATTCAAAGATAGGGACATGTAATTGTTATAGAGATAGTTTAATGTATTGGCATTTTTTGTCATAGAGAGATATGGTGTTGTTAGAATGTGATTGGTTAGTGGTCTCCCATTATATCAAAGTCCATAAATTGGAATGACCATGTGCCAAATACATTGTATATCTTCTATTGTTCTATTGATGGTGTCCACAGAAGTTATCATATATACCTCAACCTTCTGCAGTGAGAATGAATCTGAACTCACTCCTTGCTTCTCATAAAATTCCCTGACCCTGTTTATGTCAAATATCCCTGGTGTGGCCGGCAATTTGGAGACCAGATCTGCTGCTACATTTGTGAAGTAATTATTAAATTGATTAACCACCAATTTGTTATCATACTCCATCTCTTCATTTATCCTAAGGCCTATCTTGCTGCCTTTGGTTTTTATTTTATCTCCTTCGCCAAGTTCTTTTAGGGTCTTCCACAGCTTCTGCGTATTACCTTTATTTCCATGATCTGGAAAACACTACTATCATATGTCCAGCCTTAAAAGCCACCAGAAAATACACACTGGAGACATGGATGTGTGATCAGTTTGGACAATACCCTCGCTGTTTGTATTTAAAATAGAGGAAAAGTACAATAATATTGTAACTGTGTAAAGCTGAACAGCATGAATTAGAGCCAATGTGATGTATGTATTATCATTTAGTATATGTCCAATTGCATCTACCCCTACATTATTAAGAACATCTAGAATGATAGCAGCAACATTTAGAGAATATTGTACAACAAGAGGCTTTGGTAGATTAGACTTTCATTAAGGATTAACACTGAGACCACCCCTTCTTCTTTATAGGATTAGAGATTCCTGCTTTGAGCCTGACAGTGTATTTTCTTTTGGATTTCTACTGACTCCTACTTTAATATTGTTGTATTGATATGTGCTTTCATGTACCTCAGATTGTTGTCATAGATATATTGGTGATGCTGTTAGAATGTGATTGGTTAGTGGTTGCAGCTATGTCCTTTTTGATAAGGGTCCTAATAGGTTTGGGAACCTGGAAAGGTACCGGCTCCCAAGTGGACTTGGGCATGAATGGGGCTCGAGCCGGGATATCCTCCGTAGGATTATCATTGAAAAACGCAGCTAGTTTGAGACTGCGGTGGTATGACTGGACCTCCTCTAATATGATCCTGTGGTCCAACCCAGGAGTGGTGTTTAAGGTAGGGACGAAGAAGAGGCCTTTACTGAGTAAGGAGATTTGGGCTGGGGAGAGGGTGGTAAGTGCCGACAAATTTAGAACCTCGCCCCTTCCCGTGCCAGCTGTGGGGAGGGGGCTTTGGAGTTTAAATAACGTCTCCAGTGTTTCAGGATGGCTCCTGCCGTTTGGTGTGTCCAGTGGACGTTGTCTCTTTGTGTAAAGAATTCTGGGGCCGGGAGAGGGGGGATGTGTTGCATTTGTTGGATCGACAGGTTGAGGAAGCGGATACGCTCTACCTCCGGACCGGGGAGGTTGGGGGAACAAGCAACCATAGAGATGTATATGGAGGCTTTAGGGAAAGCCTTGGAAGCCTGGCGGAACAGGGTTTTAAGGTAACCATCCAAAGTGGGGGCTGTACCCCTGGACCTATTGTTTAGTCCGAAGGAAAGTATAACCCTCTCAGTTTGGGGACAAGGGTGGGGAATCTTCTCCAGGATACGTATGGCGTGGAGAATGGTGGCGCCAGGGTATGCATCTACCTGGACCCTAAGGTCTCTGATTTCGGGAAGGAGTTTATTATTAGAGTCACCCATCAATATGATGGGTCTCACCGGTGTGAGGGACCAGGAAGTTAGAAAAGGGACATACAGTATCTCACGGAAGTGAGTACACCCCTCTCATTTCTGCAAATATTTAATTTAGTGCTGTCCGAGTTAACTAAATTAATCGCAATTAACTCACCGTTATGTTAATCGCGATTAATTATTTTAATCGCAATTAATCGCATATTTACAAACATTGGCTACAATATCGGCTATATTGGCTACAAGTTCCATCCCTGTTGATGTAACAAAAAATACCAAGTATACAGTAAATAAAGCATAAAAGTGGACACAACAGTCAATTTAGCAGATCATATACTCATCAGCTGCAGTCAAGTTAATGCAATACCATTATGATTTATTACGTTTTTAATTGATTTTGAATAAAAGATTGACATACTTTTGCATAAATCCAGCAAATATTTCCACTCCCAAGTTAACTCATTTGGTGCCAGCGCCCTCTAGGGGCCAAAGAATGCCAGGGTATCTCTCATAGGCGAGCGCTTTAGCTTCCAGGACCTAACCTTCCAGGACCTCACGTGCTCACGTTCATGCACGTCATGGAAATGTCCCGGATGATAATGCTAACAGAATGGCTATTCCCATTTTGTCATCTAAAAGATCATTTTTGGGTGATTTCGCCGTAAATGAACCTCGTGCCGCTTCCCTAAAGACACAATCCAGAGATATAAGCCTTCAAAGATGGGGTCTTTCATTGGATTAGGCGGAGATTGGCGATTTCGTTCGCAAATAACGGCCGGACGGGAGGTTGCTAGCTTTCGGCTAGTAGCTAGAAAAATCAGGCCAGGCTTCAGAAGGCCTCTTATCATTTTTATTCATTTCATTAAATATCCCGGACTAGTTCGGGATAGGCACCCTGGAATACGTCGCGCCGCCTACAATGAACATTGGGTGAACATTGGGGGGGGTCTAGACTTTATTTTAAACCATTTTCAATGGAATATATCGTCGGACAGAGTAGAATGGCTTGCTGGCTAGCGGCTAGCGAGCCGGGACCACCCACGTTGCTCCAAGCAGCTCGGGGTAAGTAAAATAGCAAATAAAAAATTGTTTTTGATCCCGAATATCCCAAACTAGTTCGGAATAGGCACTCAAAGAGTTAATAGGGCCACGAAAGACTTGAAAGATATCCCTCTAAGTTACATTGTGACCTGATAAAAGCTGATGACTTATTTGCGATTAATCGTGCGATTAACTACATAAATCATGCGATTAATCGCGATTAAAATATTTAATCGTTGGACACCACTAATTTAATTATATATTTTCATGGGACAACACTGAAGAAATGACACTTTGAGACAATGTTAAGTAGCCAGTGTACAGCTGTTGAGACAATAAAATTAATGTCTAAATCGCTGGCAACAAAAGTGACAATATTTCGTGTGGGAACCATACTCTCCAGCACTGCCTTAACCCTCTTGTGCATGGAGTTCAGCAAATCTTCAGTTTGCCACTGGAACCATCTTCCACTCCTCCATGACCTCATCAGAGCTGGTGGATTCCTTGCGCTCCACCTTCAGAAACTGGGCCGCAGGGCAGTATTCCAACATGATAACAGCCCCAAACACACCTCCAAGACAACCACTGCCTAAATTAAGGAGCTGCCACCAGCTCCATGATGTGGTCATGGAGGACTGAAAGAGGGTTCCCGTGGCAACCTGTGAAGCTCTGGTGAACTCCATGCCCAAGGGAGTTAAAGGAGTAATATTTTTGTAATTAAATTATTGACTTGGGAATGTGACTAAAACAAAAAATATATTATTGAACTCAATTGAACTCAAGTCACCATGGCATGAGTAATCAATAGAAAACAAGTTATTTTGGGGGTGAACCACTCCTTTAAGGCAGTGCTGGAAAGTAATAGTGGCCACAGAAAATATTAACACTTGGGACCAATTTGGACATTTTCTCTTAGAAGTTTACTCACCTTGTTTGCCAGCAGTTTAGACATTAAAGACTGTGTTGAGTTACTTTGAGCGGACAATAAAATTACACTGTTATCCAAGCTGTACACTACTTTATATTGTATCATAGTCATTTCTTCATTGTTTAAATATATATAAAATATATATATATAAAAACGAGAGGGGTGTACTGACTTTGATGAGATACTTTAGTTTCAATGGACGGCACCACTCCTCGATTGAATATAATACCGTAAATAATAATTAAGCTGGACAAGAAATATACAGTAGGCAACGAGACTAATAAAGTCCATAGCTTGGTTTGTTGAGCCTGTCCTTAGACAAGGCAGAATGACAGACATACAACTTACTGTCAAGCCAGGCAAAGTGTGCGTCCCTCAAAAATCTCTCCTCCCTCACCACCTCCCAGAACCGCTTGCAGGTTAGCGCCAGTCAACGAATGGCAGGGTCGCCATCCTCCAGCACCACAAGGACAAATATTTTGTGTAGAATCTCCTCAGGCAGCTGTGAAGATACAAGAGTCATAAAGGAGTTCTCTATCATCAACTTGTAACAGGGCCAGTGTCAAAGCATCTTTCATTCTAAAACCATCACATTTGTGTCCTGTAGATAACGTACTGTTTTTATGTAATTATTGAGGATCAGATTAAGTTACAGTTTTTACGAAGTGGCAAGCCGGCATATCTACAAGGAGCACACCTCTAATTGATTGCTTAGATGTGTTTTACAAATAGATCACAGTATATCTACTTGCCTGCAAGATCCCCTCTGGCTCTCCCAACTTCTGTGTCTTGTGGGGGACAGGTTCCTAAGTTTACATCAAGGGAGTGAGAAACAGTTTTTTTGACTCAGCAACACTAAACAACTTTTACAACCTTATTATATTAAAGGAGTAGTTCACCCCCAAAATGACTTTTTTTCTATTGATTACTCATGCCATGGAGAGTAGAGTTCAATAATATTTTTTGGTTTTTGTCACATTCCTAAGACAAATTTTGATTTGAGTAAATTTACCCCCATTGATTCCGGGTGGTGACCCGTTTCGAAACGGGTCACCATCCGAAATGAATGGGGGTAAATTTATTGTTATCACATTTATGTCTTAAATGCATCTACCCTTTTATGTCTATGGGTGCCATGGCACTCACTTTTTGAAAGGCTTTGTCAACACAAGTTCCATGGCTCTGTAAAACATTGCCACTTTCTTACCATGGTGACATTATGCCTTCTCTTCCGAGGGATCCTGAGCCAACAGTGACACACTTCTGTTTAAAATGTCTCTGCCCATCTGTTGGCCCTCCACTGTGAAGTGGGCAAATCTACGCCCATGGCTGTAGTGAATCAAATCAAAATACAATTACATTGCTGATACAGATTATTGATGAGGATATCTTAAAACGTATTGTGTAGTACTTAACACTCGTACCCTTCAACCTGAAGATTCTCCAACAAAAGAGTGCACCACCACTTCCTCAAACACGGCATGTCATGCTGAGGAACAGAAGAGGACAATACATTAACAGATTAATTTATTTGGAGGCCCAACTCACTATTTTCTTAACAGCCCCACAGGTTTAAATCAAAGAAAGCACATTTTACATCAAGTGAAGGAACACTTTGGAAGGACAGCCCTTGAATGGGCCAAAAGACAAAATAGAATACCACTATTATAAGCATATCAGCCTCGATTATATACTTGCAATTGTGAAATCAAATGGAGCCTCCATCACAACGTACCAGGTGTACTGCAAATATAGCAACGTTTAGTTTATTTTGTGCTTCTTAATTCAGCACGCAACAAAATGTTAATGAGTTTAGGTGTAACTAGAATAGTAACGCTGAGTGTATTAGTGGACAGTGTTCCTTTTATAGATTAGTTAAGCCAAGGAGAAAGCATTATGTTGCCTTTCTGGAATCCTTTCACTCACCATTATCATGAAGACCCCACAGTCATTTCCCGAAAGTTGTTTTGGGAGACCCTGTTTAAAAGACGTGTGTTTAAGTAAAGAAAACAAAGTTCAATGGCTCAAAGATTTAGAATGTGGCTTGGTGGGTTGTAGCTTAATTTGATCTCCAACTAGCCTGCCCCTGGGTCATTAATATCTACATGTAGTATGAATTTATTATCTTCCATCATTTATCGTTAATTGTCAAGATTTTAAATGTTTGAATGTTTACATGGACCGCAACAGTATGTGGAAATAACTGATATAAAAGGTCACACTATTTACATCAGCTATCTTTAGTCATTTGTTCCCTGCTAGTATCATCCCTGGACTCATCTACCGGTATGTCTTGAAAGTTTTTACCAATAACTCTGTCATGATCATATTTCCCCATAATGACCACACAGCAAGACGTTTTTGCATACTTAATGCTGGTATGTACAAACCCGGACCTTTGTCACCATGACAGCTGGGTATTTGCCATGCTTCCCATTCCGGCTGAAGCCCACTGAATCCTTGAATAGCTTGCCACAACTGAAACCGAGCATGGCCTCCTCCTCATAGGATACTGGATAGTGAGTCCACCTCACCTCACCTGTCCCAAAAAACAGAAGAAAAACAATTATGTCGCATGAAAGCAAATACACATTGTATAACAATGTGATTTAGTCACATAGTGGCATTTAACATGGAGCCAGGCCACATGTAGTGCTAGTTGAATGTAGGCCATGTCTCCTTCCATCAGCACTACTTCAACTAGCACCTTTGTTAGGATCTCTGCTGGAAGCTAAACGGCAAACCATTTTTTTTAAACTTGTTGATCAATATCAATTGTCAATCATCATCGATTCTTTCAATTCTTGCACTTAGTACCTGAAAATGTGTGGTGTGTCGGGTGCCTTTTGGGGGAAAAAAGAAAATGTTCAAGGGGCCCCACAATGAATTTCACATGTTTAATTTTGTTCTAGTTTTTTGGTCTTCCCAGTGTCTCTTCCAGTGGCTGGTTTTCGTTGCTGTAAAAAATGCAATATGAACCACAGTACACATTTAGAAGAAACTTGAATTATCATTTGACATTGTTGACCTCTACCACCTCCAAGTAATACACTAAACTAGAAGCAGTGCTCTTCCGAGCACAGGTCTCCGCCAGGTCAGTTAAGTTATTGTGGCCCCCTGGTGATGCTATAATAGCCAAATGTGAAAAGGGTGCCTTGTCATCTGTAGCCTGTCGATTTGAAGAGGATCAGTCGTGTGGCAGAGATTAGCTGTCCACAAGCAGAAGGGTGCAGATTTTTTTGTTCGTGCTAGTCAATCTAAAAGCGCCAAATTTTGCACAGAAGTAGCCCATGGCATGCTCTAATGATTTAGCTAGGGCGCCCGAGTCGGCGACATTCGGGGTCGCCACAGCGGCCAAATCAAGTTGGACCCCCTTTGACTTTCTATACAGCAGAAATGGCCCTAGAAAACGGTGGTTAATGATGAAAAGTCATCATCACTTAATCGCTAAACCATAGTTTTCTGGGGAAAAAATGTTTTCTGGGTATTTTCCTCCTGTATAGAAAGTCAATGGGAGGCCAACTTGATGTGGCCGCTGTGGCGACACCGAAGGTCGCCGACACCGAAGGTCGCCGACTCTGGCATCCTAACTAAATCATTAGAGCATGCCCTGGGCTACATCTGTGCAAAATGTGGTGCTTTTAGACTGCTTAGCACGAAATGAAAAACAATTAAATTAGACCGATCAGCCGTTTTAGGATCAGGGCCTAGTTTATCATTTCAGTACATGTCATGGTCTACCCTTAATACAGAGGACAATGGAATAGAATGTTTGAACATTTACAATGCAATACCCTCTACTACCCTCTAGGGGTTACACAATAATGTATGATTAACATGGTAGCCTAACTTATCATTAGTGCAGATCATCTAAGACTCTAATACCATACTAGAAGAGGTTTCTCAAGGCAACTCAAAATATACAAGACCCTCCCGCCTGCAACATTTCAGGCCAATTGAGACTGCTTACGAAACATCATATCATCATAACATCATAACTATGTCATAATTCTTTTGATGTATTGTTACTTATTAAACTGCCAACTAATTAACCACACATACAAATTGGAAGGCAATAACACACATTATAATATCCATTGGTATACAGAAACATGTTAGTGTGTTCAAAAACACAGTTACTGCACTTTGCACTGGCCCCCCTAGATTTCTAAGTGGTACAAATTGTACATCTTAAGTTAGCCTAGCTAAATCACAAACAAAGACTTCGGTAGATTCAACTTTCACTGTTAGATTTGACATGGACATGATGTCCTCTCCACCACACAAGGGTTAATAATAAGAACTTATACCTTCTTTGTGTGTTGTTAATAGGAGCTCTGTGGTTATGCTCATTTTTACACATTCCATTTAAAATGACATGCTCTGATGTAGGCCTATCACATATTCTGAACTTGCTCTGGCCAAGAGCCTGGTCATTAAACATCTCCATTAACTGTTTAGTAACAGCTGTGATGTTCTACAGTAACACATATGAGCCCAAAATACCAATCATGTGTCCTTCACCACACCAGGTTGTATTGTTCTGAAGGAATTTAGAGCAAGAGCAATTGTGTACAAATTAAGTTTCTATAGGAACTTGAATGGCCTTAATGGCTCTGCTTGAATAACAAGATGGAGATGAGAGGCTCTTTCACACATGGGCAAATTGATAGTTGTTTAACATTTAAATGACAGAACAGATGCAGAATGAATAGCAGGGACCTTTACAAAGTCAAAGATAGTTTGTGAACTACACCATTACTTGTGTATAGATTTCCAAGTCCATAAAGTGCTTTTCCATGTGTCATACATACATTACAGTCAATATAAAGAAGCTAGCCTAGTTATGTCACTTTTAATAATACAATGGTTACAACAAGAGGCTTTGGTGAAATTCATTAAGGGTTAACACTGAGACCACCCCTTCTTCTTTATAGGAATAGAGATTCCTGCTTTGAGCCTGACGGTGTCCTTTCTTTTGGATTTCTACTGACTCCTGCTTTAATATTGTTGTATTGATATGTGCTTCCATGTAACTCAGGTTATTGAATCCTGTTGACACTGTACATTAAATTCATGTCATTGATTTTTTTCCATAGTTTATTTTCATGCATTTGTGTCCGAACACAGCTGAGGGCTAGTCATTGACATTTTTTTATTTTTTTCATTTCATTTGAAAGCTGGGAATCATAGCTACAAAATGATATATTGGCCCAACAGTTTTGTAGATTTAGCTTATAGAGTTATGCCATGCAGAAATACTAGATCTGAGAAATTCAGCCTTTTAGATGAAATGTAACCTGCAAAATGTGAGGTTTCTCTTCACATTAATTTAAAAAAGTCTTATTTTAAGCTCTGGCGTTTAAGTGAAATGTAGCCTGATATTTATGAAATGCTTTTGTGGCTTTATCACATTTTAGAATATAATTTCATATAATTTTAGAAGTAATTTCAGGGCTGGTCTAAAGCTGTGCTTTCCAAAATGACTGCCCCTCTGCTATGCTGGGTCACATTTATTATTCAAAGATAGGGACATGTAATTGTTATAGAGATAGTTTAGTGTATTGGTATTTTTTGTCATAGAGAGCTATATGGTGTTGTTAGAATGTGATTGGTTAGTGGTCTCCCATTACCTTTTGAGATATCAAAGTCCATAATGTGGAATGACCATGTGCCAAATCAAATTGTATATCTTCAATTGTACTATTGATGGTGTAATTTCAGGGCTGGTCTAAAGCTGTGCTTTCCAAAATGACTGCCCCTCTGCTATGCTGGGTCACATTTATTATTCAAAGATAGGGACATGTAATTGTTATAGAGATAGTTTAGTGTATTGGTATTTTTTGTCATAGAGAGCTATATGGTGTTGTTAGAATGTGATTGGTTAGTGGTCTCCCATTACCTTTTGAGATATCAAAGTCCATAATGTGGAATGACCATGTGCCAAATCAAATTGTATATCTTCAATTGTACTATTGATGGTGTAATTTCAGGGCTGGTCTAAAGCTGTGCTTTCCGAAATGACTGCCCCTCTGCTATGCTGGGTCACATTTATTATTCAAAGATAGGGACATGTAATTGTTATAGAGATAGTTTAGTGTATTGGTATTTTTTGTCATAGAGAGCTATATGGTGTTGTTAGAATGTGATTGGTTAGTGGTCTCCCATTACCTTTTGAGATATCAAAGTCCCAGTGATGGGCAAGCTACTTGGAAAATGTAGTAAGCTAAGCTACAAGCTACTCTTGATGAAATATAGCTTAAGCTACAACAAAGCTACCCACAGAAAATGTAGCAAAGCAAGCTACAAGCTACACGGCAAAAGTAGCTAACTACAACAAAGCTATTTTTTTTTAAATCAACTTCATGATCAAGTACAACTTTCCACCAAACAAATAGGCAGGCAAATAATGCTCAGTTCGATTGATTATTGGAAACAAGCCCTCGTGTCTGGCTTTTTGTGTCATCCTTTCATTTACTTTTTAAATTAAATGTGTACCTTTTCAGGCTGTGACCCCCCAAAAAAATCCTATTTGAGCTGGGGACCCCACCCTGACAAGTAATTGGAATTAGGAGTTGAGGCATTTAGTTTCACATTTCTGTTCCACCAATACATTTTGTGTAAAATAGCAGATCTACAAGCTCACAAGGCCTCGGAACACAAGGCGTTTCGAGCTTGTAGATCTGCCATTTTCACAATTTGTGCCTCTTTTACTATATTGTCAATTTGGCCAATGGTTGACCAGTTTGTTATAGTTGATAACCTTTTATGCAGTTTTGGTCTTTTATTTATATTTTTTTAGGTATTAAAAATGTCTAAAAGGTCCTTAAATTGCCACTTCACTGTCATTAGTTAGCTGTGGACAAAAGAGTGCACTGACTTCTGTGTGCTGTCAAAACAGCTGATAAGCTGCAGCCAGCGGTGGACAGTAACTGAGTAAATGTACTTGAGTACTTTTACTTTTATTTGTACTTCAAGTAGCTTAAAAGCATGTAGACCTACCGGTATGTACTCTTGAATACATACGTTTATTTAAAAGCAAGTACTTTTTTACTCTTACTTGTAACTTTTTGACTGATTTACTGTGGATTGGAGTAAATGTGACCAGGAGGAGTAGGCTACTGGCTACTCTGTACTCTTACTCAAGTAGGCTACTCGGGTCGAGTACAGTCCATCTCTGGCTGCAGCGCAGCGCCTCAAGCCTAATTTATGCTCCCCACCGGAGATCTACAAGCTCACAATGTTGGCATTTGCAACGCGATGTGAGCTTGTATGTCAGTTCTCACTCAGACGCTCTCTGAACACTTCACCGTGTCGTTCCAAGAGCGTATGTATGCAGCTCGCAGCCCCCGCTCTCCGAGCTCCAATACCCTTGGCCGCAGTGTTCGAGTTATCGGCGCCGCCGAAAAATGGGGGCCCTGTTTTTCGGGTATAAAGTCGGCTAAAACGGGTATTTTCCTATATTAAATCATATTAAATCGGATATTTTTCGGGTATAAAGTAGGCCAAAACGAGTATTTTCCTATATTAAATCATATTTTTCCTTTCACAATATTAATTCGGGTGTCTTTGGGGCTTCACATTGGCTATGTTGACAACTCCAGGCAGTCTTTTCTGTTCATATTAACTCACCATTGTTGTTGCC
The DNA here is from genome assembly GCF_963921795.1 of Nannobrachium achirus. Taxonomy (NCBI): domain Eukaryota; kingdom Metazoa; phylum Chordata; class Actinopteri; order Myctophiformes; family Myctophidae; genus Nannobrachium; species Nannobrachium achirus. The sequence goes on along the minus strand of NC_137810.1, from coordinate 68,572,985 downwards.
TCCAGTTCCCAATTCCTCCATCTGAGCTCTGAGCCATCCAGCCAAAAGTTCCCGTTCTGGTAGCATAAAGTCGGCTAAAATGGGTATTTTTCTTTCTCAAAACAAGGCGGGTCGGGTTCATATTTATTTACTAAAAAAAACATTGTCACGGGCACAGGCACACTAAGGCTACAGTCTTGCTCAGAAGACAGCGTTGTGTTGTTTGTTGCTGTCCGGCGTGTCCGCCTTCCTTTGCCGTCCGGGCCGTGGCTAGAACTCGATGCAGTGGTTCCTAGCTTACCCCATGCCCAGGCCATGGCGAGACCACGCAGCTGGGTAGGTCTGCATCCAGGGCCTCCTCGGCCCTGGGGGAAAGGTAGGAACCATTGCAGCGAGTGTGTTATAACCCGGACGGTAAATGAAGAATCACACCCCACGTTAAATGCGCCTGATTTATAATAATAAAATTAATAGTAGGATTAAACGGTGTGATGTCATTGTTCAGTCTTACTGTCTAACATGTTTATTTAGTATATCTAGTTAACATAAATAATATAAATTCTTCCAATGGAACATAAAAAAATAAAATAAAACGAAAAAAAAAAAAAAAAAAAAAACACTTGGGAAAAAAAAGAGACCCCATAGGGGTTTTTGACTATGGGGTCCCAGACCTTATCTATGGGGGCTAAGCCCCCACTGGCCCCCGCATAACTCGAACCCTGCTTGGCCGGCTCCCAGGGGGTCCCCGAGGGGTCCCCCACGCCGGGGGACCCCCGCGGACCCCCTCGCTGCCCGAAAAAACTAGGCCAAAACGGCCAAAAGCGGCCCGTCCACCGCATCTATAGCGGATCCCCAAGCTCGAAAACGCTAGGAGAGGTGGGACGTCCGCGAACGAATCGAATCTTTTGAACGGTTCTTTGAAGTGAACGATGGGATCCGGTTCGTGCAGTAGAGAGCGCGAAGTAGTGAGCGCATAGTGAGACAGATCCTTGGCTCTGTCTCACTTCAAAGAGCCATAAATCCCTTGCTTTAGAGGAGGTTCGTTGATGAAGTGAAAGCAAAGCAGCGCTGCGCAGAACAACATGTTTGGGGATCTGTTGGGAATTATTTTCCTCACAAACTTTGTTTAGCAGTCAAATTTCGCCGGGATAGTAACGTGTAGCGTTTGTTGGACGCTACGTCACTACTGGGGTCTAAAAATAGCTACGCTACGCTACAGCTACGCTGGTTCAAAAGGAGCTGCGCTACCGTGACGCTACTGATAAATGTAGTTAAGCTATGTAGCGTCGCTACTTGTAGCTCGCTACTGCCCATCACTGCAAAGTCCATAATCTGGAATGACCATGTGCCAAATCAAATTGTATATCTTCAATTGTACTATTGATGGTGTCCACAGAAGTTATCATATTTTTTTTAGTAATGACATGTAACCAAAACAACATGATTAGATAGATCAGGCTTCCTTTCTGTCTCCCTATTATAAGGATACTCTATTAGGTGAACCTGTGGGAAACATTACAACAATGGCAAGGGGGCAGTTGATAAAATGACAACATTAATGACACTTTCTTTCATTGGTACCTTATATTGTTGATCTTAACAACTGACACTGTTTTCTGACAAATTAAACATAGTGTTTAATATAGCCTATTGGTATCTTTGTCTTAGATAATGTTGTTGTTTTGTAGAAGGTTGCATAGTAGAGCATGTCTGGGGGGAGGAGGGAGGGGTGGAGCACAGTATGTTAGATTGTGATTGGTGGAGAGATGGTTCTATTGTTGTCTTTGGCCAATCATTCAGAGCAGTCAGTGTTTTCACCCCAGACTCTCTAGTATAAGAAGAGTTGGTCTGTGTCATTTCTCCACAAGTCTTCCAGGATATCAATCAGATCTGACTGTGGACTCCAGACTTCAGGATAAGATGAACTCTGTCAAACTCAACTCTGCTGAACAGGAGGAAAACAAAGACTGTGGTATGTTACTTACTCTACCTCCCTTTACACGTTTGGGTTTCCTCAATATTCTTTTTATTCTCAATATTACATGTGTTTCATTGTAATTCAACCTTTAACTCTCTAGAGTAGATATATTGTCATAAACATGTCCTCACTAATGATACAATAGCACACTAGTTGTCTATTCAGTCTGTGTGTAGGGATTCAGAGGGATGTGGTCATTTCAGAAACATGCCTAGTAACTTTTCTATTTATGAAAAGTTAACATGATATACGGATGGATGAATGACATGGATGCAAGCAACTTTCGTACCTAACATTTTTTCTGACCTAACAGTGATATACATTTTTGCCTTTTTATTGTGAACATTTGTTTGGACCAATTATATCAAAAGGGTGAACTTGTCCTTTAACAACTTGCAATTTTCTTTGTTTCCAATCCAGTGTTGCATCATCAGTCTGGCCTCCCTGTCCTACCAGAGGTGAATGTAAAAAGAAGGTTGGCTAAGCAAAAACAACACAGCTGTGATCAGTGTGGAAAACACTTCCCTAGCATCTCCAAACTTAAAACACACCAAATAGTTCACACTGGAGAGAAACCGTATGGCTGTGATCAGTGTGGACAACACTTCTCTAAAATGTCCAACCTTAAAACCCACAAAATAATTCACACTGGGGAGAAACCATATGACTGTGATCACTGTGGAGAACGCTTCTCTAGAATGTCCAACCTTAAAATCCACCAAAGAATTCACACTGGGGAGAAACCATATGGATGTGATCATTGTGGACAATACTTCTCTAAAATGTCCAGCCTTAAACAACACCAGAGAATTCACACTGGAGAGAAACCCTATGGATGTGATCAGTGTGGACAACACTTCTCCCAAATGTCCAGCCTTAAACAACACCAGCGAATTCACACTGGAGAGAAACCCTATGGATGTGATCAGTGTGGACAACACTTCTCTAGAATGTCCATCCTTAAACAACACCAGAGAATTCACACTGGAGAGAAACCATATGGATGTGATCAGTGTGGACAACACTTCTCTAAAATGTCCAGCCTTGAACAACACCAGAGAATTCACACTGGAGAGAAACCCTATGGATGTGATCAGTGTGGACAACACTTCCCTCAAATGTCCAACCTTGTAAGACATCAGAAAATCCACACTGGAGAGAAACCTCATGGCTGTGATCAGTGTGGACAATACTTCTCTGGAATGAAAGGCCTTAAAAGCCACCAGAGAATTCACACTGGAGAAAAACCATATGGCTGTGATCAGTGTGGACAACACTTCTCCCACATGTCCAATCTTAAAACGCATGAGAGAAGTCACACTGGAGAGAAACCGTATGGTTGTGATCAGTGTGGGCAATACTTCTCTCAAACATCCCATCTAAAAACGCACAAGAGAATTCACACTGGAGAGAAACCCTATGGGTGTGATCATTGCGAACAACACTTCTCTTACACATCAACCCTTAAAAAACATCAGAGAATTCACACTGGAGAGAAACCCTACGGATGTGATCATTGTGTACAACACTTTTCTACATTGTTCGGTCTTAAAAGCCACCAGAGAATTCACACAGGAGAGAAACTCTATGGGTGTGACCAGTGTGGACAACACTTCTCTCATATGTCCAGCCTTGAAAGTCACCAGAAAATACACAATGGAGACATGGATGTGTGATCAGTTTGGACAATACTTCTCACTGTTTGTTTAAAAAAGAGGAAAAGTACAAACAATGATAGTGTAACTGTGTAAAGCTGAATAGCTTGAATTAGAGCAAATGTAATGTATGTATTATCATTTAGTATTATGTCCCATTGCATCTACCTATATCGTTAAGAACATGCAGAATGATAGCAGCAACCTAAACTGCACAGGTTTGTTTGTAAAGGATCATTTTGATTAGTGTGAACAGTTTATCAAGAGCATCACAAGGCATTAGAAACATCAGCACATCAACATAAACATGTGTAGCATGATAATCCATGAATACATTTTGATTAGAATAAAAAGGAAACAGAACACAGGATGTTTCCACCGTTGTGTTGACTGGGATCCCAGCAGCATTGTTCAGAATTAATTCAGTCTGTAGTGTGTGGTTAATATGAGCTTTGTGTCAGTGTGTATGCACATTGTGTACACTTTCAATTTAAAAGAATATGCTGTGATGTAGGCCTATCAAATATTCTGAACACTACAAGCAGTTCTACATTCTAACACATTGGGTAATGTGTCCATTATAGCCTAATGTTTGTCTTGTCTTTTGCTCTGGCCAAGAGCCTGGTCATTAAAACATCTCCATGAACTGTTTAGTAACAGCTGTGATGTTCTACAATGACACACTATGAGCCCAAAATACCAATCATGTGTCCCTCACCACACCAGGTTGTATTGTTCTGAAGGAATTAGAGCAATCATGTACAAATTAAGTTTCTATAGGAACTTGAATGGCCTTAATGGCTCTGCTTGAATAACATGATCTGTTCCAGCCGAAACCGTGTGGGTACTCCTGAAAATACACACAAGTATATTATCTACCATATCAAATGTATAGATTCCTCCTTTCAATTCAGCTCAAGCCCAAGAAGCAATATAAATGGTAAGAACGGAATCAATTTCCCTGTGGATTCCGTATAAAAAGAGAGAGAAAAAAAAGTACGAGCAATAATACCCTGTAACTATGTAAAACTGGAAACTTGTGTTAGAGCAAATGTAAGTGTATGTATTCTCATTTTGCATATTCCACATTGCATCTGTCTATATTGTGTTTTGCATGCTTCATACATCGAATCATATGACAGAAGGACAGGCAGAATGATAGCAGCAACCTTTAGAGAACATTATTGTGTGTGTATTCCTTTATTGCTTTGTTAAATGTAAATAATGGTTGGTAGAGGTTGTGCAAAATAAAGACAACATTCAAAGTCAATATGTGTTTTTGAAGTTTGTGTGTGTGTGTGTGTGTGTGTGTGTGTGTGTGTGTGTGTGTGTGTGTGTGTGTGTGTGTGTGTGTGTGTGTGTGTGTGTGTGTGGTAATCACAGTCAACCACAGGAAATACCATTTGGAAGGCAATAACACACCTTGTAATCTCCTTTGGGATACACAAATATGTCAGTGTAACATAGTTACTGCACTTTGTAGGGCAGATTGGGCGTTTCATTGCACCACCTTTAAGGTTAACATTTACCTTCATTTCACATTTCAATGGAATTTAACGGTTTATTGAGAACATGCCAATACAATAGTTACTCCAGGAACCCCATGTGTATTCATATTGGAACTATTAACCATTTAAAAACATTTTGTATTCCCATGTAAAACATGGCATTCATATTTCTCAGAGAACATGAAAATAAACTAACATTTAATAATATATACAAATATATATACAAAAAATAAAAGTAACTCTGGGAACACCATTAATCTTCATTCTTATTGTAACTATTAACTATTTAAAAACATGGTAACATTGCTCTAATTATTTTTAATTCAAAAGAAATGAAATTCAATTCCATGTCATCCCATAACTTAAACTTACCCATAAAAGTTCAGCAAATCTTCAGTTTGCCACTGGAACCATCTTCCACTCCTCCATGACCTCATCAGAGCTGGTGGATTCCTTGCGCTCCACCTTCAGAAACTGGGCCGCAGGGCAGTATTCCAACATGATAACAGCCCCAAACACACCTCCAAGACAACCACTGCCTAAATTAAGGAGCTGCCACCAGCTCCATGATGTGGTCATGGAGGACTGAAAGAGGGTTCCCGTGGCAACCTGTGAAGCTCTGGTGAACTCCATGCCCAAGGGAGTTAAAGGAGTAATATTTTTGTAATTAAATTATTGACTTGGGAATGTGACTAAAACAAAAAATATATTATTGAACTCAATTGAACTCAAGTCACCATGGCATGAGTAATCAATAGAAAACAAGTTATTTTGGGGGTGAACCACTCCTTTAAGGCAGTGCTGGAAAGTAATAGTGGCCACAGAAAATATTAACACTTGGGACCAATTTGGACATTTTCTCTTAGAAGTTTACTCACCTTGTTTGCCAGCAGTTTAGACATTAAAGACTGTGTTGAGTTACTTTGAGCGGACAATAAAATTACACTGTTATCCAAGCTGTACACTACTTTATATTGTATCATAGTCATTTCTTCATTGTTTAAATATATATAAAATATATATATATAAAAACGAGAGGGGTGTACTGACTTTGATGAGATACTGTAGTTTCAATGGACGGCACCACTCCTCGATTGAATATAATACTGTAAATAATAATTAAGCTGGACAAGAAATATACAGTAGGCAACGAGACTAATAAAGTCCATAGCTTGGTTTGTTGAGCCTGTCCTTAGACAAGGCAGAATGACAGACATACAACTTACTGTCAAGCCAGGCAAAGTGTGCTTCCCTCAAAAATCTCTCCTCCCTCACCACCTCCCAGAACCGCTTGCAGGTGAGCGCCAGTCAACGAATGGCAGGGTCGCCATCCTCCAGCATCACAAGGACAAATATTTTGTGTAGAATCTCCTCAGGCAGCTGTGAAGATACAAGAGTCATAAAGGAGTTCTCTATCATCAACTTGTAACAGGGCCAGTGTCAAAGCATCTTTCATTCTAAAACCATCACATTTGTGTCCTGTAGATAACGTACTGTTTTTATGTAATTATTGAGGATCAGATTAAGTTACAGTTTTTACGAAGTGGCAAGCCGGCATATCTACAAGGAGCACACCTCTAATTGATTGCTTAGATGTGTTTTACAAATAGATCACAGTATATCTACTTGCCTGCAAGATCCCCTCTGGCTCTCCCAACTTCTGTGTCTTGTGGGGGACAGGTTCCTAAGTTTACATCAAGGGAGTGAGAAACAGTTTTTTTGACTCAGCAACACTAAACAACTTTTACAACCTTATTATATTAAGCATATTACGCGTTTCCACCAGAACAGACTGGAATTAACTTTTTACTGGTTTAACCACTTGAACCCCAGCATCCCTATTCTTTTTTCTTTTTTTTTTGGGGGGGGGGTCTCCATGGTGAAGGGGGGAGGAGCTGACGAGGAAAGGAACTATGTACAAAGAGATCCGGTTAAATGATACGCGGTCTCCGTAGTGAGGGGGGATTTTGTTGGTGGCCCAAAGGGCGGGTTCCATCCAGTGGGTGTGGGTGGGGTCGTTGGTCGATAGCCCGATGGGCGGGGTGGGAAACTTAGTGAGTCGGGCAACGAGGGAGGCGGGCTATTTACAAGGAAACCGGTGAATTGGGGGGGGGAAGGCAGTGAGAATCTTCGGTCTGGGGGGGCAGGTGTTTTAGTGTGGTTGAACATGGTTCATCCCGAAGGAGAGTACCACCTTTCTAATGTCGGGGAGGGGGTCCGGTATTGTCGAGATGATCTGGATTCCGTCATAAAGGGTTGCTGCCGGGTAGGCGTCGATCTGTATCCTATGGTCGTTGGGCTTAGATAGAGAGACCAGGTTGGAATCGCCCAGGATAAGGACCGGGCGTCTCGGGTGAACTCTCCAAACGGTTTTGGGTTCTTTAGGGCCGCGTAGGTGGATTGTGCATAGGTTGTCGTCGTGGTCTTGTGTTTGCAGGGTCATTGGAATTTGGGGCTCAGGGGGGATTTTTGTGGGATCGGTTTTGGGGAGTCCTGCCTCGTCGTCCGGGAAAGGGGGCCTGAGGTGATCGGGGGTGCTGGGGGTGTGGCTTGTTTGGGGCACTGTGTTGTGTTTGCCTTCGTTGGTCAATTGAAAAGCACTTCGTTGGTCAATTGAAAAGCACTTTCTCTTAGGGAACATCTCTGCTGACATGATATCACACAAAATTCTAATTTTCCCCATATCCATTCTAGGGCACAATGTCACTCAATGTCTAAATAATGTATCACCCCTTCTCTCTTATTTAGATAAACATTTTTTTTTAGATAACACAGTATGACTGAGTTTTGGTCAAAAAATGTAATCAATTGTTTTTTAAGGGAACATCTTTGCTGACAGATGATATCTCATAAAACACTCAACCATTACCCCCCCCCCCTAAATCAAATCAAACTTTATTTATAAAGCACGTTTACAACAACCCAAATTGACCAAAGGGGGGGGGGGGTTGTGGTGTTTTGCGAGCTTGTTGATCTGCCGTTTTTTGGTGAAGAGAGTTGGCCGTAGATGGTTGGGGGGAGGAGGAATCATCAAGTACAGTGCAAGTCAGGTCTGGTTTACTCAGCATAGTGACATTGATATGATAGTGATATTGATGAATTCCAAATGTTATCAGATTATTTTGAGGCACCCCTGGACAGGCAGGTGCCATCACAGATATAAAAAGCTAGATACCTCTTCTGCCGCTGGAGTTCATTGGAGCGCCCCGTCAAACAGGATAGGAGGAAGTGCAGAAGTGCTGAAAGCACTCTGCCACTCAAAGTGAGTAGGCCTACTGGCCAATCAAAGCGCATGTTTTCCGGGACTTCAATTCCAAGGAACTTTTATTGGCAGGATGAAACAAATGTTTACATTGCCAAACAAGTGTCTCTGGGAAAGCGGGAGTCCAGCCTCTGATTAGCCTACCGAACATCCCCTTTGCCTATCCTCCAAGACGGACGCCTCAGAGCCGAAGGAGGCATCTACCCTTATATGTCTATGGGTGCCATGGCACTCACTTTTTGAAGGGCTTTGTCAACACAAGTTCCATGGCTCTGTTGCCGCTTTCATTTCACAGAAAGGTTCGCTCTAGTCATATATTTACTTTTTAGTAGTTCTTCTGGCCAACTCCAGGCAGGGTTCTTGGGTGCGGGATCAGGTGAGTCATTGAAGAAGAGTATAAACCGCACTCGCTTAGAGTTCTTAAGAGTCTTTTTTATTAAGGAATGCAGCAGCAGTAGGTAGCAGACGCGTTTCGGCTCTAGGCCATCATCAGTGTTACTGCCTGCACGCAGGCAGGACATGACGTATATAGTTAGTATGTCAATCACTGGATTCAGAACAGCTGAGTATCCTTTAACAAAAGACATCAATAATAAAAAAAGAAAGCAATAATAAAACAAGAAAAACTATAAACATTCTGTACAAATGTCTCGAACCAACACAATACTACACGTCAGTTTGTTATAGAAAACAGTTTAACAACAATTCTTCGTTTAACAACAATTCTGTTGCCGCTTTCTCACCATGGTGACATTATGCCTTCTCTTCCGAGGGATCCTGAGCAACAGTGTCACACTTCCGTTTAAAATGTCTCTGCCCATCTGTTGGCCCTCCACTGTGAAGTGGGCAAATCTACGTCCATGGCTGTAGTGAATCAAATCAAAATAGAATTACATTGCTGATACAGATTATTGATGAGGATATCTTAAAACGTATTGTGTAGTACTTAACACTCGTACCCTTCAACCTGAAGATTCTCCAACAAAAGAGTGCACCACCACTTCCTCAAACACGGCATGTCCTGCTGAGGAACAGAAGAGGATACATTAACAGATTAATTTATTTGGAGGCCCAACTCACTATTTTCTTAACAGCCCCACAGGTTTAAATCAAAGAAAGCACATTTTACATCAAGTGAAGGAACACTTTGGAAGGACAGCCCTTGAATGGGCCAAAAGACAAAATGGAATACCACTATTATAAGCATATCAGCCTCGATTATATACTTGCAATTGTGAAATCAAATGGAGCCTCCATCACAACGTACCAGGTGTACTGCAAATATAGCAACGTTTAGTTTATTTTGTGCTTCTTAATTCAGCACGCAACAAAATGTTAATGAGTTTAGGTGTACTTGCAATTGTGAAATCAAATGGAGCCTCCATCACAACGTACCAGGTGTACTGCAAATATAGCAACGTTTAGTTTATTTTGTGCTTCTTAATTCAGCACGCAACAAAATGTTAATGAGTTTAGGTGTAACTAGAATAGTAACGCTGAGTGTATTAGTGGACAGTGTTCCTTTTATAGATTAGTTAAGCCAAGGAGAAAGCATTATGTTGTGCCTTTCTGGAATCCTTTCACTCACCATTATCATGAAGACCCCACAGTCATTTCCCGAAAGTTGTTTTGGGAGACCCTGTTTAAAAGACGTGTGTTTAAGTAAAGAAAACAAAGTTCAATGGCTCAAAGATTTAGAATGTGGCTTGGTGGGTTGTAGCTTAATTTGATCTCCAACTAGCCTGCCCCTGGGTCATTAATATCTACATGTAGTTTAATTTGATCTCCAACTAGCCTGCCCCTGGGTCATTAATATCTACATGTAGTTTAATTTGATCTCCAACTAGCCTGCCCCTGGGTCATTAATATCTACATGTAGTATGAATTTATTATCTTCCACCATTTATCGTTAATTGTCAAGATTTTAAATGTTTGAATGTTTACATGGACCGCAACAGTATGTGGAAATAACTGATATAAAAGGTCACACTATTTACATCAGCTATCTTTAGTCAAATGTTCCCTGCTAGTATCATCCTGGACTCATCTACCGGTATGTCTTGAAAGTTTTTACCAATAACTCCGTTGTGATCATATTTCCCCATAATGACCACACAGCAAGACGTTTTTGCATACTTAATGCTGGTATGTACAAACCCGGACCTTTGTCACCATGACAGCTGGGTATTTGCCATGCTTCCCATTCCGGCTGAAGCCCACTGAATCCTTGAATAGTGTTAGACAATTCTATAATAAATAAGCTTGCATAACCCTTAACCCAGAGGTCAAAGGAATGTGCCCTCACGGTATCAGACTCAGGTGGTCATAGCAACAGAGTATCATATGCATCCTACCTCTAAGTTTAGATCATAGCCTAACGTAACCAGATGCTATTAGAATATCAAATATTGCTAAGCAAGACGTCACTTGCCCTCACACAAATGGAAAGTTCTAGAAGGCAGGTCATGCTAAGATAGCATTTCAGACTCTGGGCACAGAATGATTGTGGGCATGGCGATCTTGACCAATGGCCGTGAAAGGTGACGCCCACGACCATTGGCTAAGAACACTGTAGACCATGTAGGGGAGAAGGGGACAAAGCACAGAAGATCAGATTCTGCTGAGCACCTACAGACTAGACTATAAAGACACTAAAGTGGAGAAGCAGAGAGAGAGAGCGAAAACGAACACCACCATGACCATCTAAAGTATCTCCCCATAAACCGTACTACCTAAAGTCATCAGGAACACGTCTACACAACCAACCCAACAGATGGCCTGGCAGCAATAAACCAGAGAGAGGACGGAATGAGGACGAACGGGATCGTCTAAACCTCTCCAGGACTACATAAAGTCATCAAGAGAGCTACAAGAGATCGAGCGGAGCAGGAGCAAAGAACTACGAGCAAGAGGATCTCTGGGACTTCATCCCTGGGACTGGACAAGGTGGCAGAAACCTACCCCACCAGAATGATAGTCCATCCTCCTCCCCTGGACTAAGCAGCTCGAAGTCAGAAGCAACAAAGCTACTCCCCGGAGATCCACATCTGGCCTAGATAACAACAAACAACCACCTACAGCTCACTCATAAATTGCCCAACTGCGTTTGGCTATGCACAACCTTAGCAAATGGAAACTAGGAATTACTACCATTAAATGAACGCTAAAGCTTGGTTCTTCTTGTCCGTCTTAAACCTCTTGAATCCCACAACAATAGCTTGCCACAACTGAAACCGAGCCTGGCCTCCTCCTCATAGGATACTGGATAGTGATCCACCTCACCTCACCTGTTCCAAAAAACAGAAGAACAAGAATTATGTCGTATGAAAGCAAATTATACACATTGTATAACAATGTGATTTATTCACCTAGTGGCATTTAACATGGAGCCAGGCCACGTGTGCCTTCAACCTGAACGAAGGCCTTGCAGGTTAGTTCTAGTTGAATGTAGGCCATGTCTCCTTCCATCAGCACTACTTCAACTAGCACCTCTGTTAGGATCTCTGCTGGAAGCTAAACGGCAAACCATTTTTTAAACTTGTTGATCAATATCAATTGTCAATCATCATCATCATCGATTCTTTCAATTCTTGCACTTTATACCTGTAAAATGTGAGGTGTGTCGGGTGCCTTTTGGGGGGAAAAAAGAAAATGTTCAAGGGGCCCCACAATGAATTTCACATGTTTAATTGTTTCTTGTTTTTTGGTCTTCCCAGTGTCTCTTCCAGCCCCCCCCAAAAAAACATTCATTAACTCAAAGCCTTGCCTTTTGCTTCAGGGATTTTCTGAATGGGCGTGTCTGAACGGTACTCTTTTGAAATCGGTCCCTTGTTTATGTCACAGGGGACAAGGGGCTCATTTGCTGAGAGAGCTGAGAGAGCTGTAGAACTCCAGATAGGCCTGTGGGATGCTCCCATTTGTGCACAACGTAAAGTCCTTCTTGTTAGCGGCTAATTGTATTCATGTTATCCCCATGTCATTTAATCTCAATAACACCGTCGTGACCATATTTTCCCCATAATAACCGCGCAGCAAGACGTTTTCACATACTTAATGCTAAACGGCAAACCATTAAAAAAAACCTGTTGATCGATATCAATTGTCAATCATCATCGATTCTTTCAATTATTGCACTTTATACCTGTAAAAGTACCCCAGTGAAACTATGGCTAAAAATCACACCTGTGTGAAGTGGAGCTGTGTGTGTGTGTGTGTGTGTGTGTGTGTGTGTGTGTGTGTGTGTGGATCATGTGTACCGATTTTTGTGACATTTGAAGAAAATATGTAGGAAAAGGAGCAAAAAGTGTGTTTTGGAGAAAATTCAAGATGGCGGAAAATCTATCATGGCGCAAATGGGCGTGGCCTATATGGGGAGATGCGTCATGGCCCAAGGAATCCAGGGAAAAAATATTTTTAATTTTCCGACCTACGGTTCAAGAGTTACAGGCCAAAACGTAAAGTGGGGTGTTATGGCGCCACCATGCGGCCAAATGACACAATTATTTTTTATTTAATCCTTGAAATCATTATGAACCTCCTCTCCAAGTCTTGAAACTCTAGCCCCTGTGGTTTGCGAGAGACAAATAATTGAATGTGAGTTTTTGCGATTCCCATTATAAGTCAATGGGGAAAATTAATTCACTAATAAATTAATATCAATTAAACTATAGAACCTTTCTCTTAGAAAAGTAATAGCCCACGATTCCCGAGTAAGCCGGTCGATTTGACATATGGCGCGAGTGTGTGGTGGCAAAACTGTGGGACTAGTGGCGTGCCGAAGTTTAGGAAGTTCAGGCTACATACACACAGACAGACAGACACACAGACAGACAGACACACACACACACACAGACCCACACAGCCACGTATAGGGAGCCTGTGTTTCACACAGCTCCAATAAGAGGATTGACGTGTACAACTTAACCAGTAAGTACTCACCCACAGTACAGCCTCTCTCTTCTTATTGCAGACATCACCTGGTATCTAACATAAAAAAAGAAAGGTTACAATGTGTTCCTGTACTGTGTTCCACATTCCTTTTGCCAAAAGGCAACAGCTTCCTGTCCTTCATTTTTTTGACTGCCTCTTTAATTACATCATTCTCATCAGTTTCATCTTGGCATTGTTTTGCAAAGTCAGAGAGTTTAGACCCGTTAGGATGCTGACTTAAAAGTTGCTTGTAGACCTCGGGGTCACCAATCGCCAGTTCGGCTATGGCTGCTGTACAGACAATGGTGTTGCGGTCCACCCCAACCACGTCGAGGGCTGCAGCCATGGACCCCCTCGGAGCAGATGTGACTTATAAGGATTGGAATGTGACCTGAGGGCAGCTGCCTTTTGCAAGGCCTTCAGAACGCGCTCATATCTGGCCACCACTTCGTCCGGGTCACGGGCTAAGGATATTGAAGAAAAACTTGATATTAGACTCTGTGATAAACTCTAAATTGCTCAACAGTATCAGCAGCCACACAATATATTACCAATGACAGCTTTAGGACTGATCAATTAACTCAATAGATTGTGAGATTGTAATATCAGTTAGGAGAATACGGCCAACAGACAGACTAGGGAACATTTAGGGCTTGTGCTCACTACAGGCCATTTATTATTTTACTATTGACCATAAAAACGGAATGTTATTTTTTAAAGCTCTAGAATTAATTACCTCTGGTGCGTGCTGTGGCCTTTGCCTTCTTGTCCTTTCCTTTCTTGCTTTTCTTTCCTTTCTTGCTTTTCTTTCCTTTCTTATTTTTCTTTTCTTTCCTTTCTTGCTTTTCTTTCCTCTCTTTCTATAACCCTATCTACTGCTGCTGCTGCTGGTCGAGCTGGAGTCGCTGTCACTTGAGTCGCAGCTGCTTGAGCTGCTGGATGCCGAGTAGTCCTCGTCAGAGGAGGACAGCCCTGGCTTCTTCTTGGCTGGTTTCGTGGCTGGTTTCGTTGCTGTAAAAATGCAATATGAACCACAGTACACATTTAGAAGAAACTTAAATTATTATTTGAAATTGCTGACCTCTACCACCTCCAAGTAATACACTAAACTAGAAGCACACACACACACACACACACACAAACACACACACACACACACACACACACACACACACACACACACACACAGGCATGAGATGTTTGGGAACACTTGAATTAGGCCCATATCCTGGAAAAGTCTGTGTAATTTAGCCATATACAGAAATAGTCAATAGCGAAACCTGTTTTCTAATACCGGCTAAATGGGTCAGACAAAAATCCTAAAGGTTTCAACACTGAGGTAAAACTATTCCCTGCTAGTATCATCCCTGTTCTCATCTACCGGTATGTCTTGAAAGATTTCACCAATAACCCTGTTGTGACCATATTTCCCCATAATGACCACACAGCAAGACGTTTTTACATACTTAATGCTGGTATGTACAAACCCGGACCTTTGTCACCATGATAGCTGGGTATTTGCCATGCTTCCCATTCCGGCTGAAGCCCACTGAATCCTTGAATAGCTTGCCACAACTGAAACCGAGCCTGGCCTCCTCCTCATAGGATACTGGATAGTGATCCACCTCACCTCACCTGTTCCAAAAAACAGAAGAAAAACAATTATGTCGTATGAAAGCAAATACACATTGTATAACAATGTGATTTAGTCACATAGTGGCATTTAACATGGAGCCAGGCCACGTGTGCCTTCAACCTGAACGAAGGCCTTGCAGGTTAGTGCTAGTTGAATGTAGGCCATGTCTCCTTCCATCAGCACTACTTCAACTAGCACCTTTGTTAGGATCTCTGCTGGAAGCTAAACGGCAAACCATTTTTTAAACTTGTTGATCAATATCAATTGTCAATCATCATCATCGATTCTTTCAATTCTTGCACCCCATTGATTGCCAAGGCCCGAGTTTCCCGAGTTATTACAGTACTCCCAGGCTGCCACAGCCCGAGTTTCCCGAGTTGGCAGCCATTTTGAAAAAAAAAAAAAAAAAAGGGTTTTTTTTTTTCAAAAACATTTTTTTATAAAAAAAATCCAAAAATGCCTAAAATGTATTAGGCATGATCGCAATCGCGAAATTGCATGTTTAGCCCCATAACAAACACATCTTTCAAAATGGCAAAATGTTTGTTTTGTCTGACTTTGAAGGCTTGTATCTCATGAATGCCTGAACGGATTTCCAAGCGTATTTTTTTGTTTGAAAGCTGTTAAAAAGTACTACACATATGGTGCATATATGGTGCATGGGCGTGCACGATCCATGCACTAACGTGTACTAAAAATGTATCCGTGCACTAGAAATTTAGGAACGTGGCAGTGTTTGTTTTGTCTGACTTTGAAGGCTTCTATCTCATGAATGCCTGAACGGATTTCCAAGCGGATTTTTTTGTTTGAAAGCTGTTAAAAAGTACTACACATATGGTGCATATATGGTGCATGGGCGTGCACAAAAAATTGATCTGTGCACTAGAAACCCAACCTGCTCCCGGGTGCCGTCTACATTCCGGCCGTCAACCGAGTCTCCGGTGGTCACCAAACTATTCCTGGTTGTCACATAGTCTATTCCTATGAGCCACTATAAATAGAACTAATAATGAAAAAAAAAACATCACAAGGATGCAACTGGGACGTATCATCAGTGATGTAGCCTGGGGTCGACGGGTGTTTCGGGTCTTGCAACATCATACACCCTTGCCCAGGTGACCCAGCCGGGATTGATCAAGTCCCGACTTACGTCCCAGTAGCTATCCACGATCAGTCCTATTAGGGAAAAACTCTAATACCACACTAGACGAGGTTTCTTAACTCACTGAATGCCAAGACTTTTTCCAGATGGAACACCCTGGTGCCAGCCATTTTCAAGATTCTCACCTGTTTTTAGTGACCCACTATATATGTTGTACTTTACCCACTATGTCATACCATGCATTGGAAGAAAGAGCTACTTGCCTACTTTCCAACGGTACCAAGTTTTAGTTCCCATCTTGTTCAGGTCAGGAGATAATTGCAGTAGAAGAAGGCTTGCACTCACCCCAAAAGCCCCTTTTTCAGCATAGTTTTGAGAAAATTAGGTTTTTGTAAATGAATCAGTCTAAAGCAGAAAACTCAGTTTTATCATTTTATTTTTGTCTTCCACACACATTCCACACACATAGTAAAGTAATAATAAAGAATATATAATAGAAAACGTGTTTTTACAGTTTTTTTCACTCTTTTCAGTGCAGCATCACTGTGTCTATATCAACATTCAGTCTTTCAATTTCAGTTTATATTGCGTATGTGTGTGTGTGTGTGTGTGTGTGTGTGTGTGTGTGTTCATTCTGTGTATCTGTACTCCTCCCCCCCCTCCCCTCCCCTCCCCTCCTCTCCTCTCCTCTCCTCTCCTCTCCTCTCCTCTCCTCTCCTCTCCTCTCCATCTCCTCTCCTCTCCATCTTCTCTCCATCTCTCTCCATCTTCTCTCCTCTCCATCTTCTCTCCTCTCCATCTTCTCTCCTCTCCTCTCCTCTCCTCTCCATCTTCTCTCCATCTTCTCTTCTCTCCTCTCCTCTCCATCTCCTCTCCTCTCCTCTCCTCTCCTCTCCTCTCCTCTCCTCTCCATCTCTCTTCTCTCTTCTCTCCATCTCCTCTCCTCTCCTCTCCTCTCCTCTCCTCTCCTCTCCTCCTCTCTCCATCTTTTCTCCATCTCCTCTCCTCTTCTCTCCTCTCCTCTCCTCTCCTCTTCTCTCCTCTCCTCTCATCTTCATCTTCTCTCCATCTTCTCTCCTCCTCTCCTCTCCTCCTCTCTCCACCTCTCTCCTCTCCTCTCCATCTCCTCTCCTCTCCTCTCATCCTCTCTCCATCTTCTCTCCTCTCCTCTCCTCCTCTCTCCATCTTCTCTCCATCTCTATCCTCTCCTCTCCATCTCTCTCCATCTCCTCTCCTCTCCTCTCCATCTTCTCTCCATCTCTCTCCTCTCCTCTCCTCTCCTCTCCTCTCCTCTCCTCTCCTCTCCTCTCCTCCTCTCTCCATCTTCTCTCCTCTCCTCCTCTCTCCATCTTCTCTCCATCTCTCTCCTCTCCATCTCTCTCCATCTCCTCTCCTCTCCTCTCCATCTTCTCTCCATCTCTCTCCTCTCCTCTTCTCTCCTCTCTTCTCTCCATCTTCTCTCCATCTCTCTCCATCTCCTCTCCTCTCCTCTCCATCTTCTCTCCATCTCTCTCCTCTCCTCTCCTCTCCTCTCCATCTTCTCTCCATCTCCTCTCCTCTCCATCTTCTCTCCATCTCCTCTCCTCTCCTCTCCTCTCCTCTCCTCTCCTCTCCATCTCTCTCCTCTCCTCTCCTCTCCTCTCCTCTCCTCTCATCTTCTCTCCATCTTCTCTCCTCTCCTCTCCTCTCCTCTCCATCTCTCTCCATCTCTCTCCTCTCCTCTCCTCTCCTCTCCTCTCCTCTCCTCTCCTCTCCAACTGTTCAGTACCAGTCCATGTATTCATCTTCAGTGTGGTATAGGATGAAGCACTGGCCCTTGTGCAGAGGAATAAGGCAATGTCCACATTGATACCTGGTCCCCTTACGTATGCCTCTATCCTTACAGGCCTTACAGTCCCTCGATGGGCGAGTCTTTGTCGGGGTCCTGGCAAGGTAAATGGGGACATGTCTTTCAGGCAGAGGTGCCATGCGGTTAGAGAGCCTGCTGTGGGGCCCAGGTCCACTTGGTGTTCTTTGACCGCGTGGTGTTCTTTGACCGCGTCCCCGGCCTGTACTGGTCCAAGACTTGCTGCAGCTGTCTATGAATCCATATAGACGCATTTTCGAGCCAGAATTCTCCATCTTGAAGAGAACAAATGCATTGTACAATGCTATTTGAAACAAGTACATTACGAACTTCAACGTCCACTTGTTGGACCTCCTGACAAACGGATAATACGAAATGCATTGGTCCAATCTGTCGACTCCATTCATAGACCTGTTGTAATCTATTACACACAGAGGCCTGGATTTCACAACTTGGTGCTTTTCGCCCTTCTTCCAAACGAGTTGGTCTGCCATCCCCTCCAGGTGGAATGTGGACACCATACGGACGATGTTTGTGTCTCGCCATGCCAGCGCCATCACCTTGTCGGTGTGCATGGTGATTGTGTCCCCCAGGCCCAAGGTGGAGGTGGTTGCAGTGTTGATGGCAGGAGGGGCCCCCCTGTTCCTCCTCAGGGTCCCGCAGACATGCGTTCGTAATGACAGGAGATGCTCACACATGTTA